>NC_080065.1:93069206-93669206 GCF_949987535.1 Balaenoptera acutorostrata
GGGCAGAGGCAACTTCAGCCCTGCTCAAGAGGGCCACCTGGAGGGGCAAAGTTCCCTCAGGATAACGAGGCTACAGGTGAACCTCCGAAGTTCAAGGCACATCATGAGAATAAATCACCCACATCAAGGGGACTGCAAGGGGCAGTTCCAGGCAAAGGGGTCAGGGAGGAAGGGTCTCTAGCCCCCATGAGAGTCAGCAATAATACATGCCAGGCTATGTACGAGAGGGTGACACTCATAACAGTGAATTATGGCCCAAGCTTGGTGCGGGGAGATGCCTCCATTTTAAATCAAGTTCATAGTTTTGATTATTACAGGGACTGGGCTTGTAATTTCTAAATACTGTGCCGAAATTTAGAATACCTGGAGGATTTGTATGACATGAGAGTGACCAGGAAATTCACGTGATACCCAGCTCCAGGGAAGGAATTGGCCCTACCAACTAAATTTAAATGGAAACAGAAAAAAGTTTTTGTTTTTTTAATACAATGAGACACTTGTATGAGACAAGTCTGCTCTATGTACCATTTACATGAGTTGAACATTTCCATAAAGTTTGCCACCCTCAATGCCCTAGAACTGGACACCTTCTTCTCCAGAGAACGTAGCACTGTTTTATCTTCTCTGAGGGTTCTTTGCAGTCTTAGGTGCTTGAGCTGCAAACTCAGATATCTGTGTCTTTGAAGTTACTCATTATCTTGAGAGTGACTCTGTTGATTGTCATTATGCAAGGAGAAAAATGCAAGCAAACAACTCATTCTTATTTATCCTTCTACTTCTGACAAATCATTAGTCTTTGCAGATTCTTCAGCTGTCATACTTCTCAACCATTGCTACATTTTAAGCCTCCTAATTTCAAATTTTATTTTTAGGCCCCCAATTCTGAAATCAGTACTTCTCTACTCTGCAGGATCTGGCGCCACAGTGGGTCTTAACATATATTGCTTTTACTCTGTTCCATGAGGAGGTAAGAGAGTGGGAGATTTTTTTTTTTATTATTAACACACACATACCCACACATTTAAAGGGAGATTTTTATGTATTTGTACTCAAGCATAGAAGATTATGAAGGAAGAATGCTACTCTCCAAAGCTGTAACTCCAAATAAAATTTACTTGTGGACGTACCTCAGATGTTTGGGTCTCATCTCCCTCAAAATTTGTTCTTCCCTTTCCTTCCTTTTCTCTCTCTCTTCCTTCTTTCTCTCCTTCTAAAGTAAGCCTCTGTCGTAATGTGAGAAGTTACGTATCTTTTCCTTTCCTCTGTGCAAGAACACTTCTGCCCATCTCCTGTGATGATGCACCTATCCCACAAATGGAAGTTTCACAGGATCACTTGCTGAGAAGGATGGGCTCCCCCTCTCTAATCCATAAAGGGAGATTAATTGTCAAATGTGTGAACACAGCGAACCAGGCAGAGCTGCTGTCAGACCAGTGATCTTGGATCTTCAGTGTGCACCGTTTTAAATACCTTGTCTCACTCACCTTCGTGAAAGACTGAAAGAAAGATAAAGTAAGACAAACCCCAAATCCTACAGAAGGCAAAATAGTTTTCTATTAACTTAAGCAGCAAAAGAAAGCAATTGTACAGGGTTGTATATTTGGAAAAGCCTCTTTGCATTTCAATATTGTGCTACCTACAAATATAACCAGCAAAACTGAATTTAGGTTAAATAGATAAGATGCAACATCTAACTGAAGGGTTACAATGCACGAAAAACGCGTATTCATTAGGAGATTACAGTTATAATCTCTGCTTGTTATGAGAAGATAACACAAAGGTGCAGATAAGAAATGCGATGCCCAGAGCCATATAGAGATTTACGTGCAATCATCCTTTTGGAATTCCACTAAATTCTCCCAAATTGCCTCCTTTCTAAGAAAATTGTGTTGCTGTTTACAGGAGCTCTTTTCTCCTCTTGACATTTACCTGTTGGCAATCACTGTCACAGACTATTACGTTTTCCTCCCTCGACTCAAGTCCAGGTCAGAGGCAGGATGGAAATAAGTGACACAGTCATTCAAGACAAAATTTCCGGCTGAGTGTCCTGGCTCACGGCAACCTAAGAATATCTGTGACCCTAAAAAGTGATGTTTGACTCTTGACCAGACACCCCCATTCCCATTCATTTTGAGTTTTCCCAGGTTCTTCAGTCTATGAGATGAATGACCACGTGAGTAGGTGGAAATCATTACAAAGAACGTGAAACAAGCCGATTTTCATCTTGTCCACAGCCAACCTGGAGTCACCCTGAAAGATGCCATCCAGTACAAGAATTGCACGTGTTGCCATGAGGACACAGTCTCCATGGGTAAAGGGACTAAGGGACCGGCAGTTTTCTGGGCGGAGCTGGAGCTGGAAGCCCGGTCAGCAGTTCTCCCGGCACCCTCCCTAGACTGGCTCAGTTTGCCGGTCGGAGGTTTTGTGGACACACAGCCTCAGGAATCTCAGGAGCCCTTGGAGCACCCATCCCACCTCTGCTAAGGTGGGAAACTGTCTAGAAAGAGACAATTGTGAGAGGAGAGCGTCTCTGAGGACCCCAGTCAGTGCTCCATATCCACTCTAGAAAGGGGGTCTCCCCTTTATCTTCTCTCTCTGACTCCCCCAAGGCAGGAATTGATCCAGTAACTCTCCTGCCACTGTCTGGCTATCCACCCCACCCCCAAATCGTCAGTTTTTATTAAGGCAAGTTTACTGAAGTATAATTTGCACACAGTAAAGTTCACTCCACTCCCACTCCCAGCTCCTGGCAAATTCTGATCTGCCTTCTGTTCCTATAATTTTGCCTTTTTCAGAACGTCATTTTGTATCTAACTTCTTTCACTTAACAGAATGCTTATAAGACTCATCCATGCTGTTGTATTTATCAGTATTTCATTTCTTCTTATTGCTGAGACGTGTTTCATTGAATCGCTGTTCCACAATTTGTTTATTAGTTTACAGTTGATGAACATTTTGGTTCTTTCCAGTGTGGGGAGATTACAAGTAAAGCTGCCTTGCAGGTCTTTTTGTGGACGTGTATCTTTAGGTCTTTCTCTTGGGTAATAACTTAGGAGTAGAGTTGCTGGGTCATATGGTAAGTGTATGTTAATTTTATAAGAACTTGCTAATTGGCTTCCGAAGTGGCTGTACCATTTTGCATTCCCATCAGCAATGTGAGAGAGTCCTGGTTACTTCACATGCTTGCCAGAACATGGTACTGTCCATTTAAAAACGTTTAGACGTCAGTGGGTGTACAGTGGTATAGAGGAATAAGAAGAAGGAGAGGAGGAGGAGTACCATTTCCTTAGCTTTCTCCAGTTGAGGCAGTTTACTTGGTGTCGGTCTGCTATAGTCTGAATATTTGTGTCCTCCCACAATCTATATATTGAAATCTTAATGCCCAATCTGATGGTATTAGGAGGTGGTATTGAGAGGTAGAGCCCCCATGAATGGGATTAGTGCTCTTATAAAAGAGACCCCACAGGGTTTCCCAGGTGCACAGTGGTTGAGAATCTGCCTGCCAATGCAGGGGACACGGGTTCGGGCCCTGGTCTGGGAAGATCCCACATGCCGCGGAGCAACTAGGCCCGTGAGCCACAACTACTGAGCCTGCGCGTCTGGAACCTGTGCTCCGCAACAAGAGAGGCCGTGACAGTGAGAGGCCCGCGCACCGCGATGAAGAGTGGCCCCCGCTTGCCGCAACTAAAGAAAGCCCTCACACAGAAACGAAGACCCAACACAACCAAAAATAAATAACAAAATTAAAAGAGACCCCACAGAGTGCCCTAGCCCCTTCTGCCCTGCGAAGACCCAGAGAGAAGTCAGCAGTCTGCAACATGGAAGAGGGCCTTCACCAGAATCCCACCTGGCTGGTTCCACGATCTTGGACTCCCAGCCTCCAGAACCGTCAGAAATGAATGCTTGTTGTTTATAAGCCACCCAGTTTATGGTAATTTCGTTACCGCCGCCTGAACAGACTAAAACAGGGTCTTTTCTCTCCACTCAGGGACCTGGTTCCCACTCATCTGGTGGCCCAAGATGCAGACATAATCTTTGTCCACACCCCCCAGCATCTCCGCTGCACGCCAAGGCTGCCTGACTGCCAGTACCTGCCACTCTCTGCCTGATCAATATCCCAGCTTCCTCGCTGCCCTCCACCCAAGGTGAAGTGACTGATGTGTGTTCCACACTGTCCCCAGAATCCCAGGCAGGACTGAGCCCTGGTTCCCCAGTGGCAATAGGCCTGAGGCACACCCTTTATTGCCCTCTTTCTTCTCCCTATCTCACTTCCCCACTTCCTACCTGGGTTCCTAGTGTCAGCCATCAAATTAAAATTGCATTTAAATTTGTCTCAGGGTCATTTAAATTTGCATTTAAATTTGTGTCAGGGTCAGCTTCTGGAAGAACCCAAATCAAGTTAATTTTTTTGCATTCTTTTGGACAGCGTTGCCCTTATGTCTAAAATACAAGCCAAATCCTTTTCAGAGAAAGCCCTGGCCAATACCAGAGAAGCAGAAGGATGGATTCTGGCAGTCTGGTATCAGGGTAGTCCACCCGCAGCCCTCTGGGCTGCCTCTTTATCCTATATGCTTCCAGTAGATTCCAGGTCCAGTTGTTTCTAAAATTCAGAGCTAAATATAGTTTCACTTAAGAGAATTCAGTGGGTCTGGCATGACGTGCTTCACACCAAGTCAGGCAGCTTCTGAGTCGCCAACATGAGTGGCTGTGGACGGACCACATTTAGATCAAACCATCAATGACCTTCACCGAAGTGCAAACCAAAGCAACAGTTTACATACACGAGATTCATCCAAGTACTTTCCTAAACCAAATAGCTGGGAGTATTTTATCTAACAGACCGGCAAAATGCTTTAAGAAAATTAGAAAAGCGTCTTGCAATAAGAGTCAGTCTAGTCTCAGATCAAGCCTATTCTGAAGTATCCACTTTATGAGCCCAGGCCACTTTTAATACAATGAAACTGCCTTCTTTATTGGCCTATATCATGTTTGAACCCATAAAGCAACATGACCCAGCTTTGACATTATTTGTAGGTATAAAAACATGGTGTTCTGAAAAGAATTATAAATGCTTCACTGAGCTTTAGGAGGAAAGCCTTCTCTTGAAAAATGGAAATCAATATCTAGTGTAACATGTAACACACTTAGAAATAAGGCAGATTCTATACAAGTGACAGAAGCTTGTCGGAAACAGCAAGCTTGAGTGCACTCAATCCAGCCGTTGCTGTTATTCCTCACAGTAGCTGGAGCAGGTTCTTAACAGGAGAGATGGGAATGCTGGCTCCACAGCGCAATGAGAACCACATGGGACACACCGTAGTGTCGGTGTCGACAGCTGTACTCACCATGCAGCGGGGTCTCATGTCAATGTCTAAAGCACTGTCACTAAGGAATGAATGAGAACATCTGGTCCACTGTGACCAGGGACTTGCACCTCTTCAGGTCTGTTCTGGTTGGGTCTGGGAGTCTCTTAAACTTGCCAGGTTCTACTGGTGTTCATTTGTGTGCCACGAATGATTTTATTATCTTCTTTATTGCCAGACTCTTTACTAATTTTCAGAAAATTCTTAGCTCCTGTGTATGCAGTTGTTCAATGCTCACTTTAGTACTGAATCTTTACTTGATTGCTAAGAGTCTTCTACTTTCCATCACTGTGCCCCACATCGCTGGCTGCTGGTTACTCACAGCCTGGAATGGCATCTCTCCACCGCACTGCAGGGCAGGGCTCTGAGTCCGAGCGTGCCCATGAAGCTGCCCAGGTTGCCATCGTGCGAGGGTTATTTATTATGCATGCTTACTTTTAAGTGGGAGGTAAGGAGCATCCAAAGCTCACAAGATTTAAACAACATATGGGAATATGAATCCCAGGACTAATTAGAGTCCCCATTTGGATGGTTCCAGGAGATTCTTTCCCACCTGCATTTTCTGTGAGATTCTCTTTGAAAATTAAACTGTTAGCACTGATATAACTAAACAGCAATGCTGACCAGTATATCTCTTTAGCTCAGGTCTTTGTTGGTCAGAGCTGAGCTGTCTTGAAATCACATAGAGCTCTGGGTTTGGGCCAAACTAATTTATGTCTCTGTAAATGTCTTGCTTGGAGATGACGTTTGTTTTTAAAACAATTAAAGGCAGAGCAGATGCAATAGATCTTTAGAGGAAAAGAATGTTCCCAAGATAATGAAAATCAATTGGATAATGTTAATGTGGAAATGGCTTTCAGAAATGGTTAGAGTGGTTTATCATAATATTAGTCACAGACCTCCGAGAACATTAAGAAAATGTTACACACGTATTAGAGCTCAGGGAGTCTTTTCACAATCATATAACTTTAGATGCAGACGACCTGCCATTTCTCTTAGATTTGTTTAACGGCTCCAATGCTCAAGATCCTACTTAATGGTGATGTTTAAGATTCTTGAATGTGAGGGGGCAGCCAGAAACCTTTCCCCGCACGCAAGTGTTTGCTGGATCTCAGCAACAGGCCAAACACCAGGGCAGGACCATTAATCATCTTGTATTAAAATCCCAGCCGGGTTCAGGGCCTTGTGCTATTGATTGTTCCCTTCCTCTCCTGTACCATCAACCTGTTCCTTGCAACTAGCTCCTTTCCATTAACATTTAACATTTAAATAAGCTCCACGTGCTCCTGTCTTAAAATTCAAATGCCTCCTCTTATGGCTTTCTTTTCACAGCTGGATTCCTTACACTTACCGGCTTCAATTCCTTACCTCTCTCACTCGTTCCTCAACCCACATGCAGCCAGACACGAGCTCCATGAACACTGCTCTTGCTCCTTGTCACTGAGTCCAATGGACACATTTCAACCTACATCTCCCTTGACCTCTTGTCAGCTTCTCATGTTGTTGACCTCCTGGGGATTCGGCTGGGACGGGGCAGAGGCTGACAGGCTGAGGGGGCAGCTCCCTGTGATGCTGAGTGACATCATAAGAGGTGGGAGTGTTAAGGAAGTGGGAACTGGGAGAGTATAAAGTTTCAGGACACACATCACCCCCTTCACAATTCTGCCCACACTGATGCTAGAAATATGACCCAGCACCCCATGCTATTTGTTGCAGGAAGGAAGAACCAAGACTGGCTTTGCAGCACTTTTTTTTCTCCTCCTTAAAATTCACCCATTCAAGTAAGGATGACAGTTTCCAAGCAACATGCCAAAATAAGGGCATCAGCCTTCTCTCTGAATTTCTGGTTAGTTTATCAAGCATAATATGCTAAATTGTAAGCAAACGTTTTTTTTTTTTAATTTTAAATATTTATTTATCTATTTTTGGCTGTGTTGGGTCTTCGTTTCTATGCGAGGGCTTTCTCTAGTTGCGGCAAGCGGGGGCCACTCTTCATCGCGGTGCGCGGGCCTCTCACTGTCGCGGCCTCTCCTGTTGCGGAGCACAGGCTCCAGACGCGCAGGCTCAGTAGTTGTGGCTCACGGGCCTAGTTGCTCCGCAGCATGTGGGATCCTCCCAGACCAGGGCTCGAACCCGTGTCCCCTGCATTAGCAGGCAGATTCTCAACCACTGCGCCACCAGGGAAGCCCACGTTGTTTTGTTTTAACTGATGGAACTGGGCAGGTTAGCTGTCATCTATGTATTCCCCTTTTACCTTCAGTCACATGTCCTTCCTCCACATCACCTCACTGCCAGCTTCATTAATTTCTGTAAGTAGTCATAACTTCTTTTTTTTATTTTTATTTTATTTATTTATTTTTTTAAACATTTTTATTCTTTTATTTTTGGCTGCGTTGGGTCTTTGTTGCTGCACGTGGGCTTTCTCTAGTTGTGGCAAGCAGGGGCTACTCTTCGTTGCGGTGCACGGGTTTCTCATTTCAGTGGCTTCTCTTGTTGCAGAGCATGGGCTCTAGGTGCGCAGGCTTCAGTAGTTGTGGCTTGCAGGCTCTAGAGCGCAGGTTCAGTAGTTGTGTCACACGGGCTTAGTTGCTCCGCAGCAAGTGGGATCTTCCCGGACCAGGGCTCGAACCCGTGTCCCCTGCATTGGCAGGTGGATTCTTAACCACTGTGCCACCAGGGAAGTCCTGAAAGAAACCCTTTGAATGTGATAAATGTGGGAAAGCTTTCATTTATCACATAAACTTTCAAAGACATATGAGACTGCACACTGGAGAGAAACCATACAGATGTGAAGAATGTGGGAAAGACTTTTGTCATCCCAGTTCATCCTGAAGGCATGAAAGGAGTCACTGGATAAATACTCTTGAAGTCATAACTTCTTGATTTACAAACCATACCTTCACGCTTGCCAATATATTTGTCTCCTCCATGATTCTGTAGCCATGACTTCTATCCAGGTAGCTTTCTGTAATATCTGGGATGACAGTCATGAATTTGTTTCCTTTACAGTTTGCTTTTTTTATTTCCTAGACAGAGCTCTGGAACATAGACACATGAGGCCATAAATACTGGTCTTTGCGACCTCCTTCTCATTCCCTCCTAAGCACTTAGGTAACCATTTTGTGACTTTGCCTTTTTTTGTGCAACATCTCTTGTTGAACAGCTCTCTCTGCTAGAAAGCCCTTTTTACACATTGTGGTACTTAGTAAATGTTTTGCTGGACATGCAAATCTCTCTCCACCTCCAGCAACTTTCATTCTTCTTTCCCGTGTCTAACTTCTGGGGTTACCTGAGAATACCTGTGGGTTGGGCTAAAGCATGGTGTGTTTGCAGAACTGGTCATTCTACATGACAGTCATTATCGTGAGTGAAGATACATGTCCTGTGTTTGGTTAGGGCAGGCACCTCAAAGCACTCCCTCTTTTCTACTACAGTAAAGGAAAATGGTTTTTACTCTGATAAAAATAAAAATCCTGGGCTTCCCTGGTGGCACAGGGGTTGAGAATCTGCCTGCTAATGCAGGGGACATGGGTTCGAGCCCTGGTCTGGGAAGATCCCACATGCCGCAGAGCAGCTGGGCCCGTGAGCCACAATTACTGAGCCTGCACGTCTGGAGCCTGTGCTCCGCAACAAGAGAGGCCGCGATAGTGAGAGGCCCATGCACCGCGATGAAGAGTGGCCCCCGCTTGCCACAACTAGAGAAAGCCCTCGCACAGAAACGAAGACCCAACACAGCCAAAAATAAATAAATAAATAAATTTGAAAAAATAAAAAATAAAAATCCCTAAATCTTTACAGTGGTGTACGAGGCCATACTCCTGCTATCATCATGCAAACCTCCATCTACGCTCCCCGCTCACTGCTCTCCAGCCTCACGGCTCCCCTGCTGTTCCTCAGACACTCCCGGGACATCCTGCCTGAAGTCCTTGCTCTCCATTCCCTCTGCTTGTGCCGCTCTTCCTCCCCGCTTCCCGCTGGGCTCTCCCGCCACCTCCATCCAGTCTGCCCTCACTACCTGCAACTTTGTCGCAGAGCTCCCAATACCCCGAATTCTTGCTCCATCCTCTGGTCCACGGTAAATGATGTAATTTACTTATTTCCTAAGTTCATTGCTTATTGTCTGTCAACCCTAAGCCTCGCCATGAGGGCAGGATGTTTGCCTCTTTGTGTCTCTTCACCGTGTATTCCAACTACTGAGAAAATGCCAGGCACATAGTAGGTGCTCAACTTATCCATTACTGTATGAATAAATTAATGTAAGCAAGGTGGATATAAAAAAGTAAAAGTGTATTAATTATAAGCAAGTTTCAGCTGGTTGTCTTTTTCTGATAAAATGTCTACAGTTCTATTTACTATCTTCATGCTTTTTCAGAGCTCAGTGGAAAATTAGTCCTTAGAAAAGAGATTAAAGAGGTTCAGTTGCCAGAAGCCATAATTTTGACAAAGGATCATGTGGTGGGGTGGGTTTGGAGAGGAGGAGTTGGAGGGTTAGGTTCAAGAGATGGTGGTGAAGGCGGAAAGCCGCAGCCTCACACCCAGAGCTACTGAACAGCTGGGCAACGGGGAGCGACCAGTTCAAATGAGCTCATGGTTTCCTGCCGGAAAGGAGCCCCACAGAGACATTTGCTGTTGCTGCTGTATTTCACCTGAGTTGCAGTAGGCTTTAATCATGCTTGCAGAGCCAGAGGAAGGAAGGCCAGGAGACCTTGTAAACTGCCTCAGTCCAGGGAACAGCCGACCTCAGGAAGAAAATCACAGGAACGGTTTGTGAGTGGATCAAGGGTGTGTGGCTGGTGACACCGTGGCGCCCCCTAGAGGTGTGTCTGCATTACATTATCAACAGGCACTCATCCAAGAGCTGCTCTCACCCCTTAGCACTCTCTATGCTAGAACTCCTCACTCTCAACTTCCCCAAACTGGGAACAGGAACTTTACTGGACAGTGGATTGAGCCAACCTTTCCAGAGCAGCTCCCCTGTGCCAGGACTGTGTTGGGTCATGAGAAACATGAGAAGACAATAGATGTAGCAATTGCCCTCAAGATGCTCCTCACTGAGGGGGAAGACAGGTGTGCACACAGATGACCAATACAGTGGCCACGACCGACGTTAAAAAAAGGCCTTTAGTCTTAGAGACTGTTTCTGTTTGGAAGAATCAGAGAAGCTTTTATAGAGGAGGTGGAGGCTAAGCTGGAATGGGAGAGTAGGTAGGATCTTAGCGGGGCGTGGGGAGCCCCTTCCTGGCAGAGGGGACTGCATAGGAAGAAACACGGAGATGCTGAGAAGGGAAACTGTGGCAGATATTCCACTCAGCAAAATACATGGAACCCTTCAGGAGCAGTCAGGGAAATAAGCACAGAGAGGAAAGTCACGTTCAAATGGGGTAGGACCCCATAGTCCAGTCTCAGGGATGAGCTTTATTGCGGCAGTGACAAGTCACTGGATGTTTCTGAGCAGGTGTTTAAATGGATCAGAGGCAGTCTTTCCTTAGATGTCGAGAAGTGAAGACTAAAAGGAACCCATTGGGGGGCTTCCCTGGTGGCGCAGTGGTTAAGAATCCACCTGCCAATGCAGGGGACACGGGTTCAAGCCCTGGTCCGGGAAGATCCCACATGCCGCAGAGCAACTAAGCCCACGCGCCACAGCTACTGAAGCCCGCGCGCCTAGAGCCCGTGCTCCACAACAAGAGAAGCCACCGCAATGAGAAGCCCATGCCCTGCAACGAAGAGTAGCCCCCGCTCGCCACAACTAGAGAAAGCCCGCGCACAGCAATGAAGACCCAACGCAGCCATAAATAAATAAATAAATAATTAAAAAATAAAATAAAAGTAGCATGACCAATATTCAGCAAATATTTAGAAAAAATGAATAAATAAAAGGAACCCATTGGGAAGGAGGCTGCACAGTTCTGGACTATTCTCGGGTCCAGCTACCATGACAGACGTAAGGGATCGCAAGGCCAAATGGAATATTACAGAAGCTCAGGGGACTGCTCCTCTGCTCCAGGCTCTGGGTCACAGCATCCAGGCCTCTCTCTGGACCTCCCTAAGGCGGGTGGCCACAGGCCACAGAAACGAAGAAAGTATATCCAGGCCCAGGAGCAAAAGCAGTCATGTATCTGAAATCTACGTCCCCTAAATAGAGTCTCTACCTCAAATTGTTTCTGCCAGCCTGCCAATTTCTTTTTCTGGTTTTACATTAAGTCAAATTTTTAAAAAAATACAACCTTTAAAAGGAAACATACTTTACTGAGCTCTGACCGCCACAGCAACAGTCAGCTCTACCCACCACCAGAGCCTCCCATCAAGCCTCTTAGATAGCCTCAACCACCAGAGGGCAGACAACAGAAGCAAGAAAAACTACAATCCTGCAGCCTGTGGACCAAAAACCACAGTTACAGAAAGACAGAGAAGATGAAAAGGCAGAGGGCTATGTACCAGATGAAGGAACAAGAAAAAACCCCAGAAAAACAACTAAATGAAGTGGAGATAGGCAACCTTCCAGAAAAAGAATTCAGAATAATGATAGTGAAGATGATCCAGGACCTCGGAATAAGAATGGAGGCAAAGATTGAGAAGATGCAAGAAATGATTAACAAAGACCTAGAAGAATTAAAGAACAAACAAACAGAGATGACCAATACAATAACTGAAATGAAAACTACACTAGAAGGAATCAATAGCAGAATAACTGAGGCAGAAGAACGGATAAGTGACCTGGAAGACAGAATGGTGGAATTCACTGCTGCGGAACAGACTAAAGAAAAAAGAATGAAAAGAAATGAAGACAGCCTAAGAGACCTCTGGGACAACATTAAACGCAACAACATTCGCATTATAGGGGTCCCAGAAGGAGAAGAGAGAGAGAAAGGACCAGAGAAAATATTTGAAGAGATTATAATCGAAAACTTCCCTAACATGGGAAAGGAAATAGCCACCCAAGTCCAGGAAGCGCAGAGAGTCCCATACAGAATAAACCCAAGGAGAAACACGCCGAGACACATAGTAATCAAAGTGGCAAAAATTAAAGACAAAGAAAAATTATTGAAAGCAGCAAGGGAAAAACGACAAATAACATACAAGGGAACCCCCATAAGGTTAACAGCTGATTTCTCAGCAGAAACTCTGCAAGCCAGAAGGGAGTGGCATGAAATACTTAAAGTGATGAAAGGGAAGAACCTACAACCAAGATTACTCTACCCAGCAAGGATCTCATTTAGATTTGATGGAGAAATCAAAAGCTTTACAGACAAGCAAAAGCTAAGAGAATTCAGCACCACCAAACCAGCTCTACAACAAATGCTAAAGGAACTTCTCTAAGTGGGAAACACAAGAGAAGAAAAGGACCTACAAAAACAAACCCAAAACAATTAAGAAAATGGTCATAGGAACATACATATCGATAATTACCTTAAACGTGAATGGATTAAATGCCCCAACCAAAAGACATAGACTGGCTGAATGGATACAAAAACAAGACCCATATATATGCTGTCTACAAGAGACCCACTTCAGACCTAGGGACACATACAGACTGAAAGTGAGGGGATGGAAAAAGATATTCCATGCAAATGGAAATCAAAAGAAAGCTGGAGTAGCTATACTCATATCAGATAAAATAGACTTTAAAATAAAGAATGTTACAAGAGACAAGGAAGGACACTACATAATGATCCAGGGATCAATCCAAGAAGAAGATATAACAATTATAAATATATATGCACCCAACATAGGAGCACCTCAATACATAAGGCAACTGCTAACAGCTATAAAAGAGGAAATCGACAGTAACACAATAATAGTGGGGGACTTTAACACCTCACTTACACCAATGGACAGATCATCCAAAATGAAAATAAATAAGGAAACAGAAGCTTTAAATGACACAATAGACCAGATAGATTTAATTGATATATATAGGACATTCCATCCAAGAACGGCAGATTACACGTTCTTCTCAAGTGCACACGGAACATTCTCCAGGATAGATCACATCTTGGGTCACAAATCAAGCCTCAGTAAATTTAAGAAAATTGAAATCATATCAAGCATCTTTTCTGACCACAACGCTATGAGATTAGAAATGAATTACAGGGAAAAAAACGTAAAAAAGACAAACACATGGAGGCTAAACAATACGTTACTAAATAACCAAGAGATCACTGAAGGAATCAAACAGGAAATAAAAAAATACCTAGAGACAAATGACAATGAAAACACGACGACCCAAAACCTATGGGATGCAGCAAAAGCGGTTCTAAGAGGGAAGTTTATAGCTATACAAGCCTACCTAAAGAAACAAGAAAAATCTCAAGTAAACAATCTAACTTTACACCTAAAGAAACTAGAGAAAGAAGAACAAACAAAACCCAAAGTTAGCAGAAGGAAAGAAATCATAAAGATCAGAGCAGAAATAAATGAAATAGAAACAAAGAAAACAATAGCAAAGATCAATAAAACTAAAAGTTGGTTCTTTGAGAAGATAAACAAAATTGATAAGCCATTAGCCAGACTCATCAAGAAAAAGAGGGAGAGGACTCAAATCAATAAAATCAGAAATGAAAAAGGAGAAGTTACAACAGACACCGCAGAAATACAAAACATCCTAAGAGATTACTACAAGCAACTTTATGCCAATAAAATGGACAACCTGGAAGAAATGGACAAATTCTTAGAAAGGTATAACCTTCCAAGACTGAATCAGGAAGAAACAGAAAATATCAACAGACCAATCACAAGTAATGAAATTGAAACTGTGATTAAAAATCTTCCAACAAACAAAAGTCCAGGACCAGATGGCTTCACAGGTGAATTCTATCAAACATTTAGAGAAGAGCTAACACCCATCCTTCTCAAACTCTTCCAAAAAATTGCAGAGGAAGGAACTCTCCCAAACTCATTCTATGAGGCCACCATCACCCTGATACCAAAACCAGACAAAGACACTACAAAAAAAGAAAATTACAGACCAATATCACTGATGAATATAGATGCAAAAATCCTCAACAAAATACTAGCAAACAGAATCCAACAACACATTAAAAGGATCATACACCACGATCAAGTGGGATTTATCCCAGGGATGCAAGGATTCTTCAATATACGCAAATCAATCAATGTGATACACCATATTAACAAATTGAAGAATAAAAACCATATGATCATCTCAATAGATGCAGAAAAAGCTTTTGACAAAATTCAACACCCATTTATGATAAAAACTCTCCAGAAAGTGGGCATAGAGGGAACCTACCTCAACATAATAAAGGCCATATATGACAAACCCACAGCAAACATCATTCTCAATGGTGAAAAACTGAAAGCATTTCCTCTAAGATCAGGAACGAGACAAGGATGTCCACTCTCACCACTATTATTCAACATAGTTCTGGAAGTCCTAGCCACGGCAATCAGAGAAGAAAAAGAAATAAAAGGAATACAAATTGGAAAAGAAGAAGTAAAACTGTCACTGTTTGCGGATGACATGATACTATACATAGAGAATCCTAAAACTGCCACCAGAAAACTGCTAGAGCTAATTAATGAATATGGTAAAGTTGCAGGTTACAAAATTAATGCACAGAAATCTCTTGCATTCCTATACACTAATGATGAAAAATCTGAAAGAGAAATTATGGAAACACTCCCATTTACCATTGCAACAAAAAGAATAAAATACCTAGGAATAAACCTACCTAAGGAGACAAAAGACCTGTATGCAGAAAACTATAAGACACTGATGAAAGAAATTAAAGATGATACATACAGATGGAGAGATATACCATGTTCTTGGATTGGAAGAATCAACATTTTGAAAATGAGTATACTACCCAAAGCAATCTACAGATTCAATGCAATCCCTATCAAAGTACCAATGGCATTTTTTACGGAGCTAGAACAAATCATCTTAAAATTTGTATGGAGACACAAAAGACCCCGAATAGCCAAAGCAGTCTTGAGGCAAAAAAATGGAGCTGGAGGAATCAGACTCCCTGACTTCAGACTATACTACAAAGCTACAGTAATCAAGACAATATGGTACTGGCACAAAAACAGAAACATAGATCAATGGAACAAGATAGAAAGCCCAGAGATTAACCCACGCACCTATGGTCAACTAATCTATGACAAAGGAGGCAAAGATATACAATGGAGAAAAGACAGTCTCTTCAATAAGTGGTGCTGGGAAAACTGGACAGCCACATGTAAAAGAATGAAATTAGAATACTCCCTAACACCATACACAAAAATAAACTCAAAATGGATTAGAGACCTAAATATAAGACTGGACACTATAAAACTCTTAGAGGAAAACATAGGAAGAACACTCTTTGACATAAATCACAGCAAGATCTTTTTCGATCCACCTCCTAGAGTAATGGAAATAAAAACAAAAATAAACAAGTGGGACCTAATGAAACTTCAAAGCTTTTGCACAGCAAAGGAAACCATAAACAAGACGAAAAGACAACCCTCAGAATGGGAGAAAATATTTGCAAATGAATCAACGGACAAAGGATTAATCTCCAAAATATATAAACAGCTCATTCAGCTCAATATCAAAGAAACAAACACCCCAATCCAAAAATGGGCAGAAGACCTAAATAGACATTTCTCCAAAGAAGACATACAGACGGCCACGAAGCACATGAAAAGATGCTCAACATCACTAATTATTAGAGAAATGCAAATCAAAACTACAATGAGGTATCACCTCACTCCTGTTAGAATGGGCATCATCAGAAAATCTACAAACAACAAATGCTGGAGAGGGTGTGGAGAAAAGGGAACCCTCTTGCACTGTTGGTGGGAATGTAAATTGATACAGCCACTATGGAGAACAATATGGAGGTTCCTTAAAAAACTAAAAATAGAATTACCATATGACCCAGCAATCCCACTACTGGGCATATACCCAGAGAAAACCGTAATTCAAAAAGACACGTGCACCCGAATGTTCATTGCAGCACTATTTACAATAGCCAGGTCATGGAAGCAACCTAAATGCCCATCAACAGACGAATGGATAAAGAAGTTGTGGTACATATATACGATGGAATATTATTCAGCCATAAAAAGGAACGAAATTGAGTCATTTGTTGAGACGTGGATGGATCTAGAGACTGTCATACAGAGTGAAGTAAGTCAGAAAGAGAAAAACAAATATCGTATGTTAATGCATGTATGTGGAACGTAGAAAAATGGTACAGATGAGCCAGTTTGCAGGGCAGAAGTTGAGACACAGATGTAGAGAATGGACATATGGACACCAAGGGGGGAAAACTGCGATGAGGTGGGGATGGTGATGTGCTGAATTCGGCGATTGGGATTGACATGTATACACTGATGTGTATAAAACTGATGCCTAATAAGAACCTGCAGTATAAAAAAACAAACAAAACAACTAATACTAAACTTTCATTGGGTTATTTGTATGGAAATATGTTAATATAAATGTTTCAGACATTACATGAAATTTCTAAAAATCTTATATTTGTATTTGTATGGAAATATGTATGGAAATATGTTAATATAAATGTTTCAGACATTACATGAAATTTCTAAAAATCTTGTATTTGTATGGAAATATGTATGGAAATATGTTAATATAAATGTTTCAGACATTACATGAAATTTCTAAAAATCTTAAAAAAAAAAAAAAAAAAAAAAGGAAACATAATAGACATACCGAGTGAAAAATAAGCAGAAGAGAGCTGTAAATCATATTTCTAAAAGTAGTAAGATGGAATAATCACATCCATTTCAGAATCTTGGCCACAAAGGCAACATCTAACGCCTGATTAGATAGTCCTCTTCAAGAAATAAATATAGATGATGACAATTTTGTTGCTTTTTGTGTATGTCATCATGGGCCTGACTTCTTCAGAGGTTACAGGGCAGGAGTAGAAAAACTGCTCTAAAGTAATCCTCTGTCATTTTTCAATTTCCAAATAAAATTGGTTACTTGGCTCAGAAAGTACTGCACAAGAGACAAATCATTTTTAAGAAATATTGAACTGCTATTAAATTTTTTTATTTATGTGGTAGACATTCTCACTTTAAAGATAAATATGTACTTTACAAATTAAAGTATAGCAGGAGCATTTGTTCTACCAAAGTTGACAAGAAAACATGTCGAAAGGAGCATGCCATCTGTGTCCCTGCCTTATGTTGATATGCCCCATTCCTTCGTATGTACCTGCACACCTCGATGTACATCACGTATTAATAACAGGCAGTGTGACAGATGCTCCTGTTTCTGCTGCTTTTGGAAAAATTTAACAGATTGTATTTAGCTCTTCCGTGATTATACTGTCTCATGTTGAACAACCACCGTAGACTTATTCTGTTCTGTAAATAGCCAAAGCTAAGTACCAGCCATGTCTTTTTACTTTACTCGAGGGCACTGGCTGTGGAGCTGTATTTTAAAACCAGGAAGTCTATCTTAGTTCAGGACTCTATAACAGAATACCACAGACTGGGTGGCTTATAGACAAGAGAAATTTACTTCTCACAGTTCTTGAGGCTGGAAAGTCTAAGATCAGGGCACTGGCAGATTTGGTGTCTGGTGAGAGCCTGTTTCCTGGTTCATAAACAGCCCCTTTTCTCTGTGTCCTCACACGGTGGAAGGCGGAAGAGAGCTCTGTGGGTCTCTTTTATAAGAGCACTAATCCCACTCACGAGGGTGCCAACCTCATGCATGCAGCACCTCCTAAAGCCCTCATCTCCAAATCCATCACACTGGTGATTAGGTTTCAACATATGAATTTAGGAAGGATACAACCATTCCGTCTATAGCAAAGGTATAGCAGCTTTGTCTGGCTTCCTCAACTTCTTTGTTCCCTCTTCTATAACAGGTAATGCTGGCCATAAAAAAAGCATCTTTATTTTTAAAATTTCTATGTATTTTGATTAACTAACGTGTGCAGAAATACTTCATTCTTAATTAAAAATAAAACATTGTGTGCATATGGGCACGTGTGCACACTCATGCACACGCACACAGAAACACACACGAGGATGTTGAGATTGCATTTTTCCTTAAAGATATTTAGTTAAAGTTCACAGAACCATCCCAGCGCTTGAGGTAAAATCCAGTTTGAGTGTGCCTTCAATCAATCTCCACATTTGTTTCAGTAACTCCATTCCATTCCACTCACACACATCTTTGTCTTTTCACAGTACATCTTTGGAGTATTTTCAATTAGTTAAAAAGCAATGCTAAAAAGCTTTATTGTTTTAATACAATTACCAGGTAAAAGCGCAGGATGTGTCTGTTGCTGAAAATTTACAGACTTGGTTTGACAACTCCGTCTCTCCACAGTGTGGAGGGGATATTTTATTATGTGTTATTGGATTCAGGCTTATCATGCAGCATTAATGCATTTATTAGCTTACATTGAGGGTTCCCTGTTTACATGCAATCACAGTTTTATTTTACTTTTAGCATAAACACCTCTGATGAACATAATGTATCCTGCAGTTAAGTGTGACATTTCCCTGCTTCTCTTCCACCTTGTCTGACCTTTTATGCATTCGCTGAATACCTTTCTGCTGTAGGACTTGAACAGCCCTTCCTGTGGCATGATGAATCCAATCCAAAGTGTGTCCTGGAGAAGATGGAAGTACTGACGTTCAAGGAGAGGAGAAGAAGGAATTAAGGAGCACAGGCCATTCTGAGGTGTGGGTGTCACTAGGAATATTACCGAAGAAACTTACAGCCCCAACAAACATGGCCTCCAGGGGACCATATTCCAAACACTTTTACCATTCTGAGCACTGTCCCGAAGAGTCCAGAAACTCTTCCATGTAAAGAAGAAAGAAGCTGCTGAGGAGCCTTCTCTCCTCCCTCCCTCCAGTCACGATAAGAAATGGCTAAGGGCCGGATAGAGAAGATGGCGGAAGAGTAAGACGCGGAGATCACATTCCTTCCCACAGATACAGTAGAAATACTCCTACACGTGGAACTGCTCCTACAGAACACCCACTGAACGCTGGCAGAAAACGTCCGACCTCCAAAAAGGCAAGAAACTCCCCCCGTACTTGGGTAGGGCAAAAGAAAAAAGAAATAACAGAGACAAAAGAATAGGGACGGCACCTGCACCAGTGGGAGGGAGCCGTGAAGGAGGAAAGGTTTCCACGCACTAGGAGCCCCTTCGCGGGCGGAGACTGCGGGGGGCGGAGGGGGGAAGCTTTGGAGCCACGGAGGAGAGCGCAGCCACAGGGGTGCGGAGGGCAAAGCGGAGAGGTTCCCGCACAGAGGCTCGGCGCCGAGCAGCGCTCACCAGCCCGAGAGGCTTGTCTGCTTAGCCGCCGGGGCGGGCGGGGCTGGGAGCTGAGGCTCGGGCTTCGGTCGGATCGCAGGGAGAGGACTGGGGCTGGCAGCGTGAACACAGCCTGAAGGGGTTAGCGCACCACAGCTAGCCGGGAGGGAGTCCGGGGAAAAAGTCTGCAGCTGCCGAAGAGGCAAGAGACTTTTTCTTGCCTCTTTGTTTCGCGGCGGGCAAGGAGAGGGGATTCAGAGCGCCGCCTAAACGAACTCCAGAGAAGGGCGCGAGCCGCGGCTATCAGCGCGGATCCCACAGCAACAGGGGCGCAGAGGGAAAATCGGAGAGACTCCCGCACAGAGGCTCGGCGCCGAGCGGCGCTCACCAGCCCGAGAGGCTTGTCTGCTCCCCCGCCGGGGCGGGCGGGGCTGGGAGCTGAGGCTCGGGCTGCGGTCGGATCGCAGGGAGAGGACTGGGGCTGGCGGCGTGAACACAGCCTGAAGGGGTTGGCGCACCACAGCTAGCCGGGAGGGAGACCGGGAAAAGGTCTGCAGCTGCCGAAGAGGCAAGAGACTTTTTCTTGCCTCTTTGTTTCGCTGCGCGCAAGGAGAGGGGATTCAGAGCGCCACCTAAACGAACTCCAGGGAAGGGCGCAAGCCACGGCGATCAGCGCGGACCCCAGAGACGGGCGTGAGATGCTGGGGCTGCTGCTGCCGCCTCCAAAAAGCCTGTGTGTGAGCACAGGTCACTCTCCACACCGCACCTCCCGGGAGCCTGTGCAGCCCGCCACTGCCAGGGTCCCGGGATCCGGGGACAACATCCCCGGGAGAACGCACTGCGCGCCTCGAGCTGGTGCAACGTCACGCCGGCCTCGGCCGCCGCAGGCTCGCCCCGCCTCCTCCGTACCGCTCCCTCCCCGCGGCCTGGGTGAGCCAGAGCCCCCGAAGCAGCTGCTCCTTTAACCCCGTCCTGTCTGGGCGGGGAACAGATGCCCTCAGGCGACCTACACGCAGAGGCGGGTCCAAATCCAAAGCTGAACCCCAGGAGCTGTGCGAACAGGGAAGAGAAGGGGAAATCTCTCCCAGCAGCCTCAGAAGCAGCGGATTAAAACTCCACAAACAACTGGATGTGCCTGCATCTGCTGAATACCTGAATAGACAACGAATCATCCCAAATTCAGGAGGTGGACTCTGGGAGCAGGAGATATTAATTTTTCCCCTTTTCCTTTTTTTTGTGAGTGTATATGTATATGCTTCTGGGTGAGATTTTGTCTGTATAGCTTTGCTTTACAATAGCTTTATTTTACTTCACTATATTATAGCCTCTTTCTTTCTTTCTTTCTATTTTTTCTCCCTTTTACTCTGAGCCGTGTGGACGAAAGGCTCTTGGTGCTCCAGCCAGGCATCAGGGCCGTGCCTCTGAGGTGGGAGAGCCAACTTCAGAACACTGGTCCACAAGAGACCTCCCAGCTCCACGTAATACCAAACGGCAAAAATCTCCCAGAGATCTCCATCTCAACATCAAGACCCAGCTTCACTCGACGACCAGCAAGCTACAGTGCTGGACATCCTATGCCAAACAACTAGCTAGACAGGAACACAACCCCATCCATTGGCAGAGAGGCTGCCTAAAATCATAATAAGGCCACAGACACCACAAAATACACCACCAGACGTGGACGTGCCCACCAGAAAGACAAGATCTAGCCTCATCCACCAGAACTCAGGCACTAGTTCCCTCCACCAGGAAGCCTACACAACCCACTGAACCAACCTTAGCCGCTGGGGACAGATACCAAAAACAACGGGAACTACGAACCTGCAGCCTGTGAAAAGGAGACCCCAAACACAGTAAGATAGGCAAAATGAGACGACAGAAAAACACACAGCAGATGAAGGAGCAGGCTCAAAACACACTGGACTTAACAAATGAAGAGGAAATAGGTAGTCTACCTGAAAAAGAATTCAGAATAATGATAGTAAGGATGATCCAAAATCTTGGAAACAGAATAGACAAAATGCAAGAAACATTTAACAAGGATGTAGAAGAACTAAAGAGGAACCAAGCAATGATGAAAAACACAATAAATGAAATTAAAAATACTCTAGATGGGATCAATAGTAGAATAACTGAGGCAGAAGAAAGGATAAGTGACCTGGAAGATAAAATGGTGGAAATAACTACTACAGAGCAGGATAAAGAAAAAAGAATGAAAAGAACTGAGGACAGTCTCAGGGACCTCTGGGACAACATTAAACGTGCCAACATTCGAATTATAGGGGTACCAGAAGAAGAAGAGAAAAAGAAAGGGACTGAGAAAATTTTTGAAGAGATTATAGTTGAAAACTTCCCTAATATGGGAAAGGAAATAGTTAATCAAGTCCTGGAAGCACAGAGAGTCCCATACAGGATAAACCCAAGGAGGAACACGCCAAGACACATATTAATCAAACTGTCAAAAATTAAATATAAGGAAAACATATTAAAGGCAGCAAGGGAAAAAAAACAAATAACACACAAGGGAATCCCCATAAGGTTAACATCTGATCTCTCAGCAGAAACTCTGCAAGCCAGAAGGGAGTGGCAGGATATACTTAAAGTCATGAAGGAGAAAAACCTACAACCAAGATTACTCTACCCAGCAAGGATCTCATTCAGATTCGATGGAGAAATTAAAACCTTTACAGACAAGCAAAAGCTGAGAGAGTTCAGCACCACCAAACCAGCTTTACAACAAATGCTAAAGGAAATTCTCTAGGCAAGAAACACAAGAGAAGGAAAACACCTACAATAACAAACCCAATACATTTAAGAAAATGGGAATAGGAACATACATATCGATAATTACCTTGAATGTAAATGGATTAAATGCTCCCACCAAAAGACACAGGCTGGCTGAATGGATACAAAAACAAGACCCATACATATGCTGTCTACAAGAGACCCACTTCAGACCTAGGGACACATACAGACTGAAAGTGAGGGGATGGAAAAAGATATTCCATGCAAATGGAAATCAAAAGAAAGCTGGAGTAGCAATTCTCATATCAGACAAAATAGACTTTAAAATAAAGACTATTACAAGAGACAAAGAAGGACACTATATAATGATCAAGGGATCGATCCAAGAGGAAGGTATAACAATTGTAAATATTTATGCACCCAACATAGGAGCACCTCAATACATAAGGCAAATACTAACAGCCATGAAAGGGGAAATTGACAGCAACACAATCATAGTAGGGGACTTTAACACCCCACTTTCACCAATGGACAGATCATCCAAAATGAAAATAAATAAGGAAACACAAGCTTTAAATGATACATTAAACAAGATGGACTTAATTGATATTTATAGGACATTCCACCCAAAAACAACAGAATACACATTTTTCTCAAGTGCTCATGGAACATTCTCCAGGATAGATCATATCTTGGGTCACAAATCAAGCCTTGGTAAATTTAAGAAAATTGAAATCGTATCAAGTATCTTTTCCGACCACAACGCTATGAGACTAGATATCAATTACAGGAAAAGATCTGTAAAAAATACAAACACATGGAGGCTACACAATACATTACTTAATAACGAAGTGATTACTGAAGAAATCAAAGGGGAAATCAAAAAATACCTAGAAACAAATGACAATGGAGACACGACGACCCAAAACCTATGGGACACAGCAAAAGCAGTGCTAAGAGGGAAGTTTATAGCAATACAAGCCTACCTCAAGAAACAGGCAACATCTCGAATAAACAACCTAACCTTGCACCTAAAGCAATTAGAGAAAGAAGAACAAAAAAACCCCAAAGCCAGCAGAAGGAAAGAAATTATAAAGATCAGGTCAGAAATAAATGAAAAAGAAATGAAGGAAACAATAGCAAAAATCAATGAAACTAAAAGCTGGTTCTTTGAGAAGATAAACAAAATTGATAAACCATTAGCCAGACTCATCAAGAGAAAAAGGGAGAAGACTCAGATCAATAGAATTAGAAATGAAAAAGGAGAAGTAACCACTGACACTGCAGAAATACAAAAGATCATGAGAGATTACTACAAGCAACTATATGCCAATAAAATGGACAACCTGGAAGAAATGGACAGATTCTTAGAAATGCACAAACTGCTGAGACTGAACCAGGAAGAAATAGAAAATATGAACAGACCAATCACAAGCACTGAAATTGAAACTGTGATTAAAAACCTTCCAACAAACAAAAGCCCAGGACCAGATGGCTTCACAGGCGAATTCTATCAAACATTTAGAGAAGAGCTAACACCTATCCTTCTCAAACTCTTCCAAAATATTGCAGAGGGAGGAACACTCCCAAACTCATTCTACGAGGCCACCATCACCCTGATACCAAAACCAGACAAAGATGTCACAAAGAAAGAAAACTACAGGCCAATATCACTGATGAACATAGATGCAAAAATCCTCAACAAAATACTAGCAAACAGAATCCAACAGCACATTAAAAGGATCATACACCATGATCAAGTGGGGTTTATCCCAGGAATGCAAGGATTCTTCAATATACGCAAATCAATCAATGTGATACACCATATTAACAAATTGAAGGAGAAAAACCATATGATCATCTCAATAGATGCAGAGAAAGCTTTTGACAAAATTCAACACCCATTTATGATAAAA
Organism: Balaenoptera acutorostrata; assembly: GCF_949987535.1. Taxonomy (NCBI): domain Eukaryota; kingdom Metazoa; phylum Chordata; class Mammalia; order Artiodactyla; family Balaenopteridae; genus Balaenoptera; species Balaenoptera acutorostrata. The sequence continues at coordinate 93,093,492 of NC_080065.1, forward strand.
GCCCTGCAGAAAGTAGGCATAGAGGGAACTTACCTCAACATAATAAAGGCCATATATGACAAACCCACAGCCAACATTGTCCTCAATGGTGAAAAACTGAAACCATTTCCACTAAGATCAGGAACAAGACAAGGTTGCCCACTCTCACCACTATTATTCAACATAGTTCTGGAAGTCCTAGCCACAGCAATCAGGGAAGACAAAGAAATAAAAGGAATCCAAATCGGAAAAGAAGAAGTAAAGCTGTCACTATTTGCAGATGACATGATACTATACATAGAGAATCCTAAAGATGCTACCAGAAAACTCCTAGAGCTAATCAATGAATTTGGTAAAGTAGCAGGATACAAAATTAATGCACAGAAATCTCTTGCATTTCTATACACTAATGACGAAAAATCTGAAAGTGAAATTAAGAAAACACTCCCGGGCTTCCCTGGTGGCGCAGTGGTTGAGAATCTGCCTGCTAATGCAGGGGACACGGGTTCGAGCCCTGGTCTGGGAAGATCCCGCATGCCGCAGAGCGGCTGGGCCCGTGAGCCACAATTGCTGAGCCTGCGCGTCTGGAGCCTGTGCTCCGCAACGGGAGAGGCCGTGACGGTGAGAGGCCCGCGCACCGTGATGAAGAGTGGCCCCCGCTTGCCACAACTAGAGAAAGCCCTAGCACAGAAACGAAGACCCAACATAGCAATCAATCAATCAATCAATTAATCAATAAAAAAATAAATCTTTAAAAAAAAAAAGAAAACACTCCCATTTACCATTGCAACAAAAAGAATAAAATATCTAGGAATAAACCTACCTAAGGAGACAAAAGACCTGTATGCAGAAAATTATAAGACACTGATGAAAGAAATTAAAGATGATACAAATAGATGGAGAGATATACCATGTTCCTGGATTGGAAGAATCAACATTGTGAAAATGTCTCTACTACCCAAAGCAATCTACAGATTCAATGCAATCCCTATCAAACTACCACTGGCATTTTTCACAGAACTAGAACAAAAAATTTCACAATTTGTATGGAAACACAAAAGACCCCGAATAGCCAAAGCAATCTTGAGAACGAAAAATGGAGCTGGGGGAATCAGGCTCCCTGACTTCAGACTATATTACAAAGCTTCAGTAATCAAGACAGTTTGGTATTGGCACAAAAACAGAAATATAGATCAATGGAACAGGATAGAAAGCCCAGAGATAAACCCACACACATATGGTCACCTTATCTTTGATAAAGGAGGCAAGCATATACAGTGGAGAAAAGACAGCCTCTTCAATAAGTGGTGCTGGGAAAATTGGACAGGAACATGTAAAAGTATGAAATTAGAACACTCCCTGACACCATGCACAAAAATAAACTCAAAATGGATTAAAGACCTAAGTGTAAGGGCAGACACTATCAAACTCTTAGAGGAAAACATAGGCAGAACACTCTATGACATACATCACAGCAAGATTCTTTTTGACCCAGCTCCCAGAGAAATGGAAATAAGAACACAAATAAACAAATGGGACCTAATGAAACTGAAAAGCTTTTGCACAGCAAAGGAAACCATAAACAAGACCAAAAGACAACCCTCAGAATGGGAGAAAATATTTGCAAATGAAGCAACTGACAAAGGATTAATCTCCAAGATTTACAAGCAGCTCATGCAGCTCAATAACAAAAAAACGAACAACCCAATCCAAAAATGGGCAGAAGATCTAAATAGACATTTCTCCAAAGAAGATATACAGATGGCCTACAGACACATGAAAGAATGCTCAACATCATTAATCATTAGAGAAATGCAAATCAAAACTACAATGAGATATCATCTCACACCGGTCAGAATGGCCATCATCAAAAAATCTACAAACAATAAATGCTGGAGAGGGTGTGGAGGAAAGGGAACACTCTTGCACTGTTGGTGGGAATGTAAATTGATACAGCCACTATGGAGAACAGTATGGAGGTTCCTTAAAAAACTACAAATAGAACTACCATACGACCCAGCAATCCCACTACTGGGCATATACCCTGAGAAAACCATAGGTCAAAAAGAGTCATGTACCAAAATGTTCATTGCAGCTCTATTTACAATAGCCAGGACATGGAAGCAACCTAAATGTCCATCGACAGATGAATGGATAAAGAAGATGTGGCACATATATACAATGGAATATTACTCAGCCATAAAAAGAAATGAAATGGAGGTATTTGTAATGAGGTGGATGGAGTTAGAGTCTGTCATACAGAGTGAAGTAAGTCAGAAAGAGAAAAACAAATACAGTATGCTAACACATATATATGGAATCTAAGGGAAAAAAAAAAAAAGGCCATGAAGAACCTAGTGGCAAGATGGGAATAAAGACACAGACCTACTAGAGAATGGACTTGAGGATAGGAGGAGGGGGTGGGGTGAGATGTGACAGGGTAAGAGAGTGTCATGGACATATATACACTACCAAATGTAAAATAGATAGCTAGTGGGAAGCAGCCGCATAGCACAGGGAGATCAGCTCGGTGCTTTGTGACCACCTAGAGGGGTGGGATGGGGAGGGTGGGAGGGAGGGAGATGCAAGAGGGAAGAGAAATGGGAACATATTGTATATGTATAACAGATTCACTTTGTTATAAAGCAGATGCTAACACACTATTGTAAGGCAATTATACTTCAATAAAGATGTTTGAAAAAAATAAAAAAAATAAAAAAAATAAAATGTAAAAAAAAAAAAAAAAAAAAAGAAATGGCTAAGGGAAAAGCAGGGAGGAAACTGGTACTGTGTTGTTCCTGGGAACAGAGTCAGGGTCAGAGTGGGGAAGTCAGAAAGGACTGATTTTAGCATTCCAATATTAAGATGTAATCTGTACCTAGATTTGTCCTCTAGAGGAATGAATGGCCTTATGAACTCCATGGCACTGGAGTTTCCATGGGGAACCACAGATATTCTCTACTGGAGGGTGAAGTTGGCCCCAATCAGTGGTTCTTGGTGCTGACTGTACTTTAAAATTATTGGAAGAAATGTTTTTAAACTGAAGATTCCTGGACCCTATGCTTACTAATCAGAATACTCAAGGGGAGGCCATAAATATTTGTCTTTTTATAAGCTCCCCAGGTGGTTCAGATGTGCAACCAGCACTGGGAGCTACTTGTAACAAATAACTCTTAAGATGTCATTCCAAATCAAACTTCTACTCAAATATCCACAACAATATGATAGCAGTAACAATACTAACACTTTGGTATCAGATATCTGCTTCTCTTTCCATGCCTAAATTTCGCTTTCCTTGGTCTTGGATCAACAAGGATCTCTCCAAGGGGTGGTAAACTGACAACTTTCATATACTCCCTTCCAAGTAATACTTATTTGCCAAAAATCTTACATTTCCCCTAATACGAATAGAGGCATGAAATGAAGCAGGAAGGAATTTTTAAGGAATTGTGTGCTGTTAACCTACACTCATATGAAAGGTTTCTTTTTTTTTTTCCATTTATTTTATTTAATTAATTTATTTATTTTTAAACATCTTTATTGGAGTATAATTGCTTTACAATGGTGTGTTACTTTCTACTTTATAACAAAGTGAATCAGTTATACATATGCATATATCCCCATATCTCCTCCCTCTTGCATCTCCCTCCCACCCTCTCTATCCCACCCCTCTAGGTGGTCACAAAGCACCGAGCTGATCTCCCTGTGCTATGCGGCTGCTTCTCACTAGCTATCTATTTTATATTTGGTAGTATATATTAGTCCATGCCACTCTCTCACTTCGTCCCAGCTTACCCTTCCCCCTCCCCGTGTTCTCAAGTCCATTCTCTACATCAGCATCATTATTCCTGTCCTGCCCCTAGGTTCTTCAGAACCATTTTTTTTTCTTTTAGATTCCATATATATGTGTTAGCACACGGTATTTGGTTTTCTCTTTCTGACTTACTTCACTCTGTATGACAGACTCTAGGTCCACCCAACTCACTACAAATAACTCAATTTCGTTTCTTTTTATGGCTGAGTAATATTCCATTGTATATATGTGTCACATCTTCTTTACCCATTCATCTGTCGATGGACACTTAGGTTGTTTCTATGTCCTGGCTATTGTAAATAGAGCTGCAATGAACATTGTGGTACATGACTCTTTATGAATTATGGTTTTCTCAGGGTATATGCCCAGGAGTGGGATTGCTGGGTCATTTGGTAGTTCTATTTTTAGTTTTTTAAGGAACCTCCATATTGTTCTCCACAGTGCCTGTATCAATTTACATTCCCACCAACAGTGCAAGAGGGTTCCCTTTTTTCCACACTCTCTCCAGCATATATTGTTGTAGATTTTTTGATGATGGCCATTCTGACTGGTGTGAGGTGATACCACATTGTAGTTTTGATTTGAATTTCTTTAATGATTAGTAATGTTGAGCACTCTTTCATGTGTTTGTTGTCTGTCTGTCTTCTTTGGAGAAATGTCTATTTAGGTCTTCTGCCCAATTTTGGATAGGGTTGTTTGTTTTTTTGTTATTGAGCTGCATGAGCTGCTTGTAAATCTTGGAGATTAATCCTTTGTCAGTTGCTTCATTTGCAAATATTTTCTCCCATTCTGAGGGTTGTCTTTTCATCTTGTTTATGGTTTCCTTTGCTGTGCAAAAGCTTTTAAGTTTCATTAGGTCCCATTTGTTTATTTTTGTTTTAAATTTCCATTTCTCTAGGAGGTGGGTCAAAAAGGATCTTGCTGTGTTTTATGTCATAGAGTGTTGTGCCTATGTTTTCCTCTAAGAGTTTGATAGTGTCTGGCCTTACATTTAGGTCTTTAATCCATTTTGAGTTTATTTTTGTGTATGGTTTTAGGGAGTGTTCTAATTTCATTCTTTTACATGTAGCTGTCCAGTTTTCCAAGCACCACTTATTGAAGAGGCTGTCTTTTCTCCATTGTATATTCTTCCTCCTTTAACAAAAATAAGGTGACCATACGTGCATGGGTTTATATGGGCTTTCTATCCTGTTCCACTGATCTATATTTCTGTTTTTGTGCCAGTACCATACTGTCTTGATGACTGTAGCTTTGTAGTATAGTCTGAAGTCAGGGAGCCTGATTCCTCCAGCTCCGTTTTTCTTTCTCAAGAATGCTTTGGCTGTTTAGGTTATTTTGTGTTTCCATACAAATTGTGCAATTTTTTGTTCTAGTTCTGTGAAAAATGCCATTGGTAGTTTGATAGGGATTGCACTGAATCTGTAGATTGCTTCGGGCAGTATAGTCATTTCCACAATATTGATTCTTCCAATCCAAGAACATGGTATATCTCTCCATCTGTTTGTATCATCTTTAATTTCTTTCATCAGTGTCCTATAGTTTTCTGCATACAGGTCTTTTGTCTCCTTAGGTAGGTTTATTCCTAGGTATTTTACTCTTTTTGCTGCAATGGTAAATGGGAGTGTTTCCTTAATTTCTCTTTCAGATTTTTCATCATTGGTGTATAGGAATGCAAGAGATTTCTGTGCATTAATTTTGTATCCTGTTACTTTATTTATTTGTATCCTGTTACCAAATTCATTGATTAGCTCTAGTAGTTTTCTGGTAGTGTCTTTAGGATTCTCTATGTATTGTATCATGTCATCTGCAAACAGTGACAGCTTTACTTCTACTTTCCGATTTGAATTCCTTTTATTTCTTTTTCTTCTCTGAGTGCTGTGGCTAAAACTTCCAAAACTATGTTGAATAATAGTGGTGAGAGTGGGCAACCTTGTCTTGTCCTGATCATAGTGGAAATGGTTTCAGTTTTTCACCATTGAGAACGATGTTGGCGTGGGTTTGTCATATATGACCTTTATTATGTTGAGGTAAGTTCCCTCTATGCTTACTTTCTGGAGGGTTTTTATAATAAATGGGTGTTGAATTTTGTCAAAAGCTTTTTCTGCATCTATTGAGATGATCGTATGGTTTTTATCCTTCCATTTGTTAATATGGTGTATCACATTGATTTGCATATATTGAAGAATCCTTGCATTCCTGGGATAAACCCCACTTGATCATGGTGTATGATCCATTTAATGTGTTGTTGGATTCTGTTTGCTAGTATTTTGTTGAGGATTTTTGCATCTATGTTCATCAGTGATATTGGCCTGTAGTTCTCTTTCTTTGTGACATCTTTGTCTGGTTTTGGTATCAGGGTGATGGTGGCCTCGCAGAATGAGTTTGGGAGTGTTCCTCCCTCTGCTATATTTTGGAAGAGTTTGAGAAGGATAGGTGTTAGTTCTTCTCTAAATGTTTGATAGAATTCGCCTGTGAAGCCATCTGGTCCTGGGCTTTTGTTTGTTGGAAGATTTTTAATCACACTCTCAATTTCAGTGCTTGTGATTGGTCTGTTTATATTTCCTATTTCTTTCTGGTTCAGTGTTGCAAGGTTGTGCTTTTCTAAGAATGTGTCCATTTCTTCCAGGTTGTCCATTTTATTGGCATATAGTTGCTTGTAGTAATCTCTCATGATCCTGTGTATTTCTGCAGTGTCAGTTGTTACTTCTCCTTTTTCATTTCTAATTATATTGATTTGAGTCTTCTCCCTTTTTTTCTTGATGAGTCTGGCTAATGGTTTATCAATTTTGTTTATCTTCTCAAACAACCAGCTTTTAGTTTTATTGATGTTTGCTATTGTTTCCTTCATTTCTTTTTTATTTATTTCTGGTTTGATCTTTATGATTTCTTTCCTTCTGCTAACTTTGGGGTTTTTTAATTCTTCTTTCTCTAATTGCTTTAGGTGTAAGTTTAGGTTTCTTATTTGAGATTCTTCTTGTTTCTTGAGGTAGGATTGTATTGATATAAACTTCCTTCTTAGAACTGCTTTTGCTTCATCCCATAGGTTTTGGGTCATTGTCTTTTCATTGTCATTCGTTTCTAGGTATTTTTTGATTTCCTCTTTGATTTCTTCAGTGATCTCTTGGTTATTCAGTAGCATATTGTTTTGCCTCCATGTATTTGTATTTTTTACAGATTTTTTCCTGTAATTGATATCTAGCCTCATAGCGTTGTGGTTGGAAAAGATACTTGATACAATTTCAATTTTCTTAAATTTACCAAGGCTTGATTTGTGACCCAAGATATGATCTATCCTGGAGAATATTCCATGAGCACTTGAGAAGAAAGAGTATTCTGTTGTTTTTGGATGGAATGTCCCATAAATGTCAATAAAATACATCTTGTTTAATGTGTCATCTAAAGCTTGTGTTTCCTTATTTCATTTTGGATGATCTGTCCATTGGTGAAAGTGGGGTGTTCAAGTCCCCTACTATGATTGTGTTACTGTCAATTTCCCTTTTTATGGTTGTTAGCATTTGCCTTATTATTGTGGTGCTCCTATGTTGGGTGCATAAATATTTACAATTGTTATATCCTCTTCTTGGATCGATCCCTTGATCATTATGTAGTGGCCTTCTTTGTCTTTTGTAATAGTCTTTATTTTAAAGTCTATATTGTCTGATATGAGAAGTTCCTTTAGCATTTGTTGTAAAGCTGGTTTGGTGGTGCTGAATTCTCTTAGCTTTTGCTTGTCTGTAAAGGTTTTAATTTCTCTGTCGATTCTGAATGAGATCCTTGCTGGGTAGGGTAATCTTGTTTGTAGGTTCTTCCCTTTCATCACTTTAAATATGTCCTGCCACTCCCTTCTGGCTTGCAGAGTTTCTGCTTAAAGATCAGCTGTTAACCTTATTGGGATTCCCTTGTATGTTATTTGTTGTTTTTCCCTTGCTGCTTTTTAACTTTTTTCTTTGTATTTAATTTTTGATAGTTTGATTAATATGTCTTGGCATGTTTCTCCTTGGATTTATCCTGTATGGGACTCTCTGTGCTTCCTGGACTTGATTAACTATTTCCTTTCCCATAATAGGGAAGTTTTCATCTACAATCTCTTCAAATATTTTCTCAGTCCCTTTCTTTTTCTCTTCCTCTTCTGGGACCCCTATAATTCGAATGTTGGTGTGTTTAATGTGGTCCCAGAGGTCTCTGAGACTGTCCTCAATTCTTTTCATTCTTTTTTTTTTATTCTGCTCTGCAGTAGTTATTTCCACTATTTTATCTTCCAGGTCACTTATCCGTTCTTCTGCCTCAGTTATTCTGCTGTTGATTCCTTCTTGAGAATTTTTAATTTCATTTATTGTGTTGTTCACATTGTTTGTTTGCTCTTTAGTTCTTCTAGGTCCTTGTTAAACGTTTCTTGTATTTTCTCTTTTCTGTTTCCAAGATTTTGGATCATCTTTACTATCATTACTCTGAATTCTTTTTCAGGCAGACTGTCTATTCCTTCTTCATATTTTTGGGCTGGTGGGTTTTTACCTTGCTCCTTCATCAGCTGTGTGTTTCTCTGTCTTCTCATTTTGCTTAACTTACTGTGTTTGGGGTCTCCTTTTCACAGGCTGCAGGTTCGTAGTTCCCGTTATTTTTGGTGTCTGCCCCCAGTGGCTAAGGTTGGCTCAGTGGGCTGTGTAGGCTTCTTGGTGGAGGGGACTGTGCCTGTGTTCTGGAGGATAAGGCTGGATCTTGTCTTTCTGGTGGGCAGGACCGTGTCTGGTTGTGTGTTTTGGGGTGTCTTTGACCTTATTATGATTTTAGGTAGCCTCTCTGCTAATGGGTGGAGTTGTGTTCCTGTCTTGCTAGTTGTTTGGCCTAGGGTGTCCAGCACTGTAGCTTGCTGGTTGTTGAGGGGAGCTGGGTCTTAGCATTGAGATGGAGATCTCTGGGAGAGCTTTTGCCGTTTAATATTACATGGAGCTGGGAGGTCTCTGGTGGACCAATGTCCTGAACTTGGCTCTCCCACCTCAGAGCACAGGCCTGTCACCTGGCTGGAGCACCAAGACCCTGGTAGCCATATGGCTTGCTTCCCCCTCTTGCAATCCTGGTCTCCATCTCAATTTCTATTCCTGTGGCAGGCACCTGACATTTGAAAAAGCAGAAGGGTTTAAAGTCAGAAGAACTGGATGAAGTGATGCCTCAGTCACTTGCTGGTTGTGGAACCCAGGTACAGCCCAAATCTCCCCGAGCCTGTTTCTCACCAATATTAATGGAAGTTTGGAAGAAGTTGATTCCAATCCTCATGGATGACTTTGAGGGGTTCAAGACTTCAGTGGAGGAAGTACATCCATTCAGCCCCAGGGCTGTTCCAACGTCATCAGGGTTCTGCCTGTCCCTCATGGCTGGTGCACCTCCTCCCCAGTGTCTGGCCCTCAGGTGACCTGGAAAGTTTATTTTCTTATAGAAGGTGAACTGTGGGTCTCAATTCCTCCTGAGAATAGTGCAAGACAAAACAAGTTTGGTTTAGAGACGAAGACAAGCACCTTTTCACTGAAGGTCATCACACCTGGAATATGTTACTGAGGGTACAAGCATTCCTTGTAGGAATCTCTGGAAACTACATGGGCTCCTATGTGCCCAAGAGGACTGAGTTCTGTCTACAGGTCAGAGGCTCTTGCAGCCCTAAATTCTGTATTAACTTTCAGCCCCCAAATGCATCTGCAATTTTGACTGCTTTCTCAGGTGTAGCTTCAGTGTCTCTCGGGGAGAAGGTGTGTCTGCATCTGGCAGCAGGGGTGTAGTAGTGGTGTGGCCCAGGGCCTGGCTTTAATTTTCACAAACTTTATTTTCATTGTTTCTCTTTGAAACCAGGACACAAGAAGGTGATTGGACTTTTGTAGTTGTTTTGTTTATTCATTTATTATCTAACTCTCCTTTTCATAATGAGAGAATTAAATTTGTTTGATTGGCTCAAAGACATTATCACCAATGCCTAGAACTTCTGTTGAATGAATTAATCAGAAAAATAATTCGTTTGGAAGCTGGGAGATCAGTGGCCAACTTATAGGTGCTTCTTACTTTCTTTGCAGACTTTGCATGCACTTGGTCCACCTGACCAAACACAAGGTCCCCTCCCCTCTGGGGAGTGAAACCCTGGCCAGGGTACTCCCAGAGTGATGAGGGCCAAAGAGAGTTTGTGGTCTATGAGCTGTGCTTGCCTTGAGGAGAGGTCACTTGGTGGAGGTCATTAGCCACAGACCACTGAGTACAATCCTGCAGGAAGCTGGGAAGGTGGTAGGGAAGCATGGGTGATGTGCAAAGTGCAGAAGGGCTGTTCACTGTGCAGAATATCTAGGTGTTCCATGGGAGTGTCCAAGAAGCTCCATGTTATGAAATCAGGGAACTGAGGATAGATGTTTACTGAGTTGGTGTCAATGGAAAGCAATATCCCACGTCAACCAATCAGAAGTCTTTTCATCTCCTCATTTTGCTTTTTCATTTATCTTTATTGGTAAACATCCTCCTCTTTGGATATGTCAATGTTGCAAATGAAAAATATTTTACTGCTTTTTTCTTATAGAAATTCCAACTTATTGAGCCTACTTTGGCCACTTCTAAGATTGTGTTTGATAGAGAACACCCTGTCTTCAAGTGAGTTAGTGCAAGAGTGATCAAGGTGGTGGCCTGAAAGCCAGGAGGGGGATGGTTTGGACATGCCATTCCACAGGTAACCTGTCCTCCATGGGAGCTGCCAACTGGCCTTGACTGTGCCAGCTCATATTATTTTTGGATCCAACATTCTACAATTCACACTTAAACAAGAAATAATGTAGTGAATGTCTTGTATTCTTTTTTAACCTAGAATTTCTTTTGCCACCCACCATCTAAACATGACAGACCAAATCTTCTGAAGAGTTTTCAACACCCACAGCCTGGCAACTCAGAATAGGAAAATATCATGCACAATATACACTTTAAAAGTATTTTTAGTTTTTTCCATGAAGTGACATTTTATCTTACTCTTCTTAAAAACATTTAAGTGTCAGCAATGGCTCATGTCTGCTAAGTTCTGCAATTTCTCTGAACAACTTGCTTAGTTCCTCAAGACAATGGACAGCTTCATCATAACTTGTTTGCCCAAGTTACAGCAGGTTCAGAGCAATTTGGTGTGATTGTGAAACAATAGAAGTTTACCAAGGGAAGTGGTAGGATCTGCTCTCCCAAAACCAAAAATGTCCAAGTCCTAATCTAGAATAGGATACATTTAGATCTACCTGACATGATATATATGAGCTGTATCAGTGTCCTTGGGGAAAAAATGGCCGATCCAAAGCAGATAATTTGAGGGATTTTTTTTTTAATGGACTACTTGCAATGCTGTAGGCAGGGTGATGGCAAGTGGTAAGGCAATTTGCAGGACTAGCAACAGCAGGGAGTCACCACCTCTAGGCCTTAGATGGATGGAGCAGTTATAGGACCCCAGAGACAGTAGTTGTACAAAAAGCACTTCCTAGTCCAGACCTCACTCTCTGCCTATCCTCCAGTCTCCTGCCAGCGGTTCCCATCAGCTAAACCTGTCGGAAGCCAGATGACAAGGGAACCTGTTGATTTAGCCTCCTAGGTCACAGGGAGGATGGAGAAGGATGGACAATGGATCCCAGGGCATGCGGAAGATACGCAGTAAATGGGGATTTAGAGAAGCAGAGGTGACTAACCAAATGCTCAAATTCAGCTCTTTGTTCATTCATTTACTAATCAAACATGTATTTGTTAAGCACTTTCTATATATTGTTAAGCACCTTGGAAAACACTGGTGAAGAATGATCAATAGTTCCTTCTCTCAAGGAGCTCTTAATTGAACAGGGGAAAGAAGGCATAACCACGTGGAATGTCATAAAACAAAAGCTCAGCTCAAAGTAGTAGCATGGCAGAGTCAGAGGAGGGGGTAGTCAGCATGACCCCTGAGGGAAGGGCATGGATGGAAGAATAAGAGGATTTTAACAGGATCTACGGAGTGGGTGGGGGTGGGGAGAGGAGTCCTGAAGGCTTCAGTCCCCACCTCAGCACCTCTGGAGTGACAAGCTAACCTAGTGATTTCTCAATGAATCTTAGGACCATACAAAAACTAAATATATATACTGCTTTTTATTGAGTACTTACAATGTGTCAGGCATTTTACATACAATATCTCACTAAAGCCTTATGATGACATTGCTGAGATGGATGTTATTTTCCACATTTTATGGATGAGGATAAATGAAACTCCACGAGGTAGTGTGTCTTATCTAAGATAACCTATCTAGTGGTAGAAAAGATGTGATTCAAAGCCAAGTGTTTCTGACATCAAATTCTAAGCTATTAACTGTAAATAATAATGGCAGTAAAGGACTTAGCAATGGTGCCTGACTTGGGTTTAAACATTTCTCTTGATAACACCCCCGTGTGTTCTCAGATGACTAGTAGCTAGAACTAGCTATTCCCCTATTTTAAGAAGCTGCTTGACGTGTAAAATAGGTATTAGCTGCCTACATTTAGTTGTAGCATTGGCATCCGAGGAAGTCTGAGGTGCTGCTATCTTTGTATCACCCCTATTTAAAGCCTTCTAATGACATTTCATTGTGCTTGGAATTAATTCCATGAGCTGTATGAACAAATGATCTAGCCTCTCCTACCTCTGATTTGTCCTCTTACTAACCGCCATTTTCTCACTCTGCTCTAGCCACACTGGCTTTCTTTCTAGTCTTTGAATAAGTTATGCTCTTCCCACCATGGTTGTTGCTCTACATGTTCCCTCTGTCTAGAATCCTTGCCCCCCAAGTCTTCACAAACAGGCTTCTTTTGTTACTCAGTTTCAAGAGAAATGTAAGAGAGTCCTTTCTGACCATGTCCCATAATGGCGCCCCAATCAATCTCTAAAACATTACCTTTCTCCTAGAGTAATGGAAATAAAAACAAAAATAAATGGGACCTAATTAAACTCAAAAGCTTTTGCACAGCAAAGGAAACCATAAACAAAATGAAAAGATAGCCCACAGAATGCAAGAAAATATTTGCAAATGATGAGACTGACAAGGGATTAATCTCCAAAATATACAAATAGCTCATGTGGCTCAATATAAAAAACACAACCCAATCAAAAAATGGGCAGAAGACCTAAATAGACATTTCTCCAAAGAAGACATACAGATGGCCAAGAGGCACATGAAATAATTAGCACATGAATAATTAGCTCAACATTGCTGATTATTTAGAGAAATGCAAATCAAAACCACAATGAGATATCACCTCACACCAGTTAGAATGGCCATCATCAAAAAGTCTACAAGCAATAAACGCTGGAGAGGGTGTGGAGAAAAGAAAACCAGGGAACCCTCACATACTGTTTGTAGGAATGTAAATTGGTACAGCCACTATAGAGAACAGTACGGAAGTTCCTTAAAAAACTAAAAATAGAGCTACCATACGATCCAGCAATCCCACTACTGGGCATATATCCAGAGAAAACCATAATTCAAAAAGATACATGCACCCTAATGTTCATTGCAGCACTATTTACAATACCCAGGACATGGAAGCAACATAAATGTCCATCGACAGAGGAATGGATACAGAAGATGTGGTCCATATATACAATGAAATATTAAACAGCCATGAAAAAGAATGAAATATTGCCATTTGCCGCAACATGGATGGACATAGAGATTATCATACTAAGTGAAGTATGTCAGACAGAGAAAGACAAATATCATATGATATTGCTCATATGCTGAATCTAAAAAAATAATACAAATGAACTTATTTACAAAACAGACTCACAGACTTAGAAAACATACATATGGTTACCAAAGGGGAAAGGTGGGGGGGAGGGATAAATTAGGAGTTTGGGATTAATATATACACATTACTATATTTAAAATAGGTAACAATAAGGACCTACTGTATAGCACAGGGGACTCTATTCAATACTCTGTAACAACCTAAATGGGAATAGAATTCAAAAAAGAATAGATATAGATATATATATGTATAACTGAATCACTTTACTGTACACCTGAAACTAACACAACATTGTAAATCAACTATACTCCAATACAAAATAAAAATTTTTTAAAGAAACAAGAAAAAAATAAACATCTGTAATATTTTTAAAAATTTTTTAAATAAATAAAACATCACCTTGTCTTACATAACACTCATCACTACATAATGTTTCCTGTTGGTCTATTTACTCTCCGTCCACAAGAAGACTACAAACTTTCACCATCTTATGCAATGCTAGATAACCCTTGTCTTGGATAGTGCTGGACTCCTTAAAAGTTTGCCAAATGAATGAATGAATTCATGGAGATGAGCCCTGGTTCAGAAAGAAAAGTAATCAGCATGTTGTGTTTATTTATTATTTAATAGTCACCTACCTTTGTATTATTTCTCCTTATATTTCATGATGAGAAAAGTAAAGTTTAGGGATGCTCAAGACATGCAAACAACAGAGCAGGACCACAACACACACCTTCTGACCCCAAGCCTATTGAGCTTTCGAACCCACTACTGCTGCTTAATAAGTTATGACTGTGATTATGAGGCCCCCATGTACAGTGGCTTAACTAAGATAAACTGGTTTTTCTCCATGTAAGTGTAGAAGTCAGTGTCTCTGCCAGGTGGAAGGTATAGCCTCCCTCTATGGGTCTAGGCTGGCTGTTCCAGCTGTTGCCATTTCCTAGCCCGTGGAAAGGGGGAAAGAGGGAGGGGAGGGGAGAGGAGGGCCCGCAGTTCCTTGTGAAGACACGACGGGGAAGTTGCACACTTCACCTTCACCAGAGCTGCATGAGAACCTGGTAGATGTAATGGCTGGTTTGGAGAATATGTGTCCAATTAACACTTGGTGAATTCTATTACTAAGAGGAAGAAGGGGAAACTAGACGTGGGGGACAATAAGCAGATCTTTAGGCCTTATAACAATCACATCAGATAGAGATTAGTATCATTTCCATTGTACATATGGAGAAACTGGGGCTTAAAGAGGTCAGAGATCACACCGTTAGTCAGTAAAAGGGCAGGACTCACAACAAGATTACATTTTAGTTCACTGTTTAACATTTTTGTCTGTCTGTCTGTCTCTCTCTCTCACACACACACACACACACACAGAGCTCAGTGTTCTGTGCTTAGATGGGATTTATCCCATTTTCATGCTTGGAATGTCATTCATCCTTGACCTCTTAGAAAGAATTCAACCAACGAGGACAAGGAAGGAAGTAGAGGTGAGTGTCTGGAGGGCCAGGACCCTGTCTGACCCTCTGACAGCAAAGCTTGCCTCCTGGGGAAGCTGCCTCTGGGGGCAGCAGGTACTGATGAGTCAGGACCTGGGTCTCAGGTGGAGGGGACTGAATGTGCACTGGGAGCTTTGTGAATAATGAAAGGCCGGGGTCCCTGACTCTTAAGCAACAATAGCAAACAGGCCATCAGTAGGTATGGGGGCCATAGGTCCTTGTGAACTGAGATAGTCCTTGTGCACAGCTGTTGTCCCAGTGTATTTATTAAAAGTACCTCTCTAAAAAGTGCCCCAGTTTGGATAAATTATATGGTCACCCTACCAACAGCCCTATGTTACCACTGGTACTCAGCCTTGAAAGTGTCAGGGTAAAAACTATGGCGATCTTAACAGCTTGGAGAGATGCCTAAATATGAGTCCTAAATTTAATTGCCATTGTTAAATCCCAATAAGAAATTGATCAGCTGTTCAAATTAACAGTAATTCCACCCTGCTGGATAAACCCGAACAATCTAATTATAAAGGTTAATTTTATAATTCATACTTAGATTACTGAACAGAGTAAAAATGTTGGAGTGTGTTTTATGCTGCAGAATCATTAATGATTAAAATGTCTGGGAACAGAAGCATGAATAGTTACAAATTATTCAAACCACATAGGACTTTATAAAATTCTATCTAGGAGAGGCATTCAATAAATAACCCAGAATTCATCTATTTCATGTCCATGCCCTTTGGTTTCAATGACATTCTCATTTTTCAAAACAATATTGAGTTACGCTGCACATGGAGTTTCAGAAAAGTTCTTCCCAGTTAATCAAAATTTACTCAATTTGTAGCACAACAATTTGATTCCCCAGAGGTCATCATTGACACTCCATATCTATGAACCTGACCAAAAAATCCTGGAAGGAGAATTGCAAAATGACAGTCCTCAAGGAACTTTGTGATTTGGAATCAGAAAAATGTAAAGATCAAGGCATAAGAGAAGTTTCTCCTTCTTGAAACATGTCCTTGAAATACAGGACATGTTCATTATCTAAGAATAATGGATAAGAGAAAGAAAACAGCAATTTAAATTGAACTCACATAAAATAGGGACCAACATTTCACAGTAAATGATGAAAACAAAACAAGTTTCCATAGAAGTCAATGAAATTAAGAACTGTGCAGATTTTGTGTGACTTTCCAACAAAATTGTACTTCAGCATATGCCATATTTCATTTGATGCGTGATTTTCACAACATGACCACAAAGAGGATCATTTAACAAAAACGTGTGAGGGCTTCCTTGGTCTCCCCATGGGATTCCTTTAACCCTTTCATATCCAAATATTTAGTTGGGTGCTTAGCTAGTTGGCCTCTTTGTCGTCTTCTCCTCTCAGCTGTCAATTAGTCTGACTCCAACAAAGTCTTAGCACATGTGCCTTTGAGCAGTTTTCACTTCCATCAACCTCAAGAAACCCTGCATCTTTCACAAGATGTGCATTTTCACTTTGCCATCAACGTGAATTGTACAATATTAACAGTGCATTGTTGGATATTCCAAACAACCAATAATCCTGGAGTCTGCAAAACAAAGACATTGATGTGATTGGTGGGAATCAACCCTAAACGGAGCAGAATGTTTGAATGGGGAATAACTTTATGACTGCCCATTAGATAATATTTTTCTTTTAAGCCCCCCCTTGCCAACTGTGTGAACCCTGGGGTAGTCGGGACTCCCTAGTATTTCAGGCTCAAGTCCCAACTCCATCAACTTGTTCTATGGTCTTGAGCAAGTCACTTTATTTCAATGACAGTCCAAGCCCAAGAAACACAGATTTATCTTCTGGGATCCAAGGAGTTCTGCATATATGTTTTAATGTGCATGTTCTCAGGGAGTTTGCTCATGTGTTTCCTAAAATTCTCAAAAAATGTCAAACCATCAATCGTGAAGTTTCTCACAGGATCTCTAAAGTTGCTTCTGGCATTCACATTCTCTGATTTCTGACTTTCCCTGGGTCAAACTATCTATAGGGAATACAAGTGGAGGATTGGATTAGGCCAGGGGAAAAATATCTGTGAACCTGTAATCAGTGTTGAAACATAGGTAGGTAACCCATCTGTTCTAACCAACAATCTGCTTCCCAGCAACCTCTTGAAACTTGTTTTGAGAAACTAAAGATTTTCAAGTTTGTTGTTTCAGGAGAGGCAGAATGCTATATAGATGATTTAATAATGCTTGCACAAATTGTTAGAGAAATACTGGGCACTCAGCTGAGTCTATTTCTAAGGATCTGAAACATCCCTAATAACTACCATCCTGTATTAGTAATTAATTATGACTAAAGTCATTGCAAATGTCAGAACCAGAAAGATAGAAAATGATACATAATATCTGATGTGGGCAGAGCAAGTAGGTTTTCTGAACTGGACTTTAATACAGTTATTCCAAACCTTGACATCATGATAGCTATAAGTTTATTAAATACTGAATGCTAAATTTATATTTAAAACTCTAAAGATGATCTCAGTATGATATTCTTGTAACAGCAAATACAAGGGGAAAAAAAGGAAACTGCTCTGATGACATCAGTTTCACTTTTAAAGCTCTTTAGAATCTCCTTTGTTGGACTCAAAGGATCTGAGTCTCATTTACATATCTATTCATCAGAAATGGAAGGGACTCAAGATGGGGAAATCTGGTATGACACTATTGCACTATTACACTATAACTCATGAAATCTTAAACGACAATATTCAATAGTGGAAGGGCTAAGGCCCAAGACTTTAGGAAAATAGCCTATATATTTCTATTTAGCATTCATAGGCAAATAGAGCCTATACCTTTGTAAGTGTGGGGTTGAGAAATTTATGGAAAAACTTGAAACAGGTTATAGAGACTGACTTAATTCAAATATAATGAGAAGCTAGGACACAGAAGTTGTTAAAGCGATTTACTGTCTACTTTCTCAACCACAGAATTTTTAAAGGGCTCTGAGAGAACAAATATGTTGGACTCCTGATCAGACCATGCTTCCTTACAGATATGGAAAGACATATGAACAAAATGATTGAAACTGTATGGAGAAACAGAGAGCGTAGCTTGCTAATTCAAGTATATGCCAGGATTTATATTGAAATTAGATAGAAATATTGGGTAACTGACAATAAGAAGGAATTATTTTCTATTGCCAAACTGCCAAGCGCTTATTTAAGTCACAGATTTTCAAAACTTGCACAATGGTGAAAGTAAATTAATAGTTTCAGAAGAGATCTGTAGGTTTTTATGACCACATAGTGGGTGACATTTCGGACATTTGTGGACATTTGCCTTCCCAGCATTCATCACCCCTTCTTTCTTGCAGTTGCCCCTGTTTTCCATTGGCATCCACCCCTTCCCCACTATCACTCTATAGGTCTATGCAACTCCATCCAAGGCTCCAGCGGTGGTCTTGTGCTCAAACACATGACTCAGGCCTGACCAATTACAGCACCACTTCATTCTGGTCACAGTGATTTGAAGAGTAATGGGTATGACCAACGTGGCTGCAATCATATTGCACCTCCGGGCTGTTGGGGAGGCTACTGGAAAGACCTCTCTCGATTTACACTCAAACGTAGAAGGATGTGAGGCTGTAGATGCTCTAGCGACTTTGTCAGGCACCACGCTGAGGAGACTGAGGAAAACGCACTGCTACCATCTAAGCCCCAGACCTCACTCCGGTTTATGCAAAAACGTTCAGTTCTGCACCACGCATTGCATTTAATGATCATGTCTCTGGGGTCCTTTTTAGTCTGGAACAGTTTCTCAGCTTTTCTGACTTTCCTGACCTTGAACCTTTTGAAGATGACAGGCCAGCTGTCTTTGGAGTGTTTCTCCACTTGGGTTTTTCTGATGTTCCTTCATAGTTAGACTCTGGTTATGCATCTTTAGCAGGAATATCACAGAACTTCTTCTGAAGGCCACCTATCAGGTGACACTGGATCTCAATTTGTCTCATTACTGATGATGTTTGTTCACTTTGACAACTTGGATAAGGGGGTGTCTGCCAGACGTTTCCACTGCAAAGTTATCTTTTTGCAAAGTGTTTTATGGAAAAGTACTTTGAAATTATGTAATTATACTATTTTTTAATCAAACTTTCACTTATTTGTTTATTACCTGAACGGATTCATAGTTTCCTAGTTTGGTTAATGGGTTATAGTCTTTCATGATCATTATTTAATTCGATGCACAAATTGTCCTCTATTTGGCCAGTGGGAGCTACTTCTAGCACCTTTTGAGACTTTGTGGCCTGTCTCCATCATTCTCTGATCACTTGCTTTTCTGACTCAAGGTGTTTTAGGCTCACTTGTACTTCTCCTAGCCCAGCCCTAGAACCAGCCATTTCTCCAATAAGCCGTCGTCCCTTTTAGTGGAAGATGGTTTTTAGAGACCAAGATCTGGGTATTTGGATTATCACTACTCCTGGCATCTCAGTGGACAGAGGTAAGCAATGCATGTTGGTATGCACATACACATACAGGCATTTACATCTGTATTTCTATATCTGTGTATACTGAAAACCATGAATTCACACTGACATATCCAATTCCAATCAATACCAGAGGGTTCATTTTCTCCCTCTCCACATTTGTAACTCCCTTCACTGACAGTAAAAAATCTGGATTCTGTGTCATTAGTATATTTATTTATTTTATCAATCTCCCTGGATGTAACCAATCTCCTATCTCTGCCACCACCATGTACACCCTGCACTCACCTCACAGGCTCTGGCTCTCTACACAGGGCTACCTCTGCGTGGATGCCCACCTCACCCAGCTTGGCCTTGGCCTTGACTCTCTCTGGCAGCCACCCCACTACTGCTTGGGATCTGATTACCCTGCTGGGCCCTTCTCTGCGGGGACGCTCTCCACACCTGTTGGGCTCCAATACCCCGCCCTGGGGCACTTGCACACACCATGCTGAGCTGCTATGGAGATGTCTCCTTCCCCTTCTCAGACTTGGGCACCCACTCTGGGCCACATGGCTCCCCTCACCCCGGTGCCTATACCTCCCTCACTCTGCTCTACCTAATGGCTTTAGGACTGCAATTGTTCAGGAAGGAAAGAGGAAGAGGTAAGCTTTAGATTTTTTTAAGTAAATTTTTTGTGCTTTAAAGAATAGCTTTGGTACTGAAAAGTGAACCATTCCTTTTGATTGGAAAGAAAGAAAGAGAAGGAAGTTTTAAGGGCTTCCAGTGGTAGTCTGGTCCTCGCTTAAGCTTTTTGTTGAGAGTAATAGATGAAGGGATTATGAATGTCTTTATAGAAGCGGGTCCCAGCACAGAGAAAGTGCTTTTCCCCTTAATGGCTAAGAGAGACAACAGGCCTAGGGAACCACTACCATAGGCCCAGCCTTGGGGGCACCTCAGCTGGGTTCTTCAACACTAATTGTACCCTATAGAGGATAACTGCATGCATACTTCAGAGGGCCTCCTGGCCCATGGCTCTGGCCTCCGTAGCTGCCCTAGCAACTTGACCCTCAAATATATTTTTCTTTTGCTATAGAAAAGCTCATGTCCTGGGAGGCTTCATAATTTATCTTCAAAGATTTGAAAATAAATTTGGGTCTTTTATTCAGCACACTACTTAATGGAACCCTTGCTATTTAGGAGAGTGGGTTATTAGTGGATTTGATTATTATTCATGAATTCTGTGAAAATCTGGATGATCATTTTATCCTGGACAGAAATTACAAATGATTATAAAGGAAAGCATGAGTTTTTTTAATAACTCAGTAGGCTTATTTACACACACAGGAGGTGAGGGAAGTTTGAATTTGGGTGTTGGGAGCTCTATTTTAGCAGAACTTGGCAAGATGAGCACAGGGACCTCCTGACAATGCCACGTGGCACCAAATGGCTGGACCCCAGCCTGTGCGCCTGGCCCTCCTCCATGAGCAGAGCCCTCGCGGCCTATGGAGCCCACGCAAGAAATAGCAGTGAGGGAGGAGTTCATGCTAGAGCCATAAATGGCCAGGAAAAAGCCTCATTTGTCTTAGAAAACATGCTTGCTTACTTTTTATGTTTCTGAAAAAGATTAGGGAAATTCTTGCCCCTACAGAAGGTACCTTACCCTTCTTAAAAAGATAAAATACAATTTTGATTGGGTGAAACCTTGGGTTCTCAATTTCTGCCTTGAGTGAAATTCACTGTCTGAGTGAAGTCTCTAAAGTGGAGAACGTGCCCCACTTCAGAAGGGTTTCCTCTCTAGTGCAGCGGAGGCTCTGTGGTGACAGGGGACAGGCCCTGTCACAGGCCTCCTCTTGGCACCTCACTGCCTGGAGGCCCAGGACTTAGGGACAGTGGAGGATCCCACCCTTGGTTTGAGGGCTGGAAGCAGTGGGATCATGACTGGGTATTTCACGGCACTATAATAATAGAGGATTAAGGAAAACTGAAACACTTTGGCCAGGCTTAGGGCTCCAGAGTCCTGTGCTTTCTGTTTTGTTGTGATCAAGAACCAAGTGAAGTGCATCCTGAATAGTCAGTCAGTCCTAACTATGGCAGGCAGGCCTCAAAGTGGAGGGAAAGCAAATAACAATCCTATGACAGGACAGCTTGCTTAAAAGATAATATTCTAAGCAGAAATTATTAAATTATAAATAAAAATTTCTAAAGAAAATCTTTGAGGATAAATAACACTCTGTTCACTGAGTTTTTAACTAAACACACACACGTGGCATACTTTCACAGGATTCAGTTTGCTTTAAGAAATAATATAGATCACAGAAATCCCTGTGTGTGTTTCCTTGAGGGCTTTTGCCTTAAAAAAATTTTTTTTGCTCTAAACTTTAGTGGGCATGAGGTTCACCCAGGAATCTGTTTACAAGGCAGATTCCTGAGCTCCATCCCCAAAGACTGTTTTAAATGATACAAAGAGCATACTTCGAGAAACAACAAATTAGAGAGAAAAGAGCAAGTCTTGTCACAGGAGACAAGACTGCTTAGTGTGACTCAGACATGGGGACCCTGGGGCTGCAGATTGCTGGGAGAAAGGCAACGGCTGACCCTCCCTTAGAAAGAAGGCATTTATAAATTATATTAAAGTAATATAACTATATTACATTTTTTTAAAGCAGTAAGAAATAGAATCCAATTACTCTAACATACTCTCTACTATCACTTTATTCTCATCCTTTTTACAGATGTTAAATTTTCCTTAGCTATAGTCACAAGATATACATTTATAAAATTGCGTTGCCTCCTTTCCTCCTTATTTTATTTCACAGAAGTCTTATTCCCTGTCTCTCCCTGGCCTCCCTAACATAATGGCAAAGCACTCCATATTGGTTTATTGATTGGTTTAGCAATGACTTACTTTATCATGTCCTTCCTACATTTAGTGAACATTTAGTTTGCTTCCAATTTTGCTATGTTGAATACCTTCATTCGTATAACCCTTGACCTTTTGAATTAAATGCTTAAGGTAGATACACTTCTTTCTGGGCATCTTGTTTTTTAACCCATGAATACATCTCTCTTGTCATCTTTCCCTCAAGTCAGGGCCCAGGTACAGTCTATGGGCCTCAAGAGCACTGCAGTTGAGGGCTAGGAAGCAAAGAGTTTTCATTCAGTCCAAACTACTGAAGGATATTAAGAAAGAAGGGGATTTCTTTCTGTGCTATTGTCCAGGTCTCCAGAATAATCATAAAAACAAACAACAACAACATCAACAAAAAATCCAGGGATCTTGCAGAGCTCAGAGAAGAGTTTATAAGCTTTTGAGAATGGAAGGGAAGGAGAAAAATGAAACATAAAATGCAAACTGAGGAAGTGGTTCAAGACAGCAATGTAGGAAGATCCTGAACTCACCTCCTCCCACGGACATACTGTATCTACAGCCACACATGGAAAAATTTCCTCAGAAAAAGGTCTCAAAACTAGCTGAGCAACTCCTACACATGTGGCAAATGAGAAAAAGGTCACATTGAAGTGAGTCAGAGAGGCTGAGACACAATCTCACCATGAACCACACCCCCAGTGTAGGGACCCACAATCAGGAGGGAACTCACAAACCCTGAGCCTCTCCTTGAGAAGTGAAAGGTTCATACCTCACATCAGACACCTCAATTTTTAAGACATGCACCCGACCAACAAGCCCCTAAAACAGCTGACCAATGGGGCTCGTTTCCATGAGAACCAAAGGGCTGTAATGAACTGAGAAACACCTCCTAAAGGGCTCGTGCATGCTGTCACCCACCCCAGGTCCCAGGGCAGAAGCAGCCATTTGAAATATGCCTGGACTTCATGTGAAAGAGATTCATTTGCTAATCTTAAAGTGTTAGCCAGAGGAGCAGAGGCTTGTTGGGATATTCTCTGGGGATGCAGGAGTTGGCAGGTGCCAGTTTTATACTCTCCCTCTGCCTTGCTAAAGCCAGCAGACATTACTATTTTTATTTTACTCTAGATCTTTGTTTTTTTCTCAGCAAGTGCCATCTTTATCTTCCAACTGACAGGCATCATCTTTGCACTCTCCGTCTGCATCTCCCAAAGGGGAGCTTTCACACATGTCTGATGCCTCAGTTCTTATATCTGGTGCCTCAGTTTTTACAGCTGCAGCCCAGGGGATGCCCTTTCATTACCAGGCTCTGGAGGTCAGGCGATCTTGCATTCCTGTGTCCAAGGGGGCTGTAACAATCAGAAAGACAGTTCTTGGCAGGCTACCACCTCCAAGGTACTACACAGATAGCTGACTGAAATACACCCCCAGCCTCTCTAGGAAGGCTAGAGTGTCAGCCTGA
Organism: Balaenoptera acutorostrata; assembly: GCF_949987535.1. Classification (NCBI taxonomy): domain Eukaryota; kingdom Metazoa; phylum Chordata; class Mammalia; order Artiodactyla; family Balaenopteridae; genus Balaenoptera; species Balaenoptera acutorostrata. The sequence goes on from NC_080065.1 coordinate 93,117,294, forward strand.
GGGGCAGGCTTACACTGGAGCGTTAGCCTGAGGGGCAGGCTTCAGGTTTGGCACACATCTAGGGGCCTAGGGAAGTGCTCTCAGGGAACATAGGCCAGAGGACACCATCTTTGTGCTCTCCCTCTGCCTCACTACACCTTGCTGGTACCTCCCAGAAAGGAGCCTATAGATCACGTAAAGCCCTAATTTCTGTGATTATCATCCAGGGGACACTCCAGATTGCCTGCTCTGGTGTCTGGCAGGGCTTACAGTTGCAGTTACACAGGACTGTATATATTTGCATACTTTAAATTTGCCACCTGAAGCTGTGGCTTCCAATCAGCCTGAATCTAGGTGCTGAGATTCCACCCCTCTGGGACACTGACAGGTCTTGGAACACCCTCAAAAATTGAGAGCTATTAAAAATAAAACAGACTACTTGGACAACCCCAAAGGTTCAAGGGACAACAAAGAGCTAGGACAAGGTTGAACAAGGTCCATCTCCTGCATGAGGTTACTCCTTCACAAGTGGGAAAGGTGGCTGTTTTATCTACTACATAGAAACAAACACAGAGAGTCAAGCATAATGAGAAAACAGAGGAATATGTTCCAATGAAAGAACAAGATAAAACCTCAGAAAAAAACCTTGTTGAAAAGGAGATAAATAATCTACCTGATAAGGGGTTCTAAGTAATGGTCATAAAGTTGTTTCCTGAACTTGAAAGAAGAATGGATGAACACAGTGAGAATTTCAACTAAGAAACAGAAATATATGAAAGTACTAAATAGAAGTCACAGACCTGAAGAATACAATAACTGAGCTGAAAAACACCCTAGAGGGGTTCAGTGGAAGACTAGATAAAGCAGAATAAAGGATCAGTCAGCTTGAAGACAGGGCAATGGAACTCACCCAATCAGAGCAGCAAAAAATAAAAAGAATTTTAAAAAGTGAAGATAGCTTAAGGGACTTATGGAACAACATCAAGCAGATTAATATCTGCTTTACAGGGCTCCCAGCAGAAGAGAGAAAGGGGCAGAAAACTTATCTGAAGAAACAATGGCTGAAAAATTCCCTAACCTGGGGAAGGAAACATATCCAGATCCAGAAAGCCCACAGAGGTCCAAATAAGATGAATCCAAAGAGACCCAAGACAAATTATAATTAAAATTTCAAAAGTTAAAGACAAGAAGAGAATCTTAAAAGCTGCAAGAGGAAAGCAACTTGTTATGTGCAAGGGGACCCCCATAAGACTATTAACAGATTTTTCAGCAGAAACTTTGCAGACCAGAAAGCATGATATATTTAAAGTGCTGAAAGAAAAACATTTCCAACCAAGAATACTCTAGCTGGCAAAATTATTATTCAGAATTGAAGGACAGATACAGAGTTTTCAGACCATCAAAAGCTAAAGGAGTTCATCACCACTAAACTGACCTGAAAAGAAATGTTAAAGTACTTCTCTAAGATGGAAAGAAAGGGCACTAATTAATAACAAGAAAACATATGAAAGTATAAATCTGACTGGTAAAAGTAAATTTATAGTGAAGGTAGTGGATTAATCACTTATAAAACTAGTATGAAAATTAAAAGACAAAGTAGTAAAAATAACTATAACTACAATAATTAAGGGATACATGAGATAAAAAGATGTAAAATCTGACATCAAAAACATAAAATGTGGTAGGGGAGAGAAAAATGTAGAGATTTGGGATGTGTTCAGACATAAGTTGTTACCAATTTAAAATACACTGTTATAAATATAGGTTGTTATATGTAAGCCTCATGGTAACCACAAAGCAAAAATCTATAGTAGATGCACAAAAGATAATGAGAAAGGAATCTAAGCATACCACTAAAGAAAGTCATCAAACCACAAGGGAAGAGAGCAAGAGAAGAATAAAAAAACAGAAAACAATTTTAAACATGGATAAGTACATATCTATCAATAATTACATTTAAAAAATGGATTAAATTCTTCAATCAAAAGACATAGGGTGGCTGAATGGATTAAAAAAATAAGACCCATCCATATGCTGCCTATAAGAGTCTTATATCAGATGTAAGGACACACACAGACTAAAAGCGAAGAGATGGAAAAGGATATTCTATGAAAATGGAAGCCAAAAAAAAAGCTGGGGTGGCTATACTTATATCTAACAAAACAGACTTTAAAACAAAGACTGTAATCACAGACAAAGGAGGGCATTACATATGATAAAGGGGTCAATCCAACAAGAGGATATAACATTTGCAAATATTTATGCACTCAATATATGAGCACTTAAATATATAAAGCAAATATTAATAGACCTAAAGGAAGAAATGGACAGCAATACAATAATAGTAAGGGACATTAATACCCCACTTACATCAATGAATAGATATCAGCCTTAAATGACACATTAGACTTAATAGATATATACAGAACATTTCAACCAAAAGAAGCAGATTACATATTCTCAAGTGCACATGGAAGATTCTCCAGGATAGATCATATGTTTGGCTACAAAACAAGTCTTAACATATTTAAGAAGACTGAAATCATATCAAGCATTTTTCTGATCACAACGATATGAAACAAGAAATCAATTACAAGAAAAAACTGGAAATTTCACAAATATGTGGAGATTAAACAACATGCTACTGAGCAACTAATGGGTCAATGGAGAAATCAAAAAATACCTCCAGACAAATGAAAATGTAAATACAACATACCAAAATTTGTGGGATGCAGCAAAAGCTGTTCTAAGAGAGTTCACAGTGGTAAGTACCTTAAGAAATAAAAATAACCTCAAATAAATGAAGTTTACATCTCAAGTAACTAGAAAAAAAAAAGAACAAAGACCTAAATTAGTAGAAGGAAGGATATAAGAGTGAAAATAAATGAAATAGGGACTAAAAAGACAAGAGAAAAGATCAATGAATCTAAGAACTGGTTCTTTTAATGATAAACAAAATTGACAAAACTTTAGCTAGACTCATCAAGAGAAAAAGACAGAGGACTCAAATAAGTAAAAATCACATATGAAACAGGAGATGTTACAACTGATACACACACAAAAATACAAGGAATCATAAGAGACTTCTATAAATAATTATATGCCAACAAATTGGACAACCTGGAAGAAATGGATAAATTCCTAGAAACATACAACCTTCCAAGACTGAATTATGAGGAAATGGAAAAGCTAAATAGAATGATTACTAGAAAGGAAACTGAATTGATAAGCAAAAATCTCTCAACAAACAGAAGTCCAGAACCTGATGGCTTCACTGGGGGATTCTACCAAACATTCAAAGTAGAATTAATACCAAACCTTCTCAAACTCGTCCAAGAAAAAAAAAAAAAGGAGAGAAAAGAAAACACTTCCAAACTCATTTAATGAAGCCAGCATTATCCTGATACCAAAACCATAAAAAAATACAAGAAAAGACAATTATAGGCCAATATTCCAAAGGAACATAGACACCAAAATTCTCAACAAAATATTAGCAAACCAAATTCAACAGTACATTAAAAGAATCATACACCATGATCAAATGAGATTTATTCCAGGGATACAAGGATGGTTCAACATTCGTAAATCAATCAACATGACACACCACATTAACAAAATGAAGGCTTAAAACCCGTATAATCATCTCAATCGATGCAGAAAAAGCATTTGACAAAATTCAATATTCACTTATGATAAAAACTCTCAACAAGGTAGTTATAGAGGGAATGTATCTCAACATAATAAAGGCCATTTTTGACAAGCCCACAGCTAACATCTTACTCAATGGTAAAAAGCTGCAAGCTTTTCTTCTAAGATTGGAAATAAGACAAGGATGTCCACTCTCACTACTTTTACTCAACATAGTACTGAAAGTCCTAGCCAGAGCAATTAGGCAAGAAAAAGAAATAAAAGGCATCCAAATCAGAAAGGAAAAAGTAAAACTGTCATTATTTACAGATTACATAATAATACATATAGAAAAACTTATAGACTTCACCAAAAAACTGTTAGAACTAATCAATGATACATAAAGTTGCAAGATACAAAATCAATATACAAAAATCTGTTGTGTTTCTATACTCTAATAACAAACTATCAGGAGGAAAAATTAGGAAAATAATCCCATCTAGAATTGCATCAAAAAGAATAAAATACCTAGGAATAAATTTAACCAAGGAGGTGTACACTAAAAACTATAAACATTGATGAAAAAAGTTGAAGAAGACACAAATGAAAAGACATCCATGATCATGAATTTTAAGAATTAATAGTGTTATATATGTGGAATCTAAAAAAAAATGGTTCTGAAGAACATAAGGGCAGGACAGGAATCAAGACGCAGACATAGACAGTGGACTTAAGGACACGGGGAGGGGAAGGGGAAGCTGGGACAAAGTGAGAGAGTAGCATTGACATGTACACACTACCAAGTGTGAAATAGATAGCTAGTGGGAAGCAGCTGCATAGCACAGGGAGATCAGTTCAGTGCTTTGTAACCACCTAGAGGGGTGGGATAGGGAGGGTGGGAGGGAGATGCAAGAGGGAGGGGATATGGGGATATAAGTATACGTATAGCTGATTCACTTTGTTATACAGCAGAAACTAACACAACAATGTAAAGCAATTATACTCCAATAAAGATGTTAAAAAAAAAAGAATTAATAGTGTTAAAATGTCCACACTACTCAAAGAAATCTAGAGATTCAATGCAATCCCTATCAAAATTCCAATGGCATTTTTCATAGAAATAAAACAAACAATCCTAAGATTTGTATGGAACCACAAAAGACCCTGAATAGCTAAAGCAATCTTGATAAAGAAGAGCAAAGGAGGCAGCATAATGCTCCCTAACTTCAAACTATATTACAAAGCTAAAGTAATCAAAACTGTATTTTATTGGCATAAAAACACATGAATAGATCAATGGAACAGAATAGAGAGCCCAGAAATAAACTCACGCATACATGGTCAATTAATTTATGATAAAAGAGCCAAAAATATACAAATGGGAAAGGACAGTCTCTTCAATAAATGGTGTTGGGAACACTGGACAGCCACATGCAAAAGAATGAAACTAGACCATTATCTCACACTGTACACAAAAATTAACTCAAAATGGATTAAAGACTTGAGTGTAAGAACTGGAACCATAAAACTCCTAGAAGAAACATAAGCGGTAAGCTCCCTGACTCAGTTTTAGCAATGATTTTTTGGATCTGACTCCAAAAGCAAAAGCAACAAAGCAAAAATAAACAAGTGGGACTACGTCAAATCAAAAAGCCTCTGCAGGGCTTCCCTGGTGACGCAGTGGTTGAGAATCTGCCTGCCAATGCAGGGGACATGAGTTCGAGCCCTGGTCTGGGAAGATCCCACATGCCGTGGAGCGACTAGGCCCGTGAGCCACAATTGCTGAGCCTGCGCATCTGGAGCCTGTGCTCCCAACAAGAGAGGCCGCGATAGTGAGAGGCCCGCGCACCGCGATGAAGAGTGGCCCCCACTTGCCGCAACTAGAGAAAGCCCTAGCACAGAAACGAAGACCCAACACAGCCATAAATAAATAAAATTAAAAAAAAAAAAAAAGTCAGGAGCTCCGTGTGCCACAACTACTGAAGCCCACGCACCTAGAACCTGTGATCCGCAACAAGAGAAGCCACCACAATGAGAAGCCCACGCACCGCAACGAAGAGTAGCCCCTGCTCACCACAACTAGAGAAAGCCCGCATGCAGCGATGAAGACCCAATGCAGCCAAAAATAAATAAATTTATTAAAAAAAAAAAGCCTCTGCAAAAAAAAAAAAAAAAAAAGCCTTTGCATCAACAAAATGAAAAGACAATGTACTGAATGGGAGAAAATATTTGCAAACATTAAGAGTCCTCATCACAAGGAAAAAAAATGTGTAACTATGTGTGATGATTGATGTTAACTAGACTTATTGTGGTGATCATGTTGTAATACATATATATACTGAATCATTATGTTGTATACCTGAAACTAACATGATATTATACGTCAGTTTTACCTCAATATTAAAAAAATGTAACCTGAATGTTTAAAAAATGATAATAACTAACTTGGAGTGCTTACTATTGAGGACTTTGAGAGGGCTTGAATAAATAGCACCCCTCTTTCCTGACCAAATTCTAAACAAACTGAGGAATAAGACAAAAGGGTTGCAGTTAGTGGCAAAAATAGCACCTCTGTTACTGATAAAGGTAGGATGGGGGAATAGCTTTTTTCTATGAGCAAGTGCTTTTCTCCAGGACAACCCCTAAGGTGTGCAAGGCTCCAAAAATATTTTTGTTGGGCCCTTGTTTATATAAATAATTTGATTAAAAATATAAAACTCATGGACCCATGTGAGGTACTGTGATTCATCAATCAAGATTTAGAACCAATAATGAGAAAAGAAGATGTACTTACATATTTGTTTATTATCCATCAGTGCATGTGAATATTCTTCATACTATGCAGGCACCATTTCTTCCTGTCCAGGTTCAGGAACCATTTATTCATGTTCTTTATTATCATATGCAACGTTCCTGGCTAATTTCGTATCTCCCACAAGGAGGAAATGATAGCAATAGCATTATTACTCATGAGGCCATGGCTTTCAGAACCTGTTTGTATTGAAACATAGTTCTTCTTGCCTCTGCAGGTTCCTCCTTACATTATTTAATGCTGGTTACATCATTACTCCTGATGCCACTGTATCCCTCAAAGTGTGGCCTGTGGATACCGGCTTCCAAAGACTCCATCAAAGGTTGTTATTGTGCTTCATTGATGACCACATGTGCAAGTCTTATCCAGAGTAGGCAGGAAAATGGGAACAATAACTCATCTTCTAGATACGTTAAATGTACTGTTCTGAATTTTATGGCATAAACAGAACAGCGTATCTTCCAGCTACATCCTCTCTTGAACTCCTTAGGCTGCAATCACTTCATTCCTCGAATGTGATCTCTTTCCATGTAGACCTCTTCCACACCATCAACAGAGAGAACGGGTGTCAGCTGGCGGGAAAGAGCAGTTCCTTCCGCACGAGAAATGCCTATCCCTCCCTCATCCAGCACAGTTTAAGACCAGCCTGTGAGAGCACCACGATGTCACCACGACTGGAGGCAGGAGACACGGGTGGAAAGGGTCCCACTGGTGTGGTGGGGCAATGGTCTCTAGGGTCCTCAGAGGAGATGGCACTGCCACCCCAGAGACGACCTGCTGGGGGTGGGTGACTGCCCTGGGTGCCAGCGGTGGGAGTGGAACAGGGTAAAGGACACCTGCTGGCCCCCACCTTAAGTGCCATAGAGCAGGCGGCTTCAGTGACACACGTCCACACATGCAGCTCAAGCCAAGACTTGAACTTGCTCCCTTTCTGATGTGAGTGAGAGGCACTCCGGATCAGCATGATTCTGGCGGCCTAATCTTGTCCACTTTTTCAAAAGAAATATTGTCAGTCAGCGGGAGAAAGCTGCTGCCCAGGTCATCCTCCCGGGACCAGAGCCTGGCCATGGCTCATTGCGCCCACTTGCGTGGTAGAGGGTGAGGGAGCAAAGGCCGGGTCTGGGGCCCACAGGGATACCTGCCCAGACGTCACGGCCTGTCTAGCCAGCCCCAGGCCCTGGAGGGGGACCAGGAACGCCTTGAGGAAGCAACGCCAAGGCGCAGGACCCTCACTTGCGGCAAAGCGCAGCGCGGCTCGTCTCAATAGGGAATCTGGGATTAGCCTGCTGGCGCCACCGTTACAGCGCTGGGCCAGAGCCAGTCTCGTATGAGGACCGCCCTCGGAAGGGCAGAGGCGACTACTCACTTCCAAGAGATGAAGAGAAGCTGAGACAAGCACGCCGGTTTACTCACCCTAATTCTAACCGGATTAAGCCACTGACCAGCAAGTGAGAGCGAGAGAGGTTGGGAGTGTCTCAGCAGAGGAGTTCCCGCCCTGTGGAGGGAAACATGGGGAGTGGGGAAGAAGTGTTCCCCCCTAAAAGTTATTAGGGGCCTGACCAGACTCAAGTATCACTGTACTGACTCACTCAACTCTCCTGACCTGTACTGACTCACTCAACTCTCCTGACCACCCTACAAGAGAAATACTATCTATCCCTGTTGTATAGATGAGGCAACACACATGGAGGTCAAGTAAACTGCCCAAGATTTCACAGCCGGTAAATGGTGGGATTTAGGATTTCAACTGAGCCAATCTGGCTGATGAAGGAAAGAAGTAAAAGAAGGAAGGGGAGGAGGGAAGGAGGGAGAGAGAAGAGTAGAAAAAGGTAGTGCCTCTCACCTCTGGAGTAACAAGCAGGATTGAGGTGTTTTTCTCTTCCCTTGTAACTTGGATTGTGTAAATATTGCTTCAGCTTCCCTCTTCTCAGGCTCAAGAAAGTCTGCACAGAACAACCTGAAATTTGTATTTCCATTTGAAAAGAAAAAATATTCTCCTTGGGTGCAATGAAGCTTATCCTCACTTTTGTGTACATCATCTCTTACTTTTAACACCAGAGAATGCTATTACTCAATTTACAAGACAGAGTGTTCCCTTCAATGTGATTTTTTTTTTTTACCCAGCAGGTTCGCTACTGCAGGACCACGAAGCAATCACCAGCTCCTAGGGATGATTAATCAGTGTTATCCTTAAAAAGCTCGAAATTTCACCCTGTACTTTCATTTTAATAAAGGGCCTCCTGCAAAGCAAGCTCTCAGAAACGCAAAGGCAGGCTAGGCTCCAGTCTAGAAGAGATGAAATGTACCTCACCTCCTGCCTGGAGCTGAAGAAACATTGCTTCCCGTGAGGCCTTCCACAGACTTTTCAGGGAGGAACTACGGTGGAAAACAGGCCAGAGGTTAGAGGTAGAATTTTCTGCAGAGGGAGTCCAACCAGAGAAGGATAAATGAATTCCTTTAAGACATGTCTTCCTGAATGCAGTGCAGTTCAACTTTTACAGTGATTTGGGAGCAGAGCATTATAACAGCGCAGTCTCTTAAAGCTCGCAGGGTAGGAAGCTTATCTAGCTGCTGGGCTGAACAGCTGTGGCATATCCCACAGTAAACAGAGAGGTTTGGGGGTGGGGAGCAGGGCGTAGTGAGGTAGAGCTGGGAGCAAGCACAGCTCTCAGCCCCCAAGCCACCTCTCCCGCACCGGAGGTAGACATACCTTCCCAATCGTGGCACTCTCTCTCTCTGAGCCTGGATTCAACTGTACTCCCTCCAGCAAACTGATCAGAGTTGACAAGTTAGGCAAAGCCTATTTATAATCCTTGACGGTGGGAGACATAATGTGGTTTTAGAAGGGCCTCTGAGAATGAATCAGGTAGTGGAGGTTGAAGTCAAAACAACTTTCCTAGGGACACGGCCCTTTTTTGAGGAAAAGGAACGACTACTATACATAAATATACATATGAGCATTTTTTTTTGTCAATGTGGTAAAATGTTAATAGTTCTTAAGTTGTCAAATCCACTGCAGACAGATGATGGGTATATAGGGATTTGCTATATGTTCTTTTAATTTCTCAGGTATTTTTGCAATGTTATTAAAATTTATTTTTTAAACTCGTGACATTTGTATTTTAAAACTCCTTAGAAGTTTAACGTTTGTGCTCTGCAAGAGCACGGAACACCTATTGAGAAATTCCCGCAGGTGCTGGAAGCCAGAGAACCACTGACATTGCTTTTATTTTTTGTCTCATTCTAGTTCCCCGCTCTGCCACTCTGTTTTCTCTCTCTCTCTCTCTCCCCCTACCTCCTCACCCCAAGTCTTTTCTAACTTAAAAAGGCCCCAAAATGGAAGAATAAAAACAGGAATTCACAAGCAAAAGTCTACATCTGCTTATTTGTCATTATTTTTTCTCACTTTGCTGACAGCTGAGGACCTACGCACGGAGCAGGTTTGGAGGTAAATACCAGCTATTTCTGATCTAATCTTGCTGCTGCCCTGACTCACCAGAGGATGACACTGGGCCGGAAAGCAAGAGCAGTTTGGGGCATGGTCAGGAGACGTGCCTTCAGGTCCTAGCTCCAGCATTTTCTGGTTGTACGATCACGGGCAAGCCGCTGCTTCCTCCTTAGGCGAGGTAATATGTTGGTGATTTAATTGTTAAGTTTTCATTGATTCTAAGCACAGCAGTCTATGAATAGTAAAGCACCTTCTGCCAAGTTGCTTGGGCAATGCTATCCCAGCTTCCCGTGGTATCTGTAACTGGAGATGATGAGGCCGTGGGTACTCATTAACCAAAAGGATTCGCTATCTGGGACAGAGACTAATTAGGACAGAACAAGACCATGTGGAGTGGATTAAGGGTGAAGAATAGTAGGGACTTGACATTTATCCCCATTCAATCACAACCTGCTTTCTACCCAGGCCTTACCAGTGTGAAAAATAACAGGCTTCCTTGACCATATTATTGTTCTTGCTTACTTAGAGATGTGGGTAGTGGTCCCTGGTACTGTGGGTACCACAGGGACTGACAAGAGAAGAATGATTGAGGCAGAATTCTCTCTGCAGTGGATTGGAAAGTAACATAAACTTCTGCAGCTGCTGAGATCTTTTTCTTTTTTCAGGTAGGAGACTAAAGCAATTTAATATGTTTAGGCTCCTCTGAGCCTCTTTGGGCTTATTGATAAAGGTAATTACCAACTTCAGAGTAGTTTTTGGTCCAAATGTTAGGTTAGGCTATTGAACTTGCAGGTCCGTCTGCGAGAACTATCAGTACTGAAGCTGAAATTTACTTCATTTATTCTTACCTTGAGTGTTAACTCACTTGCCTATGCAGGATGCCATAGAACAAAGCAGTGAGGAGCACTGGATTGGAATCCTGACCCCCCTACTTACTAGCTGTGTGACCCTTGGCAGCTACTTAACCTTTTGATGCCCTTTGGAGATTAGAAGTCTACATCTAAAAATTTTTGTTAGGATTAACTAAGATAATGCATGTAAAACTACCTACAAACGTTCCTGGCATATAGTGTGCACTCAATAAATGTTAGCCAACTTACTGTCCTACGACATCTTTCTGCACCTCTTCTGTTCCTTATAACCTGAGTTCTTTTTCAACTAAAGACTCACTCAAATTCTCTGCAGTAATGGCTTGTGTATGTGTTACTATAACAGATGCCCATTTTGGTGTGGGGAGCAGATGGGGATGAAAAGTAAGGAGCTATGACTGCTTCTCCGTTCTAGTGTCCACAGTAACGAGGCTCCGCTTCCTGCCCTCCACTGCAGTTGCCTTCCTTCCCAATCCACTCTTGCATATCTTCTCCCACTCGTAGTTTCTAGTTGCTCTTACTTTCTGCTGCCTCATCGCTTCAGCATGATCGTGGCTACTCACAACTTTAATCCCTCCTCGTACAACCCTTTTGCTGAATTCATCTCCCATTTCCTACTGGGAATTGCCTATTTCCCAACCAAGATTAGTGAGAGGACCTGCTGGCCTGCCTAACCTTTAGCCCCTGGCCACTGGCCAACCTCTGAATGGACGGGCCTTGAGTCTGGTACCCCCATCAGTCAAATCAGCTGTGGCTGGGGTGAGTGGGGTTTCTTGACCTGCAGTATCCCATCCCTTTAGCAGGGCCTACAGGTGTTGGGAGACAATTCATGGGTTCCTTGTGTTTCTCATGTCCTCTGAGCAAGAGGCATTGACAGCTTTGCTCTGTACTGGAGTCTGTATAGAAAACTCCTAGAAAACAGATATATATTATCCCTCCCTCATCCCCCCAGGTCAGAGGACAGATTTGTTTCCTGACCAAGATAACATATAATGTCTTTCTCCAGGGCAAGGTTAGGCAGGTTTACCAGCAGTCCCTTTATAAGACTAGGGTTTCCTAAGCTCGAATTTTCTCATCTGTGACAGACTCGCTGTGTGCGCAGCGTCCACCTGGGCCAAGCTCTGCATCGTCCGTGAGGGACACGCGGGCAACGGGAACTGTTTAGGCGATTATGCTGCCCACTGTACCATGAGAAATAAAACCCTTTGTCTCTGATCCAGGGGTCCCATAGGTTCAGCCAGAATCTATGAAATGTGTTAGCTTACAAGCAGGGCAAACTCTCAGACCCTCTGCAGCTCTGGGCAATGAGAAGGGATGCTTCAAGTAGGGTGGCCGTGGCAGGCACCATCTAATGCAGCCTTCTACTCTGCTTTCTCTTTATAAAGTGGCACCTACAGAAGGATTAAATAAGCTCTAGCGGCTTCTCCAGGACCTGATTTGGGGGAGAAAAATGCGTTATACGGCAGTGGGGGTTGGGGGGGAGACCCAAAGAACCCAAAGGATTGCGCAACATTTCTGCCCTCCCTGAGTGAGCCTTGGCATGCGTAGATGTGGCACCTGTGTACCATGGTGCTGCTGCTGAGTCAGGCAGGGGCTGTCCTAACACGACTGTGCATCTGCATAGCGTTTAGTGCCCTTGCTGCCCAGTTCATTCAGCTTCTATGGTAATCACAGTGTAGAAAATTTGATAGTGGTGCTTACTCCTTGTCCAGCCCTTAGTAAGACAGTTTTCAGGGTATGTTAGCTTTGGTCCTCCAGCATGGTTACAAAAGCCAGCAGGAAAGCAATGACTCAGAATTGCCTGCTTTATGTTCCATTTTCTGGGGAAAAGCACACTGGATGCTTATGTGTAAATGCCTTAGAGCACAGGGAGTAGGAGGCAAAGGTAATAATACAACACAAATAAGGTGAAACACTTTAAGTTTTGCTTCTCTCCATTATGGCCAGCCCCATCTCTGGGGAAAAAAAAAAAATCTTTCCAAATTCTCTGGTTGTGAGACATCATGACCTGCTGGGGGCCATAGGGCATATAACCTCCTAAGAGATTTTCAACCTATAAATACAGTAACACAGATACAGATCATTGGGAAATGACAGTAGCTGCTGGTAGCTAGTCACCCTGGGGGGCTCGGCATGTGTTATTCTTTCTCCCTGCTTTGGTTGTTTCTTGCTTGGATAATCACAGGCATCCTCCAGGCCAAGATGAACTCCTTCCCATACAGTGAATCCAGCTGCTTTGGGAAAAACGTGTAATAGAGTCTCCTCAATATAGGGAACACTCCAGGAGGCCAGGGAGTTTGATGATCTTGCTAAACGTTGTGCTAGATTAGGCACTTGATAAACATTTGTTAAACAGATAGCAGCTCAGCATATGGAGTTAATTTGTTGGATTTGATGAAAGTGTTGTTTCCACAGATTCAGTGAGGATGCTAGCCTGATATGTTTAATATATTATTTTATAAGCCAACTAATTTTTATTAAAAAATTTAAACATGTTCTTTCAGGTGCTATTTACTCATTTAGATTGGGCTATAACCCCGGTCCACTTGTGAGTCATCATCATCCAATCTAGGCTAGAGCTTGCTTTCCAGACAAGGTTGATTTTGTAAGTTCCCCAATTCCTATCCTCATCTGCCTTAAATGTGAATTTAAACTAAAATAAAAACTCTTGACATTCTTTAGTGGCACCAAACCTAGGGTACTGCAATACCAGGGTTGAAGGATCCTTGCTCCGGGTCAGGAGGAGGAATTGTTTGTGGAGGCCAAAGGCTGATCACAATGGTGGTACGTAGTGAAGCCCCTTATAATTGTTGTAACACTTGAGGTCTTTTAACAAGAAAATGGAAATAGAATAGACAAGAGAACTAGGGCATAGCTTAAATGCCTGGAAAGAATTTAAAATACCATTTAAGGACTGAAATCAAAAAGAAACCCTGTGTCAAATGTTTGTTCCTAATGATGAAGCAATCTGGGGGTAAGTTCTCCACTCTGAGTGATTGCAACTGTGAGGGCAAATGTCCATGGCTTCCGAAGGAAGAAATCCAGAGACTTTTGTAAAGGGTAGGGCTAGCTGCTTATAGACAGATATCTGCGTTAGTAAGGTCTCATTGGTTGAAGAGACAAGAGGATGCCACACACCTCTCAGGCCAGAGAGAGTTTCTGCAGAATAATTTAAGGATCCCAAATAATACAGCAAAGGTAGGAAGTTCTCATCAGATCTTAATGGTGACTAAGAAACTTCACTAAGTAGGACATATAACTTTGGTCAGCAGTATATTACTTAAGGCAAAAATGTCTCTCTGTAACAATTTAGCAAAATAATACAAAAAGGAAAAACTAACAAAATATTTTTCAGAATTTTAAAGACCCCCCACTTTTCCCATTTGTAAAACTCAGACTACATTTCAAACAACTTAGTAAATATTAACATTGATCATATAGGTTGTTCCTACCCAGGAAGGTGGCATGAACTACACAGAACTCTCAGGCTCTTGTTTAAGAACCAGGACTCAATTTTTTTTTTGTAAAAGTTGGAACAATATAAACTACGCTGCAGATTCATTATGAAGATTAGCTAAAACAGAAAGCCTAACACAATGTCTAATATTTAGCACTTCATAAATGGGAACTATTCTTATAATGTAAAAATGCATTTTTCTCAGTGAATCTTATTAAGAAGAATTGCTGTTTTATAATCAAAGGAAAAGAAATAATGGTGGCTTGCATAATTTCTCTTACTGACAGTGAATGGCTGAGAGGTATTATCTTTCCAAAAAAATAAGATAAAGACCTCCCTTCTCTAATATTTACTAAAAAACAGCATATTGATTATAAACTAAGAATGCAAAATGGAATAAATTGCCATATCCAGGCATGTAGCCTTTTAGTAAAACTGACATTAATTAAATTTTATTTCTTTTGATTTTATAAAGTTTCCATGTCAAATTCTTTCCGCTCCTGAGAGGTGATTAAGATGCTTTTTTATTCCCCATGACTTTGCACATCAACAAAGAACATTTTTTTCAAACCTTTACCCATGCACAAACAGGAGTACTGAACCTTTAATTCACAGTCTTTATACAGAAAACAGAAGCAGAGTGATTAAGTGACTTGTCAAGGTCATGTTACTTCAAATATCATTAATTTTAGAGAGGAAAAAAAGTAGATTCCAAAAATTAGAAAAATGAGGTTGACATTGATCACTTATCAAATTCTAGGGAAGATTAACAGATGGCATGTGAGCAGTTAGAAAAGGAGGTTGTATGGCTTCGCTAAGAGCGAAGCATTTCCGGCTAACTTCACTTATTTTCTTGATTTAATATACTAGCAGATTAGGCTACTTCCATAGTGCTTGTTGACCAAACAGGACAAAATTTCTTACGGTGTCCTTTTAGGAACCATGAAGGAACAAAAGCACTTAAGTGACTGGTAGTTGCTTCAACAACTGTACCCAGAGTACTGACTGGTGGATCAAAGTCATCTAGAGGGCAGTCTACAGTGGCATTCTGAAGAGGGTCTGTATTTCATCCTGTTCTATTCAGTATTTATCAGTCACTTGGACAAAGCCACTAAACACAAAAGGCATGCTTCATCAAAATTGGGACTGATACAGGATGAGAGAAGAATCAGAATTCATATGGACCTTTACTAGTTAAATTTAGTAAGGATGAATGTAGTCCAATTGGGTTAAGAAGAAATTGTGTAAGTAATTATTAGGAACAGACTTGGCTTACCAGCAATACCTTGAAGTTTAGCAAGAGACAACAATGTGATATGCTTGCCTAATAATGATGGTAATGATAATAACATCAACATACACGAGTCATAACAGTCATATGAGAATCACTTTGATGTTGGCAATAATGCTTCTGGACCTTGCTCTAGTCAGACAACAGAAGAACTGTGTTTAGTTCTGAGCAACACATTTTAAGTGAGGGATGGAAATAGCCAATGCCAGGCTGGTCTAGAATAGATATCATGCAAGATCTGAGAAAAGTGTGAAGCCTGAGGGAAGATAGGAAGAGGTGGCCACACAGAAGAGACAGAACCTTTCTGCCTAGCTTCACATATGTGCTATTTATAGGAACATTTGGGTGATACTCTTCTAACGAAATCCAACCCTTGTAGGGGTGCTGAGTGGCTCCAACTCTGGAAGTCCATCAACCACTTCTGTACAGCTGAGGTCTCTTTTAGGGTTTTCCTTCTTAGATCACAGTTAAAGGACTATAAAATCATGTGCTCAGGAGCCTATTCCAGGCTTCCTTAGTAGCTGTGTACTTTGCTATAAACACTAAATTCTCCAGGGGGTTACATTATAGAAGTGATAAGACTACACAATTAAATATTAGAAATGACCACTGAGTATATCCTGTTTATTGTTTATGATTTACACGAAAAATGATGGATTGGGGTTGTAGAACAATAAACCAATCATTGCATTTAGACCTGGGCTTTTGAAAAACTTGCATTCCATTTTAACAGTTCACATATATTTAACAGTTTATATATAAATGCAGATCACAAAGAGTTAGTTAGCTTAGAGATAAACAATTAAGAAACACGAAAGAAAACCACATAGATCTACCTTTAAATATCAGCATTCAAATTACAAGAAAGAAGAAAACGTTTAAAAAAATAAAATTATTAGGTCAAGTCATTTAACATATAATAGAGAAATAAGAGAAACAATACTTTTATTAATATTTATATTTCTAATTTACCTTCATATATTCTTTACTTTTTCAAAAGGAGCCAAGATGTGATCAAACAATATTTAGGTGTCCTAACTTGTCAGCCTCAGCTTATATCAGCTTGTTACAATGAAAATTCTAAAACCTCAATTTTCTTTTTAAAAGAATTTTTAAGCCAACTCTTATTCAACTTTTCTCCTTCATAGCAGCTGTTTACAGATAGTAGGGAGCCAAGAATGAAGGGCAGAAACAGATGGAAAGCAAAAAGTACAACAGCTATCTTAAGTTCAGCTCTCAACACTGCTGGTTGAATTTGGAACCAAAACCTCTTAACAACTGGCAGATAATAGCTAAATCTTAACAGCCAAAGAAGAAATATTTTCTTTGGGACAGCTGCTATCTAGGAGAAGAAAACCAAGGTCCCTTTATACTGCCTAAATATAATGTGTGGCTTATTACAGAGAAATCTGTAACAATGTCAGTTTAACCACTAAGTGTCACAACTGATCATTATTATTTAAAGGAAACAAACAACAACAATAAAAATCACACTAGCCACAAATATCCACAATATACACATGAGAATTAATTTTAATTTGATTTGACTCCTTGACACTAACTGATCATCAATGAAATATGGTATGGAAAGATCAGAGAGTAGAAAACAAGCAAAGATTAGTTTATACAACAGTGACTATATACATCAGAAGGAAAACATGCTACCTAATGCAACATTAAGGCTTGAATGTAAGCATTTCCAAAGTCACAGAAGCCCCAAAGAACCCCTAAATTACAAAGTCACCACATTACATGCATGCAATGTTCAGTTTTGTTTTACCCATAAAAGGATACACAGTATTTTGCTGTAAGTACCAGACACATTTACAGTATATGCAAAAATTAGAATGCAAGTGTTATGTTCCTTATATTTAAGCCTCAAATATGCCAACAGTGAAAATACATTTATTTTTAAGAATGAAGAAAAGAGATGGAATATAAATATGCAGAGAAATTAATTACACAAATAAAATGTAATTTTGCATTTGGGAAGCCATATAAACATTCTTTTTATGTGTCTAAACTAAATTATCATTGTACTACTTGGATGGATGTACACTCACTATGTGTTTTACTATTTTACTTGCTCAAATGTGGCATTCTAACACCCATCATTCTCTGGTGTTGATACCGAATCACATCCATAAGTTAAATATTATGTCCATGTTGATACATACTTGCCTACTGGGTGTGATAACCTAAACAGAAAGCTGTGTGCTCTTCGTTTGGTTGCATAATTACAAAGATGACCCTGTGGGTCAAATTTCCCATTAAAAAAAATGTAAAGTAAGGAAAGCTGATTTCCTCACTTTTGTAAAAGCTTGTGAACAGATCTCTTTCAGAGGATAAATGTGAGGTCAGCATCTTCTTTTCTCTTTTAGAGAAAGGAAATTAAGAACGGAACTGTGTTACCTGTTCAGTTCTGTTCATACAGTCACTAGGCAATCATACAATCTATTCCTTTTTCACCCATGGATTAATTTGAAACTACTTGTTTTTATTTTAGTTCCAGGTGAATAATTTTCCCAAAATAAATTAGTGTAAAGAAACAAAGGCTGATAATGTAATATGACTAATCCTTGTTCAACAATATTTTAAAATAATAAATTATAACATAGTAAGGTTTAGATATGTTGTAAAAAGGTATGGCCAAATATGTCCTGGACCCCCTCAGTTTTATGCTTTATACAAGACAGCACAATTAATCTTCTAGTTTTTTAAGGATTCAGGTTTTCCTTCGGTATACAACAGAATGAGTGTTTTAAAACACTTTATGCTTGTTTTCAGACTTTCCAAAATATTTCAGAGCCAAAATTACCTTTAACTATATCCAGTATTTATTACACAAATGTGCCAAGAGTGTTCTGGACCTTCAAGTATAATTTTAACCAAACAGAAAGGATTTCATAAGGCCATCTAATTCATCTCACTGTACCAAGCACTGAGCACATGAGATTGTTTATATGCTTTACTAACCTTACTTTAAGCACATCCACCATTTCAAATATAATAACTTATTTTACTACCTAACCATTTCAAGGAGATTACATTTAAGATTTTAAAATTTTGTGATGCTCTAGCCAGAAGTTTTGTTTGGCATTCTAAAAAGTCCTAATTTTAAACAAAGATGAAAGAATAGGTTATCTTCTTATAAAACCACTCAGTATTATGAACCAAGAGGTTTTGATGAAGCAAAAGCAAAGGGACCAATGAAAAAGCATGCTTTAGAATTCTTTTTTATTTCCAACGAAACCAAATTTCACTACTGTTGTGATCACAATCTTCACATTTGATGCAAATAGGAAAGCTTAATTATAATCACTTAGTGGCAGTACTTCAGACAAAACCAATAATGTGTGCCACACAGATGATTATTTCTTCTGGATAAAGTTAATTGATAAGCTTGACATTACAATTAATAACATATTAAACTAAAGAAAATGAATGCATTACTTCAACATTCAGCTTGAAAATGTTTAGTACTTTCTGCAAACCTAAATTTAGTTTAGAAAGGTTAATATTCTCTTTCTAAACTATGGCATAGACTATATATAGCATTTTAAATATATTTATATATAAGTATTTGCACATCAGATTTAGAAGGATCTGCAGATTTACTTTGATAGACCGATCTCATTCAAGTGTTCAGGTTTAGGGGGCTTCTGCAGTACTGTCGTTTGCAGGTGGGGCATCATGATCAGGCTCAGAGGAAGCAGCTGCAGGTGTTTCCATCACAGCAGGTGGGAAATGACGGCGGCACACAGGGCACGTCCCTGACTGGGGGGAGAATAAAACAAGTTCACAGCCAATGGAAAGATCTTAACTGCTACAAAGTATCAGAACAGTATCATTATCCTCAAAACAAGTCAAATAACTTAAAAACAAAACCAAATAAACTTCAAATCCACACAGTACAGAGAGGCAAAATTTTGATGCTATTTCCTCTTCATCCCAATCAGACTCAATTTCTCTGAGGGTAAACAGTGTCTCCTAATCATGTCTGTATCTTTTAGGTCATGCATCTTTCATTTAGTGAGTATTAATTAAGAGTCTACTACATGCTCCACTTGGCACTGGTGCTACAAGGGTGAGCAAGGAGTCACAGGGCATGTCTTCACCTGAACTGAATGCATGTGTTAGAGAAACCAGAGACCTAATTAATTCACATATTTATTATACCAAATTATCCCCCTAGGATCTTCCTCATATATACTAAAGCCTCACTTTAGTGTAGCACAGATATGTCAAAGCAGATGGACCGCAGACCTTCTTTATAAGCCATATACTTCCTTTTCAAAAAGATATGGAGAGTTAGGTGCCTTCTACGTGATAAAACAAATCAGTGAGGGAAGGTGGAACAGGGAAAGCAGTTAGACTGGGAGTACATTATTTTAGGACCAATGGAAGGTTATAGAGATGTGTCATCTGGCGATATGTTATCCCCTCACAAATCTTGTCTTCTTCCCAGAGATCTCCCGAATAGAAAAAAGGTTGAAGAAATCAGGCTGTTGAAGGTGACAAAGATTTAGAACTTGGAAACCTTCTCCCTAGAGGAAAGGCTTCACAATAAGCTGCTTCCTGATGGGAGACAGACTAAAGAGATTATTACCTTGGGTTAAAGCAAAATCAATGACAATTCAAGATTGTACAACATACATAATATTTACAATTCAAGAATTTAATTCAGCAAACATTTATTGTGCACTTGCCATACAGATGGGGCCAAAAGAGCAACATTTTAGAGTCAAATATATCAGTACAGTCTCAATCAACCACACACTAGCTGTGTAACCTTGGATGAATAACAATGATTGGAAAATGAGAATAAGGATACCAATATGTCCCAGAGTTACTGTTAGGATAAAATGGGAAAACACACATCAATCATCCAGCGATACGTGACACAGAGCAGGCACAGACAACGCTAGATCCTTCTTAAGGCTCTGATACCATTGTGGGAGTTTAAAAAAGAGGATATTAAGGATAGAAAAGGTCGAATTTAAGCGGACCTACCTAGATCATCTATTCTTACAGTAAGGGGAAGATCACACCAGGCTAAGCAAAAATGAGTAAATGTACAGAGGAGTAAATCTGACGAGATAGACTAGATCACAGAAGGCCTGGAAAGCCTAGACAGAAACTTTAGATTTTCTAAAGGAATCAGGAACATTTCTGCACTGGATTTTAGATATTAACTAGAGTTTTGACAAAGATGAAGTAGCAGTAGAGGGGGAGCAACAGAAAAGAAAGAGAAAGGAAAGAAAAGAAGAGAGAAAGGAGAGGGTAGAAAGTAAGAGAGGAGAGAAGGAAGGAAGTGGTTATAGAGAAGAAAGGGAGCCATATCCGTAAGTAATTAAACTGGGAATGTGATTTGGGAATTTCTACTGAACTGCATGTAAATATCCTTTATGCAAGAATAGAATTCACTGAGAAGATTTAAGTAAAACTTTTTTTTCTTAAGTAATTCACATATACTTAAAAATTATTGGGTAAACATTGAAAAACAGTATATAAAAATTTGAATAGGAGGTACTTAGTAGGTTATTAAATATCATATACATTTGAATATTTAAAATATTTTCTTGTAGTATAGTTGATTTACAATGTTGTGTTAATTTCTGCTATATAGCAAAGTGATTCAGTTATACATATATATATTCTTTTTCATATTCTTTGCCATTACGGTTTATCCCAGGATATTAAATATAGTTCCCTGTGCTATATGGTAGGATCTTGTTGCTTTTCCTCATATACATTTTTAGAGATACCATCTCATATTAGCAGAATATCTGTACACTGTTATAGTACTCTGAGTAGTCCTAAAGGCTTCTTTACTTAAGATATTCCTGAAAACATCAAATTTCAGGGATATATAATCAAAGATCTAATTAGCCTTATCCTAAAATCATTTGCCTATATTGTTTTTAGACAATGTTAGTAAGGTAAAATAGTTTGATATATCATTAATCTGTAATCATTAAAAGGTAACCAATTTCAAACACTGAATTAAAAATTACTACAAGTATGTAGCTAAATAAAATAGGCTTAAAGGACACTACTATCATCATTAACTTGTAGGACAAACTATTAACTTTAAAAAAGTAAATCTGCACTCACCTTCTGCAGCCAAATTGAGACACAAGGTTTGTGAAAGAAATGATGACAGGGTAACTCTGTTGCTATATCATCCTTAATATACTCGCTGCAACAGATTGGACAGCATTGCTCCTGACCAATAGCTGAAAACAAATAATTTGATTTATCAGTCCCATAAAGTTCAATTTTAATAAAATTGAAAACCAACATATTGACTCATAGACAATACCTATGAAAGACAAAAGAACCAGACTTTGGTGAATTAATTGGCAAAAGTGTTTCAGCTTAATACATGACAATTTGGAATTTAATAAACATTGCTTTTGTAGAAAAGTTGACTAGTGAACATTTGTCCCAGCCTATCACTTGATAAATTAAAAAATTCCACTAGGTAAAAGTTTGTCTGAAGTAGGTTTCATACAAAATCTAATGAAAGTTTCTGACAGTCACTATTTTATCTTCTAGGTGCATTGGTAATATACTTGAATATGCAAAGTGTCATTCAACATTAGAGATCAACTTTGCCCTTACCAGTGTGATCTTCAAGAACAAGGGTCTCTGGAAGACCATCAATGCTCTCCTTACTGGCTGGTGGATTAGCCACCTCAACATCCACTGCAAGAGACTCTAAATGTGCCAGGGCAGTCTGAAAATGAAAAGTCGCATTTCTTTGTTAGGAAACACTTTTTAAAACAGTAACGAAATACTATTTTTAAAGGTATCTTCCAAAATTATATCCACCATTATCCTCTTCCTCCTGGTTTCTTTTGCTTCAGTCCCTGCCCTTTTTGCCTCCTTCCAAAAGAAACCATCACCAGACCAAAAAATCAAAAAACACAGGAAAAAAAAATCCCTACTTTTCACAAGTACAACAAAAATCTATCTTGTCTCAATAACCATTTACTTGCCCATCACAGTTATATTTTCAAGAGTGGTTACCTCTTCCAACTTATGAGCTTATGTGTGAGATCAATAACATGAAAGAAAATAAATACTTTGGACAGGTTCAACTCATGAAAGATAAAATGTGGCCAAGGTTACAAGATGTTCAAGGTAGGGAAGCAAATAATGCATTCCTGAACGGCTGTATCTACTACTGGCATAGAGTCAGCACACCCACATTACTGGTTCACTAGTACTGGCACAACTCATTTTATTGCACTGTGCAGATACTGCATGTTTTTACAAATTGAAGGTTTCTGGCAGCCCTGGCTCAAACAAATCTATCAGTGCCACTTTTTCCAACAGCATTTCTCACTTCATGTCTCTGTGTCACATTCTGGTAATTCTCACAATATTTAAAACTTTTTCAATATTATTATAATTGTTATGGTGATCTGTGATCAGTGATCTTTGATGTTACTACTATGACTCACTGAAGGCTAAGATGATGGTTAGAATTTTTTAGCAATAAAGTGTATTTTAATTCAGGTATGTACGTTTTTTTGGACATACTGCTATTGCACACTTAATTGACTACAATATAGTGTAAACATAACTTTTTTTTTTAACAGATTATTTTTAAAGGATTTTCTTTTTTATTTATTTATTTATTTGTTTATTATTTTTGTCTGTATTGGGTCTTCGGTTTGTGCGAGGGCTTTCTCCAGTTGCGGCAAGCAGGGGCCACTCTTCATCGCGGTGCGGGGACCGCTCTTCATCGCGGTGCGCGGGCCTTTCTCTATCGCGGCCCCTCCCGTTGCGGGGCACAGGCTCCAGACGCGCAGGCTCAGCAATTGTGGCTCACGGGCCCAGTTGCTCCGTGGCATGTGGGATCTTCCCAGACCAGGGCTCGAACCCGTGTCCCCTGCATTAGCAGGCAGATTCTCAACCACTGCGCCACCAGGGAAGCCCAAACATAACTTTTATATGCACTGAGAAACCAAAAATTTGTGTGACTCACTTTATTGTAGTGCTCTTGAACTGAACCTGTAATATCTCTGAGGTATGCCTGTATTCCTAGGTTATCTGGGTTGTGAACTTTATTTAGGGGTTCAAATGTCTGGAAAAAGTCACTAACAGGAATGGAAAGAACAGCAAATCATATGACCATCTAGTATGAGTCACCCTCATCCTTTTGTGGCTTGATTAGCCCTTATGGCTACAATTAGATTAGAACTGCAGATAGGACCTGTAATCACAGGATCTAAAAGGTAGAAACACACCAAGTATCCACTGACAGATGAATGGATGAACAAAATGTGGTTAGTAAAGATAAATATTCAATATATAGTCAAATTCAGAATATTTTGATACTGTAATATGGTAGTATATTAACCACTTTACTAAGAATAAACGTTAAAGGACAAGAGTATTAAAAATAATTATACTACAATAGCTTGTTAATGAATACTCAATATAAAAAAAGGTAAACTGTGACATCAAAAACATAAGACTGGGGAAATAAAAGGGTAGAGTTTTTGTAGGCAATTGAAGTTATCAGCATAAAGTAGGCTGTTAAGATGTTTTATGTAAACCTCATGGTAACCACAAAGCACAAGTCTACATTAGATTCACAAAAGGTAAAAAAATCACCAAGTCACAAAAGAAGACAATAAGAGAGGGAGAAAGTAACAAGGGAACTACAAAACAGCCAGAAAACATAATAACAAGGCATTAGTAAGTTCTTATCTATCAATCATTACTCTAATATAAAGGGACTAAATTCTCCAATCAAAAGGCATACAGTGGTGAATGGAAAAAAAAACAAGACCCAACTACATGCTGCCTGTAAGAGACTCACTTCAGCTTTAAGGAAACACACAGGCTCAAAGTGAAGGGATGGAAAAAGATACTCCATTCAAGTGGAAACCAAAGAGAGCAGGGGCAGCTATACTTATATCAGACAAAAGAGACTTTGAGCCAAAAATGGTAACAAGAGGCAAAGAAGATTATTATACAATGATAAAGAATCAACTCATCAAGAGAATACAACAATCATAAATGAATATGTACCCAAAAAAAGAGCACCTAAATATATTAAGCAAATAAAAACAGATCTGAAGTGAGATTAGACAACAATACGATATTAGGGGAGTTCAATATTTCACTTTCAGTAATGGAGACATCATCCGGACAGAAAACAAAAAGGAAATATTGGACTTGAACTATTCTTTAGGTAAAATGGACCTAACAGACATATACAGAACATTCCACAAAACAGCAGCAGAAGACACATTCTTCTTGAATGCACATGAAACATTATCCAGGTTAGATCATATATGTCACAAAACAAGTCTTGGCAAATTTGAGAAGACTGAAATCACACCAATTATCTTTTCTGACCAAAATGGCAAGAAATGAGAAATCAACAATAGGAAGAAAACTGGAAAATTCACAAATATGTGGAAATTAAACAACACACTACTGAACAACCAATGAGGCAAAGAAGAAATCAGAAGATATCTTGAAACAAACAATAATGGAAACACAATATGCCAAAACTTATAGGACAAAACAAAAGCAGTTCTAAAAGGGAAGTGTATAGCAAAAAAATGCCTACATTAAGAAAAAGGAAATATACCAAACAACCTAACTTTACATCTCAAGGAAGTAGAAAATAGTTTGAAAATGTTTTTCAAAATATCTGAAAAAGAAACTAAGCTGAAAGTTATCAGGAGGAAGGAAGTAACAAAGATCAGACCAGAAGTAAGTGTGGAGACCAGAAAAATAGAAAATACCAACTAACACCTGTTTTTTTGAAAAAATAACATTGACAAGCCTTTAGTTAGACTAAGAAAAAAAGACAAGACCCAAATAAAATAATAAATGAAAGAGGAGACATTACAACTGATAACACAGAAATACAAAGTATCAGATGAGACTATCATGAATAACTGTACACCAACAAATTGGATATATTAGAAGAGAAACATAAAACCTACCAAGAATGAATCATAAAGAAACAGAAATACTGAACAGACCAATACAAGTAGGGAGAATGAATCAGTAATCAAAAATCTCCCCCAAAAGAAAAGCCCAGGATCAGATGGTTTCCCTGGGGAATTCTGCCAAACATTTAAAGAATTAATGCCAATCCTTCTCAAACTCTTTCAAGAGGAGGAGGGAACACTCCCAAACTCATTTTATGAGTCCAGCATTACTCTGATAGCAAAGCCAGTTCAGGACACAAGAGGCATACCTTGTTTCATTGAGTTCTGCTTCATTGTGCTTCACAGATATTGTGTTATTTACAAATTCAAGGTTTGTGGCAACCTTGCATTGTCAGATGATGGTTAGCTTTTTTAGCAATAAAGTATTTAAAAATTAAGGTATATACATTGTTTTTCTAGACATAATGCTATTGCCTACTTAATAGAGTAACTATAGTGTAAACATAACTTTTTATATGCACTGGGAAATGAAAAAATTTGTTGACTTGCTTTATTGTGATATTCACTTTACTGCGGTGGTCTGGAGCCAAACCCGCAATATCTCCGAGGTATGCCTGTACAAGAAAAGAAAGTTACAGCCCAATAATCCTGATGAACATAGATGCAAAAATCCTCAACAAAATAGTAACAGACCATATTCAACAGCACATAAATGGATCACACACCATGATCAAGTGATATTTATCCCTGCGATGCAAGGACGGTTCGACACATATGAATCAATAAATATGATACACCACATTTATAAAATGAAAAGATAAAAAGCATAT
Organism: Balaenoptera acutorostrata; assembly: GCF_949987535.1. Taxonomy (NCBI): domain Eukaryota; kingdom Metazoa; phylum Chordata; class Mammalia; order Artiodactyla; family Balaenopteridae; genus Balaenoptera; species Balaenoptera acutorostrata. Next base: position 93,143,536 of record NC_080065.1, read on the forward strand.
GATCATCCCAATAGATGCAAATAAAAAAAAAAAAAGAAAAAGAAAACACTCATTTGACAAAACACAGCGTCCTTTCATGATGAAAACTTTTCACAGATGGGTATAGAAGGAACATACCTCAACATAATAAAGGCACACAAAGCCCACAGTTAACATCATAATCAACAGTGAAAGGTGGAAAGTTTTCCCCCTAAAGTCAAGAACAAGACAAGGGTGCCCACTCTCACCACTCCTATTAAACATAGTACAGAAATCCTAGCCAGAGCAATCAGGCAAGAAAAATAAATAAAAGGCATCAAATTGGAAAGGAAGAAGTAAAAGTGTCTTTGTTTGCAGATAAGATCTTATATGTATAGAAATTCCTAGACTCCACAAAAAAAAAAAAAAGTTAAAACTAATCAACAAATTCAGTAAAGTTGCAGGATACAAAATCAACATATAGAAATCACTTGTGTTTCTATACATTAATAATAAAATATCTGAAAAAGAAATTTTTAAAAATCCCATTCATGACAGCATAAAAAACGTAATAAAATACTTAGGAATAAACTCAAGCAAAGAGGTGAAAGATCTATACACTGAAAACTATACCACTTTGCTGAAAGAAGACATGAATAATGCAAAGACATCCCATGTTCATGGATTGGAAGAATTAAAATATATGTTAAAATGTCCATACTACCTAAAGCAATATACAGGTTTAATGCAATCCCTATCAAAATTCCAATGGCATTTTTCACGGAAATAGAAAAAAATCTTAAAATTTGCACGGAACCACAAAAGATCCTGATCCTGAATAGCCAAAGCAAACAACAAAGCTGAAGGCATCACATTTCCTGATTTCAAACTGTACTACAAAACTATAGTAATTAAAACAGTATGGTACTGGCATAAAAACAGACATATAGACCAAATAACAGAATCAAGAGACCAGAAATAAACCCTGGCAAATAAGAACAACTGATAAGGGAGCCAGGAATACTCAATGGGGAAAGGATAATCTCTTCAATAAATGGTACTGGGAAAACTGGATAATCTCATGCATAAAGCTGAACCCCTACCTTACACCACTCACAAAAATTAACTTGAAATGCAATAAAGACTTACACATAAGACCTGAGACTATAAAACTCCTAGAAGAAAATACTGAGAAAAAGTTCCTTGACATTGGTTTTGGCAATGATTTTCTGGATGTGACAACTAAAGCATAAGCAACAAAAGCAAAAATAAATAAGTGGACTACATTAAACTCAAAAGCTTCTGCATTGGAAAAAAAAACAATCAACAAAATGAAAAGCCTAGCTACAAAGTGGGACAAAATATTTACAAATCATGTAACTGGTAAGGGACCAATATTCAAAACATGTAAGGAACTTAAGAGCTAAAAAACAAACAATAAAAAAAAGAGCAGAGGAACTGAACAGACATTTTTCCAAGGAAGACATACAAAAGGCCAACAGGTACGTTAACAGACGCTCAATATCACTAATCATCAGGGAAATGCAAATCAAAACCACAATGAGATACCACCTCACACCTGTTAGAATGGCTATCATGAAAAAGACAAGAAATCAAAGTGTTGGTAAAGCTGTGGAGATAAGGGAACCCTCATGCACTGTTGGTGGGAAGGTTAATTGATGCAGCGACTATGGAAAACAGCAGAAAGTTCCCCTCCAAAAATTAAAAATAGAACTACCATATGATCCAACAACCCCACTTCTTGATAGTTATCTAAATGAAATAAAATCAGGATCTTCACTGCAGTATTATTCACAATAGCTAAGATATCGAAACAACCTAAGCATCCAATTATGAATGAATGGATAAAGAAGGTGTGGGGTGTGTGTGTGTGTGTGTGTGTGTATAGATCTATCTATAAAATGGAATATTATTTAGCCATGAGAAAAAAGGAAATCCTGCCATTTGTGACAACATGGATGAAACTTGAGGGCATTATGCTAAGTGAAATAAGTCAGAGAGAGAAACACAAATACTGCATAACTTATACACAGAATCTAAAAAAGGTGAACTCACAGAAACAGAGAATAGAATGGTGGTTGCCAGAGACTGGGAGTTGGGGGAAATGGGCAGTTACCGGTCAAAGGGTACAAACTTCCAGTTATAAGATGAATAAGTTTTGGGGATCCAAGGTAGCAAAGTGATTATAGATAACAAATTGTATTATATACTTGAAAGTTGGAAGAGAGTAAATCTTAAATGTTCTCACCACAAGAAAGAAATGGTAATTATGTGAGATGATGGAGGTTAACAACCCTACTGTGATAATAATTTCACAATATATAAGTTCAAATCAACACACTGTACACCTTAAACTTACACAGTGTTACATGTTAAATACATCCCAATAAAGCTGGAAAAATGTGGTATACACATGCAATGGAGTAGAATTCAGCCTTGCAAAAGAAGGGAATTCTGACACATGCTAAAACAAGGATGAACACTGAAGGCATTATGCTAAGTGAAATAGGCCAGTTACAGAAGGATAAATATTGTATACCCGATATGAGGTACCTAAAGTAGTAAAATTCATAAGATAAACAGTAGAATGACGGTTGCCACAGGATGAGGAAAGGAGGAAATGCGGTTAATTGTTTATGTATAATGCCATTTAACTATATACTTAAAAGTGGTTAGAATAGTAAATTTTACATTATGTGCCTGTTACCACAATAAAAAATAAACAAACTAGGCTTCCTAGGTAGGAACAGGATTCTGCCTGATGGTTAACATTGCGTTCTCTTGGATGGCAAACATAATCTTTTGTATACTCCTCAAGATCTAGCCAAGATATTTTAGGAACTGTCTTTCCAAAAAGGATTTGAGATGACTTACAATAAAGGATAGGGCCAAGGCCAAAGCAGTCAGGAATAAAAAAAGAGCGAGCAAAATAAATTCATTGTAATAAAAGTTAATAAACATAGTTAATAACATTGAACACCATATTTGACTCTGGATTTGCAGATAGATATTGCAAAAAGAAAAAGTGTGCCAGTAACAGAATTATTGCCTCTGACAAATACACCTTTCATTTCTGTTCTGTGAAAATAGATCTGGGCCCTTTAAATATTTTTCCTTTGTCAGCTACCATGATCTTAGGCTCTGCAGGAGAGGGTGCTGGAGAGACATCACAGGAGGAAAGGGCTGTTCAGTTCTAGCAGGCTTGTTGGGAGCAGCGTGTGAGGCTTCCCTGTTGTGGGCTTCTGGAGCACAGACGGCTTCTGCACCAGGCTCCTCCAGCGTGAAAGGTGTCCCCAGCACCTGGATCCGGAAGCACATGCAGTTTCCCCAGTGCCTGACAGCTGCAGTATAAGGTGGCCAGCAGCTTCCCCTGGCACCCATCTTGGGTGGTTTTGTAGCAGGAGCGCTTCCAGTTAGTCTCTTCCCTGTGAATAGTTTCTTTAGCACTCCAAAGGTAGATTTTTGCCAAGATCCAGAGGGCAGATTTCCAGCAAGTTCTGCCAGCATAGTAGCATAAACACTTCTCTAAGAGCCATGGTTGTGTCCTCTTCAACACAGCCTAGATCTCAGCCCTGGGGGGTGGGAAGGTAGAGTGCTTCATCTCAGCCCTAAGGCTCTTCCTTAAATCTGCTATTCCTATATTCTTTAGAATTCACTTTACTTCCTAGTAGCCTAACTATAGTTAGTAATTCTTTATACTAAACTTACCCCATTCAAATTAATTGTTTTCTCCCTTGTGACTGAGCTCAGACTGATACAGAATTGGTATCAGGCATGATTCCATGAAGTAAGAATGGGATTGGTTTGGTTGAGCTTTGGGGCTTGAGCTCACTGCTGAGCTCTTTACCAACTGAAGAGGGATGCCATCAATCCATGGTCTTCAGTGGCATCAAAACTAAACTATCACTGTGGCTGAACACAATGAAGTGCCACCTAAAGCACATGTCCTGGGAGCCCAGGTGGCTGCTGCACCTGACCTAACGGCAGTAATGATGACTATAAAACCTGTGACGTGGGATGGCTCCTCCTGAGTGCTCCTGCCTGCTTACAAAGAGAAAATGACAGACTTGGGCCCATTCACTCTCAAAGTGAAGCACAGTATGAGAACCAGAGCATGTCCATGAACCAGAGCATGTTCCTGAAAAAAATCTCTTACTTCTGAAAATCAAACATACATTTTAAATTAAATGAATTCTTAGTCAAGTTGCTCAAAAGTTTTATCACTGATTGGTTAAAAAACAGGATTCTGAGACTTAGAATGGGGACATCTGGTTGCACTCAGATGAAACTGACTAGTTTGAATCCCCATGTCACTCTGAGCCTCCTTGTACCAGTAGGAGTAGCTCACCCTCCACAAACCAGCCTTCCTCTACTTGAAAGTCCTGTGATAATTTCAAGTATAGAGTATACATCTCTTAGTACTTCTATGCCCAATAGTATAAAGTTACCAGAAAACTACAGCAGCCAAAAAAGGCAGGATGATTGAGGACACAGACTCTTGGGAAATGTAGGTTTGGGTCACACCACCAAGTAAAGAATCCCAACCAGGTGAGATTCTTGCTGATGACAGAGAAAATAAGGAAGAAAGACACTATAGCTATGAATTACAGTCTGTGACCAAATACAGAAACAAGGACTAGTAGCTTTGCATATTTTCTATTTGCTTGTTATATGTATATATTTATCTGTATCTACTAACCATTTTCTTTTTTTCCGTCCTTCCCATTTTTATTTTATACAGAAGTCAACTTTACAATTTAATCTTTATATAAGAGAATATTCAGTATGACTGACAATTTATGAGGTAATTAATATAGCCAGCGATGAATACAATGACTCTTGGGACTGTTCATCTGTTCATTCTGGGGAAAAGGTGAAAACTTCTTCTTTTGTTAGAATAGCTGTATCTTGTTAGGTAGAAATATAGCTGTACTGTTGTTGGACGGCAGTTGAAATGTGTGTAGAAAGGTGTATACAGAATCCAAGTAGTCAAAAATACGGACTGTTCCAATAATCAATTATTGCTTCTCAGATCTAAATTCACTGTTTTTGTAAGCTCTGCGAAAATGGATTTGGGCCATTTAAATATATTCCCTTCTGACAGTTGTCATGATGTTAAGCTTTGTTCATAGAGGATGCTGAAGAGACAATGCAGGAGGAAAAGGACTTTGTTTCTGATCCTGGTTGAGAAGCCTTGACAGGCTTCTGCGGCATGCATAGCTTTCTCCAGCACCAGACTCCTGCAATGTGCACAGCTTCTCCAGCATCTAGCTCTTGCAATGCACGTGGCCAGTAGCTTCCTCCAGCACCCACCTTGCACAGTTCTTTTGTAGAGGGTTTCCAGTTAGACATCACCCTACAGGGCTGATATTCAGCAAGTTCTGCCACCCCGGTATCACAGCGACTTCTCCGCTATTCAGTGAGCCACAGCTATGCCACCTCCATCAAGGTATGGATCCCAGCCCTGGAGCAGAGTGTGAACTCTTCCTTAGGTGATCCTGGGTGGCAGCTGTTCCTTATGTGTACTTTTTCTATATTGTTTAGAATGATCTTTATTTGTTATTAAACAATCACTTTTTACTCTAATCCTGTTACAGTTAATAACTCTTTATATTAAACTTTCCCATCAGGAGATAGGAAATGGAAAGTAAGAGCCTATTATTTGTCCCTTCTGTCTCATGAATAACTGTAGCTATAATCATGAATCTCCTCCAATTCCCTATGTAGTTCTCAAGGCAGACTCTGCAAGAACTTATCTGTGCTACACATAAACAAAAAGAAGGGATACTATTTACAGGAAGATCCACTTGGGTAGGTTATTCCAGGCTAACTATGCTTTAATACATGTTTGTGACAATAGGTTCCTTATTCCTTTCTGAAGACTATCTGCATATTTGTAGTGCTAATAAATACTTGAAATATCAATATATGTAAAAATAATTTATTGCTTTGGTACTGACATATATTTAAGGTGATCTGGGATCACTTATAAGCAACAAGAGCAAGAGAGATGATTTTATAGCCACTGCTATGAAAATCCATAAAAATCTGTCTATAACTTAGTACAGTATTTATTCAAATGTTAGTCCAAGTGTCAGGAAGACAACTAGATGGCCTAAACAGCCCAACTGGAATATATCTAGTTTTAAATACATCTAGTTTTAAAGATTTTGTCAGCACAAAATCTAGTTTCTAAAGAATAAAACATAATTTAGTTTTTAAAGAATCAATACCTACAACAAATGATTTAATACTGATTTTGAATGACCAATGAATCCAGATTTGCTAGATGATTACCACTTGGTTGACCGCTAATTTGAATGTATCTTTGAATATATCCATTTACTGAGAGCTTACCATGGCATCAAGTATTTTGCTAAGTGATTTAACACAATCTCACAATAACCCATGAGGTAAATTTTGTTATTCCCATTTCGTAGATGAGGACCTGAAGATTAAAGAGGTTAAGTGAACTATCCAAGGTCACATAGTCTAAAAGAATCAATCTAACTCAAAAGCCTATGCGCTTACCTCACGTATTATCTTCCTAAGGCCTACACCTTAGTGTAAATGAGGTACTCTGTAAATATGTAAAGACTTTCCTAGGGGTCCACGGGCATGCACAGTCTTAAGAGACTCAATTTCAATTAACTATCTTACATAATCTTTCCTCAAAGGAATCTGCCTAACAATGCACCTGCAGTCACAGTATCCAGCTGGCTCTCCTGTTCCCACATTCCTTTTTATACTCACCGTTTTTCCACTTTATAAATAAAAGCATACTTCTTCCCCATTCAAAGGGGTAATCTGAAATACTGGGGTCAAACTGAACTATAATGACTGATAACAAATCTTTGTAGATGGCTTCCCATTTTCTACTTTCAAAAAAAATAGAAGGAGGATCTAAACAACTTGCCAAGTTTTTGTGATTTTGGTAAATATCTCAGAAGGATTTAGTGACAATGGTATGATAAACTCCTTCCATCCCTACCAATTTACTTATCTGAATAAGGTTTTTCAACCTACATTCATTAAGATAAAAAACAGAAATAAAGTTGATGCTGAATTATGCCTCATTCTAGGAATAAAATTCACTCACAAAGTAATTAGGAAGGAAAAAAAGCTTCTCTCTCATTAAGAGATGCATTTCTAGTAAAATTTTACTTTATGTTTAAGTAATTATTTACCAAATTTTATAACAGTTTGTTTTTGATCAATAGACACAACAAACAATTTTAACTCAATCTAAACCAATTTTTTTACATTTAAATTCCTGAACATATTTTTATTGCAAAAGTGATATAATAGGGTAAATAATATTACTTAGGATTTATGCCAAAAAATTTTAGATGTCAACGTAAAGATGTGCAAAGGAATACTTTTTTTTTTTTCTAAGATTTCTTTGGGAGTGAGTAAAAAGCTTTAAAATCATTTTTTCAGACAGTTAAATATCTTAAATATTTTGCCCTCATATCTGAGACAGAGATATGAGGCAAATGTTTATTGCCAATATATTCACCAGTATCTACTACCCGAAAAGAAAGATCAGCCTAGTACTGGAAAAATAACAGAAATGAAAACAACCACTGCCAGAAAGAGACAGGGCTGCTGAGAAAAAAAACAAATCAAAGCACTCAGTCTGTCTTATTACTTGTTTTTGCTTATTTAAAGAATGTTAGTGTTAAATTTAAAAGGAAAAGTCCTAAATTATAAATTATTTGTTTCATTTTTCAAAATGAATAAGTGTATGGTAGAAAAATAAAGATTTCTAGAGAGTGGTAGGAAGAAGGAACTGTATTGATTCTCTAGGAGAGAAGCATGTCTCAGATTCAAATAAAATAAAGCTGAGCACTAAATCTGAAGAAGCTGTTATGCTGTGGGGAAGGGGAGACATTTAATGCTATTAATCTGAAACAGAAGGATAGATGGGTAAGAACCACTGAGAGTGGCAGTTGCCACTGGGTTCCAGAGAGCAGGAGGCAACAATGTGGAGACTCTATATTCCCTGGACCTACTACATTCTTTCCTTCCTCTTGTCTTGTCCACTCTGCTAATGCCTTCACCTAGCATGACCTCGCATGACCAGTCTCTCTCGCTCTTCTTTCAAGATGCCAATCAAATGTCACAGTTCCCATTAGTAATAAATAATAAAACTTTTAATTTTCAAAACTTTTTTATAAAGACATCTCCATATTGTAGGAGTCATAAACCACTAGCATAATAATGGAAACAAACTATTTAAGCAGTGTGAAACCAGACTCTAATATTGATGTATACTCCATGTGGTCACTTAAAATGTCTTTAACTCAAGGAAGTTAGTGATCCTTAATCTTTATATATTCTATTCCTGATGCAGGTTATCATGCTGTGCCACTGTTTCCCATGTGTCAGAATCTGGCAAGGCCAGTTATATAATCTGGGGAAAGTCCTAAGTGTATTATCCTGTCTCACGACATTCTGACTTTTCTTCTAGGACATAGTATTTTTCTTTTTCTTCTCCCAGCTTTATTGAGATATAATTGACATACAGCACCATGTAAGTTTAACATATACAGCATAATGATGTGACTTACATACACCATGAAATGATTATCCCAATAAGGTTAGTGAGCACCCATCGTCTCAATATAGATGCAAAATTAAAGAAATAGAAAAAAAGTTATTTCCTTGTGATGAGAACTCTTAGGATTTACTCTCTTAACAATTTTCATATATAATATACAGCAGTGTTAATTACATTTATCATGTTGCACATTACATCCCTAGTGCTTATTTATCTTATAACTGAAAGTTTATGCCTTTTGACTGCCTTCATCCAATTCCCCCTCCCCCCAACCCCCCGCCTCTAGTAATCACAAATCTGATCTCTTTTCCTGAGTTTGTTTTTGAAGTATAATTGACCTACCACACTGTATTAGTTCGTTACACTACATAGTGGTTTGATATTTCTATACATTTCAAAATGATCACCATGATACATAGTATTTCTGCTATGGTCACTTTGAGAAAAACATACACTATAATGCATAATTGACAGCAATGATCTCCATGGAAGATTACACACACTGAAAAAAGTGATGCCAATGCAGAGCTAACTTGTGTGTGTACCTGTGCATGCGTATGTGTGTGTAGATAAATAGGTCTGGATCTCTCTATCTACCTAATACCTAATTTATAAATCTAAACTGGGCTTTCTAATCTCAAAACATTTCAAGATAAAATGGTATTACAGTGTTCCTGAAAGTTCCGTCTTTCATTTTTGTTCTCTCACTTTTGACTCATTCACGTTATTACTGTTCCTCTACTTTGGAAATCACTGTGGAAATAGTGATTTAAAGAAAGACTTCTTACAACAAAATCCACTAGTGTAGTGGAAGTTCCCAAACATGAAAATGCTTGGGCTTTTGACCATAGGCAAAGACAATTATGAACAAGTTTTTGTGTTTTGGTCAAATAAAGCAAAGAAGGCAAGACAAACAGGCACCAAATGTGCCACATTTATTAACCTGTGTATGTGAGGGGATGAGAGGGAATAACTTTTCTAACTACATTAAGCAGCTAGATAGATTCAGAAGCCATAAGAACCAAAAAAGGGAAGTGATTTGTAATATATCTTTAGAGATCTTTAACTGCATTTAACAAATATACCTGTCTGTGTGTGTATAAAATATTCAGATTCACAGACTTGTATACAGTAACTCTGTAGAGGAAGAACATTTTCTAAATGCAAGCAAAACAAACACTTTACATTCTGTAGTAAAAACTGGAAAATATTGTGGTTTTAGGCAAATTGGCAGGATGTCAAGTACAATTTCTATACACATACTGAATCACAATTCAGTAATTGTTATTAAATTGATAAGAAAATTATTCACCTTTTCTTAAAAGCAGTTAAAGAAACCTTTAGTTTTTATCACTTGGCATCCCACCAACCTACATATGGGTACCAGAGCACTAAAATAAGCACGGCAATACCTCCATAGCCTGGGCTAAGCGTTCTTCTAGTGCCATGTAAGTGAGGAACTGAGGATCCACGTAAGAAATAGCTTCAGCAACTCCTAGTCCATCTGCAAAGCCATCAAACAGGCTGGAAAAAAAGTACAACCGTGATTTGGGAAGCCTTTATAGTGAAGACATAATTATATTAGCATACTGACAAGCCAATAAAGATGCTACAAGCAGAAAACCTTAAAATATTTTAATATAAATCTCATGGGGTGAGGGGCAGGAAGAACCCAACAGAAAAGTTAAATGCTAAGCATAAGGAGTTAAGATACCATACCATTCCCATTCCCAATAGGCTGCCACACTCACTGCACAAAGTTTGTAAGAAAATTCTCTATGTTTCTAGTTCTAGCTCTGGGAACTGTTTATGGCTGGGATAAAGGTAGTACTTTTTCCCTCCTAATTCTTTACCGTATCTTTCCTCTTTTAGTTTCCAATCTAAATTTAGGTGAGAACATGTTAAGAATACTGCATTTATTTTAATTCTATCATTGGTCAAAGACTCTTTTTCTTCTCTTACCTTGTACTGCTTATTAATTACTTCAGGCTTAAGAAAATTGTATTTTCTCAAGTTTATCTCATTAATCTCTCTTCTATTCTTCTAAAAACAAGGGCTCCTCCCTTATTATTCAGTTTGAAAAAGATTTAGCTCCTAACTGCTCATTTTTATTATTATTATTTTTTTCTGAAGGGTTGTAAGCCCCTTGAAGAAAAATATTATGTCTTAATCTGGTCCTTATCTTCTTCCTCCATGCCTACATATATACGGATTCCTCCTTTTTCTCTAGTCTTGGAAATACTAAGTATTTCAAGATTCAGAAAACGTAAGTATATCCTCAGTCCTCTTCTTTCTAAATCTTGTTCCCTTGGCAATTACATTCAAGTCCACCCCTTCAATTATCCTTTCTACAGATAATTCCTAAACCTCTATCTAATTCCAAAATCCCTCTTGAGTTCTTGAGCTACATTTTTAGTTTTCTGTGGGGCACTTTACCTCAATGAACTCCTACCACCTCAAATCCCAGATCTCCAAAACTGAGCTTATCTTGTCTACCTAAAGGAAAACTTCTGTTGACTTCCGCATTTCTATCAGAAACTGAATATCATAGTCAGAAAAATCCAGTTACACATGCTAGCTCAAAATAGTTATGATGTCAATCTTTGTGCCACCATTAAAATTACAAATCTATTGCCCAGAGATACAGAAGTATTCCTATGAAGAATATATTAAAGCTTAGTAGTATCTAGAAATCAGCAGACATCACATGGTACAAAGGAACAGACATTTTCATACAATCACAGATTTTAGAATTAGAATTAAAACTAAGATGACTGAATAAACCTCCTCTGCAATACTAGAACTCATTCATCTATCAGTGAAATGTACTGCAAAGAGGAAGAGTCTTGGAGTCAGATAGGAATTTAATGTCACATTTAACTGAGTCATAGTTAAACAGTATGAAAATATTATTTAACTGTTACTGATTCTTTATCTGTAAAACAAATTAAGTGAGTAGATGCCCACAGGTGCCTTGCACAGAGATGGCACCAGAGTAGGCATTCAAGAAACAGAAGAACCATTTCCTCCATGCGGAAAACTTACCGCTTTCTAAGCAGGAGCATGCAGTATGGGAGAGCCCTAACAGAAGTTTGAAACTTATGTGAAGTAAGTGCTCTAGTTCTGCCTGCTGAAGCAACACAAACTATGCCCACTGTCCCTTTGCAGAAAACTCCTTCAAATGATTGGAGTCAACTATCCCCCAATAATTCTTTTCTTCTCTGGGCTAAACAAATCTAGACACTCAGAGCATGGTATTTGGTTGTAATTTGGTAACTTAAGAATAATCAGCTAATATTAAAAATTATAGTATCATTCATTTGGTAAACACCATGGTCATAACTGTCTCAGACAACAATCACCAAGGACACTAAAACTAGCAGATGGAAGCTTGATAGTTTGAAAGGAAACAGGTTATCTTCCCACTAGACACTTATATAAAGCTAAAAATGGCAACTGTACAGTGATGAGATCTGAAAGATAAAACCTTTACCAAGTGATCGGAATTAACATCATCAGTAATGGGACAATTCGACACCATGTGCCTTCTGATATGAACTGAGAAGAACAGAACATTGTTTCTATGCTATTCCTACTAAAAATGTGTAACTCGAATCTAATTATGACACTGGACAAAACCAACCTGAGGGACATCCTACAAAATAAATGGCCTGTATTTTTAAAAATGTCAAAGTTATAAAAGACAAAGAAGACTGAGGAAATACTCCAGATTAAAAGAAACTAAAGAAACATGTTAACTAACATGGTGGTCTTGGATTGGACCAAAAAAAATTTCTCTAATGGCATTAGTGGGACAATTATAGACATTTGAATAGGTCTGTAGATTAGATAATGGTACTGTATCAGTGTTAATTTCCTCATTTTGACAATTTTATTATGCTACATAAGCAAATATCCTTGTTTTTATGAAAGTCATTCTAGGCCATCATGTTTGCAACTTACACATAAATGCGTCAGGAAAAAAATATCATGAATATAAAGAAAGGAAAGAAAGAATGGTAACACGAATGTGGTAAATGTTAACATTTAGGGAATCTTAGAGATATATGGGAATTTTCTGTACTACTTTTGCTATTTTTCTGTAAGTCTGAAATAATTTCAAAAGAGTTTAAAAATTCTATTATTAAAGCATGGTTATATCCGCAAAGAATTAATTTCTCACAATCTTATTAGGTTAATTATTACAACCCTGATTTCTTATTAGGTTAATAATTATTAAAAAATAATAATTATAACCCCAATTTCTAACCAAGAGAAAGCTTAAGTTGTTATCAAAGAATAAATAAATGGTACATTTGGGATATGTCTAAATCCAAAATCTATGTTTTCTCCACATCAACTCCTACCACACCAATCTATGAAATATTCTCTGGTTATTCTACAATATTTCTGTGACTTAATCAAAACAAATAAACAAACTTTTGATAGAGGACTTTTTCCATTTTCCTTTAAGCTAAAATAAAAAAACCAAAGGGCTTTAATTTTTTTCCTAAGCAGTGGCAAAACTGAAAAGAAAGTGTGTCAAATTTTGTCTTTAGATAAGAATTGCTACTGTTTGTCATGGCTTTTCCTTTTAGTTGTCAAAATGACATGCTATTTTAATATGAAAATCAAACCACATTTTCACCTTATCAACACTTAGCTATTACCACATAAATTGAATAAGAGTAGCACAAAAGCAAATAAGGAGGTGTTGCCATATCTAGACAAAATTCAGAACAGTAACCTTCAAAAATTTTGTCTTAAAATCAATGCTAAATTGTTTTCCATATTAAAAAAAAAAAGTACTTTGAAGCTCCCCAAATTTTGGAACAATCAGCAATGTCTCTAAAATCTAATACAACAGCCATATCCAGAAAGATCATCAATGAATCAGAAGTTTTCAAATTTAAGCTAAATTTTGTTCAATAAAGACCTCGATTATACCTTCAAATTTTTATGTGAGGGCTTCCCTGGTGGCACAGTAGTTAAGAATCCGCCTGCCAAGGCAGGGGACACGGGTTCGAGCCCTGGTCTGGGAAGATCCCACATGCCGTGGAGCAACTAAGCCCGTGCGCCACAACTACTGAGCCTGCACTCTCCGCATGCCTAGAGCCCGTGCTCCGCAACTAGAGAAGCCACTGCAATGAGAAGCCTGCGCGCCACAACGAAGAGTAGCCCCTGCTTGCCACAACTAGAGAAAAGCCCGCGCGCAGCAACGAAGACCCAACGCAGCCAAGAATAAATAAATAAAATAAATTAAGAAAAAAAAAAAAGCTGATGGGACCAATGGACTGCAAAAACAAGTGGAGAAAAAAAAATTTTTTATGTGAAACCTGTTTTGAAAGTTATTTAGAAATATATCCAATACATCGAGATCTTAAAAAATATCACACATCTCAGTAATGTCACCTCTTGTTAATCTGTCCTAAAGAAATAAACTGAAGTACAGATCAAGTTTTATAGGGGGGGAGTTTGCTGCACTATTTCAATGGGGAAACAATTAAATTTTAGTGCATCTATAGGATGGAGCACCTATATAATGGAGTGTAAAAATTATATTCATAAAATTTCAAAAATGTGCAAAAGAACAAAATTCCTCATGTAAAACCATAACTGCCTCCCAACACACATAGATGACACTAAATAGGCAATTCTGTCACCTGCTGAGCACTGTAATGACTTTGTATAATGTCATCAGAGAAGACATCAGAATTAACAAGGAGTTCAGTAACAGGGGAATGGGCAGACATAAAAGAGGGAAGAAATGAAGGGGGTGTCAAGATCACCAAGACTAGGACTAGGTGAAGCCACTGATTTTCCACAGTGTTTGGGAAGACAGAAAATAGGTTTTGGAGGAGAATATTTAGGATGGAATTACAAATTGTTTGTGTGGCTGTGAGGAAACCCCACTTCTACTTCCACAACATGGTCAATAAGAGTCTGCTCTGAACACATAATTTTTTTCTTCCCCTGGGGAGTGAGAAAAGGAAACGGTAAGGAGGAATTCATGGAGATGCTGAGTTTCATGTCTGGAACAATTTGGAGAAGTACAAACAAGTAACTAAACACTCAGAAAGAGAAAGTGAAGACACAAAGCAGGCCTTAAAAACATAAGTTCTAGAAACCTGCAGGGTTACCAGGGGTATGAATGAGTTTTTCTTACCTTTATTTTTCTAAATTTTCTGTAATGGAATTTTAACTGGAAAAACAAGACAAATTCTTAAAAATATATCTGTGCAGAGATGAAAGCAAGAGTAGTACCAAGTCATGATTTTTCCAGAAAAAGTAACAAAAAGGGATTAGTTGGAACATTCCCTCTACATCTCAATAATTAGCTACTTCCAGAGGGTTACTGCACACTTGAAAAATAAGTCCAAGTTTATAAACCAAAACAGTTAAATTCTGATCATTATATCATGAGCCATAACAATTCTATAATCCATTTAATTTATATGTTACTTTTATTTGAAGCTCACTGTTCTTTGTCAGCATAAAGTAAATTTAATACATTCAACATCTCTGGGAAGGAACAATTATATTTTCCATATTTTGCATATGGAGAAGGAAAACTATCGTCTTATGATTCAATCACAGGTTTTGAAATTCTTCAGGTAGTATTCATCATGGACTTTTTATTTTTAAAGGATTACACTAAGTGTTATATTAAGGAGATTGGGATACATGACATGTATTTGTTGTATAAAAAAATTTTTTTTTAAAAGCCAAATTTAGAAGTCGGAAACCTCAAACCATTAAGTGTATAAATAACTAGGATATAAGGTGAGCTTCCATAGAGCTAACGGTCAAAGAAGGAAGAGGTCACTGACTGGAGTTAAGAAAGAAGTTCACGTAGGAAGTGACATCTGAAATGAGCTTTGAGGGAGAGGAAGACTGACAGATGAGAAAACAGATATTTCTTAGCTGACTGTCAGAGATTCAGTTTTCATAATTCAGAATCAAAAACAAATTCTACTCAATGATCAATTAAGGACGGTAATCACACTGTGCTACATACCTCCAGTCTACATCCAAGTCCTCACTCACACTGGAGTCATCCTCAAGGTTATTGTTACCATCCAACATGAAAGCTTCTGGCTGTGCAAATTCGTTGGCAGGCTCATTTCCTTCATCACTGCTGCTTTCATTGACTTCATTGTACTGCAACCAAGGAATTTCTCCTTCTTCCAAGGATGTCTGTTCCCTAATACAAACATTTTAATGGAAGAAAAAGTATTATTTTTAAAACACATCATAAATTTTTTCTCTAAAGAGTTCTATTTAGTGCAAGTAGATACTTTATTCTTTGAGTTCTAAATTCTTGGTACTTAGATGATTCTAAAAATCTGTTTTCTTTAAAATGTAAAATTATTTAAAAGGGAAGCAAATTTGTTATAGGGTCATATGTATATAGAAATAGCTCCTAATTACATAATAACCTATTTATTTGATATACATATTATCTATGTTCCTGTATTTCCTCTTTTGGAGGAGAAAAATAAGAAAAACTCATCCTAGACAATCTGAATCTTTAAGCCCTGATCTTGAGCCCTGATCTTCACAGTTAAAATAAAACCTAAGTGCTCAGCCCGGCCTACAAATCTCTACATAATACATGCTTTCTCCTCAGCCCTCTTTTCCAACTCTTCCTATGTTCCTCACCACTCTTCCCCCATCCCGCATTTACTATACTCCTACTATTCTTTCTTCTCTTGGAGCACATGGAGGTCATTCACCTTGGGGCCATTTCCTCTACCTGAAATGTACTTTCACCAGAGTTTTGCACAGCCTCCTTCCTTGGTTTTCAGAGTAAATGTCACTTCTTTCAGGGAAGCCTGTCTTGACCACTCATTTTAAGTAGACCACCAGTCACTGACTATATGTCATTCTTCTTGTTTTCATTACAGAACTTACTTTTACTTATCATTTTCTTATTTGTTTACTGTTAGTCATTCTCCCACTAGAAAATAAGCTCACAGAAACAGGGACAGAGAAATCAATAAAGAAAATAAGAAAGATGAAAGAAGTATTTCAAAACTATAAGGAAAAGGATCACTCGATAAATGATATTGAGACAACTGGGTATCCACCTGGAGGGAGTTAAATCTCTATGTCATTATTTAGCCTTAAATAAATTCCAGATCTACTTTTAAAAAATGCATGTCCATCCTCAACACCACTAAACAAAAAAAGTACTAGAAGAATCAGGAGAGATATTTTTACAAAAATCTCAGTGTCATTTTAAACATTATGCAAAACCTTGAAGCCAAAGATAAACAGATTGTTCAATTTCACAACATACATATTAAAGAAAACACTTACAGAAAAGTCAAAACACCAAAAATCTGGACACAAAGACCAAATTGAGAAATATTAATAATTATAATATATAAGAAAAAAAAGGTATTTCAAGGCTGCAATGACCATTTATAAATAAATTATACTGGTAGGATTTTCTTTTTCATTTTATTTAACAAAAAAATACCTTTTACTATATCAAAAGGAGGTTAAATATTATAGTCTTGGTAAAGTTTAATTTTAGTTTGGGTTTTAAGATGAGAAATAATGTTATACAACAATTTATGTATTTCAACTTGAAGAACAACTCTAATTAGAATTCTATTCATTCTAATGTGCAAATTTAACTTGAGGGATAAAAATACTTATGAAAGAGATGCAGATAATGCCCACATACAAGAATCAACACATTTTAAATACAAAGAAACAGTATCTCTTTGTATAGCTAAATTCATAAATGTTTCTTTAATTTCAGATCCTAAACTACACTTCAGAATAACACATTTATAAGATTTAGTCTCGTAAAATCAGAGAAATTAGCATAACAAAATGTGCTTGTTTTGTTAAAGTTTTAATGTCTAATACATAAAGATAGTAGATGCTTTCTTTTTGTGCATAATAATTAGGTCCAATGAAAAATTAAGCCTCAAATGGTTTTAAAATACAAAATCAAACTAAAAATTCCTAAGCAGCACATCTCTCTTCACACCTTTATGAGAGTATTTGCCACATTGTACTGTAACTCTTCTGGTGACTCACTTGTCTTCTCCTAGACTGGGAACCTCTCAAGGGCATACAATGTTGTCTCTCATCATTGTAGCCTCACTTCCTGTAACAAGTGCTTGACACATCATAGGTACTCTCTCTCTCTCTCTGTTGCAAATGTAATAATAAATCCTTGAAAAATAATCTTTTAAAAGTCGAATAATTTAGAGATTAAGCCCAGAATAGTCCTTGGAAATGCCTGTTATTTCTAATGTTATTTCTAAATACATTTGTTTCCTATTATACAGCCATCAAAATAACTCTGTTACTCTGTACTTCAGATACATAACATAAAAACTCAAATACATTGGTAAAAATGATACAGTATAAGAAATAAACATTAATTTATGAGTTTTTTTAAATTCAAAGAAGAAAACTAAAATAAGAAATAATTCTGAATCAATAAACAATAATGTCATTAATACTCTTTTACTATATAAACAATTCTTGGCTACATATTTTGCTTAAACATTTGATTGTCTTTCACGACTCATTATAACACAGTTACAGAAACAGAAAATAAGTGCTGTGTAGCATATGCTTTCAACATGTTACATAAAGTTCATTCACCATTTAACACAAAACTTATCAGGCTAGAAGAGTAGCCATGTGCTGGGCCGGAGTTGGCTTGATAGTATAACAAAAGGAATTTTGATCTTTAAAAAAAAAAAAAAAAGAGATTCTGAACAATAGGGTCAAAAGTATCTTTTATTTTGTGTAGCTAACAAGAGAAACAAATATCCCCATGGGAATGTAAGTATATAATGTAAGTTTAGATGCTTAAAAAATCTTGAAAACATTTCAGCAATCTCTGTTTTCTTCCTCCCTATATATATATACACATATGCCCATACCACACACACACCATATGTAACACATTCACAAAAATTTAGACCTCCAAGTCCCTTTCTTCATTTTGGTAATTCAAAAATCAACAAAATGTCATTACAATGTTACACAGTAATTTATGAGACTTAAAAAGACATATTATCTAATCATACCTCCAAATGGTCAAGTCTAAAAAAGTAACGCAGTAGATGGAAGATGCAGAAGCCCTACCGCCACTACTACCAACGTCACAAGTATTTCACCTGGGAAGGGAAATTGCCAATCTGTTCTTTCCTTTTGAGCAATTTCAGTACAGTTTGGAGGAAATGAATGCTGCTGCCGTAACAGGAAGACAAAAATGCCCCATCAGGTATCTGCACAACCTACTTCCAGTGAAAATCCTAGAAGACCACCCACATGATATTCTCTTAATTTCAGGCTATACTGTTACTTCAAAGCTTCAGATAAATAGACTGCTGCTCCCTTTATGATTTATGCTTCATGATTAAAGATCTCTATTCTTCAATAACAGAAACTAAATTTAATAACATTACTGGAATAGCAGTATTAAAAGTATTAAGATATACCAATAAACTAATACTATTGGGTATCTTAAAGAAATTTTCATTAAAAAGTTTTAAAATATGCTATTATATAATCTTGCATCATAGAATTTCCTGAGAAATGAAGAAAATGAAAGGCAGACAAATCAACTTAAATCCCTGAAAACACTAACTACTCTGATTTTACAAATCTGAGTGGCTTCCTTTAGCTAATAAAATCAGCAATTTGAGTATCCATTAAAAACAGCACAGAATATTAAATTTTCAGGTTAATACCAACATTTTAAAGGGCTAAGGCTTTCATAAAATAATATAGCTATATTATAAGAAATTTATTTTATAAAATTCTGGAGAGCATAATAAACATTCCTAGTTAAATGGTATTTAACTAACCGGTTTTCATTTTATAACTCAAGACACACATACATTTAAGTACTTGCTAAGCTTTAGATATAAGCTCTTTTTTTTTTTTTTTTTTTAAATTACACTATACTAGGTCTGCTTTATTTATTTATTAATGGCTGTGTTGGATCTTCGTTTCTGTGCGAGGGCTTTCTCTAGTTGTGGCAAGCGGGGGCCACTCTTCATCACGGTGCGCGGGCCTCTCACTATCGCGGCCTCTCTTGTTGCGGAGCACAGGCTCCAGACGCGCAGGCTCAGTAATTGTGGCTCACGGGCCCATTTGCTCCATGGCATGTGGGATCTTCCCAGACCAGGGCTTGAACCCGTGTCCCCTGCATTGGCAGGCAGATTCTCAACCACTGCGCCACCAGGGAAGCCCTAAGCTCATTTTTAATAATTCTAATTGTATAGCAAATGTTTAAGATTTCTAATCCCTATCGTGGAGGTAAAGTACAGAGGAAAGTAAATGAAATTTGACTTAAGAGTTAAGAAAGCCTAAAGGGAATTACAGCTTACAAAATCAAGGGTACACTGTTGCAAATCCTTTGCATGGATTCCAGGCATCCAGTTGCAAAGATGGATTCCCAGCACTTAATTTGAAGAATTGTTTCTTTATTCTAATATATTTAGCATTGATTAATAGAAAAATTTTATTATTAAATTTTTACTAAAAACTGTTAAGAGTATTCACATTAAAAGTTTGTAAAGTCACCAGAACAGCTGGAAAAGCCTAAAGAAAAATACAAAAGTGTGATGTCTCGAATTTAACTTTAAATTCAAAAACATAAATCTCAAATGGACACTTAATACTGTCCAGCAATTACTAAGTGTCTACCTAGGAAGTTTGTTGCCTGGTTCTCTGAAAGCCCATTTCCCACCTTTTTCTTCTTAAATTTCACCTTCCTATCCTCCCCATCTCTCAACATCTAGTAACAATGAGAATACTGAAGTCACTCGAGACTCATCTTTTCTTCCCAGCAGCAAATCTACAGACTCACCTACACTTGTACCTACCTGTTACTTTCCCACTAGTTACAATGGAGGAGACTCTGCTCCTATAGACCCTCTCCCTGAGCTCTGGATCCCTTCTCATCTTCTCAAGAACTTTACTTTATCTTTGCTATAATTACCAGTTAGTTACTTTCTTCTTGAACATTCTACAAGCAAACAATCATGCTTGTAGGTTTTTAGGGGTGAGAACAACACTTTTCTAGGCCCCCAATCCACCTGTAATCCCTCCACTTTAGTGAAGAATTGGGTATCTCCATTTTCTCACCTTCAATTCCCTTTATTTTTTAATTCCTTTTTTTTCAAATGCAAAATATATACAATCTATTTTAGTTCTAAAGCATACTATACTGAACATTCATAAACCCACCACCTAAGCCAGGAACTAGAATATTACCACTGACTAGCATATATACCTTGTTTTCTACACTTTTCCTATTCCCTTGGCCTGACCACAGAGCAAAGTACTATCTTGTTGATGCTGTTGTCATTCCACTGCCTTTTTCTTTTTTTAAATATTTATTCATTTTTTTTGGCTGCGTCAGGTCTTGGTTGCAGCACGCGGGATCTTTTGTTGTGGCACATGGGCTCTCTAGTTGTGGTGTGCTGGGTTAGCTGCCCTGTGGCATGTGGGATCTTAGTTCCCCAACCAGGGATTGAACCGGCGTCCCCTGCATTGCAAGGAGGATTCTTAACCACTGGACCACCAGGGAAGTCCCTCTATTGCTATTTTTCTTTTTCAATTTTTAAAAATATTTATTATTATTATTTTTTAAATTTTTGGCTGCATTGGGTCTTCGTTGCTGTGCACGCGGGCTTTCTCTAGTTGCAGCGAGCAGGGGCCACTCTTCATTGCGGTGCACGGGCTTCTCATTGTGGTGGCTTCTCTTGTTGCGGAGCAGGGGCTTCAGGCGTGAGGCCCTCAACAGTTGTGGCACGTGGGCTCAGTAGTTGTGGCTCGCTGGCTCTAGAGCGCAGGCTCAGCAGTTGCAGCACATGGGCCCAGCTGCTCCACGGCTCATGGGATCCTCCCAGACCAGGGATTGAACCCGTGTCCCCTGCACTGGCAGGCAGATTCTTAACCACTGTGCCACCAGGGAAGCCCCACCTCCATTGCTTTTTGAAAGATGTTTTCACTATTTTTGCATACTTAAACAAGATATTTACTACTGCTTGTTTTTAAGCTTTATGAAATAGGTATCATACACATTTTCCCAGGAATGCTTGTTCTCACTCAACATTCTACCTGTAAGGTTCATCCATGTTTTTGCACATAGCTGTGGCTCATTCATTACCATTGCTGTGTAATACTCCATGTACGAATATGCCACTAATTTTTCTCTTATTAATTCTTGGGTAATATCCACCTCAACAAGCAGTGTGTAAGAATTGATTTATATCCTCCAAAACACCTGACATTGTCATATTTCTTAATATTTGCTAATCTGATGGGTGGGCAAAAGATGATACCTCCTTGTAATCTTAATGTACACTCCCCTGATTACTAATGATCTAAGTAAGCATCTTTTGATATTTTTATTCACCATTAATATTTCCTCTTCATTGAATTACCTGCTCAATGTTTTGATGATTTTGCAATCAGACTGTCAGTTTTTCTTACTGATGTCTAGGAGTTCTTTATACATTCTGCACATTAAGACTTTACACTATAAATATATTTTCCTAGTTTGGTTCTTTCCTTTTCGGTGTCTCTTCCTTTACATCTTCTTTTATTTTTCTGCCTTTTATTATTCTCCCATCCTGCCATGCTAATACTTCCCCCCCCAATGGCTACAGAAATGGTGCAACTTGTCTTGCTCCTGATCTTAAGGGGGAATTTTTTTTAATGCTTCCTTATTGAAATGATTTCTATTTTTTTTTTAGATAGTTTTTATGAGGGCAAGGAAATTCTGTTCTGATCTTAGGTTCTGAATTTTTATCATAAGAAGGCACTGAACATTACTAAGTGATTTTTTCCCTTGCATCTACAGAATTTATCATATGAATTTTCTCCTGTATTTTGCTAATGATTTGGTGATGACATTTACAGGTATTCAATGTGAAACTACTTTTGCATATCTGGAATAAACTCAGATTGGTAACTGAGTTTTATCTGTTAAAAAAAATACACTTACAAATTCAGATTTCCAATAATTCTGTTTAAGATTTTGATGTGTATTTTAATGAACGAAATAGGTTTATAATTTTCTTCACAAACTCTTTTGGTATTAGGGTTGTATTGGCCTTATTTGAATGACTTGGAGAAATAGTTCTTTTTCCATTCTCTTGAAAGGTAGTGTGATACGATCCTTGAAAGTTTAGTTTAAGAGAATTCAGCTCTAAAATCACCTGGATCAGTTTTTTTCTCCATGGGAAGATTTTAAACCACTGATTATGTATCTGTAATAGTTATCATATTATTTAGGTTTCCTATTTCTTCTTGAGTGAGTTTTGGTGAATTCTATTTTTCTAGGAATTTGTCAACTTCTTCTAAGTTTTCAAATTTACGGGTAAAAAGTTCATAGTTAACTCTTTTTAAAAAGTCTAGGGGCTCTGAGAGAAGATGGCGGAAGAGTAAGACGCGGAGATCACATTCCTTCCCACAGATACAGTAGAAATACTCCTACACGTGGAACTGCTCCTACAGAACACCCACTGAACGCTGGCAGAAAACGTCCGACCTCCAAAAAGGCAAGAAACTCCCCCCGTACTTGGGTAGGGCAAAAGAAAAAAGAAATAACAGAGACAAAAGAATAGGGACGGCACCTGCACCAGTGGGAGGGAGCCGTGAAGGAGGAAAGGTTTCCACGCACTAGGAGCCCCTTCGCGGGCGGAGACTGCGGGGGGCGGAGGGGGGAAGCTTCAGAGCCTCGGAGGAGAGCGCAGCCACAGAGGTGCGGAGGGCAAAGCGGAGAGGTTCCCGCACAGAGGCTCGGCGCCGAGCAGCACTCACCAGCCCGAGAGGCTTGTCTGCTTAGCCGCCGGGGCGGGCGGGGCTGGGAGTGAGGCTCGGGCTTCGGTCGGATCGCAGGGAGAGGACTGGGGCTGGCAGCGTGAACACAGCCTGAAGGGGTTAGCGCACCACAGCTAGCCGGGAGGGAGTCCGGGGAAAAAGTCTGCAGCTGCCGAAGAGGCAAGAGACTTTTTCTTGCCTCTTTGTTTCGCGGCGGGCAAGGAGAGGGGATTCAGAGCGCCGCCTAAACGAACTCCAGAGAAGGGCGCGAGCCGCGGCTATCAGCGCGGATCCCACAGCAACAGGGGCGCAGAGGGAAAATCGGAGAGACTCCCGCACAGAGGCTCGGCGCCGAGCGGCGCTCACCAGCCCGAGAGGCTTGTCTGCTCCCCCGCCGGGGCGGGCGGGGCTGGGAGCTGAGGCTCGGCTTCGGTCGGATCTCGGTCGGATCGCAGGGAGAGGACTGGGGCTGGCGGCGTGAACACAGCCTGAAGGGGTTGGCGCACCACAGCTAGCCGGGAGGGAGACCGGGAAAAGGTCTGCAGCTGCCGAAGAGGCAAGAGACTTTTTCTTGCCTCTTAGTTTCGCTGCGCGCAAGGAGAGGGGATTCAGAGTGCTGCCTAAACGAACTCCAGGGAAGGGCGCAAGCCACGGCGATCAGCGCGGACCCCAGAGACGGGCGTGAGACGCTGGGGCTGCTGCCGCCGCCTCCAAAGAGCCTGTGTGTGAGCACAGGTCACTCTCCACACCTCCCCTCCCGGGAGCCTGTGCAGCCCGCCACTGCCAGGGTCCCGGGATCCGGGGACAACATCCCCGGGAGAACGCACTGCGCGCCTCGAGCTGGTGCAACGTCACGCCGGCCTCGGCCGCCGCAGTCTCGCCCCGCCTCCTCCGTACCGCTCCCTCCCCCCGCCTGAGTGAGCCAGAGCCCCCGAAGCAGCTGCTCCTTTAACCCCGTCCTGTCTGGGCGGGGAACAGACGCCCTCAGGCGACCTACACGCAGAGGAGGGTCCAAACCCAAAGCTGAACCCCAGGAGCTGTGCGAACAGGGAAGAGAAGGGGAAATCTCTCCCAGCAGCCTCAGAAGCAGCGGATTAAAACTCCACAAACAACTTGATGTGCCTGCATCTGCTGAACACCTGAACAGACAACGAATCAGCCCAAGTTCAGGAGGGGGACTCTGGGAGCAGGAGATATTAATTTTTCCCCTTTTCCTTTTTTTTGTGAGTGTATATGTATATGCTTCTGGGTGAGATTTTGTCTGTATAGCTTTGCTTTACAATAGCTTTATTTTACTTCACTATATTATAGCCTCTTTCTTTCTTTCTTTCTATTTTTTCTCCCTTTTACTCTGAGCTGTGTGGACGAAAGGCTCTTGGTGCTCCAGCCAGGCATCAGGGCCGTGCCTCTGAGGTGGGAGAGCCAACTTCAGAACACTGGTCCACAAGAGACCTCCCAGCACCACGTAATACCAAATGGCAAAAATCTCCCAGAGATCTCCATCTCAACATCAAGACCCAGCTTCACCCAACGACCAGCAAGCTACAGTGCTGGACACCCTATGCCAAACAACTAGCTAGACAGGAACACAACCCCATCCATTAGCAGAGAGGCTGCCTAAAATCATAATAAGGCCACAGACACCACAAAATACACCACCAGACGTGGACGTGCCCACCAGAAAGACAAGATCTAGCCTCATCCACCAGAACTCAGGCACTAGTTCCCTCCACCAGGAAGCCTACACAACCCACTGAACCAACCTTAGCCGCTGGGGACAGATACCAAAAACAACGGGAACTACGAACCTGCAGCCTGTGAAAAGGAGACCCCAAACACAGTAAGATAGGCAAAATGAGACGACAGAAAAACACACAGCAGATGAAGGAGCAGGCTCAAAACACACTGGACTTAACAAATGAAGAGGAAATAAGGAGTCTACCTGAAAAAGAATTCAGAATAATGATAGTAAGGATGATCCAAAATCTTGGAAACAGAATAGACAAAATGCAAGAAACATTTAATAAGGATGTAGAAGAACTAAAGAGGAACCAAGCAATGATGAAAAACACAATAAATGAAATTAAAAATACTCTAGATGGGATCAATAGTAGAATAACTGAGGCAGAAGAAAGGATAAGTGACCTGGAAGATAAAATGGTGGAAATAACTACTACAGAGCAGGATAAAGAAAAAAGAATGAAAAGAACTGAGGACAGTCTCAGGGACCTCTGGGACAACATTAAACGTGCCAACATTCGAATTATAGGGGTACCAGAAGAAGAAGAGAAAAAGAAAGGGACTGAGAAAATTTTTGAAGAGATTATAGTTGAAAACTTCCCTAATATGGGAAAGGAAATAGTTAATCAAGTCCTGGAAGCACAGAGAGTCCCATACAGGATAAACCCAAGGAGGAACACGCCAAGACACATATTAATCAAACTGTCAAAAATTAAATATAAGGAAAACATATTAAAGGCAGCAAGGGAAAAAAAACAAATAACACACAAGGGAATCCCCATAAGGTTAACATCTGATCTCTCAGCAGAAACTCTGCAAGCCAGAAGGGAGTGGCAGGATATACTTAAAGTCATGAAGGAGAAAAACCTACAACCAAGATTACTCTACCCAGCAAGGATCTCATTCAGATTCGATGGAGAAATTAAAACCTTTACAGACAAGCAAAAGCTGAGAGAGTTCAGCACCACCAAACCAGCTTTACAACAAATGCTAAAGGAAATTCTCTAGGCAAGAAACACAAGAGAAGGAAAACACCTACAATAACAAACCCAATACATTTAAGAAAATGGGAATAGGAACATACATATCGATAATTACCTTGAATGTAAATGGATTAAATGCTCCCACCAAAAGACACAGGCTGGCTGAATGGATATAAAAACAAGACCCATACATATGCTGTCTACAAGAGACCCACTTCAGACCTAGGGACACATACAGACTGAAAGTGAGGGGATGGAAAAAGATATTCCATGCAAATGGAAATCAAAAGAAAGCTGGAGTAGCAATTCTCATATCAGACAAAATAGACTTTAAAATAAAGACTATTACAAGAGACAAAGAAGGACACTATATAATGATCAAGGGATCGATCCAAGAGGAAGGTATAACAATTGTAAATATTTATGCACCCAACATAGGAGCACCTCAATACATAAGGCAAATACTAACAGCCATGAAAGGGGAAATTGACAGCAACACAATCATAGTAGGGGACTTTAACACCCCACTTTCACCAATGGACAGATCATCCAAAATGAAAATAAATAAGGAAACACAAGCTTTAAATGATACATTAAACAAGATGGACTTAATTGATATTTATAGGACATTCCACCCAAAAACAACAGAATACACATTTTTCTCAAGTGCTCATGGAACATTCTCCAGGATAGATCATATCTTGGGTCACAAATCAAGCCTTGGTAAATTTAAGAAAATTGAAATCGTATCAAGTATCTTTTCCGACCACAACGCTATGAGACTAGATATCAATTACAGGAAAAGATCTGTAAAAAATACAAACACATGGAGACTACACAATACATTACTTAATAACGAAGTGATTACTGAAGAAATCAAAGGGGAAATCAAAAAATACCTAGAAACAAATGACAATGGAGACACGACGACCCAAAACCTATGGGACACAGCAAAAGCAGTGCTAAGAGGGAAGTTTATAGCAATACAAGCCTACCTCAAGAAACAGGCAACATCTCGAATAAACAACCTAACCTTGCACCTAAAGCAATTAGAGAAAGAAGAACAAAAAAACCCCAAAGCCAGCAGAAGGAAAGAAATTATAAAGATCAGGTCAGAAATAAATGAAAAAGAAATGAAGGAAACAATAGCAAAAATCAATGAAACTAAAAGCTGGTTCTTTGAGAAGATAAACAAAATTGATAAACCATTAGCCAGACTCATCAAGAGAAAAAGGGAGAAGACTCAGATCAATAGAATTAGAAATGAAAAAGGAGAAGTAACCACTGACACTGCAGAAATACAAAAGATCATGAGAGATTACTACAAGCAACTATATGCCAATAAAATGGACAACCTGGAAGAAATGGACAGATTCTTAGAAATGCACAAACTGCCGAGACTGAACCAGGAAGAAATAGAAAATATGAACAGACCAATCACAAGCACTGAAATTGAAACTGTGATTAAAAACCTTCCAACAAACAAAAGCCCAGGACCAGATGGCTTCACAGGTGAATTCTATAAACATTTAGAGAAGAGCTAACACCTATCCTTCTCAAACTCTTCCAAAATATAGCAGAGGGAGGAACACTCCCAAACTCATTCTACGAGGCCACCATCACCCTGATACCAAAACCAGACAAAGATGTCACAAAGAAAGAAAACTACAGGCCAATATCACTGATGAACATAGATGCAAAAATCCTCAACAAAATACTAGCAAACAGAATCCAACAGCACATTAAAAGGATCATACACCATGATCAAGTGGGGTTTATCCCAGGAATGCAAGGATTCTTCAATATACGCAAATCAATCAATGTGATACACCATATTAACAAATTGAAGGAGAAAAACCATATGATCATCTCAATAGATGCAGAGAAAGCTTTTGACAAAATTCAACACCCATTTATGATAAAAGCCCTGCAGAAAGTAGGCATAGAGGGAACTTACCTCAACATAATAAAGGCCATATATGACAAACCCACAGCCAACATTGTCCTCAATGGTGAAAAACTGAAACCATTTCCACTAAGATCAGGAACAAGACAAGGTTGCCCACTCTCACCACTATTATTCAACATAGTTCTGGAAGTCCTAGCCACAGCAATCAGAGAAGACAAAGAAATAAAAGGAATCCAAATCGGAAAAGAAGAAGTAAAGCTGTCACTATTTGCAGATGACATGATACTATACATAGAGAATCCTAAAGATGCTACCAGAAAACTCCTAGAGCTAATCAATGAATTTGGTAAAGTAGCAGGATACAAAATTAATGCACAGAAATCTCTTGCATTTCTATACACTAATGACGAAAAATCTGAAAGTGAAATTAAGAAAACACTCCCATTTACCATTGCAACAAAAAGAATAAAATATCTAGGAATAAACCTACCTAAGGAGACAAAAGACCTGTATGCAGAAAATTATAAGACACTGATGAAAGAAATTAAAGATGATACAAATAGATGGAGAGATATACCATGTTCCTGGATTGGAAGAATCAACATTGTGAAAATGTCTCTACTACCCAAAGCAATCTACAGATTCAATGCAATCCCTATCAAACTACCACTGGCATTTTTCACAGAACTAGAACAAAAAATTTCACAATTTGTATGGAAACACAAAAGACCCCGAATAGCCAAAGCAATCTTGAGAACGAAAAATGGAGCTGGGGGAATCAGGCTCCCTGACTTCAGACTATATTACAAAGCTTCAGTAATCAAGACAGTTTGGTATTGGCACAAAAACAGAAATATAGATCAATGGAACAGGATAGAAAGCCCAGAGATAAACCCACACACATATGGTCAACTTATCTTTGATAAAGGAGGCAAGCATATACAGTGGAGAAAAGACAGCCTCTTCAATAAGTGGTGCTGGGAAAATTGGACAGGAACATGTAAAAGTATGAAATTAGAACACTCCCTGACACCATGCACAAAAATAAACTCAAAATGGATTAAAGACCTAAGTGTAAGGGCAGACACTATCAAACTCTTAGAGGAAAACATAGGCAGAACACTCTATGACATACATCACAGCAAGATTCTTTTTGACCCAGCTCCCAGAGAAATGGAAATAAGAACACAAATAAACAAATGGGACCTAATGAAACTGAAAAGCTTTTGCACAGCAAAGGAAACCATAAACAAGACCAAAAGACAACCCTCAGAATGGGAGAAAATATTTGCAAATGAAGCAACTGACAAAGGATTAATCTCCAAGATTTACAAGCAGCTCATGCAGCTCAATAACAAAAAAACGAACAACCCAATCCAAAAATGGGCAGAAGATCTAAATAGACATTTCTCCAAAGAAGATATACAGATGGCCTACAGACACATGAAAGAATGCTCAACATCATTAATCATTAGAGAAATGCAAATCAAAACTACAATGAGATATCATCTCACACCGGTGAGAATGGCCATCATCAAAAAATCTAGAAACAATAAATGCTGGAGAGGGTGTGGAGGAAAGGGAACACTCTTGCACTGTTGGTGGGAATGTAAATTGATACAGCCACTATGGAGAACAGTATGGAGGTTCCTTAAAAAACTACAAATAGAACTACCATACGACCCAGCAATCCCACTACTGGGCATATACCCTGAGAAAACCATAGGTCAAAAAGAGTCGTGTACCAAAATGTTCATTGCAGCTCTATTTACAATAGCCAGGACATGGAAGCAACCTAAATGTCCATCGACAGATGAATGGATAAAGCAGATGTGGCACATATATACAATGGAATATTACTCAGCCATAAAAAGAAAAGAAATGGAGGTATTTGTAATGAGGTGGATGGAGTTAGAGTCTGTCATACAGAGTGAAGTAAGTCAGAAAGAGAAAAACAAATACAGTATGCTAACACATATATATGGAATCTAAGGGAAAAAAAAAAAAAAAAAAAGGCCATGAAGAACCTAGTGGCAAGACGGGAATAAAGACACAGACCTACTAGAGAATGGACTTGAGGATATGGGGAGGGGGTGGGGTGAGATGTGACAGGGTAAGAGAGTGTCATGGACATATATACACTACCAAATGTAAAATAGATAGCTAGTGGGAAGCAGCCGCATAGCACAGGGAGATCAGCTCGGTGCTTTGTGACCACCTAGAGGGGTGGGATGGGGAGGGTGGGAGGGAGGGAGATGCAAGAGGGAAGAGAAATGGGAACATATTGTATATGTATAACAGATTCACTTTGTTATAAAGCAGATGCTAACACACTATTTTAAGGCAATTATACTTCAATAAAGATGTTTGAAAAAAAAAAAAAGTCTATACACACTTTATTGTGTTTGCAGCTGTGTCCACTTTTGTATTTCAGTATTATTTATTTGTGTCATCTTTATTTTCCTGTTCACTATCAAGTAGAATGTCTCTTTTTCTTAATCTTTTCAAAGTATCAGCTTCTGATTTCTTTGATTCTATCGTAACTGTTTTCTGATTTATTGATTTTTGTTCTTATCGTCCCTAATTCTAATTCTTATCTCCTTAGTTTCTTTGTTGATTCTAATATTCCTTTCCTATTTTTTAAGTTAAATGCATAGCTACTCCATTTTCAGCTTTTGTTCTTTTCTAACATAAGCATTTATAAAGATAAATTTCCCTTTAAATATCAATTTCATTGCAATTCCACAGATTTTGATTGGTGGTATTTCCATTATCATTGAGTTGGTGAGCATTTTAAACTTCTAGTATGATTTCTTCTTTGTCCTACTGCTTTTTTAAAAGGATGGATAATTTAAAATGCATGGAGGGTTTTATATACATATAAAGTATATTTATATATTAAGAATTTATATTTGTATTATTTATTTCTAAATTAATTGCACTGTGGTCAGAGAAAATGGTCTCCAGGATATTGATTCTTTGAAATGTGTTAACCTGTACTTTGCAGTCTAGTACATGTTCAGTTTTTGTGTTTGTGTATTCCACAGCATGCAGTGTTCATTAAAGCATGCTTAAGTTGTTCAAATCTGCAATTAATTTTTTATATCCATGAATTATTAATTGAGAAAGGTATTTAAAAATTTTCTAATATGACAGAAAATCTGTCAATATTCTCTAGTTTGGTTAAATTTTGATGTATATATTTTAAGTCTGTGCATTCAAGTTTAAAACTGCTACATTTTACTAGTAAATTGGACTTACTACATAGTGACCTTCACTCTCCCCATTAATGCTTT
The DNA here is from genome assembly GCF_949987535.1 of Balaenoptera acutorostrata. Lineage (NCBI taxonomy): Eukaryota > Metazoa > Chordata > Mammalia > Artiodactyla > Balaenopteridae > Balaenoptera > Balaenoptera acutorostrata. The sequence goes on from NC_080065.1 coordinate 93,174,823, forward strand.
TTCTGTCTTTAAGTCTAAATTGCTAATGTTAGTATAATTAGTCCATTTTCTTTTGGTTAGTGTTTCCCTGAAATATCATTTTCTGCCCTTTTACTTTCAATCTTTCTGTATATTAATGCTTTAAGTGTGTCTTTTGTAAACAGCATTTAACTTTAAAAAAATCCAACTGATTTGAAGCTTTTCTTTCACAAGCAGAGAGTAAGCAATTTATATTTATTACAGGACTTTTTCTTACATCCTGCTTTTTTCATCTCTATTTTTCTTCCCTTTTTTATGCTTTTTCTTCCTTTTTATTTTTTTACTGTTATTTGTATTGACTTTAAATGTTATTTTTCCATGTCTTAAATTCCTTTTTTCCTCTTCTACTGGTTTCCAATACATATACTCTGTATTTATTCTTGTAGTTGTTACCCTTGAAATTTTACCATACAAATTTAACTTATGTCAACAGTTAACTTTCAGACCTCTCCCATCATCTTCTCCCATCAACTGAGATACTACTGCTGTCCAGCATTTTAGTTCTGTCCCCCTCACCACTTGACTTCTATTTTTTTTTAATCAAATTACCGGTTTTATTATTGTAGGATATCAATGCAAGTAGCTGATGATTTTCAAATGTGTTTCTGTTTACACATATACCTGTACATCTAACTACAATTCAGGATACTTTCCTTAAACTTGTAAGTTAAATATCCAAGTGCCTCCTGCCATCTACAATGCATGTCTAACTGGCACTTAAAATTTCAAAAAGGAGTTCCTACTTCCCAGTCCTCTCCTCAGGCTTCCTCATCTCAGTCAACAACATTAATATCTACCCAATGCTCCAACCAAAAAACCTAGGCATAACTGACTGATTTCTCCCTCATATCACACCCAATCTTTCCTAATATTTATAACTCAAAAATATTCTCAAACCTGTTCACCTTTTTAAATTCTCACTACCATCCCCTCACAGCCTAATCCACTCTCATCCTCTTTTTCACTTTAGTCCCTTTCCAATTCGATCTCCACAAAGCTGTTAGAGTGATCTTTTAAAAATGTGTGTCAAATCAGTTAATTCCCCACTTAAAATTTCATTGCTCTCTGAATAAATTCCAGATGCTACATGTCCTGCATAGTCTGGTTCCTGCCAACTTCATCTCATATTACTATTCTTTCCACTCGTCTGCTTCAGCCCCACTACCTTCTTACATGCCAAGCCCTTTCCTTTTCAGTACCTCTGCTCTCATCTTTCTTTTTGCCTAGAAAGCTCTCCTTCAACTAACTGCTAATTCTCATCTTTTAGACATCAGCTCAAAAGTCAATTCCTAAGAGAAGTCCTCCCTGATCACTTTAATTAATGTAAGCCCCTGTCAGTTACTTTATCACATTAGTGTTCTATTCCCTTCACAGTAATTACCAGTTTGTAATTTATCATATTTGTATCTTGTTTATTACCTGCCTCTCCCACCATAATGTAAACTTCATGGGAGAATCTTATTTGTCTTGTGCACTGATATAATCCCAGGATCCAGTACCATGCTTGGCACATACTATATGCTCAATAAATATTTGTTGCATGAATAGTTACTATCACAAATTACATATGAAAAATTTAATAAAACTTAGTAAACTAACTAATAGTGATTACAGATGATCAAACATAAAGTTAGGAAGAGGAAAAAAATGCCACCTCAACCTACCACTATCAAAACTAATTATGTTCTTACATTTCTTTCTTTACAAATTTTCTAATATGCTTTATTTCCGGAGTTTCTTACAGAAGTAATTTGAAACTGGAAATTTATACTTTTTGAGAAGTAAAAATTTTAATGTCCAAGTTGAAATAGTTTTTTCCTAAGAAAACATATTTACCAAAATAGGTCCCTTGAGAGACTAAATTAGAACCAATTATCATAGAAAAAAAATTTAATTATCAAAGAAATACTCCCTCGTAACAAAACACCAAGCCTAGAAGGTTTCACAAGCAAATACTAACAGCCTTTAAAGGAATAAATAGCTATTTAAACACCAAAAGATACACACACACACACACACACAAAATATATATATATATATATATATATATATATATATATATATATATATATGGTCTTTTAGCAAAGCGAGTATCAAACTTATCAAGAAAAAAAATTTAAAAAAACACAAAACCCAACCAGAACACAGCTAGAGACAATTCATACTTACAGGTCTCAATATAAAAATCCTATGTAAAATATTAGCAAACAGAATCTAGCAGCTCATTAAAACAACAATAAACCATGACTATGTGATCATGTTGGGTTAATTAAATAGAAGTAAGGGTGGTTGAATATTAGGAAATCCAGTAACAGAATAATTGTTCATGACCATTAGACCAAAAGTAAAAAATCATTATATCATTTCCATTGGTGCTAACAAGAGTTTAATAAAATTCAACAAACATTCTTGCCAGAAACCTATAAAATACAAACAGGGTAAAATTTCCTTAGTGTGATTGGGATTGACATATATACACTAATATGTATAGAATAGATAACTAATGAGAACCTGCTGTATAGCATAGGGAACTCTACTCAATGCTCTGTGGTGACCTAAATGGGAAGAAAATCCAGAAAAAGAGGGGATATATGTATACATATAGCTGATTCACTTTGCTGTACAGCAGAAACTAACACAACATTGTAAAGCAACGATACCCCAATTAAAAAAAAATTTTTTTTTAAATTTCCCTAGTGTGATTTAAGACAAAAAAAATTGTGCATATGTGTCTGTATACGTATGAAATCAACCTAAAACCCAGAATCATTCTTACTAGGGAAATACTAGCAGAGCAAGGGCTGGTAAACTATGGCCCACAGGTTATTTCCAGCTTGCCACCTGGTTTTATAAATAAAATTTTGCTGGAAGACAGTTACACCCATTCATTTACATACTGTCTATGGCTACTTTTACACTATAACAGTATAACTGAGTAGCTCCAACAGAGACTGACACACAAAGCTGTAAATATTTACTATTTGGCCCTTCGTAATATAAATTTGACAAGCCCTGCACTAGAGCATTCCCATTAAAGTTAGGAAAAGACAAAGATATATATCATCAACCACTAATTTCTGGAGATATCATCCAATGCAATTAGAGAGAAATATTAATACTTCAACTTTTACAACTGCCTGCATTTCCATGAAAAAAATCACTGATTTCCCTCTGAGGGCTTCCCTTCTCCCTTGCTATTATCTTCACTGAAGAGCAATGGCAGCTCTGATTCACTCATACCTGACTTACCAAAATGATCTTTTAAATGTCCAAGGTTTCTTTAATAAAGCAAAATGGAAACACATACTGTATCTAAGACAAGACACTGTAATTACCAGTATTTTCAATTTAATTGTTCTTTGGAAAATACCGAAAGCATAACAAAATTCAGCAGGATCTACTGGTCCTACATAGGGCTTGTAAATGCAATTAATACCATATCCAACATCTGAATGTGATGCATAACACTCTTGTGCAGTATGCATAAAAATAACAACTCTTACTGTTGACATACCCTTCCTGAAGAGATAATTCTTGGTTTTCCTCTTCGGGACCACTGCTATCACTTTGTAGTTCAGGTTCATTCTCATCTTTTCCCGGCAGAGTCTCCCAGCTTTCATCACTTGAGGACTGGTCTTTTTCCGTACCAGAAAATCGATGAGGCAAAGAGGCAGACCATTCTCCGTCACTGCATTCTGAACTGCAAATTTAGAACAGAAATATACTGTCATTACAAGTGCATTTATCATTTGGAGTGTTAACCAGCCATCATGGTAGAGTGGAGTACTGATGCTCTACATGTTTCATGAGGTGCCAATTAAATTTTAACATATTTAAAAAATAAATACAGAGATAAATATTCAGCAGAATGTAACTTTTTCAAATGAATATAGCATATGGCAAGTTATGAAATTATCAATTTATTATTTTCTTCATTAAAGTAACTAATTCCGTGGTGCTTAGACACAGGTTCTTTATATTTTAGACATACTTCTACACAAAATTTTCAGTAATTTATTCGGTAATGCCAGATTAAATGCTATCTGGAATAAATAATAGAGTTATTACTCACCTGACTTAAAACAACTTTCTAATTACATACTGACAACTGATATCATATCCTCTATGAATAAATTTTCACTATTACCATGTTTTAAAAGCTTACTTTTCTCTTCCTTTTACAAAAAACACTTTACAATGGAGAGAGATTCAATTCATAAAAAGCAGCACTGACAAATCGTTACTGAAGTCCTTTGGTAGGACTGTGAACACAAAATAAATTTCAACTCAAGAGAATATTTAGATAAGGAATGAAAAAGTGTGATAAAAGGGTTAATAAAAAAATCTCCGAAGAATTACTTTTAGATAGTATACGTATTTAACTTTGGTTAATTTGGTTACATTCAACAACTCGCAAAGCATCAGACATCTTATATTACCAGAAGGTAAAATATTACTTAACAGTGTTGAAAATAAATCTTAAATGCTTTTTCTAACCATATCAACCATTCTGGTCAAGAATTCTCTTAAAGATATTACCTTTTGTGCACTGACTTTTAAGAAACCCAAAAATAACAAAATTTAATTTACTTTTTTGAAAGGAAGTGATAATTGGTGTTGTCTCCTTCTCCAGGCAGATAAACCCAAGAGATTAAGATGCAATTAACAAAGAGCAGCATTAATCTGAGCTCTGAGAAATTTGCAGAAGTAAACAAAATAAAATCAACTTCCAATTTTCAGGGCCCAAACATCCTGGAGAAGAAATAGAACATAGCCCTGGCATAGCAAATAAAAGGTGTTCCTTCACTGGGTGTGAGCCAAAACTGCTTATATTCTGTAAAATTTTCTGTGACCCAAAGAATAATCTAAGATCAAGTAAATCATTTCCAGACTTGTATCAGTGTCAAAATCTAACACAGAAAATAGTTTTAAAGGAGCTTACTGAGCTAACTTTCCTTGACTATGAAGCTTCTCAAATTCACAGCTAAATTACCAACTCCAGTTCTGAAATGTTTTTAAGAAGTAGGGTTGGATTTCTGGATTAATTTCTGGCAATTTTTAACATTCTTACTTAAAAGCGAATTTCAGTTTTTAAACATTTCTCTCAGAGATTGATCCTGTCCAGAAAGATAACATATGAAACTTCTGAACTTTTCTGAATTAATGAAATAACTGATGGAATATCTCCAAATTTCAATAGAAAAAGAATGTCTATGATAAACAGTCAACATATTTAAGAAGCTTATGTTAAGGACTGGCAAACTATAGCCTTTTAGCCAAATCTGGCCCTGCTGCCTGTTTTGTTTGTTTGTTTGTTTTATGGTAAGTGAGCTAAAAATGGGTTTTTTTACCTATTTATATTGGATTTTGCCTCTTAGTTAGCAAAACCTAAAATATTTACTATCTGGCCCCTTAAGAAAGTTTGCAGACCCCTGGCCTACATCATTATTACTCATTACACATAACACTCACCTCGAAGTAGATAACTTTTAAATATATATCCCCAGCCCTGATCACCATACTAAGCTTTCATAACCACTAACTGCCCACCATTTTTAGATTTTCAGCCTCCTTTTAAAAATTGTATTTTTATAACAAAATTCATCTGCCATTTAAGTCCCTTTCTTGATATTCTATCTAATGGTATTATCCTGCCCTTAAGCTGGAAACCACATATCTGTGACTCTTCACAAAGTCCCCACATTTAAGTCCTTTTGTACTTTCCATTCTTTCTGTTCAATGGCTCTTATATCCTAGCTCCTTGTTCTCCATTTCCCCTAAAAAACCTTGGTTCAAGTGCTTTTCTCCAAACCTAGATTGAGATAATCAATTATTAACTGGTGTCCCTAAACTTAATCCCAACTCCCTCAACTCACTTAATGAACGCATTCTGAATATCCCTATCACTTCCATTTATATCAAACAGTACATTTATAACATTACTCCAAAAATCTTCAACAGTTCCTCTCTACTAAAGCTGCATTTCATAAACTTAAGCCATTTGCCTACAGTCCTCACAATTTTTGCTACAGCTGTACATTAACACTGTGTCTTAAGGTACAGCAGTTGAGAACACAGGTTCTGGAGTCAGCTGGCCTGGATTTGAAAGCACCAGTTATTAGCTGTGAAAAAGTTACTTAACCTCTCTGTACCTTTATTGCCTCACCTATCAGGTAAATATAATAGTATCCACTATCTCACTGAGTTCATTTGAGGAATAAATGAGTTAATATATAGAAAACATTCTAACAGTGCTTAGTAAATAATGTCATCAGCAACTATTATCAAATCTTCTTTTTAAACAACAGTTTTTTTTTCACTCAAATACATTTTAGTTATCTCTTTAATAACTGTTTGAGGACAAGATCTTGAGTTTAAAAGAACCTTTCAGCCATGCCAGCACATTTTAACCTTAGGCCTAATTGTTCTGAAGAGAGGTGTGCTATCTCCTGACCACTTCTTATAGTACTTGTTTTTTTGCAGAGTTTTTCCTGTCCCTAGGCCTTAACCTTTGCTTAAAAGGTAAAAAACCTTACCAAAGATAAAAATGTCAGGACAACTTTTTTGTTGTTGTTGATGACTTTGGGAGAATAAAAGGAATATTGGTTATATAGTTGATTATGATTTGATATACTTAAAAAGGATTTATTGAAATCCTCCCAGGGGTTTCATCCATAAAGTTCCAAATTTGATGTGCTAGCTATATTTTTTTTGATTCACATTAATATAAATATATAATGATAAAAATTAAAAACACTTGTCTGTGTGCCACTTTATTTTACCCACTTTAAAAAATACTGGCCTACAGAAAAAAAAAGTTTGAACTTCGAATGGCACTTATGATTTACTACAGCTGATCCCAGTTATGAGTACATCCTTACATCCAACTCTTTCCTTCCAATATGCTCTATTCCAAATGCTGTCCCCCAAATACGAATTTTTATCACAACCATTCCTCCCACCACCAAGAATGTCTTCACAATCACTTCACCTTTTTTCCCATTTCAGGACCAGATCACTCTTTCAAGACCTTCCTCTACAACACTGCTTCTTTTGTTTTTCAATTAATTCATGGACTAGCCTTCTTATTCGTTCAGTCTAAACCACTAAAGTGCAGCTGCTTCTTTAACACTGCATTTAGAAGTATTTTTCTAAGTGCAAAATCACAGTTCCTTTTCCCAGAAAAGCATCTAAGGAGATCTGTCTGAATTGTGAAGTACCTGTAAGCTCTTGGAAGTTAACTAAGACTGTGCTATCGAACGACTTTACATAGAGAACTTTCAGTGATATCAGTTTATTTAAAAAGGGCCAACAATTAATCGTCTTTAAAGTACGTTCCCCAGAAATTAATACACATTTGTGATATAAGTGATAGAAAGTAATATATCAATAATTTCCGATTAATATTTCATTCTGAACATTATTATCTATGACAAATTTCAAACTTAATGTCTATTACTAATTTGTAGCTCTAAAAGTCCAAACTGGCTCAGAGGGCTAGTCAGAGGAAACTACAAATCGATGGCTAAGATTTTTTACTATGAAAAACAAAAAACCTACCACAGGCAATTTCTTTACTGAAGAAACAAAATACTACATTTAACATCAGGTGAAAGTTCCATCTACAACATATGATAGCCTTTTTCACCGTGGCAGTGGAACACCACAATGGCAAGAGCAAGCTTTGAAGTCTGATAGAGTTTAGGTTAGGATCTGCTCAGTACTTACTAGTATAAGCCTGCGCAATGAATGAACTTGCCTGAGCTCACTTTTCCTCATCTGTAAAATGAGGATATTAATATTTACTTTTCAGGTCTACAGTGCTGTTTAAATGAATACCACCGATAAAATGTTTTGCACAATTTTTGGAAAATGGTAAACATTTAATAAAGGTAGTTACTTCTTTCATTATATAAGCTGTTTGCTTAGAAATTTCATTTGGATTTCCTACCAGCACACCACCATTTTCCTCTTTTCTCTACCAAAGAAAATCTACTTGACATCCTCTGGTCTGTCTTACTGAATAGCAGTATCAGCCTCCTGGTCACCCAACAGCTTTATACCAGAGGTCAGCAAATTATGCCCTGGAGCAGGAGCCAAATCCGGCTACCTGTCTGTTTTTTAGTGGCCCGGAAGCTAAGGATGTTTTTTTCATTTTAACATGGCCATACAAGTATCCACATAATATCCTCAATGTTGCCTTTTGGTCCACAAAGCCTAAAATATTTACTATCTGGTCAACCTTTTTAAAAAAGTTTGCAGACCCCAAAGAAGACGCAGCAAAGAAGCATCGAACATGGGTCAATGGAAGAGAAACCATGGAGCAGAAAAGGGTGAGCAAACAGCTCAATGGTAGCACTGAAGTCAAAGAAAATGGGTAGAGAAAAAAATCAATTGGCTATGGAAATTGGGAGGTCACTGTTAACATGGGAGAATATAGAAATAATACAGGGAGTTAGATTTTGAGGCATTTAATAATAGTGGATAGTGAAGGAATAGAAGCAGTAGATGTGGAACATTTATTCTGAAAATTCAGCAGTGGAAGAGAAAATATAAACAGGCAAATAGTTAAAAGAGGGAGCAAGATCAATGAAGGCTGCCCCCAGGATTTAGAAAATTTAGAGAAGGAACCCAGCAGTAAAGGTAACAGATATGTAAGGTGTCAGATATGACTGCAGGCACAGAATGAGAAAAAGTCAGCTCTCTTCATTGAAGAAGAAATTTAAAATAGGAACCAATACCAACATATTCAAATATGTTAGTATGTTAGTATGTATTCTGATGGAGGAGAGGAAAACAAGAAAGTTCACATTTAATTATTTCAGTATCTCCAGGAAAGCAGAGACAAAATTATCTACTAAGAATGACAGGAGTATAAGGAACTAAAAGCAAAAAGAGAAAAGATTTTAAAATAACCTTTCAAGGAGAACAAGCAACAGAACAAACAGGACACAAAATGGTCATGGACTAGCGAGGACCCATTTGTTCTTGATTATAAAAGCGTATGAGTTAAACATTTAAAATTTTTCAAAGTAAAAACTAAAATACCACTGTGACTTTTATATGGTCTCTCATTAGTACCGTCTCACATTAACATTTAGAGCTATATGCAAGAGCAGAAAACTGTAACTTACTCAAGTATTACACTCTTTACAGATTCAATTGTGAATCGAAAAACCTTTTTCACGTAAATAAAATTATATGTGGTTTCTAGACAAAACATTTTATGTACAAATCTAGGTAGAAATAAGATACAGAAGTAAAACCAGCCAAAAGCAACCTCTTATTCCCTAGTCCCCCAAGGAATTGGTTTGTTTGTCTTCTCTGATATTTATCACATCCACAAAAACTCAACTATATAAGGAGCTTAGGGAAGAGTGAAATTTTAGATAATTTTCTTATCTGACCAGCTGTGGATCAAAAACACTTTCTGAATTTTATTGAAAATACTCTGGAAGGAAATTATATTAAAACATATTATATAATTCTCTGCATTTTCCAAAAAAGTATACTAAACATAATCTAAGCAGTTTGGGACTTTTTATTAGTACTAACACTGAACTATGTTGTAATAAAGTAATACAAATGGAAGCTGTTCAAATCTATGTCTACTTAATTTAGTAAATAAGGCCCAAATGGTTTGTTTTTTTGGCTGTGCCATGCAGGTTGTGGGACCTTAGTTCCCTGACCAGGGATCGGACCTGAGCCCTTGGCAGTACCACGGGACCTCCAGGTAAGTCCCTGGTTTATCTTTTTGAATTGTGCCTGCCTTTTACAACTTTCTGATCTTTTCCCCTAATATCAAAATACTATAATCTATGACTCCCTAAGCATGCCTGAGGAACGAAGTTATTTATCCCCAATTTACTCCTTTTAAACTTCTATGAACTTGGAAACAAGATAAAAAGTTTTCCTAAAATATTAGAGTGTGTGCTTAAAGATCTTTGTTTTGGCTGTTCATAGATGTTTTACTTGTTGGGAGACAGCAAGATCAGAGGAGCTTTCTTCATGGCTTTCAGTGAACATATAGGAGAGGAAAGGAGCTTAATTTAGCCTCATGATAATTATCTGTATATTCTGTCTTCCTCATAAGGCTGGTGAACACCAAGGCAAAAGGAATCATCATTATTTGTACTTACAGAGTACCTGAAACAAAATGTGACCCCTGGGAGGATTTCCATAAATCCTTTTTAAGTATATCAAATTGTAATCAACTATATAACCAATATTCCTTTTATTCTCCCAAAGTCATCAACAACAACAAAAAAGTTGTCCTGACATTTTTATCTTTGGTAAGGTTTTTTACCTTTTAAGCAAGGTTAAGGCCTAGGGACAGAAAAACTCTGCCAAAAAACCTCAAGTACTATAAGAAGTGGTCAGGAAATAGCACACCTCTCTTCAGAACAATTAGGCCTAAGGTTAAAATGTGCTGGCATGGCTGAAAGGTTCTTTTAAACTCAAGATCTTGTCCTCAAACAGTTATTGAAGTTCTCAGGGTATATTTCAAAAGAGCAGGGTATTAACCTAACTCTCTGGTCTAATTCCACGTCTGGTAATTATATGCTGCCTGTTAAAATTCCCCTTGCAGTTCTAATTTAATAAGGTGGCGTTCAGTTCTCCTCAAACAGCTCAGAGCAATGCAACCAGCTATAATGCTTATCCCATAAAGTGTAATGTTTCAGATGTGACTAAGTGATCATTTAGAATTTTTCAGGGAATCAGGTCATACATTCATTAAAATATTTTTCCACTTGTAAAGAATAAACTATATACTTTTCAAGTGGCCAAAAATTCCTATACCTTGAAATGTCACAGTAAATTTTAGTTTATGTTCTTTATAAGAGAGTTCTATTTGTAGCTATTATAATACTAACATGACAAGAAAACTCTTCAAATATATCATCTTCAAGTTTTACAACGCAGAGAAAATGCAAAAAAACCCTCACAGACTCAAAGCAGAAGCTATTTATACTTTCCTTCTCAAGGTACTGGTGGGAGAGTCACTGTGTTTCCCCATTTCTCCAATCTGCAAACACCAGAACTTAGCAGAACTACAGTAAAACATTAGGAAGATGAACAAGTGGCAAAATGAAACTAAACCGGAGTGTACAGCTACGAAATTTCAACATTTATCTGGTGACATATTACAAGGCATTCCAGAACTTTGATCTTTTGCAGAGAGTAAGGGTAGAGGAACTGGAAACAGTAGCACAGAAATACAATTACTCCCCAAGATTGTACAGGCTATTGAAATGAGGACCTAAAACATATCTTAAGGCTTACAGATGCATATATAAGCAGAATCCTAGGTAAAATTGTTATCCTTGATGAGAGCCTTAAAAAACAAACAAACAAAAACAAAACAGTAAGTGTTTCTGGCATTTCAATGTGTCTTAAAGAATACTCTAAAATTAGTTCCATCATTTAAGTACACCCCAACTACAGGTTCTGTAAGTCAATATATTACTAAAAAGTCAAAAGAAAAAGAAGTTTCTATTAACTGTGTTTTTCTCATCTGTATATTCTGTTTATAAAAAAATCTGTCATTTTTCGGAGTACTGACATTATCACTCAAGGAAAAAACTTATAAATAAATATACTAAGACAACACCCTATAACCCTTAAAAGTCCAGAATCATTCTAGGCAAAGAAAATATTGCTACTATTAACAACAACAACAACAACAAAATCAATTTAAAAACCAAGAGCCGAAAACACTCTCATTTACCACTGCAACAAAAAGAATAAAATACCTAGGAATAAACCTACCTAAGGAGACAAAAGACCTGTATGCAGAAAATTATAAGACACTGATGAAAGAAATTAAAGATGATACAAACAGATAGAGAGATATACCATGCTCTTGGATTGGAAGAATCAACATTGTGAAAATGACTGTACTACCCAAAGCAATCTACAGATTCAATGCAATCCCTGTCAATCTACCACTGGCATTTTTCACAGAACTAGAACAAAAAATGTCACAATTTGTATGGAAACACGAAAGATCCCGAATAGCGAAAGCAATCTTGAGAAAGAAAAACAGAGCTGGAGGAATCAGGCTCCCTGACTTCAGACTATACTACAAAGCTATAGTAATCAAGACAGTATGGTACTGGCACAAAAACAGAAATATAGATCAAGGGAACAGGATAGAAAGCCGAGAGATAAACCCACGCACATATGGTCACCTTATCTTTGATAAAGGAGGCAAGAACATACAGCGGAGAAAAGATAGCCTCTTCAGTAAGTGGTGCTGGGAAAATTGGACAGCTACATGTTAAAGAATGAAATTAGAACACTCCCTAACACCATACACAAAAATAAACTCAAAATGGATTAAAGACCTAAATGTAAGGCCAGACACTATCAAACTCTTAGACGAAAACATAGGCACAACACTCTATGACATAAATCACAGCAAGATCCTTTTGGACCCACCTCCTAGAGAAATGGAAATAAAAACAAAAATAAACAAATGGGACCTAATGAAACTGAAAAGCTTTTGCACAGCAAAGGAAACCATAACAAGAGGAAAAGACAACCCTCAGAATGGGAGAAAGTATTTGCAAATGAAGCCACTGACAAAGGATTAATCTCCAAAATTTACAAGCAGCTCATGCAGCTCAATATTAAAAAAACAAACAACCCAATCCAAAAATGGGCAGAAGACCTAAATAGACATTTCTCCAAAGAAGATATACAGATTGACAACAAACACATGAAAGAATGCTCAACATCATTAATCATTAGAGAAATGCAAACTAAAACTACAATGAGGTATTATCTCACACCGGTCAGAATGGCCATCATCAAAAAATCTACAAACATATGCTGGAGAGGGTGTGGAGAAAAGGGAACCCTCTTGCACTGTTGGTGGGAATGTAAATTGATACAGCCACTATGGAGAACAGTATGGACGTTCCTTAAAAAACTAAAAATAGAACTACCATATGACCCAGCAATCCCACTACTGGGCATATACCCTGAGAAAACCATAATTCAAAAAGAGTCATGTATCACAATGTTCATTGCAGCTCTATTTACAATAGCCAGGACATGGAAGCAACCTAAGTGTCCATCAACAGATGAATGGATAAAGAAGACAAGGCACATATATACAATGAAATATTACTCAGCCATAAAAGGAAACGAAATTGAGTTATTTGTAGTGAGATGGATGGACCTAGAGCCTGCCATACAGAGTGAAGTAAGTCAGAAAGAGAAAAACAAATACTGTATGCTAACACATATATACGGAATCTAAAAAACAAAACAAAAATGGTCATGAAGAACCTAGTGGCAAGATGGGAATAAAGACACAGACCTACTAGAGAATGGACTTGAGGATATGGGGAGGGGGAAGGGTAAGCTGGGACAAAGTGAGAGAGTGGCATGGACATATATACACTACCAAATGTAAAACAGATAGCTAGTGGGAAGCAGCCACATAGCACAGGGAGATCAGCTCGGTGTTTTGTGACCACCTAGAGGGGTGGGATAGGGAGGGTGGTAGGGAGGGAGACACAAGAAGGAAGAGATACGGGGATATGTATATATGTATAACTGATTCACTTTGTTATAAAGCAGAAACTAACACACCATTGTAAAGCAATTATACTCCAATAAAGATGTTAAAAAAAATAAATAAATAAAATAATTAAAAAAAAAAAACCGGGCTTCCCTAGTGGCGCAGTGGTTGAGAGTCTGCCTGCCAATGCAGGGGACACGGGTTCGAGCCCTGGTCTGGGAAGATCCCACATGCTGCGGAGCAACTAGGCCCGTGAGCCACAACTACTGAGCCTGCGCGTCTGGAGCCTGTGCTCCGCAACAAGAGAGGCCGCGACAGTGAGAGGCCCGCGCACCGCGATGAAGAGTGGCCCCCACTTGCCGCAACTAGAGAAAGCCCTCGCACAGAAACAAAGACCCAACACAGCCAAAAATAAATAAATAAATAAATAAAAATTTAAAAAAACAAAAAACAAAAAACAAAAAACAAAAAACCAAGAGCCAAGAAAACCACCCTTTTTCTTGAGGTGGAAAACAGTGTAAATATTTCATCAACTTCATTAGATGACATCAGGCCTAACTATAAAAAGCAAACAAAAGAAGATTTTATTTTTGATTAGTGTCTATAATGGAGAAAGCACAGCCAAATTAAATGATTTTCTTCAAAAAAGCAAAATGTAGTAAAAAATGCTTAGAAATACTACTTAACAATTCCCAGTGGGGTCTAAGCCAGCACCCAGAAATCAAATACTTTCATATTTCTGTAGCAAAATGTATGAATACTTGAAAATGTCCTCGTTTTATTTTAGATCTAGAACTGCCATCAAGTAAGTTAATATTAGGTCAGGTTTTGTTGTCAATTTCTGTTTTTAGAACTTTGTGGATTTTGGATAAAAGACTGTGGACCTAAACTGAAAAAACAGAAATAAATCAGGCACAAGTTCTTTTTTTTTTATTGCCCACACCACACGGCATGCAAAATCTTAGTTCCCCAGCCAGGGATAGAACCTGTGCCCCCTGCAGTGGACGTGCAGCATCCTAACCACTGGACTGCCAGGGAAGTCCCAGGCACAAGTTCTTAACTAACTTTATTCTTAGCTTAGAAAATAGTAGGTTACATAAATATTGTCTGCTAACCCTTGAAGATTACAAACTTCAAGATAGCAGTAGAAAAATGTCAATTGTTTCTACAAGTTACTTATACTATACTACAGAAGCTTAATTCATACAGCCAATGAAAAGCAAAAAGATTTTATTAACTTTATGATATGAAATAAAATATATAAAATGCATTCATATTCAAAAGGATAAATTCTTCCCTTGCAGTACTTTCTAGTTAAAAAAAACTATTTCTTTAAATTAATAAAATCTTGAAATCGCACTGTAATTGAGCATGGCAAGGGTTCCCACTAGCTTAAAAGGATAAGTGAAAGTGACTCTGGGGTAATGAAAAGTCAGCAGTTGGACAAAGAAATTCTCCATTTCTCTGTTGTTTCTGTTGTCCTACAGTTTGGAAAAAAAGGAAACTATGTAAGAGGAATCAGAATGCTTATTATAAGAAAAGTTATATGTTCTCTTGAAAATAGTAAATTATAGTGGTGAAGAACACAAGAGCCTGGAGTTAGTCAATAAGTAGATAATCAAATTCCAGCTCCACCTTTTACTAGCTTTGTGACCTTAGGAAGTTAGTAAGTGCTCTTATGCCTCAGTTTCATCTACAAATGCGAAAAATAATAGAATGTACCACATAAAGTTAATGAAAATTAAATGCTAAACAAAAATAAGTAAAAAATAAACAGTGACAGGAACAGCAACAGGAAGAATAAACAGGTGATATTAGTAAATACTGGCAAAGTTAATGCAATATTACCAATCAAAATTTTCTGTGATTTTAATCACTTTTTAAACCCAGACTGGCTTAGAAATTTTTTTAAATACAATAAATGTTTACCTTGCATTTTATTAACTGAAATATCATGAACTGAAATAATTAGTAGCTCTGTCTTTTTGTAATAATGAATAACCATCACCTGAACTTATAATTTCCGTAAACTCCTGAAATCCCTCAAAGAGAGTTACTGTGAAAAACTAACCAGTAGTTTACATGTATGGTTACCACTCAGTAAATAAGAATATTTGACAAGTCAAAATATCTAATTCCCTGACCATGTCAGACAGCCCATCCACCAAATATCATGGTACTAGAAATAAACCACTTTGCTCACTAAACCATCTCAAGAAGCACAGCACGAAACCTTACCTATCTTCATCTTTGTCGTACAGTTGGTAATAATCTCCACAGCCATTCCAAAACGTGTTATCCACGACTTCCTGCCTTCCCGTGGCTCCATCTTCTGGTGTTATTTGGTTATCTGCTGTTTCCCTCTGTGTAACTCTTGCGAAAGGCAGATCCAAGAACATACAATCATGTTCTCCATCATAGTCATCACATTTTATTAAGAGGTCATCTGAGCCATTTTCCTCAACTTCCAAAGCCTCTCTCCACCTCTGAACACTTCTCTGCTTAGCCTCATGCCTATTAAAACCTGTTTCTTGGTCCACCTGGCTTGAACTTATCAGTTTCCTAACTTTGGGCCTCACTACCTGTTCAGGAGAACTTCCCTGGTTTTTGCCCCTATCACTGGTATTTTGCTCACTGCAAATATGCCTGGGAGCACAGGCTGAATCTTCAACTGAATTTTCTCTTTGTCTCTCCTGGCTAGTATTATTTTGTTGTTTCTTTCTAACCACTTCATCTTCAGAAGAGGACCTCTGAAATTCCTGATTGTTCTGATTGACAAACTCAGTATCACCAGCTGAACTTTTCACTAAAGGTGCTGAATCTACCTCTTCAAACTCATCTCTTAATTCACAGTTAAAAGAGGGACCTGTCGGTGAAAGACCAGTGTATGCCTCTACCTCTCCGTTTTCCAACTCAAACACTGTATTGCCCAGTGCCTCCTGGTATCTACCACCTTCCACAACGTCTGCAGAGAGCCGATGACGGTCATTATCCTCTCCGTGTCTGCCATCTGGATCATAAGAGTCAGTATGAACCAATGTAATTCCATTTTGGACACTTGAAGCATTACAAACTCCTGAAGTATATTCTCCCTCAGAGTGACTGTGAAGATCCGTACTGCTTCCTAAGGTCTCCCTGCCTTCCTCGCTATGATGTACTGCAGCAAAGGATGGACTGCTTTCAATGGTTTGATTCAATGCTGTATCACAAATGGGAATTTCTGCTTCAGTTTTTTCAAATAAAGGGTCATTGGGTAAAGAAGAATGAACTTGATCCAATGGACTGGAACCTTCACAGAAAACAAAAGAAAACATATTTAGAGGGATTAATTTAGATAACGTTTTATTTAATAATGACTCTTTAACTAGAAATCGTACCAATTATTACTTATTTGAGAATATGAGTGAATTTCTCTGACAGGTGCTTCTAGGCTCCCTAACTTAACTGGGAGGGCGGACTGGTTACCCTATGGGTTCATTTATGCCACTGTGTAGCCTCTTAATATCCTCTCCCTCAGATGTCTTCTGTAGGTTTTTCACCTAAATCCTAATAACTGAAACATTCTGTAAAAGACATTTAAAAGAGAGGCTAATGAGAGACTAACAATGAGAGGCATAAGTGAAGTCACAGGGTAACCAATCTGCCCTCCCAGTCATTGGACTGTGCAATTCAGACTTAAATTACTTTATTATATGTAGATTTTTTAAACAGTGGTTATAATAGATATAAGAACAGGCTATATATAGATCTAACAGAAATGAGACTCTACTGTGTTTTATGTCAATTCAGAAGATTATATCTCAGTCCCTAGATATATATTAGATTTCTATCCCCAAAATGAATTGTTAAAATATATCTACAATGAGTTAACTTTAACTATGTTACAGCTATCAGTGAAAAACAACAAAAGAGTCAATATGTTGATTCTCTTTGTCATAGTTTGTCAGAATTCTGAGACAAGAGTAAAATCCTATCTACTCTACAAATTACTTTAAACATGACTATCTTTTACCACCACTAACGTAGTAACAAAAAATGAAGATGTTAAGACCTGTTGGAACAAAAATTTATAAATAACTGAAGGGAAGTCTTGTCATATCACAAAAAGGCTGCTTTAACAGAATGAACTTAGCTAATAATTCAGATTCTTGTATATAAATTACAGTAAAAAAAATAACCTAGAATTATCAAGTTTGCTCAGGACAAGAGGAAGATGACATTCCAGTCCAAAAATGTGTAGTTATAGTACATGGATACCTGCAAAATACTTTTTCAAACTAATGAATAATTAGGAAATTTTAATTAAATAACTATGTATTACTTGACATTTATATTTTATATGATTCTAAAAGAATCAACTTAACCAAGCTAAATTATTGAGATACAAATAAAACAACAAAAAGCTATTTAAATGTAATATGCAGGGAAAAATATACTCAGTTCACACTAAAAATTTTTTTGGATTGAAAGATGAAGATTTTCTCTGGCTGAAGGATGTGACAACATGTAATCACTGCCATGACAATGTAGTTATATTTTAATGATTGGCCATATTCTATCTTTTTCTATGTTTAAATGTATATACTATTAAGTTAACAGAAAATTTTGAAATGAATTTCTTGATAGGAAATGTATAGGATTTACTCAGAGACACACATAAAACCCACTCACTATTTCAAATATTACAAGATCAATTCTTACATGGTTATTAATAGCTTTTAAATAATTCCATGTTGCATACCTGAGGAATTTTCTTTTGGAACATCATCTAGTTCCAACACTTCATAGTCATCACCAGCCCTACCTAAGCTTCTTTCATGCCTGGTCATACACGGTTTGAAACTGACATATGCATGTCTTCTGCCATATCGCCTGCCTGTGATTGTCTGATATCCTCCTGCTGGTTTGGGCCAGGCCGCCTTGCTGGCTTCTTGATCCATTGCTGAAAAACAGAGTTAAAAATAAAAGAGGCACAGCAATGACTCTTATTCTGACATTTGGGGTAATGTTTCAACATATATTGCCAAATCATATGCTACTGAACATCGAGTGCCCCTTACTAGTAATATAAAACATACTTGAAAAGAAAACATGAAATACTATATTATGAGAGTTATGTGACCCCCTTATCCCCCAAAATATCTTTTAAAATTTGGTTCCTTTAAGGTATTTCAGATTTTTATAACGTTACTTACCCCAAAGTTTTTCCACTTGCCGAATTACTATACTGTAAAAGCTCCTTAAGGATTGGAGAATGATTCTCCAAGTTATCAAAGTACCTTATGTATAAGTGCTCAATACATATTTGTTGAGTGAATTACTCGCACGCACATGATACAATGGTTTCAATTACGTTAAAAGTGAATAAATTCCAGTCAAAGGTAACAAGTAATTTCTTTAAATGGTATCTGTACAATTATAAAGAACTAATGGGACCACAATAAAATATATCCCAAAGATCAGGGTCAGGTAAAATTCTCCAAAAGAAAACAGTGGTGAGCCAAGTCAAACTTTTCAAAACTACCAATGGTATACATATGGTATGTATGAAAAGAAAAAACCATCAACATTTGAACAAGTCGAATACTAAGTTCTGATGCCTGAGGGATATATAGTAGCAACAGTAGCATCTTTTACTGAGTAGGACATTATCTCATATATACATAGAGCAAAAGTTTGCTTAGTCAATTGAGTTTTACATATATTATGCAGGAACTAAACAAAATATTTTCTCACAGTATACGGAATAGTCAATAAATGAAAAAGTTACACATTTTTGTTTTATTGCATTGCAATAAGAAATATAATTGCTTTTAAGCACAAAAACAAACATGTATTTATAACATTATAATATATGATACCAAGTGTTACATTGTTACTTCATCCCCTCACAAACCTGTTGAGGTGGATACTGTATTTTATTTTAAAGAATAAAAAACTAGGGTTAAAATGAATTATTTAAGAAACTTGTCCAATAACCCAATATTATGACTCCAGAACCAGTACCCTTAACAACAACTCCACAAGAATAGTCTCCAAAGTGAAAAGCACAATAGATGCCAAGGGGGTATGGAAAGAAAATATGAGTTTCTATTTATACTCATTTTTATATCAAAAATCAGAAATTAAGCTTTATAAATATTCAATACATGGATTGAAACTGGCCTTAAGTAAGACCATGATCACATATCATGTATGGTACTCAAGGAATCTGGAAGGAAAAATATGAAGTTCTCAATGTAGAGGAATTGACAGAGACACCTTGCTTACCTGCTGGCTCTTTTTCAGTATACTGTGACATATATGGCAGTTTTTGTGTGCCCAGTTCAGTGGAATTATGGATGTTATTTAGTTTTTACTCACACAATGGATAAGCTGCAGGAGATTCCTACAAAGAAACCATGGATTAAACAAAATATTAATAATACAGGCACAAAACAAAAATAGCAAAACTAATACTACTTCTCCTAGTGAAGCTCTTAGCTAGCCCATAATAACACAGAAAAACACAATTGGATCTGACAAGTCAATCAAAAAACCTCAAAACTATGAAGATGGCTATTGGAAAAGAGATTTAGATCTCCTCTTGAAAAACCTTGCCTTAAGTATATATCATCCTTAAGAATGACAATGATAATAACACACAAATAATTTATAAGTAAAGAAGCAAATATATTGGGAGAAGTGTTGATTGGGGTATGTGACCAAACTGTTTGGGGGTCTACTACACACTATCTGCTTCTCCATCAAGCACTAAAGTTCCTTTAGCCCTGGCATTGTTAAAAGAAGTTAACCCTAAGAATACAAACTTCATTTTAAAAATGTATAGTGGTACATGTTAAAAATATATAGTGGCTTATGACAATTAATAATTAATGTGTATAAAAATGATACACTTATTCTTTACAATAATAGTCAATTGATCATTCGGATATTTTAATCCCAAAAAAAACCCATTCTAAATTAGAAAAACTAAAATTTACCACGCAAAGTATAAAAAGACTTCATCTGTTTTGAAATTAATCCATTTATTTACTATTTTAAAAGTTGCAACCTGTGCTTTTTTTAAAGTTTGTCAAGAGCTTAGCTTTTTAATTAAATACCTTAATTACTTAAACACTTGAGCTATTGCTAAACTGCCTACCACCAACTTAAAGTTGTTACAAGATGACAGTTCTTAAAATTAGTTTAACTGTATATGTTATCTATCTAGCCATGTATAGCTATAAATTAACATACATAAAAGTACACACATTCTCCCATATAAATTATAAATTCAGCAATAGGTTGTACAGTAATGCTCTAATATAGCTAAATCAAGTCAGATGGTTAACAATAGCTAAAGGATAAAGGAATATCAAGAAAATAATTCTACCATACTGGCAAAAACACAAGCTCTGATTAATATTGTTTTAATAGTAAGAAAAATAATCTGCAATTAACTTGAATCTTCACAGATTCACAGTATAATACATGGCAGACTCAAAGGTCAGCCATGGATTTAACTTCATGAGTATTTTACCCAAAGCCTTTTCTTTGAAATAAGGCAATATTCCAGGCACTATTTTCAATGCTGAGGATATAACAATGAACAAAATAGACAAATATTCCTGTCCTCCTAAAACTGCAGTGTGGGGTATAGACATTAAACAAATAAGTAAAAAATAAGGATATGTTAGACAATACATACTATGGAGCAAAACAGAGCAGAGAATAAAGAGCTGCTAGGGGTGTGCAGTTTAAAGCAGTGTGGTTAGGGAAGGCCTCACTGAGGAGGGATCAACTGAGCAAACACCTGTGAGGAGAGAGCCATGTGTAAACCTAGGGAAAGAACATTCTCAGCAGAATAAACAGAAGATCCTGAAGTGAGAATTTCCAGAATTTACCTTAGCAAGAAGTCTGGGATGGAATGAGGAAGAGAGAAAGTAACAGATGAGGTTAGAAAGTTAATTAGGGAGAAGGGAGTAAGGTGGAACAGATTACATAGGTCTTTACAGGATAATAAAAAAAAACGTAGGTTTCATTTTGAGTGAGAGGGAAAACCACCAAACAGTTCTGAGAAGAGAACTTCTGTTTTAAAAGGAACACTCTGGCTACTGTGTTTAGATGAAGGGGAACAAGGTCAAAGGCAGGGAGACTGGCTGGAAAGCCATGGAAATACTGACAAGAGATCACAGTGGTTTGGACCAGAGTAAAAACAGGTGGTGAGAAATGGTCAGATTCTGGCTATGTTGTGAAAGTACAGCCAACAAAGTTTTCTGATATAGGTTATGAAAGAAGGTAAGGATTTGAGGTTGACTCTAAGTTTTATAGCCTGGGCAACTAGAAAAACAGAGTTGCCATTAACTGACATAGGAAAATTTGTGGAAGACGTAGGTTTGGAGAAAGTATCTTGAGTTTAGTTCTGGATGTGTTAAATTTGAGATATCTATTAGATATTCAAGTAGAAATGTTAAATAGGATGCTGGAGTTCACTGGACAATTCTGAACTGCCATTATAATTTGGGAGTTATCAGGATATAGACAATATTCAAAAGGGCTTGAACTTGGAAGAGATGTCTAAGTAGGCTTGGAGAAGGAAAGAAGTTCATGGGCTGAACCCTGAGACGATCCAAAATTAAGAGGCCAGGGAAAAAGAAGTATCAGGAAAACCAACCAGTGAGAGGGGCTTGTGAGAGAAAAGAAAAAATCCAGGAGTGTGGATGTCAAATGAAGACAGTGCTTTAGACCAAAGAATTGATCCACTGTGCCAATGCTGCTAAAAGGTAAAGTATGACAAGGATCTATAACTGACCACTAGACTTAGCAACATGGAAGATTACTGGAGTTCCTGACACAGGGCACCTTTGGTAGAATAGTGGGTATAAATGCCTGATCAGAATGTGCTGTTAAGAGAGAGTGCTGTTAAGAGTACAAAATCATGAAAATCGCTCTGTTTCTTAATCATACTTTTCTTCAACATGAATCCACTTCTTTCTAAAAGATTCTTTTTGGAGCCCTCCAACATCCTGATATAAATTTAGTCTACTTGTTTTCAAGATCCAACTACTTCCGTGATAACTTTTGATGGTACTTCTGAGTTAGGTCCCCTGATTTGAAACCCATGTTTTCCTTTCTTTTGTTTGTTTGTTTTGGGAAGGGGTGTGCATTTGTTTGTTTTGTCTTTACTAGAAGATCTTCAAGTAATTGTTTCAGGAATTTTATGTAAGGAGGTAAACGTTGAGTCTTTCCATGTCAAAATATTTTCATCTTTCCCTTACACTTTGGATATAGGTCAAAACAAAATCATTTTTTTACAAACTCTAAAAGGCAATGTTTTCTAAGCATCCCATGTTGCTGTTAAGAAACTGTTCTGCCAATTTATTTCTCATCCTTCTGTAAGTAAACCAATTTTTCTCTTTGGAATAATTAGGATTTTCTCTTAATAAACAGTATTCTATAATTTCGCAAGGACTTTCTTAGGCCATTTAAAAAATTTCTACTGCATAGCCCTACTAGGGCTGCTTTAATTTAAAGGCTTTCATTAGATTGTCTCAAAGATGTCCTTTTTTCTTTTCCTTCCTATTTTCACTATATTTGGCCCACGTAGTTTAATCCTTTGTCTCTAAACTTTTCTTTCTCATTTTCAATTTACGGAATGGTAGCTTTCATCTGCTTTAAATTCCAGCCTTCCAATATTCTCTACAATAATTTTTAAAATTTCTTGCACTTTCTTATTCCCTTCTTCTTCTATCATCATCATCATCATCATCATTTTCAATAGTGGCTCTTGTCTTATGAATAAAATGTAGACTAGAATCTTTCTGTAGACACTAATTACCTCTATTTTATCTGAGGCCAGCTATGTAGACAAATGTAACTCATTCCTATCTCTGAAGTATAAAAGAGAAAACAAAGCAAAACAGGGAGGAGAGGATAAATAATAAAAAATAAAGACCTAGCTGTGTGTCAAGATTAAAAT
The DNA here is from genome assembly GCF_949987535.1 of Balaenoptera acutorostrata. Taxonomy (NCBI): domain Eukaryota; kingdom Metazoa; phylum Chordata; class Mammalia; order Artiodactyla; family Balaenopteridae; genus Balaenoptera; species Balaenoptera acutorostrata. Next base: position 93,198,333 of record NC_080065.1, read on the forward strand.
GATTAATTCATCAGTGCCAAATTTGTACCTAAAGTTTATTGGCAACATTTGGTTTCTGAGTCTTCTCTAAAGAAACGTTTCCTTTGCTAGTACTATTCACCTAATAGGTAACATGATTCCTCTCTACTTGTGACGATTATTCATCTCAAATGCTTTGGAATCTTCATATATGTCTTCCTAATTGTAAAAACAAAAACAATAACCAAAAAGAAAAACAAAAAAACTCCATAAATGTGCTGCTGTCTAAGAATAAAGGAGTTAATCAGGGAAGTATTAATTCTAGATCTTCCAGTTATTTACCTAGATATCATCATTTATCATTTTAATTAGGATAGTACACCAGCAGCTCTAGATAGGCAATGGAAACAACCTTCAAAAGAATACAAGGAAAAGCATGGGTGTGGGGTGTACACCTCCCACAGCAGAACTGAAAGACTGTGGTGAATTTAAAGATAAAGACCTTGTTTTAAGTGCATTATGTCTATTAAATGCACTGTGTCCTTACATTCTCTAACAAGATACAAATTTAAACAGTTGTGAAAAAAGGGATGAATGAATGAATGGCAATTCTGTCCTCCTTTCTCTGATGGAAATATGAAAATATAATGAAAAGAGATGAAGAGTTGGGAATACTTATATTCTAACTCCAACTCTTATACTTACACACATTAAATGAAAGCTAGCGGTAGTAGAACTAATTCAGAAAACTAAAAATCTAAAATAGTAATAAAAGAGGACCTTCAAGATGGTAGAGAAGTTAAGACGTGGAGATCACCTTCCTCACCACAAATACATCAAAAATACATCTACATGTGGAACAACTCCTACAGAACACCTATTGAATGCTGGCGGAAGACCTCAGACTTCCCAAAAGGCAAGAAACTCCCCACGTACCTGGCCGTGTGGCTGACAGGGTCTTGGTGTTCCAGCCCGGTGTCAGGCCTCAGCCTCTGAGGTGGGAGAGCTCAGTTCAGGACACTGGACCACCAGAAACCTCCAGGCCGACATAATATCAATCCACGAGAGCTCTCCCAGAGATCTCTGTCTCAATGCTAAGACCCAGCTCCACTCAACGACCAGCAAGCTCCAGTGCTAGACACCCCATGCCAAACAACTAGCAAGACAGGAACACAACCCCACCCATTAGCAGAGAGGCTGCCTAAAATCGTAAGTTCATGAACACCCCAAAACACACCACCTGACGCAGTCCTGCCCACCAGAAAGACAAGATCCAGCCTCATTCAACAGAACGCAGGAACCAGTCCCCTCCACTAGAAAGCCTACATAACGCACTGAACCAGCCTTACCCACTGGGGGCAGACACCAAAAACAACGGGAACTATGAACCTGCAGCCTGTAAAACGGAGACCCCAAATAAAGTAAGTTAAGCAAAAGAAGAAGACAGAGAAATACACAGCAAATGAAGAAGCAAGGTAAAAACCAACCAGACCAAACAAATGAAGAGGAAATAAGCAGTCTACGTGAAAGAGAATTCAGAGTAATGATAGTAAAGATGATCCAAAATCTTGGAAATAGAAGAAAATACAAGAACCATTTAACAAGGACCTGGAATAACTAAAGAGCAATCAAACAATGATGAAAAACACAATAAGTGAAATTAAAAATTCTCTAAAAGGAATCAACAGCAGACTAACTGAGGTAGAAAAATGGATAAGTGACCTGGAAGATAAAATAGTGGAAACAGTTACAGCAGAACAGAATAAAAAAAAAATAATGAAAAAAATTGAGGACAGTCTCAGAGACCTCTGGGACAACATTTAAACACACCAACATTCGAATTTTAGGGGTCCTAGAAGAAGAAGAGAAAAAGAAAGGGACTGAGAAAATATTTGAAGGGATTATAGTTGAAAACTTCCCTAACATGGGAGAGGAAATAGTCAATTAAGTCCAGGAAATGCAGAAAGTCCCACACAGGATAAATTCAAGAAGAAACACACCAAGACACATATTAATTAAACTATCAAAAATTAAATACAAAGAAAAAATATTGAAAGCAGCAAGGGAAAAGCAACAAGTAACATACAAGGGAATCCCCATAAGGTTAACAGCTGATCTTTCAGCAGAAACTATGCAAGCCAGAAGGGAGTGGCAGGACATATTTAAAGTGATGAAAGGGAAAAACCTACAACTAAGATTACTCTACCCAGCAAAGATCTCATTCAGATTTAATGGAGAAATTAAAACCTTTACAGACAAGCAAAAGCTAAGAGAATTCAGCACCAACAAAAAAGCTTTACAGAAAATACTAATGGAACTTCTCAAGGCAAGAAACACAAGAGAAGGAAAAGGTCTACAATAACAAACCCAAAACAATTAAGAAAATGGTAATAGGAACATACATATGGATAATTACCTGAAATGTAAATGGATTAAATGCTCCAATCAAAAGACACAGAGGGGCTGAATGGATACAAAAACAAGACCCATATATATGCTGTCTATAAGAGACCCACTTCAGACCTAGGGACACATTCAGACTGAAAGTGAGAGGAAGGAAAAAAATATTCCATGCAAATGGAAATCAAAAGAAAGCTGGAGTAGCAATTCTCATATCAGATAAAACAGACTTTAAAATAAAGATCATTACAAGAGACAAAGAAAGATACTACATAATGATCAAGGGATCAATCCAAGAAGAAGATATAACAATTGTAAATATTTATGCAACCAACATAGGAGCATCTCAATACAAAAGGCAAATGCTAAAACCCATAAAAGGGGAAATCAACGGTAACACAATAATAGTAGGGGACTTTAGCACCCCATTTTCACCAATGGACAGATCATCCAAAATGAGAATAAATAAAGAAACACAAGCTTTAAATGACACATTAAACAAGATGGACTTAATTGATATTTATAGGACATTCCATCCCAAAACAACAGAAAATACTTTCTTCTCAAGTGCTCACGGAACATTCTCCAGGATAGACCATATCTTGGGTCACAAATCAAGCCTTGGTAAATTTAAGAAAATTGAACTCATACCAAGTATCTTTTCCGACCACAATGCTATGAGACTAGATATCAATTACAGGAAAAAACTGTAAAAAATACAAACACATGGAGGCTAAACAATACGCTACTCAATAACCAAGAGATCACTGAAAAAATCAAAGAGGAAATAAAAAAATACCTAGAAACACAATGACCCAAAACCTATGGGATGCAGCAAAAGCAGTTCTAAAAGGGAAGTTTATAGCAATACGATCCTACCTCAAGAAACAAGAAACATCTCAAATGAACAACCTAACCTTATACCTAAAGCAATTAGAGAAAGAAGAACAAAAAAGACCCAATGTTAGCCGAAGGAAAGAAATCATAAAGATCAGAGCAGAAATAAATGAAAAAGAAATGTAGAAAATGATAGCAAAGATCAATAAAACTAAAAGCTGGTTCTTTGAGAAGATAAACAAAGTTGATAAACCATTAGCCAACTCATCAAGAAAAAAAGGGAGAAGACTCAAATCAACAGAATTAGAAATGAAAAAGCAGAAGTAACAACTGACACTGCAGAAATACAAAGGATCATGAGAGATTACTACAAGCAACTATATGCCAATAAGATGAACGACATGGAAGAAATGGACAAATTCTTACAAAAGTACAGCTTTCCAACACTGAACCAGGAAGAAATAGAAAATATAAACAGACCAATCAGAAGCACTGAAATTGAAACGGTGATTAAAAATCTTCCAACAAACAAAAGCCCAGGACCAGATGGTTTCACAGGCAAAGTCTATCAAACATTTAGAGAAGAGCTAACACCTATCCTTCTGAAACTACAGGCTAATATCACTGATGAGCACAGATGCAAAAATCCTCAACAAAATACTAGCAAACAGAATCCAACAGCACATTAAAAGGATCATACACCGTGATCAAGTGGGGTTTATCCAAGGAAAGCAAGGATTCTTCAATATATGCAAATCAATCAATGTGATAAACCATATTAACAAATTGAAGGATAAAATCCACATGATAATCTCAGTAGATGCAGAAAAAGCTTTTGACAAAATTCAACACCCATTTATGATAAAAAAAAATCTCCAGAAACTGGGCCTAGAGGGAACCTATCTCAACATAATAAACGTCATATATGACAAACCCACAGACAACATAGTTTGCAATGGTGAAAAACTGAAACGATTTCCTCTAAGATCAGGAACAAGACAAGGATGCCCACTCTCATCACTATTATTCAACATAGTTTTGGAAGTTTCAGCCACAGCAATCAGAGAAAAAAAGAAATAAAAGGAATCCAAATCAGAAAAGAAGAAGTAAAGCTATCACTGTTTGCTGATGACATGATACTATACGTAGAGAATCCTAAAGATGCAACCAGAAAACTACTAGAGCTAATCAATGAATTTGGTAAAGTAGCAGGATACAAAATTAATGCACAGAAATCTCTTGCATTCCTATACACTAATGATAAAAAATCTGAAAGAGAAGTTAAGGAAACACTCCCATTCACCACTGCAACAAAAAGAATAAAATACCTAGGAATAAACCTACCTAAGGAGACACAAGACCTGTATGCAGAAAACTATAAGACACTGATGAAAGAAATTAAAGATGATACAAGCAGATGGAAAGATATACCATGTTCTTAGATTGGAAGAATCAACATAGTGAAAATGACTCTACTACCCAAAGCAATCTACAGATTCAATGCAATCTCTATCAAAGTACCAACGGCATTTTTCACAGAACTAGAACAAAAAATTGTCCAATTTGTAGGGAAACACAGAAGACCCTGAATAGCCAAAGCAATCTTGAGAAAGAAAAGCAGAGCTGGAGGAATCAGGCTTCCTGCCTTCAAACTATACTACAAAGCTACAGTAATAAAGACAGTACGGTACTGACACAAAAACAGAAACATAGATCAATAGAACAGGATGAAATACCCAGAGATAAACCCACACACATATGGTCACCTTACCTTTGATAAAGGAGGCAAGAATATACAATGGAGATAAGACAGCCTCTTCAATGAGTGGTGCTGGGAAAACTGGGCAGCTACATGTAAAAGAATGAAATTAGAACATTCCCTAACACCATACACAAAAATAAACTCAAAATGGATTAAAGACCTAAATGTAAGGCCAGACACTATCAAACTCTTAGAGGAAAACACAGGCACAACACTCTATGACATAAATCACAGCAAGATCCTTTTTGACCCACCTCCTAGAGAGATAGAAATAAAAACAAAAATAAACAAATGGGACCTAATGAAACTTAAAAACTTTTGCACAGCAAAGGAAACCATAAACAAGATGAAAAGACAACCCTCAGAATAGGAGAAAATATTTGCAAATGAAGCAAATGACAAAGGATTAATCTCCAAAATATACAAGCAGCTCATGCAGCTCAATATCAAACAATATCAACAAACAACCCAATCCAAACATGGGCAGAAGACCTAAATAGACATTTCTCCAAAGAAGATATAGAGATTGCCAACAAACACATGAAAGGATGGTCAACATCACTAATCATTAGAGAAATGCAAATTAAAACTACAATGAGGTATTACCTCATACTGGTCAGAATGGCCATCATCAAAAAGTCTACAAACAATAAAAGCTGGAGAGGGTGTGGAGAAAAGGGAACCCTCCTACACTGTTGGTGGGAATGTAAATTGATACAGCCACTACAGAGAACAGTATGGAGGTTCCTTAAAATCTAAAAATAAAAAAAACTACCATATGACCCAGTAATCCCACTACTAGGCATATACCCTGAGAAGACCATAATGCAAAGAGTCATGTACCAGAATGTTCATTGCAGCACTATTTACAATAGCCAGGACATGGAAGCAACCTAAGTGTCCATCGACAGATGAATGGATAAAGAAGATGTAGCACATACATACAATGGAATATTACTCAGCCATTAAAAGAAATGAAATTGAGTTATTTGTAGTGAGGTGGATGGACCTAGAGTCTGTCATACAGAGTCCAGCAAGTCAGAAAGAGGAAAACAAACACCATATGCTAACACATGTATACGGAATCTAAAAAAAAAAATGGTTCTGAAGAACCTAGGGGCAGGACAGGAATAAAGACGCAGACATAGAGAATGGACTTAAGGACACAGGGAGGGTAAGGGTAAGGTGGGACGAAGTGAGAGAGCGGCACTGACATATATACACTACCAAATGTAAAACAGATAGCTAGTGGGAAGCAGCTGCATCACACAGGGAGATCAGCTCAGTGCTTTGTGACCACCTAGAGGGATGGGATAGGGAGGGTAGGAGGGAGACGCAAGAGGGAGGGGATATGGGGATATATGTATACATATAGCTGATTCACTTTGTTATACAGCAGAAGCTAACACAACAATGTAAAGCAATTATACTCTAATAAATACGTTAAAAAAATAAAATAAAATAGTAATAAAGCAAAAGACTTAAGCAAACAGAATGAGTGTACATATATAAATGAACACAATATACACTGAAGTTGATACATACTAAGCCTACACCTTGAATTGCCTTCAGAATCATAGTTCTCCTACACCACTGAGTAGTCAATAGACCAGCTTGTATAATACTTAAAACTTACACATTATTATTATTTTTGCGATGTAGCCCACTCACTTCAGTAACGTCACCATACCTCTGTTAGAATAATGTGCTGGTTTTATAATATGTCCACAAATTCTTTGATTCTTCTCCCTTCAAAAAGCAGAGCCTAATTTGTTCCCTTTAAGTGTAGGCTATAATTAGTGACTTGTTTCTAATGAAGATAAAATGATAGAAGTAACAGTGTGCGATGTACAAGATTCAGACACAGAAGACATTGTGGTTTCCTCCTTACTCTCTCGGCTCACTCTCTCTGGGAGAAGCCAGGTGCTACATCATAAGATCACTCAAGTAGTCCTATGGAAAGGTCCACGTGATGAGGAACTGGCAGTTTCTGCCAAAAGCCAGAAGAAACCGAGGTCTTCTGGCAATAGCCATGTGAATGAATCACCTAGGAAGCAGATCCTCCAGCCCCAGTCAAGGCTTCAGATGACTGCAGTCCCAGCCTACATCTTGATTGTAGCCTCATGAGACCTTGATCCAAAACCACCCAGCCAGGCTGCTCGTAAATTTCTGACCCATAGAAACTATGAGATAATAAATGTTCTGAGCTGCTAGGTCTATTGCTGCATAACAAATTATCCTGTATTAGATAAATACAAGCAATTTCAATTACGTGTACTTAGATTCTGAATTTTGTTATATTTCCACCTATCACCAGAACAAAGATTTTCTAATACCATCTCATGAAGGTACATTTTCTCCCTTTAAAAGATCTACTTATTCTCAGCTTGGAAAATGCCACATTAGGGATGACAGTACCAAAATGAATTACACTGGTCTTTTGCTTGTTGACAGTGTCAGAACTGCTGCTTAGCACTTACACTCCACCTATCACCTAGTAGATACTCATTGAAAAGCTACTGGATCAGGGACACTGACTTTTAGAATTTACATCTAAATAATTTAAATGAAGTTTTAGGCAGAAGGAGAGAGAAATCAGTTGAACTTCCAGAGGAAAAGTTTCAACTGAAAGCCTGTATCTATTCCACTGTGATCCATTTGCTGGGAGCCAGAAAAAACTCACTTGGAGAAAAAAAAAAAGAGGTGTTAATGACATATAACATTGTATTAGGTGTACAACATAATGATTCAATATTTATACATATTGTGAAATAATCACAAGCCTAGTTAATATCTGTCACTATACAGAGTTATGAAATTTTTTTGTGAAAAGAACTTTTGAAATCTACTCTCTTAGCAACTTGCAAATATGCCACATAGTACTATGAAGTATTAACTATTAGTCACCATGCTGTACATTACATCCCCATGACTTACATATTTTATAACTGGAAATTTGCACTTTCTGACCCCCTTCACCCATTTTGCCTGCTCCTAACCCCCACCTCTGACAACTACCAATCTGCTCTCTGTATGCATGAGTTTGGGTTTTTTTGTTTTTTAAGATTCCACATGTGATCTGTGAGATCACATGGTATTCGTCTTTCTCTGTTTGATTTCTTAGCAAAATGCCCTCAAGGTCCACCCATATTGTCACAATACCAAGATTTCATTCTTTTTAATGGCTAATATCCCATTACATATATATATATATATATATATATATATATACACACACACACACATATATATATATATATACACACACACACACACACACCACATCTTCTTTATCTATTTATCCACTGATGGGCACTTAGGCTGTTCCCATATCTTGGCTGTTGTAAATGATGCTTCAGTGAACATGGCGTGCATACATCTTTTCAAGTTAGTGTTTTCATTTTCTTCAAATAAATACCCATAAGTGGAATTTCTGGATCAGATGATAGTTCTATTTTTAATTTTTTGAGGGACCTCCATATTGTTTTCCATAGTGGCTGCACCAATTTACATTCCCACCAACAATACATGGTAATGAATGGTAACTAGACTTTTGGTAATGATCACTTTGTAATGAACAGAGATGTTGAATCATAATGTTGGACACCTAAAACTCAGATACTGTTATATAAAAAACAGAACAAAACAAAAAATTAGTTCAGAAACAAATACAATTTGATCCAACTATTTGAAGAAGGAAGTCTTGATTACTCAAGCCCACTGGAATATTTATTTTATATTCTCCCATATTTAGCTTTACATATATGCTTCCAAAGTGCCCTAGAAATGTTTCTTAAAATTCATCTTAAAACAAACTTTAATAATTATCTAGCCTGCATTTCCTTTTAGTAAGATAATTCTTTAGTCATACAAAATTTTGTAATTATTATCACACTTGAGCTATAAATTCAGAAATAAAAACTTCATGACAAAATGAGTTTATGACAAACTCTGACAAATGCCACTAGAAAGCTGTTTCATATATGTTGGAACCAATTACATTGAAACCTAGCTTCCTAACATTATCTCATCGTTCCACTTTCAGTTGCTAAGGCAAAGTAAATATCCCAAGAGATTATAAAGTATCCATTTTGAACAATGTAAGCTTGCACTTGATTCTGTTTCACGCTTACATATTATTGTTAATGTATCTCCAGATTTTTCATGTCTTCTATCCACAAGCACAAATGGTTGCTTATACATATATACAACTGCAAAATATTCAGTACATCTAACTAGTAAACAATAAATAAGGACTGATGTGACATTACTCCCATATATCACTGTAAGCAACTGGACACATTACTAAAACTAACTGCAGTAAATCAAGTAATCTATTATCAACCACAGACTTGAAAGTTACAAGCTGCTACACAAGCAAACTTCCAGGCTATGACTGGCAAATTCTGCAAGGAACAGCTGCAGAAATGATAATACCTAAATCAGAGAGAAATTTTAAGGTACAACTGTTAAACTTCTAAGATGAAATGAGTTTGCTATCCCTAGTTACAAGAGGTAACCTGATAGAAGGCTACACTTGATTAACTACTACTTTTCTCTCTAAACTTTTTTGTAAACCACTGTAAAAGAGGAACAGTAAACTCAGCATTGGTACAGTGAAAATTACATTATAAAACATAACTCAAACATAAAATATACATAATCAGAAACAAATAATCCAAAAATGTTATATTTAAGTAGGTAAAAAACTATATTTTCAAATTCTGTTCTGGTAAACCCTCTATCTCACCAAGTGTTTATAAACTTCTCATTCTGTTAAAAAAAAAAAAGTGTTATAAAATACTGTTTTTTTTAAAGACTATCAACAGCAATCTTTGAAAAAAGACTTGAATGAGCATACACCCAATACCCAACACACTAGAACAATATTTTCTATGTTTTACTGAAAGCATAATTGGCTAAGGGGGAAAAAGATTAACAAAAGAAAAGTAAGATGAAAAAATATAGTATCAATTCATTAAAAAACAAGATGAAGAACATTCTTCAAATTTGCCTCTCATTTAGATAGGAAGATCTCTGATTCAAATGTGTCACAAATAAGGATGTTGCTCAACCTACCCTCTTTTGAGATGTGCAAGTCAATCAGCTCAGAATAAAAAAGCTGCAGAGAACTAACAACATTGTAAATCAACTATATTTCAATTAAAAAAAAAAGCTGCAGAGATTTATTTTCATGTCAATGAGTCAGGAAAAGAAAAAACAAGGGTACAGGAAATAAGGAAAATAAAAATTAAATGTTATGTATACGAAAAGGTAGCAAATTTCATTTGATGTTAAAAAACACAAAATATGGTCAGAATAAGTTAATGTATCTGTGACAGACATTTAGATGTGAGCACTACCAAAAAAAAAAAAAGGAACATATGTGAATGGGGGTTGGGGAGATACAGAAACAAGCATGGCAAAATGTTGAAGGAAGATGATATGTACACGGGGGTTCCTTGTACTCAATAGAAATTTGTTTGGAAATTTTCATGATAAAAACTTTTAAATTATTTTCCCTTTCTCTGCAATCATTTGTTGAAAAATTGTTTACATATAATAAAGTATAAAACTCAAGTATACATTACAATTCAATGAATTTTTACATACGTATATATCTGAATAACTACCACCTAGGTCAAGATGTAAATCATATACCATCACTTCAGAGGGTTCTCTCTCTCTCTCCTTCCAAGACACTGACTCCTCACAACCCAAAGGCAACCACTCTCCTGACCTCTATTACCCCAGTTTAGTTTTTCCTATTTTAAACTTCATACAAGTGGAATCATACATCATGAACTCTTTTGTGTCTGTCTACTTTTGCTTGACACAATGTTTCTGGGATTCATTCACATTATGAACATCCTTGTACATGTTTTGTTTTGTTTACCTTTCTTGGGTACATCTGACCTGAAATTACTGGGTCACAGTACAGAGCTATGTTTAGCTATAACACATACTGACAGTTTTGTAAAGTGGCTGAAACAACTTGACATTCCCACCAGCAATATCTAAGAGCATCAGTTGTTTCATATCCTTGGCGACACTTGATATTGTTTCACATCCTTGGCAACACTTGATATTGTCAGTCTCTAATTTCAGCCATTCTGGCAGGGGTGTGATGGTGCCTCATTGTGACATTTCCCTGATGAGTAATAATGTAGAGGAGGGGTCCCCAAACCCTGGGCCGTGGACCACTACCAGTCCGCAGCCTGTTAGGAACCAGGCCGCACAGGAGGAGATGAGCAGCGGGAGAGGGAAGCTTCATCTGCCACTCCCCATCTCTCTCCATTGCTCGCATTACCGCCTGAACCATCCCCCCTCGCCGGCCCATGGAAAAACTGTCTTCCACGAAATCAGTCCCTGGTGCCAAAAAGGTTGGGGACCAATGATGTAGAGCACCTTTACCTATGCACATTGGCCTTTTGGATAACTTCTTTTGTGAAGATCTGCCTGCTTTTTTGCATATTTTAAAAAGTGTGTTGTTTGCCTTTTTCTTTTTGATTTTTAAGAGTTACTTATATTTTCTGGATACAAGTCTTTCACCAGATTTACTTAATGTGAGTATATTCTTGCAGTCTGTGGCTTGCCTCTTCTCTTTAATGATGTCTTCATGAATAGAAATTCATAACTGATTGTAGTCTAATTTATCAGTTTTATGTTCCATTTAAGAAATTTTTGCCTACCCCAAGGTGATGAAGATATACTTCTAGGTTTTCTTCTAGAACCTTGATAATTTTAACTCTTACATTTAGATCTATGATCCAACTCAAATGAGCTTTTGAATATAGTATCAGGTAAAAGTCAAGGTTCATTTTTTCCCAAATATCCAATATCCAATTTATCTAACACTATTAAAAGTGTTTTCTTAACTTCAGTGGAGCTTTTGTCAGAAACCAAGAAACGACATATGTGAAGGTCTATTTCTAGACACTCATATTCTTCCATTGGTCTTTTTGTCTACCTGGTGCTAATATAACACGGTCTTAATTACTGTAACTTTATAGCAAGTCTTGAGACATTTACATTTTGATATAAATTTTGGAATCCATTTGATTAAAATTTTTTAATTCTGGGATTTTAATTGAAATTGTATTGAACCTATAGCTCAACCTGGGGGAAACTGACATTTTAACAATATTGAGTTCCTACCATATGGAACTGGTAGGAACCAGAAGATGGAATATTTCTCCACTTATTTAAGTATTTTAAAATGTCTCAGCACTGTTTTATATTTTTCAGTGTAGAAGTTTTGCCCAAATTTTTATTATATTTATTCTTAGGTATCTTACATATTTTGAAGCTATTCTAAATGTACTTTTTAAATTTTATTTCATACTTTTTGGTTGCTAGCACACAACTTACAATTAATTTTTGCATGTTGTCCTTGTATCCAGTCACCTTGCTAAATTCACTTATTCTAAAACTTTGCTGGTAAACACTTTTTAGATTTTTTTCCATTTTTTAAAATTAACTTTTTTTATCCTGAGGGCACTGGTTAGAATTCCAGCATAATGTTAAATTAAAAAAAAGATATGGGACATGAAACAAGGTTTTTCATTGAGTATGATATTAGCTGTAGGATTTTTTTTATTGTTGTTGATACTCCAGAAAATTAACAATGTTTTCTTCTATTCCTAATTTGATGAGGATTTTTAACACGACAGATGGTGACTTTTGTCAAATGATTTCTCTATCTACAGAGATGATCGTATGAGTCTTCTACACTGTTAAAGAGATGGACTACATTGATTAATTGTAAAACAACAAACCAACCTTGTATTCCTGGAACAAATCTGTGATATCTTTTTTACATATCACTGGATTATCTCAGTATCTATGTCCTTGAGAAATATTGGCCTGTAATTATCTCTTCTTTCTCATGTTCTTGTTAGGTTTTTCCTACCAAGATTATGCATAAATCATAAAATGTTCAGGAAAATGTTTTCTTTTTCAGTTCTCGAAAAAGTCTGTGTAAAATTAGCATTATATCTTACTTAAATGTTTGAGAGGTTTACCAGTGAAGCCATCTGGGCCTGGGGCTTTCTTGGTGGAAAAGTTTTTAATAAATTCAATCTGTTTTTCAAAGATTATGACCTTTCATTCAAGTTATCAAATGTACTAATATAAAATTGTTCATAATTTTCCTTAACAATTTAATATCTTTACGATTTGTAGAGATGCTTCACTTTTTCATTCTTAGTATTGGTATTTTCTGTTGTCCCCCAATTTTTTCTTGATCAGTCACTACAGGTTTATTATTTTTTAAAAGTCTCCTCAACAAACTGTAAATTTTTCTGTTTCATTGATTTCTACTTTTATATTTATTATTTCCCTCTTTCTGCTTTCTATGGGTTTGAGTTGTTGCTCCCTTCAGTTGTGAGCTTACACCACTGATTTTGAACTTTTCTTCCTTACTAATATATGCATACAGGCATACCTCGGAGATATTGTGGGTTCAGTTTCAAACCACCAAAATAAAGTGAACAGTGCAACAAAGGAAGTAAATTTTTTTTGGTTTCACAGTGTGTATAAAAGTTACATTTCTGCTATACTGTAGTCTATTAAGCATGCAACAGCATTGTGGATTAAAAAAAACCAATGGACACAACTTAATTAAAAAATATTTTACTGCCAAAAAAGTGCTAATTATCAGGGAGAAAATGCTGTTGGACAAATGGCACCGATAAACTTGCTCATTGCAGGGTTGCCGCAAACCTCAGTTTGTAGAGAAACAGAGTATCTGCGAAGTGCAATGAAACAAAGCACAATAAAAACGAAGCGTGCCTGTATAAAGCAATAAAGTCCTCTCAAAGCACTGCTTCAGTTACACTCAACAAGCTCTGATGTGATACTTCTGTTGTTTTTCAGATCAAAATATTTTCTAATTTCCATCGTGACTTCATTTTGATTCATGGGCTATTTAGAAATGTCTTGATTAATTTTCAAACATTTGGAGCCTTGCTAGCTATTTTCTGTTACTGAGTTGTAATTAATTCCACAGTGATCAGAAAACATGTACTGTATAATTTCAATTCTGTGAAATTTGATCACACTTCAAGGACCAGAATATTTTGGCAAATGTCCCAAGTGCACTTGAAAAAAAAAGTATAGTCTTCAGTCTTTAGATAAAATGTTCTATGAATGTCAATTATATCAAGTTGATTAATCATGTCATTCAAATTTTCTATTCCCATACTGATATTTTTATATAATTGTTCTATCAGTTACATCAAATGTATATGTAAAATCTCCAGCTATGAATGCACACCTATCTTTACTGCTAATTATATTAACTTCTATATTCAGAAGCTATGTTATTAGGTAAACACACACTTAGGATTATTATGTTGTCTTGATGAATGTACCTACTTATTATGATACTTTCCTGTTTATCTCTTATACTTCCTCCTTTATGTCTATTTTGTACAATATTAATACAGGCACATCAGCCTTCTTTTGGTGAGTGTTTGCAAATATTTATCCAATCGTTTTACTTTCTTATTATGTGTGCCTTTAAAGTGCTTTTTTTTTTTTAAATAAATGCTTTTAAAGGTGTTTTGGTTTTTTTTTTAATCATGCAAACACAAATCAAAAGAAAGATGGAGTGACAGTATTAATATAAGATAAAGTAGACTGCAGAAGAAGAAATATTACCAGAGACAAAGAAGGATACTATATAATGATAAAGGGGTCAATTCACCAAGAAGACATAACAATCCTAAACATATATGCATCTGACAACAGAGGTTCAAAATTCATGAAGCAAAAATAGTTAGAACAAAGAGGAGAAACAGACAAATCCACAATTATATTTGGAGACTTCAATTCTTCTCAGTGACCAACAAAACAAGTAGACAAAACCTCAGTAAGGAAACAGAAAAACTAACAAGCACCACCAGTCAACTGACAATTACAGAATGTTTCATATAAATATATAATTTAGTATTTAATATGGAATGTAGAATTTATAAAATAGTCCACCCCAAAGCAGCATAATATACATTATTTTTAATTGCACATGGAACATTCACCAAGACTTACCATATTCTGAGTCATAAAACTTCAAAGAATTCAAACAAAATTATACAAAGTATGCTTTCCATCTAAAACAAAATTAAGCACAGAAATCAATTATAGAAAGAGAGAGGCAAAATCAACAAATAATTGGAAATTAAACAATATACTTCTAAACAACCCATGGGTCAATGTGAAAGTCACATAAGAACTCAGAAAATATCAACATAAAAATTTGTGGGACCAGGGCTTCCCTGGTGGCACAGTGGTTAAGAATCCTGCCAATGCAGGGGACACGGGTTCGAGCCCTGGTCCCAGAAGATCCCACATGCCATGGAGCAACTAAGCCCATGTGCCATAACTACTGAGCCTGCGCTCTAGAGCCTGCAAGCCGCAACTACTGAAGCCCACGCGCCTAGAGCCCGTGCTCCACAACAAGAGAAGCCACTGCAATGAGAAGCCTGTGCACCACAAAGAAGAGCAGCCCCCACTTGCCATAACTAGAAAAAGCCCGCGCGCAGCAACGAAGACCCAACGCAGCCAAAAATAATAAATAAATAAATAAAAATTAAAAAAATAAAATTGTGGGACCATCTAATGTGGTGCTTAGAAGGAAAAGAAGAAAGGTCTCAAATCAATAGCCTAAGCTTATACCTTAAAAAATTGTAACAGAGTGGATTTAAATCCAAAGCACACAAGAAGAAATAGTAAAGAGCAGAAATCAATGAAATTGAAAACATTTGTTTTTTGAGTAATAAAATAAAAAACTGGATCTTCGGAAAAATTAACAAAATTGATAAACGTGGAAACAAACTAATAAAGACAAAAGAGGGGACACACTGCCAATATCAGGAATGAAAGAAAAGACACCACAATAGATGCTATAGACATTAAAAGGACAATAAAGAAACAACTTCATGGCAATTAATAGATGAAAGAAACAAATTCATTGAAAGATACAAACTACTAAAGCTCATATAGTAGGTGACTCACATAGTCAAAGACTGAAAGTTTTTAAGAAAAAATTAGATAACCCTAACCATCCTATACCTATTAAAGTAATTAAATTTATCCTTTAAAGCCTTTCAACAAAGAAAACTAGGCCCAGATGAGTTAGCCTGCAAACTCTGACAAACATTTATGAAATAACACTAATCCTATCCAAGATTTTTCAGGAAATATAAGAGGAATAAACACTTTAAACCTATGAGGCCAGCATTATTCTGAAACAAAAATATTATACAAAAAGGTATTCTTCATGTACACAGATACCAAAACACACTCAACAATTTATTAGCAAATCTAATCCACCAATTTATGAAAATGACAATACATCACAACCAAGTGAAGCATACATAGAGAATGCAAGGTTGACTCAACATCTGAAAATAAATCAATCTAATCCATCTTATTAACACACCAAAGAAGATAAACTATAAGATCACCTCAATAAGTACAGTTAAAATAGTTGAGCACAATGTCCAACCATGATTAAAAAACTCTCAGCAGTCTAGAAACAGAATGGGGACATTATTAACATTAACTTGATAAAAGGATTATTATACTTAATATAATAATATGTAGTATATAATAAAACCTGATAAAAGGCCCTAGTATACTTAATAATGAAAGACCGAAAGCTTTTCTCTTAAGATCAGGAACAAGACAAGGATATCTGCTCTCACCACTCCTGTTCAACATCATACTGGAGGGCCTAGCCAGTGCAATAAGGAAAAAAAAAGGGTGGTAGGGGAGGTGGTTACACACAAACTGAAAACAAAAGAAACAAAACTGTTCTATATCCACAAATGATACAACTATCTACATGAGAAAATCCAAAAGAATCTACCACAAAAAAAAAAAGTTACTAGAATAGGTGAGTTTAGCAAGGTTGCCAGGTTCAAAGTCAGTATACAAAATCAACTGTATTTCTAAATACTGTCAGTGAACAACTGGACATGGAAATTTAGGAAAATTATATTTATAATACTATCCGAAGTGATGAAATACTTGGATATAAATCTGACAAAATATGAACAACATCATCTGTATGTTGAAACTATAAAGTGCTAATGATGGGAAATGAAGATCTTTGATTAAAACAAAATAGATGGAGATATCGTGTGTTCACTGATGGGAAGACTCAATATTAAGATGTCAATTCTTCCCAAATGGATCCATGCATTCAATATAATCTAAATTAACATCCCCTCAGTACTCTTTGTAGAAACCAACAAGTCATTTCTAAAAAAATTTATGGAAAAGCAAAAGAACTAGAATAGCCAGAATGATTTTGGAAAAAAATAAAGCTGAAGGACTTACATTACCTGATTTTAAAACTTACTATAAAGCAACAATAATCATGACAATGTAGCATTGGCAAAATGACAGATACAAAGATCAAGGGGACAGTCCAGAAACAGACTCACATACACGGTCAATTGATTTTTGACTAAGTTAATTCAATGTCGGAAAGGAAAGTGTTCCCCAAAAATGGTGCTAGAATTGGGAAAATAAACTTGACCCTTACCTCACACCATATACAAAAATTAACTCAAAATAGATGATACACCTTGACATAAAAACTATAACATTTGTAGAAGAAAACGTAAGAGGAAATATGCGTAACTTTGCACTGAGCAAACAGAACACAGAAACACAAATCATAAAAGGAAAAACTGACAAAGTGAATTTAGTCAAAATTAAAAGCCCCTCTATTTTAAACAGGAAAATGAAAAGGTAAGCTTCAGACTGCACTCTCTGTATATGCATCTGTGTGGGTCAAAGGACTTGTATAGAAAAATGTATAAAGAATTCCTCCAACTCAGTAAGACAAACAACTCAATGTTTAAAAATGGGCAAAAGATTTGAACACGTACTTCACAAAGGAAGACATACAAATGACCCGTAACACGTGAACAAATTCTCAATATCATTAATCATCAACATAAATACAAATTTAAAATACAGTGTCATACTACCACATATCCACTAGAAGGGCTAAAATTAAAAAAAATAAAACAACCAAGTGTTGATGAGAATGTAGAGCAACTAGAACTGTAAAATGGTAAACAGTTTGGCAGGTTCTTATAATTAAACATTTGTTTACAATACAACCCAACAAATCCATTTCTAAGTATTTATCCAAGAGAAATGAAAACATATGTTCACACAATAACTCATGAATGAATGTTCATAGCGGCTTTACTAATAACAGCCCCAAACTGGAGACAATCCAAATATCCATATATAGGTGAAATGGTCAATAATTGTGGTAAATCAATACCATAAACTACTACTCATCAAAAAAAAGTGGTGAACCAGCTAAACATACAAACATATGGATTATCTTCAAAAACATCACAGTGAAAGAAAAAAACATGGATGCAAAAGAATACATATTACATAATTCTGTTTATATAAAATTCTAGAACAAATGAAACCCATTTATAGTGAGAAAAAGAGGACAAACTGTTTCCTAGAGCTGAGGGTGAAAATGTGACTTACTGCAAAAGGGCAGAATGGAACTTTTGGGGATGACAGAAATATTCTGTATCTTTACTGTGGTAATGAAAATATTCTACTCTTGATTGTGGTAGTGGACACATAGGTGTATACATGCCAAAACACACCGAGCTGTACATTTTATTGTATGTAAATTATCCTCAATAAAGTTGATTCTTTAAAAAAGAGCTCTCTTGGGAAAATATTAACCAGGGAATACTGGTGATGCCCCTATACGACCACTCAAAAGATATCAAAAACATCAATAAAATTCAATACCCATTTATGGTTTTTTAAAATGTCATCAGAAATGAAAAACAACAATAAAATCATCTTGGAAAGCTAAGAATACAAGAACACATTTTAACCTATTATACTCTCCATTTATCAGAAAGCTTCAGCAAACATCATAACTGATGGCTAAAACATCAGAAACAATCCCCTTAAAGTCTGAAACAACACCAAGTTGAACTATCACTGCTATTATTTAACATTATATAAAACGTATAATAGACAAAGCAATGAGGAAAACACACAAATTATAAAATTTAAAAGAAAGCCACAAAACTGTATTTTCAGATAAACAACTCAATAAAGTGATTAGATACATGATAAGCAGAAAAAAATTCGAAAGCTTTCGTGTAACTGTAGGGGGAAAAAAAGAGAAAAAATGTTACTAGAAAGTTTCCATCCACCAGAGCTATCAAATCATAAAATAGCTAGGAATACTAAGAAGGAATGTCATACATATGGGAATAAAACTATAAAATTTTCCCTAAGCAAGGTGTGAATAAAATGTAGAGACATGCCATACACACATATATTTCTGAGGGGAGAGACTCAGTATCACGAAGGTCAGTTTGCCCCATATTAATCTAAAATTTCAATATAACCTCATTCAAAATACCTGAGGATTTTTAATTTAATTTACAAGTTGAGTCGAAAGTTCATTTGGAGAAGAAATGCATAAGAGTCAAGAATAACTTCGAAAAGAGTAATAAGGAGGGAGAAATGGTTATCAAAATTTTAAATATGCATTCTCTTTTTAACCCAGCAATTCCATTTCTAGGAATCCATGCTCCAGAAATAATCACATAAAGAGGAAGTTTCCTGAACAGCTGACTCTTAGGATGAAGGTAGAACTAGAAGGGGAAGTGGGAGGTACACTTTTTACCTTACAGTCTTCCATACTGTCTGAAGTCTTAAAATTTAAGAAGATTTAAAGTTTGTAACTAAAAACAAATAAATGTAAAAGTTGGCTTCAAATAAAGCATTATTTGTGATAGGAAAAAGTAATTAATTCAAATGTCTTTCAGTAAGGGAATGGTTAAGTAAATTACAGCCCATTGAAGCTATGGAAATATCATTTAGCTTTTAAAAAGTATCAGGGAGACTTAGGTTTAACAAGTAAAGATGGCCAAGGTATGTAACTTAGTGAAAAAAGCAAGTGATATACCAATGTGTTTGATATACCCCACCAAACTCCCCCAACTTTACATGTACGCATATGTGTTTAAAAGTGTACATGAGAAAAGTACAATACTGTTAACTCTAGACACTGGAATGAGACTGGGGGATGAAAGGAAATGTTCACATTTTACTTAAAGTTCATTTTCTGTATTGCTGAATTTTACATCTAGTTCGTATGTCTAATTAATTTTTTAAAATTAAAGTTATTTCATATAAAAGTGATAAATTCCAGAGGACATGGGAAAAAATAGTTTAAACGTTTATAAAAATCTTTAAAACGTTTATCTTCATGTTTATTTACATACTCTGCAAATGATCTATAGTTTTCACCAGAGGTGGCTGCCAATGTAAAGAAATTTAACTTATCAGTTATGATAAAAATAACAACATATTAAGCCTTTAAAAAAATCATAAACTTCCCCGAACCAGCAGACTCAAAGCAGTGCCTATGCGTATGTTAAAAAAGAAGAAGAAGAAAAAACAATGCCTGGAGAGGTTAAGTCTCCTAAATAGATTCTTCCTCTCAGTAAAAAAGACTACCTCCTCCCCTCTTCAACTTGGTCTGAGCGGCTTTAAACTCACCATTTTGAATGTGCGCAAAATGATTAACAAGCAGTAATCTCAGGAAGGCCGAAATTGAAGGTGCATCCGCCAGAGGCGGGCTCTGACCTGACAGCGCTAACTGGGAGAAGCATTGATGGAATGGTGCTAATATCGGGAGAAGAACGATTGTTATGGTCTGTACAGGGTGTCTGCGTGACAGAGCCTCGGTGACAATCGGGAAAAATGCAAATACAGTCAGTAGAGCGACGGCAACGGAAGGTTTTTCGGGGAAGGGGTGCTGATGCAGGCCTGTGGCGTAAGATGGATCAGCTCTACACAGGGTGACTGGAAATGGGCAGAGAGGGCGGGTGAGAGGTGTTAGTAGGGGACACACTCTTCTAACAGTCGCGATTGTAGGGAGAAAGGCAGCGGGGTCCTTGGCCAAGGCACCAAGGACAGCAGAAGAGGCAGCGAGAAAGAGCGGCCGGTGGAGACCCCGATACCAATCTATGCCATCGCCGGAGGCAGCGGGCGCTGCGGCCACCGACACGAGCGTGGCCCCAGGTTCGGGCTGGACAGGGCCCAGAAGGCGAAGAAGGCCTCTCCCAGCCATCAACCCCACCCACCATGGCCGGCGCGGCGGGCCAGGGACAGGCCCCACTCCTTCTCGAGGACAGAAATTAAGAAACGGAGGAGGTGAAGGCAGCAGTTTCCTCGCCTTGTCCCTCACCTTCCCAACACGAAAACAAGCCCTATTAAAAAAACAAACAAACAAATCCCCTCACCGAACTGTGCAGCGGCTCCGGAGCGAGAACAGCGCTAGAACCTCCACCCGCCGCCACCGCCTTCTTCTCCGCCTCCGACTCCTCCCCCGCCGAACGCGCAGCGGCTGGCGGCGGCGGCGGCGGCGGCGGCAGCGGCGGCGGCGGCGCCGGCGGCGGAAGCAGAAGCGGCCGCGGCGCGTCCCGCCCCTTGCGCCGCGGTAGAGGAGAAGGAGGAGGGAACGCAAGCCCCGCCCCTAAAGCAGAGTTGACCAATAGGCTTAAAGGACCTCTGAGGAAAAAATCCACATACCCAATCGGAACCTGAGGAGTGGGCTCACGTCAATGGTTGGGACGTGGCAGAAAAAGGGAAAAATACTTGGACTGTCTTTACACCCTGGTCCCCCTTCCTCGCCCAGGGGGAAGTTCACCGATTGGCCGTAGAGCGGAAGGACGAAACCCACCCCTGCCTGGCCCCGCCTCCTTTCCCTGCAGCACTGCGACGTTTGAGGGGGGGCGGGGCACCACGCTAGGGCTGGAACAGCAGGCCTTTTGTGGTTTGGGCTGGGAGAAAAGGGCGGGGTCTCAGGGAAAGGGAAGGGGGTGTGGAGAGCTAAAGGAAGAACTGGCGCAGCTAGACTCTCAGAAATTCCAACAGCAACAATCAAGATGGAGGCGTTAGAATCAATACTAATTTGACTGGAAACCTAACTAACAAGATTAGGGTCTCCTGGCATAAAGTTCAAACCTTTGCAGTTCAGATATGGGTGGGCCAAGAGAAAATAGCAGAAGGAAGAAGGGCAGGTCTTCCTCCCTGCCCACCTTGCCTGCGCACTATATAGTGCCTTCTCCCCTCCCACTCCGCAGTCCCCCAGTCAGTCGCCTGCCCCCTCTTTTCTGATTCTTTTGGAGTGGGGGCGGGTTATAGGGGATGCCTGCGTTTCCTCTGTATAGCCATGGCCTGACCAGAGCCTTCCAGTTGCACCTTGGGGCTGATGGGTTGTCAAGCCGGGAAGTAACATCACATGCAACCAAAATAAATACAACAGCTGTAGTCCCTGGATACCTTGCTTAATTTAAACAAGGATAACAGTTTAGTCAGTCATGTCACTGATGCTAAATTGCTTCTTCGTCCTGCATAGGTCCTCTTTTTCATCCTGAACGTGTCCGCTTCTCTGATTACCACTCTCCTCCCATCTTACCCCCAACTCTCTTCACCTCTTCACCCCCTCCGCACACATGCCCAATGCCCAAGATACATTTATCGCATCCCCTCCGCCAAGAGTTAAGAACCCCATTTCTTGTGCTGTCCCTGGCAACTGCGAAATCTCCTGCCGGTGAACCAAGACTAATTTTTTTGCTGTTGATGAAAACAAATTATCCCAGATCTCCTATAAAACTTGGACTATGAGAATTTGCTTGACATTTTGTGAAGCCACACTAACTCTCAGCCCACTCCTGTAGTATATTTCTTACCCAGAAACCATTTCGCACTTGATATTTCTCTGCTTTACACATGTTGCTCTAGAAGTTGTGGCTCTTTCTCCATCCAAGTCTCTCCTTCTTTGAAAGAGAATTGATACTTTAATCACATTTCCTTGATCTCCTTTTAGGTTGTTGCATATTGATTGAATTGGGTACACTAACCAGTTTGTTGGGGGCACGGTTTCCCCAAATTTTAATCTCTTTCATACCATATCTGTGTATACCACTCGCAGTAGTATTTATTATTTTCTTTAAATAAATGTGTCTTTCCTTTAATTTCTTTAAGAGTAAAACCTTTGGGCTTCCCTGGTGGCACAGTGGTTGAGAATCTGCCTGCCAATGCAGGGGATACGGGTTCGAGCCCTGCTCTGGGAAGATCCCACATGCCGCGGGGCGACTAGGCCTGTGAGCCACAGTTGCTAAGCCTGCGCGTCTGGAGCCTGTGCTCCGCAACGAGAGGCCGCGACAGTGAGAGGCTCGCGCACCGCGATGAAGAGTGGCCCCCGCTTGCCGCGACTAGAGAAAGCCCTCGCACAGAAACGAAGACGCAATACAGCCATAAATAAATAAATAAATAAATAAATAAAAATTGTTAAAAAAAAGAGTAAAACCTTTATAAATTACTATTAATGGAAAACCTGTATCACCTCTCCTAACTTGAAAGTAACTGAAAGAAAAGTGAACATAAAACAATGTTTTAAAATTCTGGGGATAGAGAGTATGTTTTCTACTAAGGTCTCTCAGCCTAAAGACTACTCCCTGTAAAAAGGGAGGGTTACCAAGCACTAGAAACATTTAAAAAGCAGGTAGGCAAATGGCATTTTTATCATGATGTAATCAAAGGATAGAAAAATAGAACCAAAATAGGAATCACTGTCTCACTTATGTGAGTCATTGTTTTTAATCCTGCATGCATGTCCCAACTAAAGTTATCCAAGGCATCAGAAGTGATCTATGTTACTCTTTGAGAAACACTCTTGTGGAGGCTTATAGCATGTATTCCAGAATCAAAAGACTATACTCTCATACTAGCTCCCGCATTTATTGCTGAGTGCCTCTGGACTCTTACACCTCTGGCCTCAATTTCCAGTTTAAATATGTGTAAAGTAATAAAGCCTACTCATGAGCTGTTGTACTATAGACTAAATAACCTAATAAATGTGAAACATATCATACCTAGCATGTATTTAGTACTAAATACATATTTATAGTGGTTTATGTATTATATTATTACATATATAGAGATATGTATTAATGACATATGTATTATTATTGATTTCAGAGGTGGGAAACACTCCCTAAGGCAATGAGTTGAAGGTACCACAGGATGTAATGCAGTAGTTCTTAAAGAGTGATCCCCATACCAACAGCATCAGCATTACCGGGGAACTTTTTTAAAATGCAAATTCTCAGGTAGGTCCAACCTCAGACCTGAATTGGAAACTCTAGGTGTGGAGCCAAGCGACCTGTATCTTAGCAAGCCTTTGAGGTGATTCTGATGCATGCAAAGTTGGAGAACCACAGATGTAACAGAAGGAGGATTGGTAAAGGAGTGAGAGGACCTGAATTCAAATTATATCCTTAGAGTGACATCAGCAAAAATGGAGATGTAAGCACCTCTGAAAATTCTTTTCTCCATAAAAGCAATGAGAAAACTGGCAAAATTGTCAGAGTCAACTTTTTCAGAACTGTGGAAATCAACCAAGGGCTTGCAGCAACCCAGGAAGCATTTATTCAAGAAAACAGCTTACTCTCAGTAAGAAGAGCAAGGTTTGTAATGTTTTGGCTTGTTATAATCTAATCCCATCATCTCCAACTCCACTATAGCACTGAAAAACAATAGTTGACAATCATGGTGAACAGAAGCAGCCTGGCAGATACCAGACAAGGCAGAATGAGGCTGGAACTCCTCCAAAGCCTAATTCCAAGAGAAGAGTCATCATTTAACCTATCTGGTGGTTCCCCAGAAGATCTCACTTGCAAGCCTATCCTAATTTGATTTGATTCAGAGCCAAACCAGTGGTTTTCTGGGGAAAAGCCTTTTCCCCAGAAGTGTTTGTAAAAAACAAAACAAAACAAAGAGACAACAACAACAAAAAAACACAAACAAGCAAACAAACAAAAATAACACAATGAAAGGGAATTGATTAACTTTGCCACACCTTAGGCAGTGGAAACAGGTTGGGGCAGACAATAGGTTAACCAAAAAGTTTAAAAGGAAAAGCTAGAGATTTGTCTGTAGGAACTTTGTAAGCTCCAACATATTCATGAGAATCCAGAAACTCACACACATGCCCAGGGCTGTGCTAAGCAGTGCGTAAGCTCAGGAAAGACCTGAGAAGGCCCTAAACATTCACCTAAGGCTGACCTTGAGGCTTTGCATAAGCAAGAAGTGAAGGCTAAGGGAGAACTGTCAACTGCCTGGCTTGGTGTTGAAGCCCTGCCCAAAACACACACACACACATACCCTCAACAAACCCTGGGAGACATACTGATTCAAGGCATCTAAGGAAATCTCTGTCTAATCATTAGATGAGCATGAAGCTAACCAAACGGAATCATCAATGGCCACACACCACTGCTGATGAAAAATTAATCAGTCAATATAAGAAAGAAATGGAAAATTTTATTCAAGACAAATTGAGGATTATAACCCAGGGAACAGCAACTCAGAAAGCTCTGAGAATACTCCGCCCATTACAATTCAAGGCACAGTTATATAAGCTTTTTGAGACAGGGCTGTGCATTAAATGATGTATTATTGACGGTTTACATAATCCATATCTAAGCATCATTGTGGTCCCTTACAAGATCAAGAAGCAATGTTATCTTTTAAGGAGTTGTCTTGTTGATGTCAGGAAAATGTTGCTCTTTATGGTTGAGCAGATATTTCTGCTGATGGGGGAGGTTTGGTCAATATATAATGCACAGTAGAGGGGAGAGAGGAAGCCAAAGGGAGAAGAATAAAAATTTTTTTATGGTTAAATGTTTCTTGTCTTGTCATGAAATATGAATTTTATTTCACAATTTCCCCCTTTTGATCATTAACCTTTCGATAGAAAGCAGTAGGTGAGCAAATATTTTCCGGGGTGGTTGCTTGCCTGCACTGCGTCATCATGTCCCTTGATGCCAAGTCTTTTTTTTTTTTTAACAGATTTATTTATTTATTTATTTATTTTTGGCTGCATTGGGTCTTGGTTGCTGTGCACGGGCTTTCTCTAGTTGTGGAGAGCAGGGGCTACTCTTGGTTGAGGTGCACGGGCTTCTCATTGCAGTGGCTTCTCTTGCTGCAAAGCACGGGCTCTAGGTGTGCAGGCTTCAGTAGTTGTGGCACGCAGGCTCAGTAGTTGTGGCTCGCAGGCTCTAGAGTGCAGGCTCAGTAGTTGTGGTGCACGGGCTTAGTTGCTCTGCGGCATGTGGGATCTTCCCGGACCAGGGCTTGAACCCATGTCCCCTGCATTGACAGGCGGATTCTTAACTACTGCACCACCAGGGAAGTCCTGATGTCAAGTCTTAATAGCCTGGTTCTCTCTTTTTTTGAGGGATTATAATAGCAGAATGTTTGGCAAGGACTGACAGTCAATTCTAGGTTGTCCAGTAAGACTTAAGCCAATTTTTCTCACATGTGCATTGTATATGTCCATTATTTTATAGAGAACTATTGGTGTAATCTATAGTTTCAAGTCATTTAGACATCATTATCTTAGTATGAGCAAGTGACACATAGCGTGAAAGGCAAGAAGCTCTTACCTTGTAAGTTCCACAAACTGTAACTAAAATTGCCAGTAGGATCAACAACATCATTAGCAAAGATTTAAGCCAAGATCCTCCTGAATCAAACCATTTTCCTAATGTTTCCCCTAAACTGGGAAGAGGATTGTTCAGAGCAGAAATGTGACACTTCCTATGGGTCATAAGACTGGTTACATTTGAAGACTCATCAGGTACAAAGATGCAGTATTCAGTACATATTACTGCACAAGTTCCCCCTTGGGAAGCAGCTAAAATATTGAGGGCTATGCAATTCTGTAAGACTGCTTTTTTCATCATGGAGACTTCCGAATTGAGCAGCTAATGGTTTGATTACTATCATTCAAAGCTTGCTGAGTGAATTTTGCTAAAGCCTTTATATGAATAATGATATCTTCTATTCCAAGTGAAGGAACAAATATTGAGATCAAATGATCGTACCCTTCTTTTGATGATTGGAAAACTGATCAAGCCCCATGTGCCTGCATTAAAGGCAGATTGGCAGATTGGCAGGAGCTGTTTCACCACTTACATACCTTCCTAAGCAACCTGGAGAGAGCCAAGGTCATAAACTTGTTCCAGAAATCCATTAGGTCCTGTTAGGAGCCACCCAATATTCAATATCTAATAAAAATGAGTATTTATGGCCAGGGTCAGAATAGGCATTATTAATTGACTGGGTACGAGGTTCTCAGTGATATTGGTGGTAACATTAGCTTGAGTGGTGCTAGAGTTCTTTCCTTTAAAATAAAAATTTCTAAGAGCCATCCAGTTAGAACCCTGGAGAGGAGAAATCCACCAAGGCAAACAGGGAGTAATGGACATAGGTAATTGGCCATAAACCCAGCAATTTGATTAGTTTTTGAAACTTGCATAAGATTGAGCACAAAGAAGAAACACATTTGGTTTATAAGCAAAAGCATGAGCAATTGTCAAAGTAATCAGTATACAGGCCTAGTCCGGTGTCCTGGGTTAGCTGTATACTTCAGATGTCATCTTCTTCTCATCCCTGGTAGTGCTGGTCTTAGTTGTAGTCAAGTGTCAAAAACAGGAGTTGCAGTTCATCCAGGAGAGGCCTGAGATGGTTTCTTCCAAGGTGGCTGTAAAGAGTCCTTTATGTGAAATCTTTTCCAGTATGCATAATCTCCTGGTTGCAGGTCATGGTGAATCCGACTTTCAGCCGAAGTTAGATCACTGTGATAAGCTTCAGAAACAAACTTAGAGTGTCCTTTTAATAACTAAACTTTACAAGGAGCTATCTAGAAAGTGAGTCTTAGCCAGTAAATACAGACCTCAATTAACAAAACTAGAATTTAATAGTCACTAAAACATAATCTTTTTCTCCCTAAAATTACCCTCATTTCTACCAAATATAGCCAAATTAAGACTAATATGTTTGCAAAATAAGTCTGGTTAATTGATGACATAGGCTTTTTCAAACTGGCTGTGCTGGAACCTTTCATAAGTAATCTCAGATTGAACTTTAAAAAAACAAAAAACAAAAACTCTCAAGGCCAGGAAAGCCACACCAGGGGTGTGTCATAGATTCCACTTATGATATCTACAGATTTGGGTGATGGATTTGGGTGAATTCTTCTCTTCTGGAGGTTGCCAAATACCTTGAGATTCTGGCACCTTTTAGAAATTGGCCTTCCTTATGCCTGAGAAAGCTTCTGGGAACTTAAGAGTTTCCAAATTCTGGAGGGATCAGGTAGAGAGGAAAGATAAATGTTTCAGTTCTACTTACTGAGGTATAATTTAAAGCTTTCCTTATATCTGGAAAACACAGGTTAAAAAACAGTGATATTTCAGACAGAAAGAAAAATTATAACCATACTCATAAGTTTGTTCAGTCCTATGTAACTTATCCTTGATCTTAATCTTCTGTTAATAGTTTTTTGAAGTCATCAGGTTTTCCATTAGAATTCTTTAATTCCTTACCCAGTTCAGTGGTATGATCTGACAGTTATCAGAAACCTGTACTTATCAAAAAGTCATTTCTATGAATCTTCTTGAAGATAAAGCATTTTTGAAAAAGCATCAGAGTACAACAATAAATGACAAAAGACTTAAAAAGTCGAGGTTAAAGAACTGATTACAATGCAATTGAAAAGAAACTTGGCTACTGCTATGACATATAGCAATTTAAGATAATTACTAGAAACATGACTGATAACATTTTACCAGGACATACCAGAATTTTAGGAGCTCCATATAATTTCTAGAATATCTATGTTAATAACATCTACCCACATAATACAACCAAAGCAGTTTTATCACCACTCATTCAATAATGTTTCCCTTGTAATTCAACATACCAAATAAGCTTAATTACTTTAATATTACTCTCTGAGATAGAGAAAAAACAAATATTTTGAGGTGTTTCAGGGACCCTTTGGTAAACCTCAAAGTTAGCTAGAAGTCAAATGAACTTTATTTAAAATTTGACGTTTGGGAATTTGTCAAAAATATCAAGAAGTTTTAAAACACCTGGTCAAATAGGATCTTAAGTTGATGTGAAACAATATCCATTCAAGCAACCAAAGTGACAATAAAAGATCTCAAAAGTTGTAATAAATCACTTAAATACAAACAAACTCACACAACCTATTAATCAAAAGCAGTTCAATATTTAAGAAAACTTTGTCCTCTTAGAGAGAAAACAAAATTCAGGTTTAGTAACACTTTACCTTTAAATCCATTTTCTTATTTAAATTCAATCTTCTCTTAGCCAATCCTGACCAAGCACTCCCTCAGTGTTCCTCTTCCACAAACCTTGCATAACTTTCTGTATCCATATTAATCCGTCCCCTATTTTCTTTTCCATTCAGAAACAACCAGCTCTAGGACAAAACTAGCATTTTCCCCTTTAACAAAATGCATTTCCATTCTTCACACCTTTTTTTTTTTTTTTTTTACTGAAAACACCCATCTTATTTTCCTGGAATGCTGATTCTGGATTGTGTAAACCGTTGGTAATAATATCATTTATGTACAGCCCTCTGTCTTCTGACTTCTTGTCTCCTTGTGTACTAAGAATGCCACTTTTGGCTTGAACTCTAGTACTTGGCACCACAATATGGTAAATGCTCTCAAGGAAAAATCCAGGATGAATGTGAAGCTTCCCATATGTTTCACTTCTCTCAAGAATCATAGGTTCTTAAGTCCTACCTGTATTGGTACCTCTTCAATGCCTTCAAACATTGTTTTATATATTTTCCCCCTTTTTATAATTACTTTCAGTGGGAAGGTTAGTCTGATGGACGTATATCAATTGTGGTTGCAACCAGAAGTACACCAGATGACTGTTTTAAAGTCTGAACAAGGAAACGCATTTTTAGTCATGAACCATCTAGAATCATGGTTCTTTATCAATAAAATTCCTTTCAAATCTTAAACTTTTGACATTTTTTCTTCCATGCAGTGTTAGGTGATATTAGCCATATCAAGACTTCTTTCCCAGATTTTACTCCTAAGTCTTGTTTAATTCTTTGCTTTCTAAACTCCATGCCTCTCTATTTCCATTTAGTGGTGATTACCTTGAGGCCATCAGGCTTGGGTGGGAAAGACTAAAGATTAGTCTTAATTGGCCTGTATTGATCAAAACCTTTCTCAGTCTTTTATCTCACAGCTTAGAGTGGAAGTTCACTTTTCCAGTAATTTGCAGCTCCAAACTTCTGAATTTCTCTATTCCTATTTACATACAACCATTTCTTGCCTGAGCGCATCTCTTTCATCTTATACTTTGATAAACTGTCGGTGGCAACAGCACACACGTCTGACATTCTGTTTTCAAAATTTTGTAGACTCTGCAGGCACCTTATCTGCCTCCCAAATTACCACAGTGATAGCTCTTTTTTAACCAAATGCTTTGAGACTGCATAGCATGGATCCCCATTTTTCTAGCATCTGCTATCAGATACTTTACCATCTGCTGACCAACTGCTAGGTCAGTGCCATGTATTTACAATATTTTGTTATAAGAAATCTTGTATTAATTAAGCAAAACTAGATAATGCAACAGATAAAGCCTAAAACGTTATGGAGTAACTCAAGAGAAGTCTATTGATATTTCCTGTATACATAAGGACCACTTAATGCTGGGAGAGAAAGGGGATGGGGGAGAGGTACTTCTTTATACTGTAATTCAATCACCCATCCTGGAAGAGCCTGAGTCATCTACAAACATGTGTTCCAAATTTGTTCCGAGACTCCCCACCGAACAGTTAAAAAGAACTTTGACCACCAACAGGGCAAAAGAAACATGAAATAGGTAGTTGAAAAAGAGGTTACAAATACTATATCAATTACAGCCTGTGACACAATTTATTCTAAATCTTAAACCTGGAGAGGGCAGACAGCAGAAGCAAGAAGAACTACAGTCCTGCAGCCTGTGGAACAAAAACCACATTCACAGAAAGATAGGCAAGATGAAAAGGCAGAGGGCTATGTACCAGATAAAGGAACAAGATAAAATCCCAGAAAAACAACTAAATGAAGTGGAGATAGGCAACCATCCAGAAAAAGAATTCAGACTAATGATAGTGAAGATAATCCAGGACCTCGGAAAAAGAATGGAGGCAAAGATCGAGAAGATGCAAGAAATGCTTAACAATGACCTAGAAGAATTAAAGAACAGAAAACCAGAGATGAACAATACAATAACTGAAATGAAAACTACACTGGAAGGAATCAATAGCAGAATAACTGAGGCAGAAGAACGGAGAAGTAACCTGGAAGACAGAATGGTGAAATTCACCGCTGCAGAACAGAATAAAGAAAAAAGAATGAAAAGAAATGAAGACAGCCTAAGAGACCTCTGGGACAATATTAAACGCAACAACATTCGCATTATAGGAGTCCCAGAAGGAGAAGAGAGAGAGAAAGGACCCGAGAAAATATTTGAAGACATGATAGTCGAAAAATTCCCTAACATGGGAAAGGAAATAGCCACCCAAGTCCAGGAAGCTCACAGAGTCCCATACAGGATAAACCCAAGGAGAAACATGCCGTGACACATAGTAATCAAATTGGCAAAAATAAAAGAGAAAGAAAAATTATTGAAAGCAGCAAGGGAAAAACGACAAATAACATACAAGGGAACTCCCATAAGGTTAACAGCTGATTTCTCAGCAGAAACTCTACAAGCCAGAAGGGAGTGGCATGCTATACCTAAAGTGATGAAAGGGAAGAACCTACAACCAAGATTACTCTACCCAGCAAGGATCTCATTCAGATTTGATGGAGAAATCAAAAGCTTTACAGACAAGCAAAAGCTAAGAGAATTCAGCACCACCAAACCAGCTCTACAACAAATGCTAAAGGAACTTCTCTAAGTGGGAAACACAAGAGAAGAAAAGGACCTACAAAAACAAACCCAAAACAATTAAGAAAATGGTCATAGGAACATACATAGAGATAATTACCTTAAACGTGAAAGGATTAAATGCTCTAACCAAAAGACACAGTCTTGCTGAATGGATACAAAAACAAGACCCATATATATGCTGTCTACAAGAGACGCACTTCAGACCTAGGGACACATACAGACTGAAAGTGAGGGGATGGAAAATGATATGCCATGCAAATGGAAATCATAAGAAAGCTGGAGTAGCAATACTTATATCAGATAAAATAGACTTTAAAATAAAGAATGTTACAAGAGACAAGGAAGGACACTGCATAATGATCAAGGGATTGATCCAAGAAGAAGATATAACAATTATAAATATATATGCACCCAACATAGGCGCACTTCAATACATAAGGCAACTGCTAACAGCTATAAAAGAGGAAATGGACAGTAACACAATAATAGTGGGGGACTTTAACACCTCATTTACACCAATGGACAGATCATCCAAAATGAAAATAAATAAGGAAACGGAAGCTTTAAATGACACAATAGACCAGATAGATTTAATTGATATTTATAGGACATTCCATCCAAAAACAGCAGATTACACTTTCTTCTCAAGTGCGCACAGAACATTCTCCAGGATAGATCACATCTTGGGTCACAAATCAAGCCTCAGAAAATTTAAGAAAATTGAAATCTTATCAAGCATCTTTTCTGACCACAACACTATGAGATTAGAAATGAATTACAGGGAAAAAAACGAAAAAAACACAAACACGTGGAGGCTAAACAATACGTTACTAAATAACCAAGAGATCACTGAAGAAATCAAAGAGGAAATTAAAAAATACCTAGAGACAAATGACAATGAAAACACGATGATCCAAAACCTATGGGCTGCAGCAAAAGCAGTTCTAAGACGGAAGTTTATAGCTATACAAGCCTACCTCAAGAAACAAGAAAAATCTCAAATAAACAACCTAACCTTACACCTAAAGGAACTAGAGAAAGAAGAAGAAACAAAACCCAAAGTTAGTAGAAGGAAAGAAATCATAAAGATCAGAGCAAAAATAAATGAAATAGAAACAAAGAAAACAATAGCAAAGATCAATAAAACTAAAAGCTGGTTCTTTGAGAAGATAAACAAAATTGATAGACCATTAGCCAGACTCATCAAGAAAAAGAGGGAGAGGACTCAAATCAATAAAATTAGAAAAGAAAAAGGAGAAGTTACAACACACACTGCAGAAATACAAAGCATCCTAAGAGACTACTGCAAGCAACACTAGGCCAATAAAATGGACAACCTGGAAGAAATGGACAAATTCTTAGAAAGGTATAACCTTCCAAGACTGGACCAGGAAGAAATAGAAAATATGAACAGACCAATCACAGGTAAAGATTAAAAATCTTCCAACAAACGAAGGTCCAGGACCAGATGGCTTCACAGGTGAATTCTATCAAACATTTAGAGAAGAGCTAACACCCATCCTTCTCAAACTCTTCCAAAAAATTACAGAGGAAGGAACACTCCCAAACTCATTCTATGAGGCCACCATCACCCTGATACCAAAACCAGACAAAGATACTACAAAAAAAGAAAATTACTGACCAATATCACTGATGAATAAAGATGCAAAAATCCTCAACAAAATACTAGCAGAATCCAACAACACATTAAAAGGATCATACACCATGATCAAGTGGGATTTATCCCAGGGATGCAAGGATTCTTCAATATATGCAAATCAAGCAATGTGATACACCATATTAACATATTGAAGAATAAAAACCATATGATCATCTCAATAGTTGCAGAAAAAGCTTTTGACAAAATTCAACACCCATTTAAGATAAAAACTCTCCAGAAAGTGGGCATAGAGGGAACTTACCTCAACATAATAAAGGCCATATATGACAAACCCACAGCAAACATCATTCTCAATGGTGAAAAACTGAAAGCCTTTCCTCTAAGATGAGGAACAAGACAAGGATGTCCACTCTCACTGCTATTATTCAACATAGTTTTGGAAGTCCTAGCCATGGCGATCAGAGAAGAAAAAGAAATAAAAGGAATACAAATTGGAAAAGAAGAAGTAAAACTGTTACTGTTTGCAGATGACATAATATGATACATAGAGAATCCTAAAAATGCCAGCAGAAAACTACTAGAGCTAATCAATGAATTTGGTAAAGTTGCAGGATACAAAATTAATGCACAGAAATCTCTTGCATTCCTATACACTAATGATGAAAAATCTGAAAGAGAAATTATGGAAACACTCCCATTTACCACTGCAACAAAAAGAATAAAATACCTAGGAATAAACCTACCTAGGGAGACAAAAGACCTGTACGCAGAAAACTGTAAGACACTGATGAAAGAAATTAAAGATGACATAAACAGATGGAGAGATATACCATTTTCTTGCAGTGGAAGAACCAATATTGTGAAAATGACTCTACTACCTAAAGCAATCTACAGATTCAATGCAATCCCTATCAAATTAACGATGGCATTTTTTACAGAACTAGAACAAAAAATCTTAAAATTTGTATGGAGACACAAAAGACCCCGAATAGCCAAAGCAATCTTGAGGGGAAAAAACGGAGCTGGAGGAATCAAACTCCCTGACTTCAGACTATACTACAAAGCTACAGTAATCAAGACAATATGGTTCTGGCACAAAATCAGAAACATAGATCAATGGAACAAGATAGAAAGCCCAGAGATAAACCCACGCACCTATGGTCAACTAATCTATGACAAAGGAGGCAAGGATATACAATGGAGAAAAGACAGTCTCTTCAATAAGTGGTGCTGGGAAAACTGGACAGCTACATGTAAAAGAATGAAATTAGAACACTCCCTAACACCATCCACAAAAATAAACTCAAAATGGATTCAAGACCTAAATGTAAGACCGGACACTATAAAACTCTTAGAGGAAAACATAGGAAGAACACTCTTTGACATAAATCACAGCAAGATCTTTTTTGATCCATGCCCTAGAGTAATGGAAATAAAAACAAAAATAAACAAATGGGACCCAGTGAAACTTCAAAGCTTTTGCACAGCAAAGGAAACCATAAGCAAGACGAAAAGACAACACTCAGCATGGGAGAAAATATTTGCAAACAAATAAATGGACAAAGGATTAATCTCCAAAATATATAAACAGCTCATGCAGCTCAATATTAAAAAAACAAACAACCCAATCCAAAAATGGGCAGAAGACCTAAATAGACATTTCTCCAAAGAAGACATACAGATGGCCAAAAAGCACCTGAAAAGCTGCTCAACATCACTAATTACTAGAGAAATGCAAATCAAAACTACAATGAGGTAGCACCTCACAGCTGTTAGAATGGGCATCATCAGAAAATCTACAAACAACAAATGCCAGAGAGGGTATGGAGAAAAGGGAACCCTCTTGCACTGTTGGTGGGAATGTAAATTGGTACAGCCACTATGGAGAACAGTATGGAGGTTCCTTAAAAAACTAAAAATAGAATTACCATATGATCCAGCAATCCCAGTACTGGGCATATACCCACAGAAAACCATAATTCAAAAAGACACATGCACCCCAATGTTCATTGCAGCACTATTTACAGTAGCCAGGTCATGGAAGCAACCTAAATGCCCATTGACAGATGAATGGATAAAGAAGATGTGGTACATATATACAATGGCATATTACTCAGCCATAAAAAGGAACGAAATTGGGTCATTTGTTGAGACGTGGATGGATCTGGAGACTGTCATACAGAGTGAAGTAAGTCAGAAAGAGAAAAACAAATATCGTATATTAACGCATGTATGCGGAACGTAGAAAAATGATACAGATGAACTGGTTTGCAGGGTAGAAGTTGAGACACAGATGTAGAGAACAAACATATGGACACCAAGGGTGGAAAGCCATGGTCCGGTGGGGATCGTGGTGTGATGAATTGGGCAATTGGGATTTACATGTATACACTGATGTGTATAAAATTGATGACTAATAAGAACCTACTGTATAAAAAAGTAAATAAAATAAAAAAAACTATTATGAGCAAATATGAATGTTGCTTTAAGACCTAAAAAAAAAAAAAACGAAAACTTACACCTGTGGTTCTCAACCTATTGAACCCGCACAAGTGCAACAGCATCACCTAGGAACTTGTTGAAAATGCAAAATTTCAAGCTGTATCCCACACTTACTGAATCAGAAACATTGGGGTTAAGGTTCAGCACTCTGTGTTTAATGAGCCCTCCAGGTGAATCAAATGCAGGCTAGGATTTGAGAACCATTGGGTTTCAAAACATCAATATTGTTTTGAGAAGTGGGTGCAGTGACCGATAAGACTTTGGTTCTCTTTCCTAGAAAGACTAAATGCAGTTATATGGTAGCTGTTTTTGTGTGAAAGTTTAAGTATGAAAAGAAGAGAGCTGGGGCTGGAGTATGACAGACAATGATTATTGACCTCTTCAGCTTTCCTTACAACCTTCTGAGATATCTGAAAACTGGAAAGTTAAGAACTCTCCTTCTTCGATTCTATTGCTGCTAAGTTTCCAGATATGATTTAGGTTCTGCCAATTACATGCACTCATGTGAGATTTGTAAGGTGAAAGTGAATCTCACAAGTCAATGCTACCCTTCTACTGTTCTGTTTATTTCTGCTGTAAGCCCAGGTTGGAAGAATTGGAATTATCTCTAGCAGCTGTGGCCGAGATCCTGGTGTCTGCTCTTAAGTTTTGTGGCAGTCCAGAGTTAGGAGGTGAGATATCCATTTTGTTGGTGTCGATTGTGGTGGAGATGATGCAGTTCTGGAGCTGGGAACTAAGGTGATCATTTCTTTGAATTGCCAAACAGCTCCTGATACTCTGTTTTTCTGTTCATGGCAAGGACAGAAGTTCTTTTGGTGGTCCAGCTTTTCAGTGTGACTTTGTGGATAGTTCTTGGATGCCCAAATCAGAGCCTATTTCATCAGCCCTTCCTCCCAGCCATTTTTTATCATATAATAAATTTTACTAGAGTGGATTTCAGTTTTCTGAAACTGTTTCTAAATGATATAGTAGGTGACCTGTAGTTTATCCTCTCTGGAAGCTTTTAGCACTTTTTTTTAAGATAAGATCTCCCTTATCTTTTGTGTTCTAAACTTTTACAGCAATTTGTTCTAAATTGTGGGTCTATTTTGATTCACGTGCTAGGCACTGGGTAAGTTTTGGTATGAAGACTTAAATCTGAGCACAGGGAACTTTTTAAAAATATTATTATAATTGATAATTTCCTTCACTCTCTTTTCTTTGCTCTCTCTCTAGATATCTTTCAATTCTTTGCTCTCACTCTTTCATCCTCTAAAATTTTCTTCAGCTTTCTAAGAGTTTGTAAATGTTAATTCCTCCTATTGAATTATTTTTTCAGCCCTCATATTTTTTATTTCTAAGATTTTTTCCTTTTTTATGCCATACTGCTCTTATTTTTTGGATGTAATCTTTTCTTGAATCTTTCCAAAGATTAATTCCACCCCACTCAGCTTTACTGAAGTATGATTGACAAATAAAAATTGTATATATTTAAGGTATACAATCTGATGTCTTGCTATACATATACATTTTGGAGTGATTACCACAATCAAGCTAATTAGCATAGTAATCACATCATACAGTTACTTTATGTGTGTGTGTGAACACTTGAAATATACCCTCTTAGCAAATTTCAAATATACAATACATAATTATTAACTATAGACACCATATATTATATTAGGTCTATTTGTCAGGCCTCTAGAACTTGTTTATATTATAACTGAAAGTTTGTATCTATGATCAACATCTCCCCTATTCTCTCACCCTGCCACCATCCTACTTTCTGTTACTATGAGTTGACTTTTTGAAATTCCACAAGTAAGTGAGATCATGCAGTATTTGTCTTTCTGTGTCTAGTTTAGTTCACTTAGAATAATGTCCTCCAGGTTCACACATGTATAAATGGCAATTTTTTAAAAGGTAGAATAATATTCCATAGATAGATACATCTATTTGTCTCATTTTTGTGGGTACTCATTCACTGTGCTCTCACTTTCCCCTGTGGGAGAAATTGTTGGTTAAAGGGACCTCTCTCAGCACTGAGCTGTGCTGCCTTGGGGAAGGGGTATCATGGGTACAGTGAAACTATTCTTCGTACCTTCTTCAATACACTTATTCTTGGATTTTTTTGTTCCAATGGTGTGCTGAAACTTCTCCACTGGACTCCTGGACTCCCACAAAGGTGCTCTTATCCATGGGTGGTTGTCAGAATCAATGCTCTGTGGGGGAAATGATGATAGAAAACTCCTATTCTGCCATCTTGCTGACCCCCAAAATTCTAATTAAAGGTTTCTTTTATTTTTTTAAAGCTCCCTTCTGTTATGTTTCCTTCAATGTTATTTATAGTATTTTTTAATCTCAATATTCCTCTCCCTTTTATTACAAGCTTTCTTTACATATATGATGACCCTTGATTTGTGTTCTGATTTGAAAATAATAAGTAAATTGTAAGTTCTGTGAATATGAATGGGGCTTGTTGACTGGAAGACAGCCTTTTATTTGTCTTTAAGTGGAGGAAGCTCTTTTGCTGTGAGAATCACAGATATTAAAATGCCAAAATATTGCTCCAGGGCCATTCAGTTTCTTCAGGGGAGTGAAAGCACATTTAACTATTCTGTCTTGGAGATGGACACTTGACTGTTCACTTTTCCCCATGGAATTTCATATAGAGCTACATTGTGCAGTATAGTAGCCATTAGCTTCATGTGGCTACTGAGCACATGAAATGTAGCTAGTCTGAACTAAGATGGCTGTAAGTATAAAATACACACCAGAGTGTAAAGATTTAGTACAAAAAAGAAAACTCATTAAAATTTTTATATTGATTACTTACTGAAATATTAGTATTTCAGATATGTGTTGGGTTAATTTAAATATATCAAAATTAACTTCACTGTTTCTTTTTACTTTGGGTACTATAATATTTAAAATTATATATGTGGCTCAAAGTATATTTCTATTGCTTAGCATTTATATAGAGCTTTCAATTATCTTTTTTCAGTTCCATATCTTACTTATGCTTTTCGTACTTCTAATATCTAGCTTGCTGAATAACAAGTATGTCTGAAGCTCTTTTAAGTTTGCTAATTTCCCACATCAGCTATAACTCCTTCTAAGTATCCTTGAGATTTTAGCTTTTTTCTGACTGGTTCCATCAGTTACATTTTCCATTTGATTTCTATTTCCTATAAATTAATTGAAGTCTCTCATGTGCTGATGTCCTTCCTCTTATTACCTTTATAATTTAGGGTTTATACTTATAAGTTTTTAAAAATATTATTTTCATGTAGATTCAAGAGGAAGAGGACATAACATGTTGTTTCAAAAATACTCTTTGATCTAATAGATTATTCAAGCCTAGAAGTCTTTCTCTGGATCTTATACTCGTATATGTCTTCAGCATTGCCAGGCAAGGAGCACTAAAAACAGTAGGGATTCATTTAATTTCTAATGAATCCATACTTGTAAGAGAAAGAGAGTATATATTTAAACTGAAAGTGATGAATTCTGTTTCCTTATGATGGGGACTGTATCAGTTAAGGTTGTAATTAACCCAAAGTGGTTAATTAAAGAGGTAAGTGAAAGTACTGAAAAAGAAACTGGTGTGGAGATCAAAATGGTGGAGTAGGAGGACATGGTGTCACCCTTCCCCCATGAACACATCAAAAATACATCTATAGGTACACCAATGCTCACTGAAAACAAAGTGGAGACTGGCAGAAAGATTCTTGCACAATCAAGGATGTAAGAAAAAATCCACACATAATAGGTAGAAAGGTCAGGACCTGTACACTCATCAGGGAAAACAGAAGAAGAGGGGAATCCTCCCTGGGGAATGAGTGGTTTGAGCCCCATATTGGGCACCACAGCCCTGGGATCCAAACCTGGAAGATGGGTTTGCTTAGCTGGTTTGAAAACCAGTGAGA
The DNA here is from genome assembly GCF_949987535.1 of Balaenoptera acutorostrata. Lineage (NCBI taxonomy): Eukaryota > Metazoa > Chordata > Mammalia > Artiodactyla > Balaenopteridae > Balaenoptera > Balaenoptera acutorostrata. The sequence continues at coordinate 93,238,186 of NC_080065.1, forward strand.
CTAGCAGGAGGGCTGTTAGAAACCTAGACTCTTCTTGTGAAGGGTGAGCCAACACTTGTTTACTCCCAAAACAAGGCAGAGGAAGCAGATGGAAATAGCCCAGGACTTTGGCCATTTTCCTGTGACTGCCACTGTGTGCCCCCCAGTCTGAGCCAAGCATCCGCTCTGGCCACACTTGCTCTGTGTCACAACACCACATTAAGGTAAGGGCTGACAGAGCTGATGGTAGTGTGGAATTGTTAAGGCACAGTACAAGCCTGGACCCAGAATGGCATCTGAATAGGGTAAGGGTGGTCTTTGCTGGTGCCTATAAAGGCAGTAGATCAGGAGCAGTCCAGGACTCTGACACAGTCTGCACCCCGTTCCACACTGAGCACCTGCTCCAGATGCTCTTGCTCCAGAATTGCTCCCCTCTGGGCCAAGAGTGTCAGTGCTGCAATGGAGGAAACACACTCTTACAGAGAACAGAGCCAGCTTGGACCCAACCATCAAGACTTCTGCTCCAGCAACTTGGAACCCAACCCTGCCCCCATAAGGTGATGGGTGGTGTTGGCCACTGAGCAGAGGAGAAGCCCTGGCTCACAACTGCCTCTGGCTCTAGTCCCTCCAGATCCAGCGTCACTTTCTACCAAGGTGATAGCCATCAGCACACCCTGAAGGAGGGCATGACTCATGTTCACATCAGATCCAGTTCTCCCACCAAAGTCACTGGGTACACAAAGACTGTAAAGGGACACTCCCATGTAAGAAAACCCCTTCAAGACTGCAATAGGTAACTATCTCACCTAATTTCATAGAGAAAGAGAAACTTCATCAAAATGAGAGGACAAATGTATTTATTTCAAATGAAAGAACAACAGAAAAACCCTGAAAAACAGCTAATGAAACACAAATAATTTATCAGATAAAGAGTTCAAAGCATTAGTATACAAATACTAAGTGAATTAGGGAAAAGAATAGGTGAACACAGTGAGAATTTTAGCAAGGGACTAGAAAATATGAAGAAGAAGCAGTCAGAACTAAAGAAAGAAGAACCAGTCAAAACTGAAGAATACAATAACTGAAATAAAAAATACACCAGAAGGAATTAATAGCAGACTGGGTGATATGGGAAAACGCAGAAGTGATCTGAAAGATACAATGCTGGAAATCACACATTCAGAACAGCAAAAAGAACAACAAAAACTTTACAGTTTAAGGGACCTCTAGGACAACATGAAGGGTACAAATATTTGCATTGTAGGGGTCCCCAGGAGAAGAGAGAGAAAAAGTTGTACACAGTGGATTTGATGAAATTATCACTGAAAACTTCCTGAACCTGAAAAATGAAACAGATATCCAGGTACAAGAAGCACAGAGGGTCCCAAAAGAGATGAACCCAAACAAACCCACACCAAGACATATCATAATTAAAATGGCAAAAGTTAAAGAAAGACGTCTAAATGCAGCAAAAGAAAAAAAAAGAGTCATATACAAGAGACATCCCCTCCCCGCCCCCCCGCAATAAGGCTATCAACTGATTTTTCTGCAGAAACTTTTTAGGCCAGAAGGTAGTGGCATGATATATTCAAAGTGTTATGGGGAAAGACATACAATCCAGGATATTCTACCCAACAAGATTATCATTTAGAATTGAAGAAGAGGTAATGAACTTCTCAGACAAGCACAAACTAAAGGAATTCATCAATACTAAACCTACCCTAAAAGATATAAAGGGTCTTCTCTAAGTAGAAAAAAATGGCTACAACAAGAAGTAAGAATCTATAGGAAAGGAAAAATCCCACTAGTAAAAGCAAATGTATACTGAAGGCTGTGGATGAACCACTTAAATAAAATAGTACAAAGATTAAAAGACAAAAAAAGTAAGACAAACAATAACTATAATAAACAGTGAAGGGATAAACTTGAAGATGTAGAACACATCAAAAACACAAAATGTAGGGGAGGGGAGTAAAAAATGTAGATATTTTAGATGTTTTAGATTCTTTTTGAACCTAAATGACTACCAGTTTAAAACAAGTAAATGTAGTTCTAGGTCAACATATATGAACCCCATGGTAACCACAAATCAAACACCTACAGTAGATACACAAAAACCATAGAGAAAGGAACAAGCATACCACTAAAGAAAACATCAAACCACAAGGAAAGAAACTAAAACAAAAAGAAATGAACATAGAACTATAAAAATAATCAGAAAACAAGTTTAAAAATGACATTAAGCACTATCAATAATCAATTTAAATGTCAATGGACTAAATGCTCCAATCAAAGGACATATGGTTACTGACTGGATTTAAAAAAAAAACAAACTCACCTATATGTTGCTTATAAGAGACTCAATTCAGAGCTAAAGACACACAGAGACTAAAAGTGAGGAGATGGAAAAAGATATTTCATGCAAACATATGACAAGAAAGTGGGTGTAGCAATACTCATATCAGACAAAATAGGCTTTAAAACAAAATCTATAACAAACGACAAAGAATCACGTTATATCATGATAAAAGGATCAGTACAAGAAGAGGATTTTATATTTGTTAACATATATGTACCCAATACAGGAGCAACTAAATATATAAAGCAAATATTATTGGACATAAAGGGAGAAATCACCAATAATATAATAATAGTAGGGGACTTTAACACCCCACTTACACCAATGGACAGATCATCCAGACATAAAATCATTAAGGCAACAGCGGTCTTAATTAATACAATAGATCAGTTGGACTTAACAGATATCTACAGGGCATTCCATCCGCAAACAGCAGAATACACATTGTTTTCAAGAACATAAGAAATGTTCTCCGGGATAGATCACATGCTAGGCCACAAAACAAGTCTCAATGCATTTAAGAGGCTAAAAATTATGTCAAGCATGTTTTCTGACCACAACATTATGAAACTAGAATTCAATTACTGAGAGAAAAATGAGAAAAACACAAACGTGGAGACTAAACAGCATGCTACTAAAAAACAAATGGGTCAATGAAGAAATCAAAGAGGAAATCAGAAAATACCTTGAGAAAAATGAAAATAAAACCACAGCCTTCCAAAATCTAAGGGACACAGCAAAAGCAATTGTAAGAGGGAAGTTTATAGCAATACAGGTATACCTCAAGAAACAAGAAAAGTCTCAACTAAACACCCTAACCTACCATCTTAAAGAATTAGAAAAAGAAGAAAAAACAAAGCTCAAAATCAGCTGTAGGAAGGAAATAATAAAGATCAGAGAGGAAATAAATAAAATAGAGACCAAAAAAGCAATATAAATTCCAATGAAACAAAGAGCTGTTTTTTTTTAAAAGATAAACAAAATGATAAACTTTTAGCTGAGCTCACAAACAAAATAAGAAATTAAAGAGGAGAAATAACCAATACCACAGAGATATAAAAAATAATAATAGGAGAGTACTATGAACAGTTATATGCCAACATATTGGACAACATAGAAGAAATAGATAAATTTCTAGAAACACACAATCTTCCAAGACTGAATCAGGAAGAAATAGACAATCTGAACAGAACAATCACTAGTAGTAAAATTGAATTTGTAATTTTAAAAACTTCCAGCAAACAAAGGTCCAGGACCAAACAGCTTCACAGAGGAATTCTACCAAACATATAAAGAAGATCTAATACTATCCTTCTCAAATGATTCCAAAAAATTGAAGAGGATGGAACACTCCCAAATTCATCTATGAGGCCACAATTACCTTGATACTATAAACAAAGACATCACATACAACAAAATTGTAGGCCAATATCTCTATGAATATAGATGCAAAATCCTCAACAAACTATTACTGAACTGAATTCAACAATATATAAAAAGGATCACACACCATGATCAAGTGGGATTTATTCCAGGGATGCAAGGATGGTTCAATATCTGCAAATCAATCAGTATGATACACCACATTAACAAACTGAAGAATAAAAACCATATGATCATCTCAATAGATGAAGAAAAAGCTTTTGACAAAATTCAATGTCCATTCATGATAAAAACTCATCAAAGTTGGTATAGAGGGAACATATCTCAACATAATAAAGGTCATATACGAAAAACCCACAGCTAAAATCATAATGGTGAAAACGGAAAGCCTTTTTTTCTAAAATCAGGAACAAGGCAAGAATGACCACTCCTGCTATTTCTATTTAACATAGTACTGGAAGTCCTAGCCACAACAATCAGACATGGAAAAGAAAGATGAGGCAACCAAATTTGAAACATAGAAATAAAACTGTCACTCTTTGCAGATGACATGACACTATATATGGAAAACCCTGAAGTCTCCACCAGAAGACTATTAGAACTACTAACTGAATTCAGTAAATTTGCAGGATATAAGACTAATATACAGAAATCTGTTGCTTTTCTATGCACTATAATGGACTATCACAAAGAGAATTTAAAAAACCAATCCCATTTACAATTGCCCCCAAAATAATAAAATATCTGGGAATAAATTTAACCAAAGAGGTGAAAGATCTATACTCTGTAAACTATAAGACATTGATGAAGGAAATTGAAGAGTATACAAATAAGTGGAAAGATATCCCATGTTCATGGATTGGAAGAATTAATTTTATTAAAAGGTACATACTATTCAAAGCAATCCACAGATTTAATGCAATCCCTTTCAGAACACCCATGACATTTTTCACAGAACTAGACCAAATAATCCTAAAATTTATATTGGACCACAAAAAACCCTGAATAGCCAAAGGAATCTTGGAAAAAAGAACAAAGCTGGAGGTATCATACTTCCTGACTTCAGACTACACTACAAAGCTACAGAAATCAAAACAGCATGGTACTGGCACAAAACAGATATATAGATCAATGGAATAGAATAGAGAGCTCAGAAATAACCCCCTGCACTTATTCTATTAGTCTATGACAAAGGAGGCAAGAATTACAGTGGAGAAAAGACAGTTTCTTTAATAAGTGGTGCTGGGCAAACTGGACAGCTACATGTAAAAGAATGAGATTACAACATTTTCTCATACTATACAGAAAATAAACTCAGTATGGATCAAAGATATAAATGTAAGACCATAAACCATAAAACTCCTAGAAGAAAACATAGGCAGAACATTCTTTGACATAAATCATAACAATATTTTTTTTGGATCGGTCTCCTAAAGCAAAGGAAACAAAGGCAAAAGTAAACAAATGGGACCTAATTAAACTTAAGAGATTTTGCACAGGAAAGGAAACCACTGACAAAATGAAAAGCTAACCTACTATAAGGGAGAAAATATTTGCAAATGATATGACCAATAACAGGTTACTATCCAAACATATAAACAGTTCATATAACACAGTATCAAAAAAAACCCCAAGGTAACCCAATTGAAAAATGGGCAGAAGACAAGAATAGACGTTTTTCCAAAGAAGACATACACAGGGCCAACAGGCACATGAAAAGATGCTCAACATCACTAATCATCCGAGAAATGCAAAGCAAAACCACAATGCGATACTAATTCACACCTGTCAGTATAGCTATCATCAAAAACACTACAAATAACAAATGTTGGTGAGGGTGTGGATTAAAGGTAACCCTAGTATACTCTTGGTGGGAATGTAAATTGGTGCAGTCACTGTGGAAAACAGTATGGAGGTTTCTCAACAAACTAAAAATGGAACTACCATATGATCCAGCAAATCCACTCCTGGGTATATATCCAAAGAAAATGAAAACACAAATTCCAAAAAATACATGCAAACCAATGTTCAGATCTGCATTGTTTACAGTAGCCAAGATGTGGAAGCAACCTAAGTGTCCATCAACAGATGAATGGATAAAGAAGATGCGTTTTTAAAATATATACAATAGAATATTACTCAGCCACAAAAAAGAATGAATTTCTGCCATTCCAACAATATGGTTGGACCTAGAGCATAGTATTCTTAGTGAAATAAGTCAGACAGTGAAAGACAAATACTGTATGTTATCACTTATATGTAGAATCTAAAAAATATAACAAACAAATGAATATAAGAAACAGAAACAGACTCACAGTTATAGAGAACAAATTAGTGGTTACCAGTGGGGAATGAGGAGGGTTGAGGGGCAAGATCAGGGTAGGGGATTAAGAGGTACAAACTACTATGCATAAAATAAATAAGCTACAAGGAAATGTTGTACAACACAGGGAACATAGTCAATATTTTATAATAACTTGAAATGCAGTATAATCTGTAAAAATTAGAATCACTAAGTTGTTCACCTGAAACTAATATAATATTATAAATCAACTATACTTCAACTAAAAATATATATTGGGTAGTTCCCAGAAGTGTATAGAAGACTGGAGAAGTAAGCTTGGGGAAATGGCAGGGACAAATAGAGGTTGGGCATGCAGAATCATAGTCTAAGATATGCCATATAACCACGCTATCAGTACACTGCTGCCACCCCACTGAGCACTGGATGATACAGCCTGCACCAGTGCTGGATTTTGCTCTTGGCAACTCTGCCTCTGAAAATTGGTTGCTGTTATTGCCAAAAGAATTCTTCTCTGACCATGCTTCTTTACATCACCAGCTCCTGAGTCAAAATCACTGGAAGGGGCATCTGATTGCCAGAGCCTAAGTCATGTGCCAGTAGAGAGTAGGAAAGCAGGTATCTGGCATTTTCTGCTACTATAATGGGAAGCTCTGCCTTCCCTTAGGATTTGTATAGTAAGAAATTCCTCAAACAGCAAAGAAGTTTGGTTTCCAGGTAACCAAAAGAAGTAATAAATGGCATCCTCAGAGCACATAGCCGATATTCAGAACAAATATTCGGCATAACTTTTAGAAATGTGAATGCTTAAATATGTTTAGAAAATAGATTCTTGTAATTATAGTAACAGCAAAATGCAGAGATAAATAGGCTGTGAGATCTACAACACTATATCAAATGATTTCTGAAAGACAAAAAATCTGAAGATTTAAAAGAAAGAGTTGATTATCAATGATTCAGCTTCTTACTCAATGCAGAAATCCTTCCCCAAGATCCATTTGAACCCTTGCAGTATTTAGGGAGCTCACTGAAATGGGGTTTCATTCCAACGGACTTGTTAGTAGTGTGATGTTAGAAATTTCCTCCTTATATAAGATGAACTTTTCTCTCTTATAACATCCACCCATGAATCCTAGATCTGATGACTAGTTATTCAGAATAGAGTGCAATACTTAAAAGTTTTATTTTAACTACTGGAGTCAGACCAATATTTGATTCCTGACTTTGTTTCTTACTAGCTCGGTGACCTCTCTAATTCTTATTTTCTTCATCTGAAAAATAAGGATTATAACAGCATCTACCCTAGAGAGTTATTATGAGGTATAAGGTAGTAATTTAGTGCTTAGATCAGTAACCAACACAGAGTGAGCATTCAACAAATATTAGTGATGATAATGATTGACTGACTGATGATGATGATGATAACAGCATTTCCGAAACTGAACGTCAGCTGCCATGAAAATGTAGAATGAAACTGAAGAAAGAACACTGAACTGTTGTGAGATTTCGGTTGCAATCCTGATTCTACCACTGACCAATTCCGTAGACTAAAAGAAGTTACCATATCATTCTTTCTGCAAAATGAAATATTTGGATTAAATTATCTTAATAAAGCCCCTTTCAGCTCTAAATTTCTGAGATTCTGTATACACATGTCATCTGTTTTTCATACTGAACATTACCAGATCTCTCAACTGTACCTTGTATAACTTAACAGACTCTTCACAGCATTTGTCACGTTTCCTCAGCAATACTTGTCAGTACTCAAGCTATTATTTTATTAGTAGGCTTGTTTCTTCAGATAACTGAAATTCTTAGTTGTATTTTAAAAATTGAAAATAGAGCATAACCATATATATGTATATATATATATAATACAACAATATAAAGCTATGAACCATATGGCTTGCATTAACTCATGAAAAGAAAGTAATCTTACACAAACAAAATATGATCACCTGTGTCTTAAACACAGGTCTTATAGTCCTAGAAATACATATGTATTCTGTAGATTGTATGTTTGATCACACTCCTCTATAAACTCTATGAAGACAAGATATGTGTCTTTTCTTTTCTCCGCTGTATCCTGGCATTTAGCAAAGTATATATGAATGTACACATACACACACACACACACACACACACACACACACACAAACGATGAACTGAAAAATTGCAACATTTGGGCAACCCTAATTCTACCTCTAAGCAAAGACCGACATTTATCTCTTCAAGTGCTGACTTTGCTTTTGAGGAATGTTGTTATGAAGAATTTTGAATGGCACCTCAAAAAATATGGTGTATTTGTTTTGTTAAATTAATTTAATCCAGGCTTTTCAGCCATTACTAAGACTTTGAAAAGTCAATGCTGCCTGGAGTTTATATTGCCAAAAGTTTGGAAATGTTGACTTAGAGGTGGGAAGAAGTAGCCAGAAATTGCTTTTGTAGAATACCCCTTAATTTTGTTTTGAGGAAAGATTAAGTGTAGATGAGGACACTGAGAAAGAGAGATATTTTGGACTGCAGGGCCATCATTATGCAGATAATATTCAGCTTTATTCAGCCATACATCTTTTCCTCCAGCCCAGATGGTGAAATGACTCATCTATTCCACTGGCCAACAAAACAAGGGAGACAGAAGAGGAGCTGTTATAATCCAGATAAAAATGGATGATGTTTCAGAAGCAAGGGGAAAATATTTCTAGGCAATGATGATGGTACATTGATAGTACTTGTTAATACTTTACATTCCTTTTCAGATTCACAGCTTGAGTTTCATATTGCTTCCAGGATTCCTGAGGAGTAGTAGTTCTGGCCAGGAATTCTTTTTATCTTTGTCGTGGATGTAAGTTGCAAATATTTTTGAGCATCGAATTACTTACTTTAGCAATTTTTCTTTGTGAAGCCTAAACATCAACCTTCAAACGTGTGACTTTTAAAATTAGTTTCTGTGAAAATCATCTAACAATTTTGTGTGGAGCATTTTCTAGTTAAGGATTTGGCTAGGATGAATGTACAAATTCCTTTATTGAATAACTGGGAAAAAATGGCTACTGGGTAGGAAGAACGATGAGGTAGATAATTAAGGGGCCTGAAAGACAAAAATTAATGGGATAGGATAAAGAAGGTTTTGTGTATGCTTGCTTCTATGATTGTCATTATGGAAGGTTATGCTGAGTCTCTGTGTAGGACTTTTTAGATATATCTTTACAGAAAATCATGAATCTTGCCTTCTTCCCCAAAGATCTGAAGAAATAATTGATTTCTAGGAAATCATACTTGTCTTTCACTAACTAGAAACTTTGTTTCTAATGCAAGAGAGAATGGAAATAACTAGGTAAGATTTGTTCTTAGCTATTAGTGGCATAACTGTATTTTGAATCTAACTTGCTATTCCGTTTGTTCCCAAAGCCATTGACCTGAGATTGCTTAACTACAGTGGCTATTAGTATTCCTCAATCCTAAAGCATTTGGTAGCTGTCTATGCCCTGTGACATTGGGTAAAATCTCTCACCAGCACAGTGACAGTTCTACACAGCTGAGCCTTCTTTCCTGTTGTTATCCTGGAAGGGCTATTTACATGCTCTATGTTAGCCAAACTAAACTTATTGATAATATATATAATTTATTGTGATTCCACTACAACTGGCTACCAATGCTATTATTACTCAGAATACCTTTTCTTACTACAGGAGGCATCTCTTATTTTGCCTGCCTAACATACATTTCTCCTTCTTCTGGTAATAATATCTAGATTTTCCATTGAGGAAGAACTTCCTCTCATTGCATACAATTTTTGTGGGTCCATCAATCAAGGTGTTCATCCCAACTCTGGCTAAGGAGTAGATACATTACTTATGGAAAGCCAGTCAGAATCTATCTCTCCCTGGAATTTCAATCTTGAGCAGCATAAGAATAAACATAGTTGGAACTATTCATCAAGATAGTAGTGTCTATTAAAAAGATTGTCAAACATCTCCTACTTTCTAGCTATCCAGAGCTGCTCTGTTTCACATCCATTCCAACACAAAATTATTCAGCTTCTCTGTAATTCTATGAGCTAAACCTTTATCCATCTAATAAATTCTCTATCTGCTTAAGTTAGAGACAATTTCTATTGCTTGTAAACAAAGAATACTGATGGCCTCTGTGGTAGACAAAATAATGGCTCCCCAAAGATGTTCACAACCTAATCACCAGAACCTCTGAATATAGTATGCTACATGGCAAGGGGGAATTAGGGTTGCAGATGAAATTAAGATTGCTAATCAGCTGATTTTAAGATGAAGAGATTTTTCCAGGTGGCCCAATGTAATCACACAATATTAAATAGGGAAGAGGGAAGCATAAGAATCAGAAAGAGAGAGAAACATGTGACCCGCAATTGCTGGCTTTAAAGATGGAAAGGAGTCATAAGCCAATGAATGTGGGCAGCTTCTAAAAGCTGGAAAAGGTAAGGAAATGGATTCTTCCCTAGAGCCGTCAGAAACACACAGCCCTGCTGATATCTTCATTTTAGCCCAGTGAGACATATTTCGGATTTCTCACCGTCAAAACTGTAAGATATAAATCTGTGTTGTTTTAGGCCACTAATTCTGTGGCAATTTGTTACAGCAACAGTAGGAAACTAATACAGACTGATAAGATATGACTGTGTAAATCCCATATATCCTTCAAGGGAAATACCACTTTCTCCATGTAGGCTTTTATTTTTAATTATTTTTTAGTTGTGAAATATTTCAAACATTTATAAAAATCTAGAGAAATTTATCATGAATATACATGTATACCATACAGTTTTGCAATTATATTTATTGATATAATTATTTACTTCAGTATTTTTAAAAATAAATAAAATATAACAAAGTCCCTTGAGTGCAGTTTTTTAAATCTCATTTCCCTCCCACCTTCCCTAGATATATGTCCTAACCTGAATGTATCATTCCTGTGCCTACATTTTATAATTTTATTTATTTATATATAAACAATACGTAGTTTTCTTTTTCATATTTTCACACTTATATAAACCTGTATAAATCATTCAACAACTTCTTTTCACTGAAAATTGTATTTTTGGCTTTTATACATGATGAAATATATAAATATAATTCATTAAATGTTGGTATCTAGTAGTACATAAGCTAAATAGAAGTAACAAACCCCCTCAAAGCAGAGTTGCTTAAAACTAGATAAAAGCATATTTCTTTCTCAACATAATAGTCCAAGGTTGGGCAGTACAAGGCTATTGTGCCATCTTCAACATGTGGTTTCCATCTGTGGGATGAAGATAGTTATGCTCTAGCTCTTCCCATTTCCCAGACAAATAAAAAGGGAAAGGATAAGAGTAAGGTAGTTGCATTGTTTTTTGGTATAACTAGGAAGTGACATATCACTTCAGCTCACATCCCATTGCCTGAACTAATCACAAGTTCACACTCAGCTGCAAAGAAGCTGGAGAATGCGACCTCTAGCTAGGCAGTGAAATGCCCGGCTATAATTTGGAAGTTCTGTTACTGAAGAAAGGAGGAGAAACTTCAATACTCTCCTATCAGTAAAATAGACCCAGTAGAAAGAAAATCAGCAAGGACAGAGAGAACCTGAATCCTATCAACCAACTGAATCTAGTTAACATTTATAAAGTGTTCCATCCACAACAGCAGAAAACACATTCTTTTGAAGTGCACAAACACTTACCAAGATAGATCGTATTTTAGATCATAAAACAACCTTAACAACTGTAAAAGAATTGAAGTCATGCAAAATGCATTCTGACTATAATGGAATTAAACTAGAAATCAATAAAAAAAAATGACAGAAAGATCTTTAAACACTTGGAATTTAAAATACAGTCCTAAATTCACTACTCAAAGGACAATTCTCAAGGGGAATAAAAAATGTTGAACTAAATAAAAATGAAAATACAACTTAGCGAAATCTGTGGGATACTGCTAAAGCAGTGCTTAGAGGTAAATTTATAGTATTAAAATTCTTATACTACAAGAAAAGAAGTTTCAAATAAATAAAGCTTCCACCGCAAGAAACTAGAAAAAGAACAAAATAATCCAATGCAAGCATTAAAAAATAATAAAGACCAGAAATTAATGAGACAAAGTATAAAAACAATAGAGAAAAATCAATTAAAAGCTGTTTCTTTGAAAAGATTAATAAAATTGATAAAACTCTAGCAAGTCTGACAAATGGAAATAGAAGACACCAACTACCAATACTAGGAATTCAAGAGAGGATATTTATAGACTCTGCAGAAATTAAAAGGATAATAAAGGAACACTAAAATAACCCCCAACACACGTAAATTCAATAATTTGATAAAATGGACAAATTCCTTAACACCAAAAGATAAAATATATAACAATTAGTCTTATAACTATCAAAGAAATTGAATTAGTAGTTTAAAACCTTTTAAAAGAGAAATCTCCATACCCAGGGTTTTACTGGCCAAAGTGGGAACAATTTGAGCAAGAAAATAAAGTAGTATGGATTACAGCCCAGAGTGGAAACTTAATATCAATGAGTCCATACTGATAGAAACAAATGATTAAATAAAGTAACAAATGGGAGAGAAGAGACAAATCTGTGCAGAAGAATTTCAAATAATTTATGTAGATACTCCAACCTCAAGGAAGGGAAGCGTAACACCCCACTCCTTAAGGGCAGTCTGTGCACAGTGACTTCCTTCTGAAGAGGACTGTATGGAAAGTGGGGAAAAAAGAGTAACTTTACAACAGAGAAACGTGACATATACCACCTCAGCCAGGTGATCAAGATCAACCTTAATATTCATAAATCATTTGCTGGTAGTACATACTCTCAATGAAATGTGATGAAAACAACACTTGACCTGTGGGGTCTTCCTCCCCCTAGCCTATGACCCCAGTCTTATCATGAGGAAAACATAAGACAAATGCCACTAGTGGGACATCGTATGGAATATCTAACTAGTACTAAAACTGTTCTAAAACAATGTCTATTTTCAAAATAAAATAAGATAAAAAATAGGGGGGGGGAGAGGATCAAAAATCATTAGAAAAAATGGGGGAAAGAGAGAAGCAGGCAATTCACCAAAAAAAGATACAAAAATTGCTGTTAAATATGTGAAAAGCTGTTCAATTTCACTTATATTAGAGAAATACAAATTAAAACATTTCTAATTTTGTCTTTGCAGAACATCTTTCCTCTTTTGGAGATAGCTTTTAACCTTTTGTTAAAAAGTGTTCTTCCACCCCACTCCATCCCAGTAGTTCTAGCTAACAGGGTCAGTCATAACCACTTGATACATACCAAGCACTCCGCTAATGTCAGCTAGTAAATTGTTATTTGACTTGTGGCAAAACCCGCATTTGAGAAAATTTCTGTTCATGGACAGCTTGAAATTGAAACACAGTCCCCTCCTAGGTTTGGGAGTTTGGAAAGAGGGTAATAGTGACCATAGTGGGCATAATGGAGGCAGCAATGTTGGCCGGGGAATTATACATATATCAGGATCCTCTATTAGGTCAGGCCCAGGATATACGATACACAGCTACACAGAGAGGTACTCCGACCCTGCTCCCCCTTTCTTACTTGCATGATCGATACCTATCACAATGGCCACCACAGTGACAATTATGAGCTGGTATTAGTTTGATTTCCAGGTCAGACATCAGGAAAATCTATTTAGATTCTCTCTCTCTCTCTCTCTCTCTTTCTCTCTCACACACACACACACACACACACACACACACACACACACACTGTTCACCATAAAACTAACAGTTATGCAGGGAGGAACATCTCACTTCAAGGGCTGCCTGAGCCACATACATCTATCTGTTCCAGGCTCTGAGAATAATGCTCATTTGTAGGTTTCAGTTGATTGGGCCACCTACACAGTGGTGGATGTTGAAATCCACCTTGTGATATCAGACATCCCCAATTCGTTTTTTTCTTAGCAAACTCTGGTTTACAGACCTTGATTTGGTTTCTAATATTGTAGCCATGGTGGCTTAGTTTAGGATCAAGTATAGAAATTCCCAGATAGATCAGCATTTGCAAGTGGGCTCAGGGAGAGGCCACTGATAATGGTCAATTTCTAGAAGTCCTGTGACACTGATTTAACATAAGCTGCCCAGGAGATTGCAGGAGATATCAGAATGTGAATTTACTAACTAAAAATGAAAAACAACTGTCATGGGAACTAGAAGACCCACAGTCAGAATGAAGAGCTTTTCCCTCTTTATAATCAAGTTTATATGATTAAAAGGTTATCTGAACATAAAAATTTTAGCAACAGGCAATAGATAAATCAAATGATTGTTACTATCAGGGCTGATGTGTCCAAATCTCCATGGACATAGTCTTGCCCTAGAGACAGTAATCAAAGTATGATGCCTAAGACTCCCTCTCATTAAGAACCCATTGAGATGGACACTGCCAATGTTATCCTTGATAACTCTCCTTTGTGTGTGCAGGGAAGGATCCCAAACTACACTCCATGACTCTCCTTTTCTGGATTTCCTGGGCTGACATGACAGGTATGGATATAAACATCATCCAAACTTTATAGTTCTGAAGGGCTAGAAAGTTATCTCTTTTGCAGGATAATTTGCCCATCAAAGATATGGTAATTATGCTCATTTTACAGTTTGTCTCATAAAGCAGTCCATTTCCTTCATTTCTAAGTTCTTGAGGGCCATCTCTATATATAGTTCTCTATACACACCAAATCTAGCTTCTGACAAGCACAGCACTTTCAATTTGTTTCCATATGGAGAAAAGCATGTAAGAAATTTGTTTCCATATGGAGAAAAACATGTAAGAAAAGCATGGATAATAGCCTTAGAAATTTATCTTTATATTATGAAATGCAATAGACAGGTGCAAAATTGTTGAGTTGCCAAGTTAAATTAATTATAAAAGATATATCCATAAAATAATCAAAGCAAAAATTTGTTCTTAGTCTAGACGGCATTCAGTCCTTTTGGATCATTCATCATGTTTTCTGTAACTTAATTGATTTTTAATATTTGATGCATTTTTATCTTATTAACTGTATAATAGCAATCAGCATCAGATGAGGGTACATTTGTTTCCAGAATGAGTGATTAATGTCCTAAAACCATTTTGTGAAGACCATAGCATATATCTGAGTGAGAGATCCAAGCATGTTAACAATACCAAAGGAACTATGTTATCAGCTAAAAATTGTTCAGATGCTGGCATCTGCACATTCTTCTTCTTTTCTTAAACTTTTCATGTATGAGATAGTGGTAAATCTCAACTATTTTTCAAAGAGGCAAAGTTTAAAATTATGAAATGTCATTAACTCATTTGCAATTTTATGTTTTGACCATTTGCCAGGTCAACTTCCTTTCTCACATGGCACTTATTTTAAAGCTCACAATATGTTAGTTGTATGAAATAGCTTGCCTGCTGGAAGGATTCTGGAAAGAAGACACCGTTCCATCTTGGTTTTTGTTCATACAGGCTAATATTCTGACTCTGGAGAGGAGACGAGGCTGAAGTCAAACTATGCTCTGGGTGTGGATAAGAGAGCAATTTCTTCTGTATTTAAGCCAGTAACTCCTGCACAGTCACTCTACCCTGGAGCTGTTCTTCTGGATATTCATCGTGTTTTTGGCCCAGCATTTTTGAACAAATGCCCAAGTTTCACAGAATTTCTACTTTATGAGGTCTGCCTCACCAAGGTAGAACACTGAAAATCCAGTCTCTTTAGCAGTGAGGAAACAGGCATATGACCTATATGCCTCCATCAATCACTCTGTCATGTGAAACTTTGATTGGGGAGTCAACAACTCAAGGAAGGAAGCTCTGGGGGCCCTATTTGACTGGCGAGGATAACGACTAAGATGTATGGCTTTTGAGGGTGGCAATGGTTGCACGCTTGAGTTCTGGACTGGCAGTGGCCTTACTACCATCAGCATTTGAGCTTTTGGCACCAGTGTAAACAAAGCAACTAGTGTTGATGGTGTCAGTGGCAGCATCGTGGTAGTTTCTTTAGACCATTCTTGTTGGAAGCCTGGCTGCCGGCATGGTTCTTTAGCCTTTACCATTCTGTAGCCTACAAAGTAGTCTTTTAATAAGCTCACTTTCTGTTTAATCCTCAGACTCAGAGTCTGTGGTTACAAGTAAGAACTCCGACTATAATGTAAAACTGGTAGATATAAACCTTGAAATTTCAGGGGCCCTGACAAGAAGATAAATTTGAAAATAAAGTTAGCATAAAAGAAAGGATGACTGAATGATCAAGAGCTAGAAACAGAGATTTGATGAGTACGTGGATCCAGCCTTACCTGAAGCTAATATGAATAGCTATGTAAGCCAATAAATAAATTCCTTTTTTTTTCTTTTTGCACAAATCATTTTGGGTTGGATTATTTGTCACTGAAGTTGAATGCATTCTGATTAATACAGGTTCTTGATTAATATCTATCTATATCTATACTTATGGCAGGAGTGTCAAAGAATTTGTGGGTATTTTAAGACCACTATAGTGACACAGCTGGTCAGTGACAGAGTTGGGATTCAAACCTAGGAAGTGTGACTCTTACCTACTATGTCAAAAGGGATCTATTAATCAGAATATGATATACATATATATGTATATGCCCCAAAATACACACATTAAAATTTATATAGAGCAGTGATTTTTAATTTTTCTTTTTAGCAGCAGAACCCTTTAAAAAGATAAGTTTTTTTATTTAAAAAGTAAAGCATATTTTTTAAAAAATCTCCTATTGATGAAGGTTGGATTTGGGATGGGATCGGGGTGGGGAGGCACTCTGTCCACTCAGCCACAGTCCAAACTCTGAAAACACCTCAGGAATCTCAGAGGAAGCTCTAGGTCTCTTCAAAGTGCCAGTTTCAAACTGTTTATACATGAAAATTCAGGGATTTATGAAGATGTTCAATATGCAGGGTTGGTGAGAAAAGCAAATTAAAAAACAATATGTGCACCATGGTCCCATTTTTGTTAAAAAAAAAAGCAACCCCACCTATACATGAAAAAATTCAAAGGAAAACACATGATAATATTAATGGACTGGTGGGCTTGCAGGTGATTTTAATTTAAAAAAAATTTTTATCTGAATTTATTAAGATTATCTTTGTATGGAGAAAATCAAGGCTTTTTTGTTAAGTTCAACCTTTCTAAGATGACTTCCCCTATACTTAAACCCTGATGTCACTACTTTAATATGTTGACAACTTTTGATACTGAATCAAATTAATTTTTCAAAGTTATCAGTAAACTGAGAGACATAGTCAGTGATGTCTGGGAAATTATGTATGTAGCATATATTTAGCAGCATGCTGACACTTAGGAGTATTTCAATCCTGAACTGAACTTAGAATTCTTGGTTCTTCCCTTTTATTCTATTGAATAGAAACCCCAAAGTGGCTTCAGAGCTTTTAAACTAGCCAAGGAATATTTGTCCCTTTCAAAAACATGGCATTTGAATAGACACTGTGGCTTTTAGATGCAAATAGATAATTTACTTGATACAGAGACCTCATCTCCTCTCACCTCCTCTCTCATCAATGCCCTTTGCAATCTCACTGAGATACATGTTCAGGCCTAGTCATTGGATCTGTTCTGGTTCAGTGGTGTACAAAATTAGCCTCTATGCAGATAACATCCTTCTACATTTGCATGAAGAAGAGAAAATCATTATTGGTCCTTCATTATCACCACTAAAGATTTTGCCGTTCTGATTAAAAACTGTAATTTTTTAAGTCATTGAAACAGACAGAGATTCAAACTCTGTTTTTTATTTTTTTAGTTTTTCCTTTGCAAAAAATTTAATCTTGTTCCATAAAACAGGTTCTTTATAACTTAACTGCTTTTATGAGACTGTTTATTTACCTTTCTACAATTTTGACCATTTAGGCATGCTAAAGTTATAAAGTATGCTTATTCAGACCTTAAGTTTTTAGGTATGGATGACCGAGGGCAATAATTTCAATGTCAAACTCTGTTTTGTTCTCCCCTCCAATACATGGCATCAGTGTTTGTGTATTTAAAGACAGCTGTAATGAGAAAAATCATGGCATGTTGGAGTTGTAAGGGGTCTTGGAGATCATATGAACTTGTTTTGCTGGTAAAGAAACATACACTGCAAAAGTTGTGACTTGTCAGAGTTACATAATACAGAGTAGGATGACCAGACTAGAATCCAGCTCTACTTACTTTGGGGCAGTTCTTGTGCAATCATGCTATACTACTTGTTATGAGAGAGCTTCCTAAAAATTCCCAAATGGGCTTGAGACCTCTGGTGTTTCTATGTGATGATTTTTTTTCTTATGGGAACATGGAATTACTAGCTCATGACCATTGTTTTTCAGCAAAGTATCCCAGGGTCACAGGGCCCTTTTCTGAAAAAGAGGCTGTATGTCTGGAGTGTGAGTATGTGGGTAATATCTGTGCAACTCCTGCAATGAATCTATAATTGAATTTCTCATTGAGGTCACAGTTTTACCTTGTGGAAAATAATAAAAAGGGTCAGAATATACTCTTCTTTATGTGGGGAGCCCCCCCCCACCCGATAGAGACTTGGATTTAGAACTATGAAAAAACATTTTCTGTTATATACTCCCCAGTTGCCACCTAAGAGACCTCAGCTCTGGGGCTCAGGACAGCTCAGACAAGATTCTCACCATTAGACAAAGAACTAGGAGCAACTATTAATTGGGAATTCATAGGGAATGAAGGGAGTATGAAATGTTCTATCTGTGGATATCCTGTTAATTCTTTCTCATTGCAATAAAAAGAAATTTAACCCAAACAGGAGGTAATTCCTGTAAGTTTAGGAGATTTCTACAACAACTCTATGATAGCATTCTACGATGTAAAGAAGCAATTTTATTTTATATGATTCTCTTAACAGTTCTGTGATATTAGCACAGATGAGAATGATGCAGTCCAGAGAAATGGAACAACAGGACTCGGTTGAAGTTCTGACTCTGCACAGGGAACTGCTCCTCAAGCTCTTAGTCATTGTTGATGCAGCTATAGGAATCTTACAGACATGGAAACAGTCAGTTCAAAAAAACATAAAGATTAAACAACAGGAAGTATTCTGTTAAAGGCAAAAATCCCATGACCTACGTAGTCAAAATACTGTCCTCACAGAGGCAGAGAGGCTGAGAGTGGCTTCTTTTCATTCCGGCTTTTGGATATGAATTTGCAACTTTGAGAGACTATTCTATTCTCTCAGCTGAGAGAATGAGAAGTCTAAGAAAATGAAAATGTTTATTTTAAAAATTGTATCCGCAAAGGGGATACACACCACTCCATGTGTCATTGGGGTATTAACATTTGAAAGCAACTGGATTTTGACATGCCCTTATGGTTGATAGACTTAAAAAGCAGTACAACTAAAAATGAAGGTCTTCCACCCTGTGGTGAAGTATACTTTAAGGTTCTGCTGCAAAATCTTTTATAGCATCTGGAGAGAGGTTCACAGACTGTCAATCTGCAAAGCTGTCCAGACGAGCTTCCCACATATCAAGCTGACCTAAAGCACAGTGCTATGCTGACAATTTCCAGCAGATTGAGACACTAGTTTACTAGTTAGAGGATTCGATAGTTTCACTTTTATTCATTCAAATTACTCAGAGATCCAGTTCTTATAGGTTTAGTTTAATTTCATTCAGGTTGTATAATTTGCACGGCTGATTTAGCAAAATAATTACATTTTTCTGGTAAAAAATCCTTTTATAATATTCATTCTTTCATTCAATATTCACAGCAAATATTTATTAAGTTAGACTTGCAAATTTTGTCCCTCTTTTATCTATATGTCTTTCTAGATATGTATACTCTTCCCTCCATCTAGAAATATCCTTACCCTTTTTCTTTTCTAGCTAACTCCTCCTTACCCTGCAGACTAATCTCTTCTGAAAAGACTTTCTTAGTCCACAAATTACTTTGATGCCAATACCTTTATTTACTCCCTGATGGGAATAGATGATTTTCACTGGGGAAGAACATGTCATGTGAAAAAAGAAGAATTGGTTTGTAAATGGACATACAAAGGAAGCCGTGCCTGCAAGGGAGAAGGAAAAGGAACAGCTAGAGAGATACAAGAAAAACCAGGAGAGAAGCCAAGGAACCACTGTTTCCAGACATAGAGCATAGTGAGCCTTGTTCACTGCTGCAGAGAAAACAAGTAAGCTAAGAAGTGAAAACAATCATTGGTTTATATTTGTATCTCCTTCAACGCACATAGAGTACACTGGAATGATTCATAAAACAGTGGTTACCTACAGAGGAAAGCAGGCTCTGGGCAGATGAGGAATATGGATGGAAGGTTGACTTTTACATTTTGCATACCTTCTAAAGTTATTGAGTTTTGAATTATGTTAATGCAATACATATTCAGTAAATTAAATTAACATTAATTAGACTAATTGTAACTCATTAATGTTCGTATCAAATTAGCAAAACACACAAACTTCTAAAACTTTTATATGAAATTAAAATTGAGTTTAATGGGTCAAATGATCTAATCAACACTTGCATGAAATTTGTACAATAAATTCTTGTGAAAATAATTTTTTCCTTTGTTTATTATACTGAATTGGAAAACAGAGGATGTTTTCCAATTGTATAAGGCATTTTCTTGATTTCACAAAGCTTCTGGAATCCTTTTATTTTAAAGTAAATGAAGTGCACCTGAAGTACAAGATTTATGTATACCTAATGAGGTATCAAATTTTTATGTTCATCACGGAGTTTATATAAGAATGAAGACTGTTAAAAACACAACTTTCCTTTGGGAAAATGAAATAATGAAAATGATAGAATTATTCTATTTTCCAAGGAATACTTGTCAAAGTATTTGTGTCCAAAATATCCCATCAGATAGGCTAAGGATTTTTTTTCTTGTTTTATATGTGGTATATTCTAACATTATGGGTTCCTAGCGCTGCCTATATGGACACCTTTTTAATGCACTGGTTACATATTATAATTTCTGTGTATTCAAGCTTTCAAAATGTTTCTATGCCATTTGCTGCAGTCACTTTCTCTTTCTGTATCAAACCCCCTGTGTGGGGTCTTGGGATGACATCTAACCTGTCAGACCCTCCTTTCTGGGCTTATTTGTAGCTAAACAAGAGATTGTTTTTCACTGATTTTAGCTGAGCCGCCCAAAATAAATTCCAATTTATTTTTATTTTTTAATTAAAATCTAGAGTTAGGAAATTCCCTGAAGTTCAGTAAAAATGATAGTATCTATTCTTTTTAAGAAGTATGTAAAATACTTGCTTATATACCAACTTTTCTAAAACTTCCAAAAGAATTTTCCAAGAAGTTAACAGTTTTTAACTTTTTAAAAATAAGACTTCCTTCCAATGGTTAAATTCCACACTTTTACCTAAGAGAAATCCTTAGGTTGTGTATTGTATTATATAGTCCCAAAGGGTGATAAAGGGACATACTCCAACCTTAGAGTAGTCTTTTGAAGTCTAGTAGGCATATATGAGTCCTTAATGGGAAAAAATGTCAAAAGCCCAACATTTGATTCATTCTCCATTTTAAGCACAATTATAACATTATAATCTAAATTTTATTAGTCATAAGAGAAAATAAACTGATTTCCATAATTTTTCTTTTTAAGATAAAGTCCCAATCAAATAATTTTTCCACTATTTATATTGAAAATTTGTTTTTCTGATTAGGACACTTAGGACAGGCTAGGTTATCTCGCAGTAGTAAACGAATCCTGAAATCTCTATGGCTCAACACAACAAAGGTTTATTTCCTGTTCATAAAATGCTAATGCAAGAATGATACTGTCCACCATGCAGTGACTCAGGGATTCAGGCAGCTCCCATCTTGTGGGTTTGCCATCTCAACAGGTGGCCGTCATTGCTGTGGAGGCACCTTCCACTCCACTTTCAGGCCAGTGGCCAGACTTAGCCACCTGGCCACAACCAACCATAAGGAAAGTTGTAAAATGCTATTTTTCCTTGTGTTCAGGAAGAGAAAATGAAATAGACTAGGTGAACACAAAGCATTGCCTTTGCCACAGTTTTAAATGTAAACCCTTTGAAAGTACTTTTTCTAGTACCAAATATTCTTGGAGAAGGAGAACCTCTATGACTGAAACCAAATTAGAGCTGTTACTCAGCTCTGATTCCTTCTGTTTATGATGGAAATGTTTCAACCATCCATGTACCCACATACAACTGACCATCCAGTAATGGGATTTGTGAACATCCCTGGTGTGCTATTGCTTTCAAGATTTAATGTCATAATTTGTTTTATTTTAATTGGATATTGCAAATAAGGAGGGACTGCAGATGTAAGAATATATCAGTTTTTAGTATTGCCAAGCAGAGAGAGAGTCTCCCGCCGTGACTTTTGTGTAGCTTTTAAAAATATTACCATCAAAAAGGTTTGCATGCCTCTGATAATAAAACTTAAAAGTTTTACTGCATTAAGCATTTGATGGAGTTGAGAACCTACATTAACAAAAATGAAATTATATCTAATAAAAATACTCTATAAACATCACAGAGATAAATGAGGTATTTTCATAACTTAAAATTCTCTCTCATCTGGGAGCATTTTTAACCTAAAATAAGAACCCAGATTTCCCCAAATTTTATAGTTTCAGGCTATTTTGAATTTCACCAGAATGAATTTTTTTAAAACAAATGTTTCTCTTCCAAACTTTAAAGTGCAGTCAGAGAAGGCTGAGAAATTTGCTGTTGGTTTGCTTTATTAATGTGAAGACATCCTGGGTACAAAAGAGAATCAATGGCCATATATCTAACATACCTATGCTTTTCCTTGCTTCACAGGGCACTTGGAACAGACCATATAGCTGTCATTTGAGGTCTGTGGGTTGACCTACTGGGTACAACATAAGGGTTATATACAGTAGCTGGCCTGGCAGGTCTGAGCATTGGTACAATATTTATGAGTTTCAGCGTGGCTCCTGGACCCTTTATAGTCTCAAATAAGTAACAGGTAAAACCCTGAAAAGTAACTTTACTGTTGGAAGTGAGGCAAACTTACTTTAGCCAAAATAATAAATAAATAAATAGATAAACAGAGAAGCAAGAAAATTAAGCTTTAAAAAATTTCCACAAAAGAGATTTCTTATCTCACATTGCTATTAACAACACTGATGGCAAAATCTAACTTGAGAAACAAGGCGAAAAGCACATTTTGAACTTTGAGCTCCCATTGACTCAGAAATAGCCAAAAGATAAAGATTTTTGTTTGTTAATTCCTGCCAGCAGCCTTAGTTACCAAGTCATAACTGTGGACAGGGGAACTAAAAGCAATTTTTATAGGGAAGAGGAAAAGAACTCAGAGAAAGTAGCTTCTTCTGTAAGCTATTCCTCCTAGTCTCAAAACATGGACGGAAGACATATTTTTGCAATGTACTAAAATATAAGCCACAGAAATCATTAAACCCAATGGTCAGAGGAGCCAAGAGAGAGCCAGCCATGGAACACTGTGTGGCCAGCACCATTCAGGGGACCAAATTGGGTTAAGCCTTCCCATGGCCAGCATAGCCATTGGAATCAAGATGGGCAGTATGATAAGAGAAATTTGGGAGACATCTGGAGGGGTCCTTAAACTTAAGGCTCAAAGAACTAGTCATGGGCCTTCTAGCTGGTGGTCCAAGGTTGTGGTCCCTTTGAAGATCAGGCACCTATAGGAAATGTTCTAGTGGTTTATTTTTTTAAATTTGTATATGTAATTATATGCATGTAACTCCCAGGTAAAATGAGATTACTAGTTAACAAGACTGTACCTATAGTAGACATATTCATTATTTTCATAAACAAATCCTAGGGAACATTTGGGATATATACATAACCATATACCTAAGCTGGCAGTTCAGTAAACATTTTTATTATTTACCTGTCTTTTCCAAAATTATGAATTAAATAAGTCTTTGAGATATTATAAAAACTGTAACACCTCCTTGACCCAGATACAGCCATTTGATAATCTAGGGTCCTGATAATATTCCATAATCAGGGGTTGTTCCATAATTGACACCCTTAGAGAGATAGGTCCCTCAGTGGCTTCTGAGCAGGGGTCAGGGCTGGCTTTGACATCTGCAGAGTGTTGCACCTGCAAAGAATGGCTTTGGCTGATCAATAATGTGGTGAGTAGGGTAATTGTCACTAGACAGGACCTTTTGGAAGGAATGTACTCATCCATTCACCCTTCCTTTCACCCATTCAAGAGTATCTACTGAATGCCTACGTTGCACAGGCTTGGGTATAAGTAAGACCGAATCCTTGCCTTCAGATGGTTACAACTTAGAAGGATGATAAGTGACCAATGTAAAGCAAATGGGGCAAGTAATTTGAAGGAATGAACAAAGCTAGCATTCAGTTGTTGAGAAAATCAGATAAGTTATGAGAACTCAAGCAAGCAAGGATGGTCGGGTGGAAAGGGTTTTGTAACCAAGCAGACCTCTCAAGAAAGGGCTCTGAGGACTTATCTGCAACAACTCCTTCAGTGAACTTTGTCACCCCAGCAGAACTGGCCACTCCCAACTTTATCCTCTGTTGTACCAGGAACAACTTTCAGTACAGATAGCTTTAATTTGGTTGCTATATTTTGTATATTTTTTCCCCTCAAAACTCTGTCTTATTCATCTTTGAATCACCATCACCTAGTGTAGTATGTTTAGGATTTAGATTGCAGATTATTTCATCTGATCCAGTGGTTGATATTGGACTAGGGGTTGTCTGGACTTTGAGGGTGTTATCAGCTATGAAAGCAGCTGAAATAATTAGGTTGTCTCCACACAGATTAATGATAAC
The DNA here is from genome assembly GCF_949987535.1 of Balaenoptera acutorostrata. NCBI lineage: Eukaryota > Metazoa > Chordata > Mammalia > Artiodactyla > Balaenopteridae > Balaenoptera > Balaenoptera acutorostrata. The sequence continues at coordinate 93,263,028 of NC_080065.1, forward strand.
TAGGATACATTTTTTCTACTCCATAGTACTTTGCACAATGCTCTCAAGGATATAGTATTTGCTCAATAAATACACAGTTACTTGCTATTTAGACAAGCTAAGCCAAGTACTAGTGCTTGCTTTACTTGTCAGCTGATGGTTGCTCTTCAAAGTGGATGTAAAGGAAGTGAAAAAAGAGTAACAGGAAACATACCCTTGGCTCTTAAGTATATAGAAAAAATGATCAGTCATTTTCATAATAAAAGAAATGTAAATTAAAACCATATTGAGATATCATTTTTCACCTAATCATTGGCAAACACTGGGAAACTTAAATAACACTATTTTTAAGAACATGCAAGTGTAAAACTAGTACAAATTAGAAAAGTAGTTTCTGGAAGGCAATTTGACAATATCTTTCAGAATTACAAATGTATATACCCTTTTACTCAGGAATTCCACTTCTAAGGATACTGGCATCAATATTCTCATATGGGGAAAATGATGAGCCAGAAAATTATTCAGTACATCAGTGTCTGCAAGAGCAAAATATTGGAAACAACCTAAATATGTAGTCAGTAGGTGTCTGGTTCAAAAAATAATGGCACAAGGTACAGTGAAATACTATGCAGCCATAAACAGAATGGGGATGCCTTCTGTTTTTGTATTGGTGGAATAATCTGTAAGATATGCTAAGGGGAGATAAGAAAGGTACAGAACAATGTTGCAATTATGCTATTCTTTTTTTTTAAGAGCTGTTTTTTTAAATTAATTAATTAATTAATTATATTTTTGGCTGCATTGGGTCTTCATTGCTGTATGTGGGCTTTCTCTAGTTGCAGCAAGCGGGGGCTACTCTTTGTTGTGGTACGTGGACTTCTCATTGCAGTGGCTTCTCTTGCTGCAGAGCACGGGCTCTAGGCATGCAGGCTTCAGTAGCTGTGGTTCGTGGGCTCTAAAGTGCAGGCTCAGTAGTTGTGGTGCACGGGCTTAGTTGCTCCGCGGCATGTGGAATCTTCCTGGACCAGGGCTGGAACCCGTGTCCCCTGCATTGGCAGGTGGATTCTTAACCACTGCGCCACCAGGGAAGTCCTGAATTATGCTATTCTTCACGTAAAATAAGGGGGAAAAGAATGTATGTTTATGCTTGTATATGAAGAAGATATCTTTGGAAGATGACAGAAGAAACTAGAAACATTGATTGCTCTTGAGGAGGGCTGAGAGGCAGGAATGGGAAGGAGAGTTTTCCCTGTGTGTCCTTTTACATTTTTGAAATGTAGAACCTTATTACTACATGGCCTATAAAAAAATAAATGACAATAAACACACTAAATTGGATGCTGTCCTGGCAGGGAGCTGCCGTTGCCATGGTCACCTGCTGCAGCTGTTACATTGGTGTGGTCACCTACAGTGACATCTGCTGGTACTTCCCAACATCTCTTTTAGGTCAGTGTTTTTAAAACTGCTAGTTTGAAAGTGGGCCATGAAATCACTTTAGTGGGTTCAACGAGCATTCAAAAAAAGAAGGAAAGAAATAGAATGTAGAATGAAATAGAATAGAAAATTTCAGGGTTCATAACCAGTAGTGAAAGTAAGTCCTATCGTGTAAATTTTGTTTGGTTTATTTGTATATGTGCTCTGATATAACATATCTTTCTTACTCTGCTCAAAAATGTTATAAAGCCACCATCCTAGGTGGTGACCTTTTTCCAGCCAATCTAGACTTCCACAGTTCTCCCTGAGCAACCAATATATTTATAGGGAAGTCCTGAAGGTCCCATGCTGGTTGGGCCAGGATTTTCAGACCATGGATGTGGGGTTCCCAGCTTCGCAGGCTGGTCCCTCTGCTTATGTCTCCATTACTACTGTACACAGTGTCTATTCATGCAGGCTCCAGGCTGTGTCTCCTCACATGAAAACACATCCATTCTCTTTAGGAGAGTACATCCCTCCACATGGAATACTGTGCTGTCAACAAGGATGTTTGGGGTCTAGATGGGGTAACTGGGACTAACAGCCAATGTGGAGTCCTTCATGGATCCTGAGATTATGACCCTGTAGCAACTTCCCTTCTCAGATCGACCTCAATGCCTTGGATCATGCAGCTGCGCTCAGCAATGCCCTTCTCTCCATCTCTGCTTACTCCAGTCTAGCTTCCTTCAAGATCCTGCCCAGTACTACTTCCTCCATGGAACGTCCCTAATTCTCTCAGTCTAAGGTGATTTCTCATGTAGCTTCATGCTCTCTTGATGGCAAATGAAAGAAACTCAGTGCAAACTGGTCTTAAGCAAAGAGGGGGAATTAGCTTAACTAATTGAGAAGTTCAAGAATAGGTTAGATGCACAGGCTAAAAAGGCACCATCAGGACTCAGTCTCTCTCAGTCTCTCCCTCTCTCTCTTTCTTTCTCTCTTCCTCTTTCTCACTCTTCCTTTCCCCTGTCTACTCCTCCCCCATTCCCTTGCTTTCCTCTGTGTTGGCTTAATTCTTGAATAGACCCTTCTTTCATGGTGGCAAAATGTCTTCTAGGAGCTCAATGATTATATCCAACAAGCTGAATTCCAATAGGAAGAGAAGTCCATTTTTTTTTATGACCCTACCAAGAGTTCCATGGATGTGTCTTACTGGCCTAACTTGAGCCATGTGCCCAACACTGAGTCAATCGTTGCAGCTGAGATTAGAATCCACTGATTGGCCAATCTCAGATTACTACTCACCCCTGGAGACCAGCCAGCCCAGGTGTGGAGAACAGCTACATAGAGTTTGGAAAAGGGATGGTTCCTCAAATATATATTAGACGTGCTGTCATCTGAAGGAGAGCAATGACAAAACAGGCAAAAACAGTAAATGTCTTTGTCAAATTGTAAGCTGTACAGTGAAAATGCCAACAACCTAAGTATGCTTTTCTGTGTTAATACCTTACCTATGTGAGAATGAATCATTTAAGATAAAGATGTCAGGGAAGTGAGATTAACATTTCAATTCTTATTGAATTGAATAAGTTATCTCATTCAATTGTTTTTCATATTTCAGGCTTCTCCATGATGTGTTTTCCCTTAGGATTCTGTTTAGATCTCCCACTAACTAATCCTTATGAAGAACTGAATAATTCATCAGTTTATAAAATCTATACCAATTATAAAAATACTGAATTCATTGCTTTTTTGCCCCATTATTTTTGGTCAAATATTTTATTCACAATAGAAATTTAAATTTACAAAAGAAGACCAAAGCACACTTTGAGGAGCACATATGTCGCTTCTGCTTTTGCTCATTCTTTCTCAGGAAACAGAAAATATTTCTAAAGGGAAACATCTTAACACATCCGGTGTGATTTTCTAGTTATCCAGTTTAAGCCAAAAAAAGGTGGTATCATCTGTTTTTCTTTTATACGTTTTGAAACATGAGTCTCTGAAAGCTATTTCCTAACATATGTCAATTTAACATCTGCTAGTTCCTAACTGATTGCCAGAAACAGCCGGTAGCCCCCTGAAATGGTACTAAGGTATTTCCCATTAGAACTGTCTTCACTTTGGAGTTGTCAGTAATATTTTTACTCTAGGGGTAACCTATTTTCTTAACTTGAAGGAGACGTGAGTTGGAAGCATAGAGCAGGAGGAATAAACAGGACGATGTATTTACAGTTATACAAGGGTATAGCAGAGAAAGGTTTCAAAAAGAAGTATTAGATAAGAAAGTCCATGTCATAGGTTATGGATTAAACAGCTTCTGGCAAAGCATGCTTCACTATACCACATCTTAATTTCTTCTTGTTATTCAATATAAAAAGTGTTTGCAAGCAGAATTAAGATGTATTAACAATATCTAAGGGTACCCAACCATGTCCAAAGCTTCTCTTATATTTCTTCTCCTTTTTAATCCTTTGCTGGAATTTAAAGTGCATCAGTGAGCTTCCATTTCTGTCTGGGAATTCACAATAGAATGATATTTTGATATTTATTTTGAAAGAGGGAGCCTAAGTGCCGGTCCTGGGAGAGATCAATATTTTTACCTGCCCCAAGATAATCTGGTGTTGAATTTAGCAGTTCAACAATTTCCAGACCTAGCAATTCAGGGTCCTCCAAATGATTAGTGTCATTTGTTCTCTTTAATACATTTTCCCCACCCTCATAACATTACTGCATTTTGTTTCATTGGACTTTAAAGGAAAGGTATCACTGTGGGCTCATCAAGGTCAAGGCTATCTGCACGTCATTACTTCTGTATACTCAGTGTCAAACTCAGTGCTTACACAGTCAGTGTGGAATGAATTAATCAATCCTGTCCTGAAATTCTGAGATCCAACATTTGCTCTTAGAGTCCTCAAATTCAGGCAACTTGAATAGTCTTACATAAATTATAAATCCATGAAACTGACTTTGATAAAGAAAGAAGAAATAAGTTCTAGGGCTTGGACTTCCACAGGAAAACTTTAATGGCAGTTTTCTCTAAATAAATTTGGGAACTCACATGTACTCTACACCAAATACCATTTATGGTAGTGGCCACTTAAAAACGTTTCAATGAATATAGTGGTTCTGAATATGTGTGGGGATTGTGGAATGAGAAGGAGGTTTGGTGACTGATGGAGTTGAAATAACTGGATCCACTCCTTACAAAGTTATTTAACCTCTACTTCCCTGTCCTCAAAATAGGCAGAACAACACTACCATGCAGGGCTGTTGTAATTAATTGAGCACAATAATAAAAAAAAAGCTTAGCCAAGTGCCTTGTATTTGTGGTCACTCACTAAGTGGTAGTTATTATGATGCTTATTATAACAACTCCTGATAATAGCTGTTCTGATATTATATAGCACAGAATATATATATATATATATAAACCAAACCTTTATAGCTTAGTAAGTTAAAGCCAAACTCTACCCAGTTCTATGTTCATCACTGTTGCAGAATGGTAAATTATGTTCCTTTTTCATATCTTCAGCAGTGGGATCTAGCAAAGTCTAGATTTTGGGCATGGCTAATAGGACATGGCCCTAATAAAAGTCATGCCAGGGCTTCCCTGGTGGCGCAGTGGTTGAGAATCTGCCTGCCAGTGCAGGGGACACGGGTTCGAGCCCTGGTCTGGGAGGATCCCACACGCCGCGGAGCACCTGGGCCCGTGAGCCACAGCTACTGATCCTGCGCGTCTGGAGCCTGTGCTCCGCAACGAGAGGCCACGACAGTGAGAGGCCCGCGCACTGCAATGAAGAGTGGCCCCCGCTCACCGCAACTAGAGAAAGCCCTCGCACAGAAACGAAGACCCAACACAGCCAAAAATAAATAAATAAATAAATAAATAAATAAATAAATAAATAAATAAATTTATTTATTTAAAAAAAAAAAAAAAGTCATGCCATGAGGTCTCTGTGGTTGACCGAGGTATCATTAATGGTAGTGAGAGAAGAGACATGCTTAGTATTTCAAACAATGTTTCCCCTGTTGGAATGACATCTCCCCAGTCTATGACATATTATCCTACAGATACAAGCGTATATTTGCATTTTGTAAATCACAGACTGAGCAGAACAGTCTCAGGTTAATTCTTAATGTGATGCAAAAGCAGGTTTCCAAGGGAAACCTCCCTCTCTCCCTTCATTTCTCCTTTCTTTCTTACGATGTGCCAGGCACAGTGCATACAAAGAATATTTACAGTTGATTGGATAGCAGATAAGAGATTCCAATATTTTTGCTATCTTGACCTTTTCAGGAAAAGGTGAAAGTCATTCTATGAAAAGTTAAGTGCTGTAAAAATACACTGACTCTTGATTCACTAAAGAGATGCTATGAGTTATATCTTTTTGATGCATGAATAGTTGCCATAATCCTCCTTAACAAAATGGATAGAGTGTAAAAGGAATGAGTCAATAGAAGTTATTTTCCAAAATTAGTTAACAGTATGAGCTAAAAATAAGGGTGAAAGTTGTACTTCTACCCAACCATTAGGCTCATGCTTTTCCAGCAATAGTTCATCTCCAAAGTTATGGATTAAAGTGATAAATTATGTGCTTAACTGTTGGTGGGAATGTAAATTGATACAGCCACGCTGGAGAACAGTATGGAGGTTCCTTAAAATACTAAAAATAGAACTACCATACGACCCAGCAATCCCAATACTGGACATATACCCTGAGAAAACCATAATTCAAAAAGAGTCATGTACCATAATGTTCATTGCAACTCTATTTACAATAGCCAGGACATGGAAGCAACCTAAGTGTCCATCGACAGGTGAATGGATAAAGAAGGTGTGGCACATATATACAATGGAATATTACTCAGCCATAAAAAGAAACGAAATTGAGTTATTTGTAGTGAGGTGGATGGACCTAGAGTCTGTCATACAGAGTGCAGTACGTTAGAAAGGGAAAACCAAATACTGTGTGCTAACACATATATATGGAATCTGAAAAAAAAAATATGGTTATGAAGAACCTAGGGGCAGGACAGGAATAAAGACACAGATGTAGAGAATGGACTTGAGGACACAGGGAGGGGGAAGGGTAAGCTGGGACGAAGTGAGAGAGTGGCATGGACTTATATATACTACCAAATGTAAAATAGATAGCTAGTAGCAAGCAGCTGCATAGCACAGGGGGATCAGCTCTGTGCTTTGTGTCCACCTAGAGGGGTGGGATAGGGAGGGTGGGAGGGAGATGCAAGAGGGAGGAGATATGGGAATATAAGTGTATGTATAGCTGATTCACTTTGTTATAAAGCAGAAACTAACACACCATTGTAAAGCAATTATACTCCAATAAAGATGTTAAAAAAAAATTATGTGCTTAGTTTACCTACTTTTAGAGAAAAAAGAGGCCTACATATGCTACATTGTATGACCAAGTAGAGCATTTAAATGCAATCTACATATAGACATAATTCTAGCCAACACCTTTTAATAGATACATAATTGTTTATAGATTATATATATTGATTTCTCTGAAATATAAGAATTCTCTTGAGACTTATTTTTAGGATCACACATTCTCATAAAAATGACCTCTGGGGGACTTCCCTGGTGGTCCAGTGGTTAAGAATCTGCCTTCCAATGCAGGGGACATGGGTTCAATCCCTGGTCAGGGAACTAAGATCCCATGTGCCGCGGGGCAATTAAGCCCACTTGCCACAACTACTGAGCCCAAGCACCACAACTAGAGTACCCAAGTGCCGCAACTACAGAGCCCATGCGCTCTGGACCCCACACGCCACTATTAGAGAGAAGCCTGTGCACCGCAACGAAGAGCCCATGCACTGCAACGAAAGATCCCGTGTGCTGCAACTAAGACCCAATGCAGCCAAAAATAAATAAATAAATAAATAAATATTAAAAAGAAATGACCTCTGCAGTACACTGATTAGATGTACAAAATCTGGAAGTCCCCTGAAACCAACTCAATACTAAAAGAACCAAACAACCCACCCAATCAAAAATGGGCAGAAGACCTCAATAGACATATCTCCAAAGAAGACATACAGATGGCCGAGAAGCACAGGTATAGACCCTCTACATTGCTAATTATTAGGGAAATGCAAAACAAAACTACAATGAGATATCATCTCACACCAGTCAGAATGGACATCATCAAAAAGTTTACAAATAATAAATGCTGGAGATGGTGTGGAGAAAAGGGAACCCTGTTGGTGGGAATGTAAATTGGTATAGCCACTATGGAGAACAGTATGGAAGCTCCTTAAAAAACTAAAAATAGGGTTACCATATGATCCATCAGTATCATTCCTGGGCATATATCCAGAAAAGACAAAAACTCCAATTCGAAAAAATACATGCACCCAATGTTCATAGCAGCACTCTTTACAATAGCCAAGACATGGAAACAACCTAAGTGTCCATCAACAGATGAGTGGATAGGGCTTCCCTGGTGGCGCAGTGGTTGAGAATCTGCCTGCCAATGCAGGGGACACGGGTTCGAGCCCTGGTCTGGGAAGATCCCACATGCCGCGGAGCAACTGGGCCCGTGAGCCACAACTACTGAGCCTGAGTGTCTGGAGCCTCTGCTCCATAACAAGAGAGGCCGCGATAGTGAGAGGCCCGCGCACCGCGATGAAGAGTGGCCCCCACTCGCCGCAACTGGAGAAAGCCCTCGCACAGAAACAAAGACCCAACACAGCCAAAAATAAAAATAATAAATAAATAATAAATTAAAAAATTAAAAAAAAAAAACAAAAAAAAACAGATGAGTGGATAAAGAGGATGTGGTATATATACACAATGGAATATTACTTGGTCAAAAAAAAAGAATGAAATATTGCCATTTGCAGCAACATGAATTGACCTAGAGATTATCATACTGAGTGAAGTAAGCCAGACAGAGAAAGACAAATATTATACGATATCACTTATATGTGGAATCTAAAAATTAATACAAATGAACTTATTTACAAAACAGAAACAGACTCACAGATGTGGAAAATAACTTATGGTTACCAAAGGGGAAAGAGTGGGGGAGGGATAAATTAGGAGTATGGGTTTAACAGATACACACCCCTATATGTAAAATAGATAAACAACAAGGATTTACTGTATAGCACAGGGAATTATATTCAACTAACCTATAATGGAAAAGAATTGGAAAAAAATATATGTATAACTAAATCACTTTTCTGTACACCTGAAACTAACACAATACTGTAAATCAACTATACTTCAGTAAAAAATTTAATAAAACAACAATAATTTATTATTATTTTATTAATTGCTCCCAAATCTGCAATTTGGGTAAGACCCAGCAGTGTCAGTTTTCCTCTGCTCCACATGATGTCAGCTGGTGTATCTCAAGATAGTTCAATTACGTTGAGTGAGATACTGCTGGCTGGCAGCTGGAAGCTTAGCTGGGTTATTGGTTGGGGGCCTTTGTTCCTCTCCATGTGGATCTCCCTGCAGGGTTTCTTGGGTTTCATCACAGCACAGTCACTGAGTAACAAAAAGGATTGTTCCAAGAGGCCCAGGAAGAAGTTGCAAGACTTTTTATGACCTAGCCTCATGAGTCTCAGAATGCCACCTTTGCCACATTGATCAAGCAAGGCACTAAGACTATTGAGATTCAAGGAGAGAAGCAGTCTCTTAATGGAAGGAGTAGTAAAGATTTTGAAGGCATTTTTACTCTACCATGTCCTGTCTTTATCCAAGTTCTGCTGAATCTACTATCAAGACATCTCTCAAATCCATTCCTGATGCTTTCCTCTACCCAAATCTTCTTATGCAGAGCAGAAAGAGAAAATCATGTTGGCAGTGCCAACAGATCAGGGAAAGAGATGATGTAAGATCCTTGCAGCAATGTGTTGGTCTGTCTCCAAACCGCCACAAAGGCAGCTTTGAATAAGTTGAGACACTGGGACAGGTTAAAGGGAAAATATACTTCCAAGGGAGGTCCTCACCATTGTCATTGTCATCTTTTTTCTTATAATCATCCTTAAAATCATTCACTAAACTCTTCCTTCTACTCTGTGATGATTCATTTATGATAAATATATTATAGCTGAATTTGATTTTTTTTAAAGTGCTATAGGTACATTTGCCCACTCAATGTAGATGGGAGCCCCATGCCCATTTTATAAGATGTGGAGTATGATTTTTACTGTTTAAATATTATAGACATATCTCATTGTTGAAACTTTGTTTTTATGGCAAATTACCTGGAAAGTTTTTGTGTCTCTTATTTAGGAATATGACCCTCAGTTACTATGCTAATCTTATGAGGGAAAGTGATCTGTGTTACCACAGATCCCTATATGGCATGATTTCCAGGAAAGCACTGTGGACATGAACAAGAACTGTCTGTACTGTTCTAGGAAGTGAAAACAATACAATCCAGCATTTGAGGGAACATTGAAATGCACCCTACAACCAACCACTGGATCAGGGTGCAAGACAAGTGAGGATTCTAATGGAACTTGGGGAAGAACACTAAATGGAATTTAATATATTGTTGCCTAACTTATCTTTCTTTATGTCTCTATAGGGGGCTAATTGTTTTCCTCAATCCTGTGACAAAAAGAATTGGAGGAGACAGGACGAGCAAGAACAATTTGGCTCTAAGTTAATTTTCAGTAAATGAGTAATGAACTTCATCAGGACCAACTTCAGGAGATTGATGAAGATGGCAGAGTAGGACATGGAATTCAGCTCAAAAATAGAACAATTCTCACTGAAATCTAACTGGAAACTGGCAGAAAGACTCCTGTACAAACAAGGCTGTAAGAAAGATCCACACGGAATAGGAAGGTAAGAGAAGTGATCAGGTCAGGACCTGTGCCCCTAGTAGGAGACTCAGAAGAAAAGGGAAATAACACAGCAGGAGATCCACCCTGGGGAGTGAATGGTTTGAGCCAAATATTGGGCATCACATTTCTGGGGTCCAACTCAGGGAAGATGAGCCCCCTCGGTATGTTGGAGGGGTGCTGGGACTAACAGGAGGGCTGTGTGAGGCCTGGACTCTGCACTGGCTTGCCCTCAAGGCAGGGCAGAGAGGGCAGATTGAAGAGTGCTTCAGTGGCTGCAAGGTTTCCTGTGACAGCCCCAGCCTGGCAGCTGGAAGCTTAGCTGGGTTATTGAGCCAAGCGAACGGTCCAGCCCTGCTTACTTCACCTTACAGGTCAACACTGGACTGAGGGCTGCAACAACTGTGGATAGAGCTTGGCCATGGGATGCAGAGGTGACTTGGACCTGGGGAGGTGTCAGAGGGGGGTGGGGACAGCCACTGCTGGTGCTTACACAGGGAGTTCATCAGGGGTAATCTTGATCTCTGATAGCACAGTCCCTGCCCCATACACACTGAGAACCTATGCAGGGCTGCATGTCCCTCAGTGCAGATCCACAATGGGGCAGGGGCAATGGAGGCTTGGGGAAGTGATTGGTTGTGAGGAACAAAGGAGACTCAGGCCTGAGGCTGTATCTGAGCAGGGTGGGGGCAGCCACTGCTGGCACTTGCACAGGTGGAACATTAGAGACAGTTTGGACCTCTGTCTGGAGCTGCCCATAACAGCCCCCACCTCTTAACCAGCCAAGAGCCTGCATGGACCCCTCTTGCTCCAACAATGCTCCCCTCAGGGGCAAGGGTGCTGCTGCTGGGAGAGGGGAGAACATACACTTAAAAGGAATGGAGCCAGCTCGGACCTGACTCACAGAGCTTCTGCTCCAACAAGTTGGGATCAGACCCCACACCCAATAGGGCAGTTATGGCCACTGAACAGTGGGGTAACCCTGCTTCACACTTGGCTCTGGCCCTAGCCCATCTCCAGCCCCACCTCCTACCAAACTGATAGATGCCAGCAAATCCTGAAGAAAGATGTGACCTGTTTTCAAGTCAAATCCAGCTCTCCCACCAAAGGCACTGGAGAACAAGAAGGGTACAAGGATGCTCCCACATAAAGAGATCCCTTCAAGACCACAATAGGTAACTGTTTCACTAAATTCATAGAGACAGGGAAAGTTAAGCAAAATGAGACAGAGGAAATGGTCTCAAATGAAAGAGCAAGAGAAAACCCCTGAAAAATAGATAATGAAACAGAAATACACAATTTACCAGATAAGGAATTCAAAGCATTAGTAATAAGAATGCTAAATAAATTACAGAAAAGATAGATGAACATAGCGAGAATTTTAACAAGGAGCTAGAAAATACAAAGAAGAACCAGTCAGAGCTAAAGAATACAATAACTAAAATAAAAAACACACTAGAAGGTATTAATAGCAGACTAAGTGATACAGAAGAAGGCATAAGTGACCTGGAAAAGAGAATAATGAAAATCACCCAATCAGAATAGCAAAGAAAAACAAATTAAAAAATAAAAACAATTTAAGCAATCTCTGAGATAACAGCAAACATACCAACATTTGCATTATAGAAGTCCCAGAAGGAGAAGAGAAAGAAAAGGTGATCAAACATGTATTTGATGGAATTATGGCTAAAAACTTCCCAAATCTGAAGAATGACATATATATATCCAGGTACAGGAAGCACAGAGGTTCCCAAACAAGATGAACACAAACAGACCCACAGCAAGATATGTCACAATTAAAATGGCAAAAGTTAAAGATAAAAAGAGAATTCTAAGGCAGCAAGAGAAAAACAAAGAGTCATATACAAGGGACCCTCCATAAGGCTATAAGGATCCCCCATAAAAGCTGATTTTTCTGCAGACACTTTGGAGAACTGAAGGGACTGGCGTGATAAATATATTCAAAGTGGGACTTCCCTGGTGGCGCAGTGGTTAAGAATCCACCTGCCAATGCAGGGGACATGGGTTCGAGCCCTGGTCTGGGAAGATCCCACATGCCACAGAGCAACTAAGCCCGTGTGCCACAACTACTGAGGCTGTGTGCCACAACTACTGAAGCCCATGTGCCTAGAGCCTACGTTCTGTAACAAGAAGCCATCTCAATGAGAAGCCCACGCACCTCAACGAAGAGTAGCCCCCACTCGCTGCAACTAGAGAAAGTCTGCAGGCAGCAACAAAGACCCAATGCAGTGAAAAAAATAAATTAAATAAATAAATAAAGGAATGAGTATCTTAAAAAAAAAAAAAGAAAAGAAATCTGCCACTTATAGTATAAAAAAATATATATGTATATATATATATTCAAAGTGCTAAAGGGAAGAACATATGATCCAGGATACTCTACCCATCAGGATTATCATTTAGAACTGAAGGATGATATAAAACTTCTCAGACAAGCAAAAACTAAAAGAGGTCATTAATACTAAACCTACCCTAAAAGAAATGTAAAGGGTCTTCTCTAAGTGGAAAATAAAAGGCTATAACAAGAAGTGAGAATCTAAAGGAAAGGGAAAATCCCACCAGGAAAAGCAAATAAATAGTAAGGGCTAGGATCAACCACTAAAATAAGCTAGTACGAAAATTAAAAGACAAAAATTGTAAGAGCAACTGTAACTACAATAAACAATGAAGGGATAAACATGAAGATCTAAAATATGACAGTAAAAATACAAAACGTGGGGGAGGGGAGTAAAAAAATGTAGATCTTTTAGAATGTGCTTGAATTTAAAGTAGATATAGTTATAAGTCAACATACAGGAACCCCATGGTCACCACAAATCAAAAACCTACAACAGATACACAAAACTAGGAAAGAACAAAAGCCTACTACTAATTAAAATCATCAAACCACAAGGGAAGAAACAAAAAAGAAAAAGAAATGAAGAGAGAAGAACTACAAAACAACTTGAAAACAAGTAATAAATGGCAATAAGTACATACCTTTCAATAATCACTTTAAATATCAATGGACTAAATGCTCCAATCAAAAGCCATAAGGTGGCTGACTAGATAAAAAACAAACCTATCAGGCCTTCCCTGGTGGTACAGTGGTTAAGAATCCACCTGCCAGTGCAGGGGATATGGGTTTGAGCCCTGGTCGGGGAAGATCCCACATACCACAGAGCAACTAAGCCTGCCCACCATAACTACTGAGCCTGTGCTCTAGAGCCTGCGAGCCACAAATACTGAGCCTGCATGCCACAACTACTGAAGCCCATGCACCTAGAGCCTGTGTTCTGCAATAAAGAGAAGCCACCATAATGAGAAGCCCGCACACTGCAATGAAGAGAAAGCCCGCACGCAACAATGAAGACCCAATGCAGCCAAAAATAAATAAATTTATTAAAAAAACAAACCTATCTATATGCTGCCTACAAGAGACTCACTTCGGAGCTAGAGACACACACAGACTGAAAGTGAGATGGAAAAAGATAGGCAAAGAGAAATGACATGAAAGAGGGGGTAGCAATGCTCATATCAGACAAAATAGACTTTAAAACAACACCTATAACAAAAGACAAAGAAGGGCATTATATAATGATTAAAGGATCAGTACAAGAAGAGGATTTTATACTTGTCAACAGGAGCAACTAAGTATATAAAGCAAATATTGGACATGAAGGGAGAAATTGCCAAAAATACAATATAGTAGGGGACTTTAATACTCCACTTACATCAACAGACAGATCATCCAGACATAGAATCATTAAGGCAACAGTGATCTTAATTAATAAAATAGATTGGTTGGACTTAGTAGATATCTACAGGACATCCCATCCCCAAACAGCAGAATACACATTCTTACCAAGTACACGTGTAATGTTCTCCAGGATAAATAACATGAAAGACTACAAAACAAGTCTCCACAAATTTAAGAGGCTAAAAATTATATCAAGCATTTTTCTGACCACAACAGTATGAAATTTGATATTAATTACAGAAAGAAAAATGAAAAAAGCACAAACATATGGAGACTAAAAAGCATGCTACTAAAAAACAAATGGGTCAATGAATAAATGAAAAAGGAAATCAGAAAATACCTCGAGACAAATGAAAATAAACCCACAACTTTCCAAAATCTATGGGATGAAGCAAAAGCAGTTCTAAGAGAGAAGTTTATAGAGATACAGGTATACCTCAAGAAACAAGAAAACTCTCAAATAAACAACCTAACCTACCATCTAAAGGAATTAGAAAAATAAGAACAAACAAATCCCAAAGTCAGCAGAAGGAAGGAAATAATAAAGATCAGAGAGAAAATCATTAAAATGGAGACCCATCCCCTCAAAATAGAAAAGATCAATTAAACCAAGAGCAGGTTTTATCTGAAAAGAAAAACAAAATTGATAAGGCTTTAGCCAAACTCATCAAGATGAAAAGGGAAAAGACCCAAATAAACAGAATAAGAATTGAAAGAGGAGAAATAACAAGCGATATAAATATTAGATAATCATAAGAGAATACTATGAAAAGTTATATGTCAAAAAATTGGACAACACAGAAGAAATAAATAAATTTCTAGAAACACACAGTCTTCCAGGACTGAATCAGGAAGAAACAGACAATCTGAAAAGACTGATCACCGGTAGAGAAATTGAATTTTTTAAAAAAGTCAGAGCAAATAAAAGTCCAGATCTAGATGGCTTCACAGGGGAATGCTACCAAACATATAAAGAAGAGCTAATACCTATCTTTCTCAAACGATTCAATAAAACTAAAGGCAATGGAACACTACAAGTTCATTCTACAAGTCCACCATTACCCTGATACCAAAACCATAAAAAGACACTACAAAAAAAAGAAATTACAGGCCAATATCTTTGACAAAAACAAATGAAAACTCCTCAACAAAATATTAGCAAACTGAATTTGACAATACATAAAAAGGATCAGATACCATGATCAAGTGGGGTTGATTCCAGAGACACAAGAATGGTTCAGTATTCTCAAACCAATCAATGTGATACACCACATTAACAAAAGAATGGATAAAAATCATATGATCATCTCAATAGACACAGAAAAAGTATTTGACAAAATTCAACATCCACTCATGATAAAAACTGTCATCAAAGTTGGTATAGAGGGAACATATCTCAACATAATAAAGGCCATTTATGACAAACCCACAGCTAACATAATACTCAATGGTGAAAAGCTGAAAGCCTTTTCTCTAAAATCAGGAACAAGACAAGGATACCCACTCTTGCCACTTCTATTTAACATAGTATTGGAAGAATTAGCCACAACAATCAGACAAGACAAAGGAATACAGGGCATCCAAATTTGAAAGGAAGTAGTACGACTATAACTATTCACAGATGACATGATATTATATACAGGAAACCCTAAAGTCTCCACCCCAAAACTACTAGGACTAATAAATGAATTTAGTGAAGTTACAGGATACAATATAAACATACAGGAATCTGTTGCTTCTCTATACACTAACAATGAATTATCAGAAAGAGAATGCAAGAAAAAAATCACATTTAAAATCACATCAAAAATACTAAAATACCTAGGAGTAAACTTAACCAAAGAGGTGAAAAACTTACACTCTGAAAACTATAAAACATTGATGAAGAAAATTGAAGATGATACAAAGAAATGGAAAGATATCCCATGTTCTTGGATTGGAAGAATTAATACTGTTAAAATATACATACTATCCAAAGCAATCTACAGATTTAATTCAATCCCTATCAAACCACCCATGACAATTTTTCACAAAACCAGAACAAATAATCCTAAAATTTGTATGGAACAAAAAAGACCCAAATTACCAAAGTAATCCTGAGAAAAAAGAACAAAACTGGAGGTATCACACTCCTTGATTTCAGATTATACTACAAAGATACAGTAATCAAAACAGCTTGGTACTAGCACAAAAACAGATATATAAATCAATAGAACAGAATAAAAAGCCCAGAAATAAGTCCATGCACCTATGGTCAATAAATCTATGACAAAGGGGGCAAGAATATACAATGGAGAAATGATAGTCTCTTCAATAAGTGGTGCTGGGAAAACCAGACAGCTACATGTAAAAGAATAAAATGTGAACATTTCTTCACACCACATACAAAAATAAACTAAAATGAATTAACAATCTAAATATAAGACCTAAAACCATAAAACTCTTAGGAGGGAACATAGAGAGAACACCCCTTGACATAAATTTTAGCACTAATTTTTTGGATCTGTCTCCTCAGGCAAAGGAAACAAAAACAAAAATAAACAAATGGGACCTAATTAAACTTAAAGCTTTTGCACAGTAAAGGAAACCATTAACAAAGCAAAGGACAATCTGCTGAATGGGAGAAAGTATTTGCAAATGATAAGACCAGTAAAGGGTTAATATCCAAAATATATATACAACTCATACAAGTCAATATCAAAAAAACAAAAACAAAAACAAAACAAACAACCTGATTTATAAAATGGGCAGAAGACCTCACTAGACATTTTTTCAAAGGATTCAGAAAGATGCTCAACATTGCTAACTACTAGAGAAATGAAAATCAAAACCACAGTAAGATGTCACCTCACAACTCTCAGAATGGCTGTTATCAAAAAGTGTACAAATAACAAATGTTGGGGAGGTTTTGGTGAAAAGGGAAGGCTTGTACACTCTTGGTGGAATGTAAATTGGTGCAGCCACTACTGAAAACAAGTATGCAGGTTCCTCAAAAAACTAAAAATAGAACTACGCTATGATCCAGCAATTCCACTCCTGGGTATATATCCGAAAAAAAAAAATGAAAACACTAATTTGAAAAGATAGGGCTTCCCTGGTGGCGCAGTGGTTAAGATCCTCCTGCCAATGCAGGGGACACGGGTTCAAGCCCTGGTCCGGGAAGATCCCACATGCCGTGGAGCAACTAAGTCTGTGCACCACAACTACTGAGCCTGTGCTCCAGAGCCCGCGAGCCACAACTACCAAGCCCACGTGCCACAACTACTGAAGCCCATGCACCTAGAGCCCATGCTCCGCAACAAGAGAAGCCACTTCAGTAAGAAGCCTGCACACTGCAACGAAGAGTAGCCCCCACTCACCACAACTAGAGAAAGCCCGCGCACAGCAACGAAGACCCAATGCAGCTAAAAATAAATAAATAAAATAAATAAATTTATATTAAAAAAAGAAAAGATACATGCACCCTAGTGTTCATAGAAGCATTAGTTACAATAGCCAAGATATGGAAGCAACCCAAGTGTCCATCAACATATGAACAGATAAAGAATGTTTGTTGTATATAGACACAATAGAATATTAGCCATAAAAAGAACAAAATTCTTCCATTTGCAATGATGTGGACAGACCTAGAGAGTCTGTCCACATAACTTTAAATGGAGTATAATCTATAAAAACATTGAGTCACTATGTCGTACATCTATAATATTCTAAATCAGCTATACTTCATTAAAAAAAGATAAATAAGTACTAGGGATGTAATGTACAACATGATAAATATAATTAACACTGCTGTATTATATAAGAGAGTAAGTCCTAAGATTTAACATCATAAGGAAAAATTTCTTTTTCTTTTTCTTTAATTTTGTATTTATATGAGATGACAGATGTTCACCTAACTTATTGTGATAATCATTTCATGATATATGTAAGTCAAATCATTATGCTGTACACCTGAAACTTATACAGTGCTGTATGTCAATTACATCTCAGTAAAACTGGAAGAAAAAAAGCCCAATTTAATATTTTAAAACAATATTTAGACAAATTTATTTAGACAAATGATTTTACACAAGTATTTTCAAGCCTGATTTGTGCAGATAACTTCTTAGACTGATCAACTTATATCCAACAATTCCAGTGAAATATGACTAGAGCATGCTTATTCATTCTATTTAAAATTTTATTTCTGTTTGGATCCATTTTCAAATCTAAAAATGTTCCCAGCCCAGCGGGGAAGAGCCAGCCCTGAGTAACCTTGGCCTCCCCTTCAGCAGCTTCGACCACTCAAAAGCCCACTACTATCGCTATGATGAGCAGCTGAGCCTATGCCTGGAGCGGCTGAGTTCTGGCAAAGACAAGAATAAAAGCGTCCTGCAGAACAAATATGTCCAACGTTCTGTTAGAGCTGAAGTTCGCCATCTCCGGAGGGTGCTATGTCACCGCTTGATGCTAAATCCCCAGCATGTGCAGCTCCTTTTTGACAATGAAGTTCTCCCTGATCACATGACCATGAAGCAGTTATGGCTCTTCTGCTGGTTCGGCAAGCCATCCCCTTTGCTTTTACAATACAGTGTGAAAGAGAAGAGGAGGTAGGGGCCAAGCCCCCACCCATCCCTCTGCCCTGCCCTCCCCAGATATTTATGTGAAATTAACCTTGGCTTTATTTTTTGAAATAAAAACTTTAAAAAAAGCAAAAAAACCCCCCCAAAAACACCAAAAAACTTTTAAACATTTGCATTTATTTAATATGCTGTGTTTATAATGCAATACTAAACGAAAACATAACTAAACCATATTTTCCAAATTTTCTACAATAATCAGAAAAAGATTATAAATAATAAATTCCATGGGAAAATCTTAGAGTATTTCTAACTGGCAAATTTGACCTATAGTTAAACCTAACATACCATGTAAACCAGAAGCTGGGAAATGCAGCTCATGTTCTTCTAAACCTCAGCCACAGTTGAAAAACTGACATCCATATACCTTTCAAGCAAGTGAGTATTCCCTAAAAGCAATTTTTAAAAGGGAAGGAAAATGTTATCTCTTCCTCATAAGCACCGTCTTCTCTATTGGGTCTCATATTTTCCTCCTTTGTTTGCAAATTTCCAAGGTGGGGAACAAAGTCAGCATTTATACTTTGAAATTTTCCCTGGATCAGATCAAAAGGCATCTGAATTCTATATTCTGAGGAACAAAAGAATACAGAGGATAGTCGGTATAGGGCAAAGATATGTAGGAGGGGATCAAAATGTCAGCTTTCTTTCTTATGAAATATAAATGAATCACTAGAACATTCCTCACTTTACTTCAGGTAACTGGGGTATAATTTATGGAAAGCTGAAAGCTGAAACAAAATTTATTTAATTTTGTTTAGTGAAGACTGATAACAGTGTGAGAGAAGTAGTTCTTGCCATTTGATCCTAGTTCCTGGAGAGCTATGGTTAAGATTTTTTTTCTATTTACTCAGTCGATAATTTAATATGATTATTTGTAAATGGGGCCCTAAATTTATTACATTAAAATGGCAGGTAGTGGTGTGGCACAGAATGAAGCATGAGATAGAGGAATCTGGCCAGCAGAACTGTATCTTTGTTGCACAAAGGATACAATTATAATTTTTTTTTCTTGGCTCTTTTTGATTGGGCTAGAGTAGCTGTAAGATGAGTGGCTCTGATAACCAAGCAGAAAACAGAAAATATACTAGAAAAAAAAACCTCCAATGATATTATAGGGCTCTGGAAACATTTTAATAGTCTGCATGCCTCTAGAGGTAGGAAGATAAGTTACTGCTTCTCAAAAAGAAAAATCAAAATGAAAATTCTATTTCTTGTGAGAAAGTGTTAGAAGTAATCATTAAAAAAAAAAAAAGCAAAGAAACAGAACTCACATTCTATTTTTTATTAATATTGCTCCCTAAATATAAAAATAAGATAGCATTGAAAAACAACTATAACTGTAAGGCTATTAGGGATAGCTGAACTGACATGTCAGAATGCTTTTCTTATTTCTTTAAAAATAAAACTTGAATGTTGAAGTGAAATGTTTTCTTTAAATTATGACCTATTTTAAATATATAAATAATATCCACGTATTTGTTACCCAACTTTATCAAATCTCAACATTTCCCCTATTTGTTTTAGATTTTTTAATAAATGGAAAGGAACAGTTGAGGTTTCCTGTGTCTCCCTTTCCACCATCCCCAGAAATAACATGACCATGAGCTTGATATTTATTTCCCAGAATTTTTTTATGATTTTATAAATAAATAACTATTCATAAACAACTTGTTTGTCATGTTTCCAAACATTATATAAATTGTTAAATAATGTAACACCATAAAAACCACACTTATTTATCCATTCACCTACCAATAGAACATTTAGTTTGTCTCCAAATTTTTGTTTTTACAAAAAATGGTACTTCTATGATATTTATCTAGAAGTGAAATCGCTGGGTAGTAGATGGTGAGCATTGTGAAGCTTATTTGATATTGACAAGTTGTCCTAGGGAATAATGACCAATTTACATTCTACCAGGAGTGTATAGGAGTTACAGTTTCTTCACATTATCACAAAACGTAGAGTTAACAGATTTTTAAACTTTCACCAGTGGAACAGGTGACTTTCTGTAGTTTTAATCTGCATTCCCTTAATAACAGTGAATTTAAACAGCTTTTCCTATGTTTATTGGCCACTCAGGTTTCCTATACTGTAGATTGACATTTTTATATTGGATTATTTATTTTTAAAACTTTACCTGGGATTAGGAACCAAGATGGCGGAGTAGAAGGACGTGCTCTCACTCCCTCTTGCGAGAACACCAGAATCACAACTAGCTGCTGGACAATCATCAACAGGAAGACACTGGAACTCACCAAAAAAAGATATCCCACATCCAAAGACAAAGGAGAAGCCAAAATGAGATGGTAGGAGGGGTGCAATCACAGTAAAATCAAATCCCATAACTGCTGGGTGGGTGACTCACAGACTGGAAAGCACTTATACCACAGAAGTCCACCCACTGGAGTGAAGGTTCTGAGCCCCATGTCAGGTTCCCAAACTGGAGGTCTGGCAACAGGAGGAGGAATTCCTAGAGAATCAGACTTTGAAGGCTAGTGGGATTTGATTGCAGGACTTTGACAGGACTGGGGGAAACAGAGACTCCACTCTTGGAGGGCACACACAAAGTAGTGTGTGCATCAGGACCTGGGGAAGGAGCAGTGACCCCAGAGGAGACTGAACCAGACCTACCTGCTACTGTTGGAGGGGCTCCTGCAGAGGCAAGGGGTGGCTGTGGCTTACCATGGGGACAAGGACACTGGCAGCAGAAGTTCTGGGAAGTACTCCTTGGCATGAGCCCTCCCAGAGTCTGCCATTAGCCCCACCAAAGAGCCCAGGCAGGCTCCAGTGTTGGGTTGCCTCAGGCAAAACAACCAACAGGGAGGGAACCCAGCCCCACCCATCAGCAGACAAGTGGATTAAAGTTTTACTGAGCTCTGCCCACCATAGCAACAGTCAGCTCTAACCACCACCAGTCCCTCCCATCAGGAAAGTTGCACAAGCCTCTTAGATAGCCTCATCCACCAGAAGGCAGACAGCAGAAGCAAGAAGAATGACAATCCTGCAGCCTGTGGAACAAAAACCACATTCACAGAAAGATAGACAAGATGAAAAGGCAGAGGGCTATGTACTAGATGAAAGAACAAGATAAAACCCCAGAAAAACAACTAAATGAAGTGGAGATAGGCAAACTTCCAGAAAAAGAATTCAGAATAATGATAGTGAAGATGATCCAGAACCTTGGAAAAAGAATGGAGGCAAAGATTGAGGAGATGCAAGAAATGTTTAACAATGACCTAGAAGAATTAAAGAACACACAAACAGAAATGAACAGTACAGTAACTGAAATGAAAACTACACTAGAAGGAATCAATAGCAGAATAACTGAGGCAAAAGAACGAATAAGTGACCTGGAAGACAGAATGGTAGAATTCACTGCTGTGGAACAGAATAAAGCAAAAAGAATGAAAAGAAATGAAGACAGCCTAAGAGACGTCTGGGACAACATTAAATGCAACAACATTCGCATTATAGGAGTCCCAGAAGGAGAAGAGAGAGATAAAGGACCCGAGAATATATTTGAAGAGATTATAGGCAAAAACTTCTCTAACATGGGAAAGGAAATAGCCGCCCAAGTCCAAGAAGTGCAGAGAGTCACATACAGGATAAACCCAAAGAGAAACATGCTGAGAAACATAGTAATCAAACTGGCAAAAATAAAAAAAAGAAAAATTATTGAAAGCAGCAAGGGAAAAATAACGAATAACATACAAGGGAACTCCCATAAGATTAACAGCTGATTTCTCAGCAGAAACTCTACAAGCCAGAAGGGAGTGGCATGATATACTTAAAGAGATGAAAGGGAAGAACCTACAACCAAGATTACTCTACCCAGCAGGGACCTCATTCACATTTGATGGAGAAATCAAAAGCTTTACAGACAAGCAAAAGCTAAGAGAATTCAGCACCACCAAACCAGCTCTACAACAAATGCTAAAGGAACTTCTCTAAGTGGGAAACACAAGGGAAGAAAAGAACCTACAAAAGCAAACCCAAAACAATTAAGAAAATGGTCATAGGAACATACATAGAGATAATTACCTTAAACGTGAATGGATTAAATGCTCCAACCAAAAGACACAGTCTTGCTGAATGGATACAAAAACAAGACCCATCTATGTGCTGCCTACAAGAGACCCACTTCAGACCTAGGAACACATACAGACTGAACGTGAGGGGATGGGAAAAGATATTCCATGCAAATGGAATCAAAAGAAAGCTGGAGTAGCAATACTCATATCAGATAACATAGGCTTTAAAATAAAGAATGTTACAAGAGACAAGGAAGGACACTACATAATGATCAAGGGATCAATCCAAGAAAAAGATATAACAATTGTAAATATTTATGCACCCAACATAGGAGCACCTCAACAATACATAAGGCAACTGCTAACAGCTGTAAAAGAGGAAATCGACAGTAACACAATAATAGTGGGGGACTTTAACACCTCACTTACACCAATGGACAGATCATCCAAAAGGAAAATAAATAAGGAAACAGAAGTTTAAATGACACAATAGACCACATAGATTTAACTGATATTTATAGGACATTCCATCCAAAAACAGCAGACTACACTTTCTTCTGAAGTGGACACGGGACATTCTCCAGGATAGATCACATCTTGGGTCACAA
The DNA here is from genome assembly GCF_949987535.1 of Balaenoptera acutorostrata. Lineage (NCBI taxonomy): Eukaryota > Metazoa > Chordata > Mammalia > Artiodactyla > Balaenopteridae > Balaenoptera > Balaenoptera acutorostrata. Next base: position 93,286,264 of record NC_080065.1, read on the forward strand.
ATCAAGCCTCAGAAAATTTAAGAAAATTGAAATCATATCAAGCATCTTTTCTGACCACAACGCTATGAGATTAGAAATAAGTACAGGGAAAAAAACACAAAAACATGGAGGCTAAACAATACGTTACTAAATAACCAAGAGATCACTGAAGAAATCAAACAGGAAATCAAAAAATACCTAGAGATAAATGACAATGAAAACACGACGATCCAAAACCTATGGGATGCAGCAAAAGCAGTTCTAAGAGGGAAGTTTATAGCCATACAAACCTACCTCAAGAAACAAGAAAAATCTCAAATAAACAATGTAACCTTACACCTAAAGGAACTACAGAAAGAAGAACAAACAAAACCCAAAGTTAGCAGAAGGAAAGAAATCATAAAGATCAGAGCAGAAATAAATGAAATAGAAACAAAGAAAACAATAGCAAAGATTAATAAAACTAAAAGCTGGTTCTTTGAGAAGATAAACAAAATTGATAAACCTTTAGCGAGACTCATCAAGAAAAAGAGGGAGAGGACTCAAATCAATAAAATTAGAAATGAAAAAGGAGAAGTTATGATGGACACCTCAGAAATACAAAGCATCCTAAGAGACTACTACAAGTAACTGTATGACAAAAAAATGGACAACCTGAAAGAAATGGACAAATTCTTAGAAAGGAATAACCTTCCAAGACTGAACCAGGAAGAAACAGAAAATATGAACAGACCAATCACAAGTAATGAAATTAAAACTGTGATTAAAAATCTTCCAACAAACAAAAGTCCAGGACCAGCTGGCCTCACAGGTGAATTCTATGAAACATATAGAGAAGAGTTAACACCCATCATTCTCAAACTCTTCCAAAAAAGTGCGTAGGAAGGAACACTCCCAAACTCATTCTATGATGCCACCATCACACTGATACCAACACCAGACAAAGATACTACAAAAAAAAGAAAATTACAGAAAAATATCACTGATGAATATAGATGCAAAAATCCTCAACAAAATACTAGCAAACAGAAACCAACAACACATTAAAAGGATCATACACCATGATCAAGTGGGATTTATCCCAGGAATGCAAGGATTCTTCAATATATGCAAATCAATCAATGTGAAACACCATATTAACAAATTGAAGAATAAAAACCATATGATCATCTCAATAGTTGCAGAAAAAGCTTTTGACAAAATTCAACACCCATTTATGATAAAAACTCTCCAGAAAGTGGGCATACAGGGAACCTACCTCAACATAATAAAGGTTATATATGACAAACCCACAGCAAACATCATTCTCAATGGTGAAAAACTGAAAGCATTTCCTCTAAGATCAGGAATAAGACAAAGATGTCCACTCTCACCACTATTATTCAACATAGTTTTGGAAGTCCTAGCCACGGCAATCAGAAAAGAAAAAGAAATAAAAGAAATACAAATTGGAGAAGAAGAAGTAAAACTGTCACTGTTTGCAGATGACATGATACGATACATAGAGAATCCTAAATATGCCACCAGAAAACTACTAGAGCTAATCAATGAATTTGGTAACGTTGCAGGGTACAAAATTAATGCACAGAAATCTCTTGCATTCCTATACACTAATGATGAAAAATCTGAAAGAGAAATTAAGGAAACACTCTCATTTACCACTGCAACAAAAAGAATAAAATACCTAGGGATAAACCTACCTAGGGAGACAAAAGACCTGTATGCAGAAAACTATAAGACACTGATGAAAGAAATTAAAGAGATACCAACAGATGGAGTAATACACCATGTTCTTGGATTGGAAGAATCAATATTGTGTAAATGAGTATAGTACCCAAAGCAATCTACAGATTCAATGCAATCCCTATCAAATTACCAATGGCATTTTTTTATGGAACTAGAACAAAAAAATCTTAAAATTTGTATGGAGACACAAAAGACCCCGAATAGCCAAAGCAGTCTTGAGGGAAAAAAAACGGAGCTAGAGGAATGAGACTCCCTGACTTCAGACTATACTACAAAGCTACAGTAATCAAGACAATATGGTACTGGAACAAAAACAGAAACACAGATCAATGGAATAAGATAGAAAGCCCAGAGATAAACCCACGCTACTATGGTCAACTAATCTATGACAAAGGAGGCAAGGATATACAATGGAGAAAAGACAGTCTCTTCAATAAGTGGGGCTGGGAAAACTGGACAGCTACATGTAAAAGAATGAAATTAGAACACCCCCTAACACCAAACACAAAAATAAACTCAAAATGGATTAAAGACCTAAATGTAAGACCGGACACTATAAAATTCTTAGAGAAAAACATAGGAAGAACACTCTTTGACATAAATCACAGCAAGATCTTTTTTGATCCATGTCCTGGAGTAATGGAAATAAAAACAAAAATAAACAAATGGGCCTTAATGAAACTTCAAAGCTTTTGCACAGCAAAGGAAACCATAAGGAAGATGAAAAGACCACCCTCAGAATGGGAGAAAATATTTGCAAACAAATAAATGGACAAAGGATTAATCTCCAAAATATATAAACAGCTCATGCAGCTCAATATTAAAGAAACAAACACCCCAATCCAAAAATGGGCAGAAGACCTAAATAGACATTTCTCCAAAGAAGACATACAGATGGCCAAGAAGCACCTGAAAAGCTGCTCAACATCACTAATTATTAGAGAAATGCAAATCAAAACTACAATGAGGTATCACCTCACACCTGTTAGAATGGGCATCATCAGAAGATCTACAAAGAACAAATGCTGGAGAGGGTGTGGAGAAAAAGGAACCCTCTTGCACTGTTGGTGGGAATGTAAATTGATACAGCCACTATGGAGAAGAGTATGGAGGTTCCTTAAAAAACTAAAAATAGAATTACCATATGATCCAGCACTCACACTACTGGGCATATACCCAGAGAAAGCCATAATTCAAAAAGACACATGCACCCCAATGTTTATTGCAGCAGTATTTACAATAGCCAGGTCTTGGAAGCAACCTAAATGCCCATTGACAGATGAATGGATAAAGAAGATGTGGTACATATATACAATGTAATATTACTCAGCCATAAAAAGGAATGTAATTGGGTCATTTGTAGAGACGTGGATGGATCTAGAGAGTGTCATACAGAGTGAAGTAAGTCAGAAAGAGAAAAACAAATATTGTATATTAACACATATATTTGGAATGTAGAAAAATGGTACAGATGAACCAGTTTGCAGGGCAGAAATTGAGGCCCACATGTAGAGAACAAACGTATGGACACCAAGAGGGGAAAGTGGCGGGGGGGTGGTGGTGGTGGTGTGATGAATTGTGCGATTGGGATTGACATGTATACACTGATGTGTATAAATTGATGACTAATAAGTACCTGCTGTATAAAAATATAAATAAAATAAAATTTAAAAAAAATTTATTTGTAAGAAGAATGTATGTGTTGCAGATATCTCAATTCAGGGCTTGTCTTTTCTTCTTTGTGTTATTTTTTGATGCACAGAAATTAATATGGGAAAATTTATCACTTTTTGTTTTGTGCCTTTAATGTTTTATTTTAAAACTTCTTCCCTATCCTGCGATTAAAAAAAAAAATCCTACATTTCTTCTTACAGTTATAAAGCTATGGTTGAAAATATTTATGTTCTTAGTTGTCCTGGAGTTTATCTCACTCATGTGAGATAAAATTTTAATTTTATTTAGAGTCAATGTTTTCCCATTTGAATTCTCTTTCCTTTGATTTTTGGAATGCCACCATGGATTTTTTTAAACTGGATTTCTATTTTGTTCCATTGGTCAAGTAAGGCAAGTTACTGCCATATGGTTCTTCTTCAATTGAACAGAGTATGTATCAAGTCATGTATTATTATGTATAGATTTAGTATTAGCTTGTTAACTTACACAAACAAATGTATTGGTATTTTGATTGGAATTGTATGTAATATGTAGATCAATATGCAGAAAGTGACATCTTTATATTATTTAGTCTTTCTATCCATGAACATTGTATACCTCATCATTTTTTTAGGACTTTTTAATGCTGTTTAATAATGCTTGACAATTTTCTGTATAAAGGCTTTGCACATCTGTTGTTAGCATTATTCCTGAGTACTTTATACTTTTTGTACCTATTGTGAATGGGATTATCTCATATATTATGTTTTCTAATTGGTTATTGTGAATACATATGTAATAATGTCATTGGGTTTTGTATGCTCATCTTGAGAAGAAAGCTTTTAAAGCCAATTCGTAATATTTACTAGCACAAATTTTTATTAAAGAAATAAATTTGGCATTCATTCTAATTCAGCTAAAATCATGGTTGTCTGGAGATGAGTTAACAATTATCTGCATTGGAGCGTTAAAACACTATAGATCTTTTGCTTTAAGATCATTACATAATATTGGACTCAGTTTGGTAAGACTTAATGACCCCATCTAGTGGCAGCTTGAAGTCTAAGTGAATTGGAAAATGCACTTACAGATTTTATTGGATAGCTATTTTTGTTTAAAGAATTATAATAGCAAAAATATCCTTGTTGGAAATGTCAAGAAACAGCAAAGATTAATTTGACACATCAAAATTAATTATGTGTATAGTCTTGTGTTGCTGATTTCAAGATTAGAATGAGGTATGCTTACAGAAAAAATTATGTACAATCTTCCATGCTGGAGCCAAATTGTGTATGTGGAGATTTAATTTTCAGGACTGTTATTCAGGGAGTTAACAAAGTCACGTTCACATAATGTTTTAAAAATAATATTACCAACAGCTGGCTGGAGTCAATCCATATGACCTTTATAATAACATGATACTCAGAGTCTAACTCATAAGAGGACTGTTTTATAGTGAAGGACCCTTTAAAATGAGGCCCAGTTTTATATTTCACTAATTAGAATTTTTTCTTTGTGTAGGAAATAACAAAATTTTATGCATAATTGTACTCAGTTTCAGAAAACATTGGGACAACTTGGTAATCACTCAAAAATGTTTTTTAACTCTAAAATGAATTCAAGATGTATTTAAAATGTAAACGTACACACAAAAAGATTTTTAAAGTGTAAGATTAAAATACTTGTGAAAGCTAATTTTGAAGTGGGGAAGACCTTTCTAATTATAGACAGAACCTCTAAGAGTAAAGGTTGAGTAAAACCTTTTATTAAAAAATTTAAAAAATTAAATTAAAACAACACTGTCATATCTTTGGTAACATTTTTAAAATGATGACTCCCTGGGTTAATACAGGTTAAAGATGAAGACATCAAGAACAGGCTTTTCTTGGATTGCTAGTGGAGAATATATTTGGAATAAACTTTCTCAAGGGAGATTTGGCAATGCTATCAAAAGCCTTAAAATATGCTAACATTTGCCCCAGAAATTACACTACTCAAAATAATGACAGGCATACAACAGAGAAATGATTATAAGAATATTCTTTATAGCAGTATTTAAAATATTTTAAAATTATAAAAAATAAACCTCCATCAGTAGGTGAGTTGGGAAACTAATTAGAATATATACGTACAGTAGAATTTTGTTACTATTAACCTTAATGTTACAGAATAACACTTGAAGATATTTAAAATATTTTTACATATTTAATTACATAATTATACAATTAAGTGGGAAGATATTCTCAGAATAGTATTAAATGAAAAGCAGAGACTGACAAATTATTTTCGTTTTCTACAAATTCTTTTTGTTCTTATGCAGAAAAACAGAATTTAAATACTCAACAGGGGTTATATTCTGAATTGTGATGTGTCCCCCACCCCCCAATTTATATGTTGAAACCTTAACCTCCAATGTGATGATAATTGGAGATGAGACCTTTGGGAGGTAATTAAAGTTAGATGAGGTCATAGGGCAGGCCTTCATGATGGGATTAGTGCCTTTATAAGAAGAGTCATCAGAAAGCTTGCTTGTTCTCTCTCTCTCTCTCCACCACGTGAGGACACAGTGAGAAGGCAGCCATCTGCAAGCCAGGAAGAAAGGTTTCACCAGGAACTAAATTGGCCAGCACCTTGATCGGGGACTTCTAGCTTCCAGAACTTTGAGAAAATAAATTTCTGTTGCTTAGGCCACCCACTCTGTGCTATTTTGTTATGATAGTCTAAGCAGACTAAATCACAAGATGAGAAGGTTTCTTTTTTTCCCTTTTTTTTGCTTATCTATATTTCTAAATTTTCTCCAATAAACATACTATGTTTATAATTTTAAAAGATATTATAAAATATATTAAACAGTATTAGGACATTTTCAGTGCATACAGATGAGTTTCAGTGAGAAACTCATCATTAGTAAAATCAGTTATTCAAAGCTTGTTTGTGATTACCTTGACATATCTTCATTAATTCTCTTCATACACTAATTATTTGGCCTACAATTAGACTTAACAAAACAGATTGAATCCTTCTTAGCTATGAATGTCAAAGATTGATAAGGTTTCTAAATATACCACTGAAGGACAGATTTGTTTTCCTCCTGTATAACTATCCTACAGTTATTATTTGGAAATATTGACTATTTTAATCACTATATTTCCAATTAGAGTGACTAATTAGCATTCTGCCTTAGGATCACATGCCTAATAATGGTGGAATTATACATTTTCTTGCATTACAAGACAATTTTCTAATTATCTTATCCATCCTATTTCCCACTTATGCCATCAAATTTCTAAGAAACAATTTACTCCTTTTTCTTTTGTTACAATTATGTCCAACCATAAAGCAGAGGTGAGATCATAAGTTCCTCCATGGCAATATGGGATGTCTAATACATCTACACATACACATACACACACATGCACACACAGTTTTTATCAGTTTTATCTTCATCACCTCAATATCCCATGTTAACACTGGGTATGCTGGTGAGGGGAGGAATGGAGGAAGCAGGGCACATGTTTCATGAATGGCAACTTTTCTTTGTGGCAGCAAAGGTCTGAACAATCCTGGGATCTGAGGAATGTGAAGTCCATCTCCAGACAGCTGAAAAGTACTTGGCAGCAGGAAACTTCTCAGGCACAGTAATCCACAATCAGTGTATAGAGAACACTCCAAATGACTAGGCCTGTAATGTATATTCATCACTTGAGCTACCTGCCATGTTTGAGCACTTTCTTTACATTATGATAATTTCCCACATTTTATGTCTCACCTTCCCAAAGAGGAAACCAGAAAACCTGCAATCCCGAACTCCCTGCATTAGGGGGCAGGCATGACCTAGCTTCCTCTAAACAGACTATCCTCCGAAGACAGATCTGGAGGCAGCATGTGGGGAGGCAGGTGCACCTAGGAATATTGGTCTTTTGGCAATCCAGGAGGTGGAAGGATCCAGTTCTTGGGGGCAGGGAGTGGCAGTGCTTTGGGAATCCAGTCCTGAGCATCGTAAGTGCCAACCGCCAGTGTCAGTGGTATTTCTGCTTAGAAAAAGAGTGGTTGGCTACTGCTCATGGAGGTTCAGATTTATTGTTGGATCCTCTGGCCCTACTAGACATTCTGTGAACTGTCTCATATAGTCTCATCAATTCCTTTCCTACTCAAATTTGCAAGAGTGGATTCTGTACATTACAGTTAAGCCCTTTGTCAAATGTATCATCCCAATCATAACACTCCTTCTCTCCTCAAAGCAAAACAAAACAAAACAAAGCCTAACCCTAGTAAAGTTTCACTGCTCATTGTTTAATTACCACAAAGACCAACCATATTTATAGCTAATAATAAGAAAACTTTACATGTAAATCAGTGCTATTTGTTTATTTACAGAGCTTTAGTAATTAAGAAAAGAATTTTCTGGCCAAAGCACCACTCTCTCTCTGCAGTGCTCAGCAGAATTCATTCTTCCTGTTTCCTTGGTTTCACAAATAACACAAGGATTCAAACAGAACCTGTGAAGTTGACAATTTCCTCATTAACACATGTTTGATCTCTGTAAAGCCTCTCTATTCATTTACTAGGTGCTTAACTGCTTATTTTCCTGTCATGCAAACATCCTGAAATTCTACTTCATATCACATTCGGTGTTGACTATCACATGAAAAACCCTAGCTATCAGGCCGTGAATATTCTCAATGTAAACATAAACGCCAGCAGGTGAATATTTGTGTTAGGAGCAATGTGTATCCAGGATGAAGGAAGGAAAGGACACAGGAATCAACTGAAATACATTCCCACATGAAAGGCCTGTAATTAGAGAGGCCACTGCACTCGGGGACAATACAAGAGCACCAGACTCAAGTGGCTGAAATTGGAATTATGTTTCCAGCTTTATTGAGATATATTTGACATAAAACACTATGCAAGCTTAAGGTGTACAACATGATGATTTGATATATGTTTATGTTGCCAAATGCGAAATTGGAATTTAAAGAGATTGTGGGTGCATGATAAGCATTTGACCATGTGTTAGAGTGGTTATATCTCAAAAATAACTTCCATTTTCTATTTGATGGGATACTATACCACCTAAACATTTATACTTTGTGAAAGTTATTTTTAGCTAAATTTATTGGACATTTAGTACAGGCCAGCATTAAGATTTTGCGTCCCATAACTCATTTATTTCTCCTGAGAGCACAAGGCAGATACTGTTAACCCTATTTAGGGCCTAAGTGATTTGCAGAGAGATTATTCACCCAAGATAATACAATTACTAAATGACAGAGGTAAGATCTGCCCCCAGGTCTGTTAGACACCAAAACTCCCTACGCTGAATTACGAAGGCTATGCAGCAACACTGAAATAGTACTTTTGGTTTTACGTTAAATGCCAAAGGAAGAGTAGAAAATTGTACGCACACTATGATGCAACTATGTGAAACTTTATACACACATGGACAAAGGCTTGGAAGGGAGCACATATCATGTGCTGCTCATTTCTGTGTCCAAGAAACTAAGAGAATGAGGAAACAGAGAGTCCTTAAAAGGGAAAAGAGATTAAGAGTTTGTGTGTGTGTGTGTGTGTGTGTGTGTGTGTATGCGTTTGTGTACACGCGCCGCACCATGGTTTTAAGAAAAGAAGTTAGGAAAGTTGAACTCCTTTACTAAACACATAGAATACATAGACTTAGAACTCACAGAGTCTCTTCACTATGCAGTTTGGAACTGGGATTATTGTTTTTCCCAGTCTTTTTTTTTTTCCCAAATGTTCTTGAAAGCTGCTACATTGTTTTTAAAATTAAAAAAAGAGGTAAGAGTATGCAATACACAGAAGCAGAAAGGTTCAGGATTTCAGTCCCTGAGAAGTGCTGAGCTTGTAAAGGCTGAGGAAACCAAGGTCAGTCCCACCCCATTGCCTCCAGGGCAACTGCTAGGCTCTGCCCAAAGCCGAAACCATGTTTGGATTGAGAGTCTGTAAAGTCACTGAGCAAACAGATTGAAAAGGTCATGCTGTCTCACAGACAATCAGAGACCTGCTAGAAGGTAAACATCCCCTCCTTCCATGAAGAGAAACATGTTATCCTAGGATCCTAGGGAATGAACCCTTCTATGACTGTTGAGAAATTCGTGGCTGTTTTTTAAAATCAGTGATTTGGCAATCTCTTAATCTGTGGGGTTAGGGTCATCATGCCTCGCCAGCTAACACAGTGGTCCCCAACCTTTTTGGCACCAGTGACCGGTTTCATGGAAGATAATTTTTTCACGGACCAAGAGTGGGTGGGTGGGAAGGGATGGTTTTGGGATGATTCAAGCGCATTACATTTATTGTGCACTTTATTTCTATTATTATAACATTGTAAAATGAAATAATTATACAACTCACCATAATACAGAATCAGTGGGAGCCCGGAGCTTGTTTTCACTTGCCACTGATAGGGTTTTGATATGAGTCTGCAAACAATTGATTTATTATGGTCTCTGTGCAGTCAAACCTCTCTGCTAATGATAATCTGTATCTGCAGCCGCTCCCCAGCACTTGCATCACTGCCTTAGCTCCACCTCAGATCATCAGGCATTAGATTCTCATAAGAAGCGCGCAACCTAGATCCCTTGCATGTGCAGTTCACAGTAGGGTTCGTGCTCCTATGAGAATCTAATGCCGTGGCTGATCTGACAGGAGATGGAGCTCAGGCAGTAATGTGAGCAATGTGGAGCGTCTGTAAATACAGATGAAGCTTCGCTCGCTTGCCCCCCGCTCACCTCCTGCTGTGCGGCCTGGTTCCTAACAGGCCACAGACTGGTACTGGTCCATGGCCCAGGGGTTGGGAACCCTTGAGCTAACAGACTCGCTGCTGGTACTACCCCTTTACAAAGTTCTATCATATGAGCAGCAGCTTGTGCCCTCTTACTCACTGAAGGGTAAACAACGGAAAGAGAGAAATCAGATAAAATGTAACTGTAGCTCGGAGAAGAGAGGAACGAAAGATCAGAGGAGGCTCCCTGAAGGACCTGTCCCTGAAGTTAGGCCATGAAAAATAATATGAGTACTTGGAGAAAGGGTAGAAAGCTATTCTAAATGGACAGAAAATGAACTGAGTGCAAAGACCCTTTCTGTTCAAAGACCCAATGAACAGAAAATGAACAGAGTGCAAAGGAAAGAAAATTCAAGGCTAGCTAGCATTCCTCTGAAGCTTCATCTATTGATGATAACCATAATTATTTTTAATTTCTCAAAAACTAGGATGACATGCTAGATGCTATACAGTCAGTTACAGATATGTGACCTTTGAGTTCTGGTAGCTAATGTTTTTCAATAAACATATCCAGTTTATTTGGAAGAACAGATAAAACCCTTAAAGTACTTCAGTTATATATAATAGGGTAAATATTTTGGTTTGTGCTTTGAGAAAGGAAAACTTCAGTATCACACAGTAGTTTACAGCAGTTTAGCTTGGAAAGAACAGGAAAATAGAGACAAACTGGATTACAGTCATCAGCAGGCTAAGCATGTCCAGGACCAACCAGGGCTGAAGAATAGGTACCCATGAGCGGCTGTGGCAGCCTGCTTCCAAGATAGCCCCAAGGCTCCCTGCCTCCTAGTATTCACACCCTGTGTAGTTCCTTTCCACATTACCCCAGGGTTGGTCTGTGTGACCAATAGAATACAGCGTTAGTAAAGGTATGTCACTTCTGAGATTAGGTTATACAAGACACTGTGGCTTCTGCTTCCGTCTCTCTTGCTTTCTTGGATCACTTATTCTGGGGAAAACCAGTTCACATTTCATGAGCAGTTCTACGAAGAGACCCACATAGTGAGGAACTGAAATCTCCTGCATGAATAAACTTGGAAACAATCCTCCAGCCTTGGATGTCAGCTTGGCTTTGCAGAGATCTCATGAGAGACCTTGGGCCAGAATCACAAAGCTAAGCTACTTCTGGATTCCTGGACCTCAGCAGTCGTGTGATAACAAATGTTTGTTGTTTTAATGTGCCAAGTTTGGAAGTAATTTGTTACATAGCTCTCACTTTGTCCCAGCTTACCCTTCCCCCTTCCTGTATCCTCAAGTCCATTCTCTAGTAGGTCTGTGTCTTTATTCCTGTCTTGCCCCTAGGTTCTTCATGACCATTTTTTTTTTTTTTAGATTCCATATATTTGTGTTAGCATACAGTATTTGTTTTTCTCTTTCTCACTTCACTCTGTATGACAGTCTCTAGGTCCATCCACCTCACTACAAATAACTCAGTTTCGTTCCTTTTTATGGCTGAGTATTATTCCATTGTATATATGTGCCTCGTCTTCTTTATCCATTCATCTGTTGATGGACACTTAGGTTGCTTCCATGTCCTGGCTATTGTAAATAGAGCTGCAATGAACATTTTGATACATGACTCTTTTTGAATTATGATTTTCTCAGGGTATATGCCCAGCAGTGGGATTGCTGGGTCGCATGGTAGTTCTATTTTTAGTTTTTTAAGGAACGTTCATACTCTTCTCCATAGTGGCTATATCAATTTACATTCCCACCAACAGTGCAAGAGGGTTCCCTTTTCTCCACACCCTCTCCAGCATTTATTGTGTGTAGACTTTTTGATGATGGCCATTCTGAGTGCTGTGAGATGATATCTCATTGTAGTTTTGATTTGCATTTCTCTAATGATTAGTGATGTTGAGAATTCTTTCATGTGTCTGTTGGCAATCTGTAGATCTTCTTTGGAGAAATGTCTATTTAGGTCTTCTGCCCATTTTTGGATTGGGTTGTTTGTTTTTTTAATATTGAGCTGAATGAGCTGCTTGTAAATTTTGGAGATTAATCCTTTGTCAGTTGCTTCATTGGCAAATATTTTCTCCCATACTGAGGGTTGTCTTTTCGTCTTGTTTATGGTTTCCTTTGCTGTGTAAAAGCTTTTAAGTTTCATTAGGTCCCATTTGTTTATTTTTGTGTTCATTTCCATTTCTCTAGGAGGTGGGTCAAAAAGGGTCTTGCTATGATTTATGTCATAGAGTGTTCTGCCTATGTTTTCCTCTAGGAGTTTGATGGTGTCTGGACTTACATTTAGGTCTTTAATCCATTTTGAGTTTATTTTTGTGTATGGTGTTAGGGAGTGTTCTAATTTCATTCTTTTACATGTAGCTGTCCAGTTTTCCCAACACCACTTATTGAAGAGGCTGTCTTTTCTCCACTGTACATTCTTGCTTCCTTTATCAAAGATAAGGTGACCATATGTGCGTGGGTTTATCTCTGGGCTTTCTATCCTGTCCCACTGATCCATATTTCTGTTTTTGTGCCAGTCCCATACTGTCTTGATTACTGTAGCTTTGTGGTATAGTCTGAAGTCAGGGAGCCTGATTCCTCCAGCTCCGTTTTTCTTTCTGAAGATTGCTTTGGCTATTCAGGGTCTTTTCTGTTTCCATACAAATTGTGAAATTTTTTGTTCTAGTTCTGTGAAAAATGCCAGTGGTAGTTTGATAGGGATTGCATTGAATCTGTAGATTGCTTTGGGTAGTAGAGTCATTTCCACAATGTTGATTCTTCCAATCCAAGAACATGGTATATCTCTCCATCTATTTGTATCATCTTTAATTTCTTTCATCATTGTCTTATAATTTTCTGCATACAGGTCTTTTGTAGGTTTATTCCTGGATATTTTATTCTTTTTGTTGCAGTGGTAAAGGGGAGTGTTCTCTTAATTTCACTTTCAGATTTCTCATCATTAGTGTAGAGGAATGCAAGAGATTTCTGTGCATTAATTTGGTATCCTGCTACTTTACCAAATTCATTGATTAGCTCTAGTAGTTTTCTGGTAGCATCTTTAGGATTCTCTATGTATAGTATCATGTCATCTGCAAAAAGTGACAGCTTTACTTCTTCTTTTCCAATCTGGATTCCTTTTATTTCTTTTTCTTCTCTGATTGCTGTGGCTAAAACTTCCAAAACTATGTTGAATAATAGGGGTGAGAGTGGGCAACCTTGTCTTGTTCCTGATCTTAGTGGAAATGGTTTCAGTTTTTCACCATTGAGGACAATGTTGGCTGTGGGTTTGTCATATATGGCCTTTATTATGTTGAGGAAAGTTCCCTCTATGCCTACTTTCTGCAGGGCTTTTATCATAAATGGGTGTTGAATTTTGTCAAAAGCTTTCTCTGCATCTATTGAGATGATCATATGGTTTTTCTCCTTCAATTTGTTAATATGGTGTATCACATTGATTGATTTGCGTATATTGAAGAATCCTTGCATTCCTGGGATAAACCCCACTTGATCATGGTGTATGATCCTTTTAATGTGCTGTTGGATTCTGTTTGCTAGTATTTTGTTGAGGATTTTTGCATCTATGTTCATCAGTGATATTGGCCTGTAGTTTTCTTTCTTTGTGACATCTTTGTCTGGTTTTGGTATCAGAGTGATGGTGGCTTCATAGAATGAGTTTGGGAGTGTTCCTCCCTCTGCTATATTTTGGAAGAGTTTGAGAAGGATAGGTGTTAGCTCTTCTCTAAATGTTAGATAGAATTCGCCTGTGAAGCCATCTGGTCCTGGGCTTCTGTTTGTTGGAAGATTTTTAATCACAGTTTCAATTTCAGTGCTTGTGATTGGTCTGTTCCTATTTTCTATTTCTTCCTGGTTCAGTCTTGGAAGGTTGTGCATTTCTAAGACTTTGTCCATTTCTTCCAGGTTGTCCATTTTATTGGCATATAGTTGCTTGTAGTAATCTCTCATGATCCTTTGTATTTCTGCAGTGTCAGCTGTTACTTTTCCTTTTTCATTTCTAATTCTGTTGATTTGAGTCTTCTCCCTTTTTTTCTTGATAAGTCTGGCTAATGGCTTATCAACTTTGTTTATCTTCTCAAAGAACCAGCTTTTAGTTTTATTGATCTTTGCTATCGTTTCCTTCATTTCGTTTTCATTTATTTCTGATCTGATCTTTATGATTTCTTTCCTTCTGCTAACTTTGGGGTTTTTTTGTTCTACTTTCTCTAATTGCTTTAGGTGTAAGGTTAGGTTGTTTATTTGAGATGTTTCTTGTTTCTTGAGGTAGGATTGTATTGCTATAAACTTCCCTCTTAGAACTGCTTTTGCTGCATCCCATAGGTTTTGGGTCACTGTGTTTTCATTGTCATTTGTCTCTAGGTATTTTTTTTGATTTCCTCTTTGATTTCTTCAGTGATCTCTTGGTTATTAAGTAGTGTGTTGTTTAGCCTCCATGTGTTTGTATTTCTTACAGATTTTTTCCTGTAATTGATATCTAGGCTCATAGCGTTGTGGTTGGAAAAGATACTTGATACGATTTCAAAGCTTGCTTTGGGACCCAAGATATGATCTATCATGGAGAATGTTCCATGAGCACTTGAGAAGAATGTGTATTCTGTTGTTTTTGGATGGAATGTCCTATAAATATCAATTAAGTCCTTCTTGTTTAATGTATCATTTAAAGCTTGTGTTTCCTTATTTATTTTCATTTTGGATGATCTGTCCATTGGTGAAAGTGGGGTATTAAAGTCCCCTACTATGATTGTGTTGCTGTCGATTTCCCCTTTTATGGCTGTTAGTATTTGCCTTATGTATTAAGGTGATCCTATGTTGGGTGCATAAATATTTACAATTGTTATATCTTCTTCTTGGATTGATCCCTTGATCATTATGTAGTGTCCTTCTTTGTCTCTTGTAATAGTCTTTGTTTTAAAGTCTATTTTGTCTGATATGAGAATTGCTACTCCAGCTTTCTTCTGATTTCCATTTGCATGGAATATCTTTTTCCATCCCCTCACTTTCAGTCTGTATGTGTCCCTAGGTGTGAAGTGGAGATCTTGGAAACAGCATATATACGGGTCTTGTTATTGTATCCATTCAGCCAATCTCTGTCTTTTGCTTGGAGCATTTAATCCATTTACATTTAAGATAATTATCGATATGTATGCTCCTATTACCATTTTCTTAATTGTTTTGGGTTTATTATTTAGGTCTTTTCCTTCTCTTGTGTTTCCTGCCTAGAGAAGTTCCTTTAGCATTTGTTGTAAAGCTGGTTTGGTGGTGCTGAATTCTCTTAGCTTTTGCTTGTCTGTAAAGGTTTTAATTTCTCTGTCAAATCTGAATGAGATCCTTGCTGGGTAGAGTAATCTCGGTTGTAGGTTTATCTCCTTCATCACTTTAAATATGTCCTGCCACTCCCTTCTGGCTTGCAGAGTTTCTGCTGATAGACCAGCTGTTAACCTTATGGGGATTCCCTTGTGTGTTATTTGTTGTTTTTCCCTTGCTGCTTTTACTATTTTTTCTTTGTATTTAATTTTTTTTAATGTCTGAAACATTTTTTTTTTTTCCTAATCTACACAATGTCTAAAACAGATTAGTTGATCTTGAAGGCCACTGACAATTATAAAAAAGCTTAATGAAAATAATTAGAATTAGAACATTTCCAATGGGCATCATTAAGCTTGGTAAAGCCAATAATATAAAGATGGGCAAAGACAAAATATCTGTTTACATGTAAGTTATAACAATAATAATGAGTGTCACCGTATGCAAAGAACTTCATAATTTACAGAGCTCTTTTACATTTGATTTTTTGACCACTCTGTATATCAAATCATTTTATTACAACCATTTTTACAAATAAAGAAACTGCATATCTAACAGTGATATTTTACAGTGAAATTTTAGTAATGACAAACCAAGAACTTAGATCCAGACTTTCTCCAATTCCAAATGTTATTGCCACTATACTACTACAAGTATGAGTACCGCTATTGCTGCTACGATTATAACGAAAAATAACAAAAATGACAGTATTTACTATGTTAATTGCATACCAAACACTTCTTTTTTTTTTTTTTTTTATTTGTAACTTACTTTGTTTATTTAATATGTTGTCATGTTCTTCTATGTAGATATACAAGGAGTTGTCTCATTTTTTTTTTTTTTTTTTTTTTAGTCAATATAGTCACATGTTTATTTTCTGCTAAAAAGTGCCATTTACCAGATTCTGTTATTCAAGCATTGTCAATATTTGGAAGAACTGGAAAATCTATGACTATATTGATTTGCAAGTACTTTCTTTTTTTTTCCACACACACACACTGTATTTTATTTTTACAAGAGATAGATAGACTGACACCAAGCATTGTACATGGATGACCACAACAAAAGCAACAATGATTGCAATTACCAAACATGAAACACACTTATACTATGTCATAATATTGACATTCAGTCCAGTAATCCTCCACTGTAACAGCTCCTTTACTTTGCAGTGAAAATTGATTTCTATATTCTTTTCCTCTGAGTCCTTGTGGGATTTTTTTTTTTTAATTCAGACAGAAAGTCACAAAAATTATACTCATCCTCATCAGTTCACTCAGTCCCATGTAATTAATTTCTTTTTTTTCATCTTGATCTTTTGTTAGCACTTTTATGAGTTCATCAGTTTTTCATTAGAGTTCTGAAAATGCTTATTCATTCAGTTCAGCAGTACAGTCAGTTACCAGAAACCTGTACTTGTCAGAGTCTTTTCCATGAATTTCTTGAAGATGAAACTCTTTTATAGGAACATATTTGCAAAATCATCAGAGTACACCCAGAACTGTCTGTAAATGACAAAAGACTTAAAAATGACCATGGTTAAAGATTTGATGAAAGTTCATAATAATGCAGTTGACAAGAAAATTAGTTATTTCTGAGATATACATTTTAAAGTAATAACTAGGATTATTACTTATAACATTATACCAGAACATATAAGATTTTTAGACGTTTCCTGTAATGTCTGAAACATTTATATTAACATATTTCCATACATATTTCCATACAAATACAAATATAAGATTTTTAGAAATTTCATGTAATGTCTGAAACATTTGTATTAACATATTTCCATACATATTTCCATACAAATACAAATATAAGATTTTTAGAAATTTCATGTAATGTCTGAAACATTTATATTAACATATTTCCATACATATTTCCATACAAATACAAATATAAGATTTTTAGAAATTTCATGTAATGTCTGAAACATTTATATTAACATATTTCCATACAAATAACCCAATGAAAGTTTAGTATTAGTTGTCTTGTTTGTTTTTTTATACTGCAGGTTCTTATTAGGCATCAATTTTATACACATCAGTGTATACATGGCAATCCCAGTCGCCCAATTCAGCACACCACCATCCCCACCCCACCGCAGTTTTCCCCCCTTGGTGTCCATATGTCCATTCTCTACATCTGTGTCTCAACTTCTGCCCTGCAAACTGGCTCATCTGTACCATTTTTCTAGGTTCCACATACATGCATTAATATACGATATTTGTTTTTCTCTTTCTGACTTACTTCACTCTGTATGACAGTCTCCAGATCCATCCATGTCTCAACAAATGACTCAATTTCATTCCTTTTTATGGCTGAGTAATATTCCATTGTATATATGTACATCTTCTTTATCCATTCGTCTGTTGATGGGCATTTAGGTTGCTTCCATGACCTGGCTATTGTAAATAGTGCTGCAATGAACATTCGGGTGCATGTGTCTTTTTGAATTACGGTTTTCTCTGGGTATGTGCCCAGTAGTGGGATAGCTGGGTCATATGGTAATTCTATTTTTAGTTTTTTAAGGAACCTCCATATTGTTCTCCATAGTGGCTGTATCAATTTACATTCCCACCAACAGTGCAAGAGGTTTCCCTTTTCTCCACACCCTCTCCAGTATTTGTTGTTTGTAGATTTTCTGATGATGCCCATTCTAACAGGAGTGAGGTGATACCTCATTGTAGTTTTGATTTGCATTTCTCTAATAATTAGTGATGTTGAGCATCTTTTCATGTGCTTCGTGGCCCTCTGTATGTCTTCTTTGGAGAAATGTCTGTTTAGGTCTTCTGCCCATTTTTAGATTGGGGTGTTTGTTTCTTTAATATTGAGCTGAATGAGCTGTTTATATATTTTGGAGATTAATCCTTTGTCCGTTGATTCATTTGCAAATATTTTCTCCCATTCTGAGGGTTGTCTTTTCGTCTTGTTTATGGTTTCCTTTGTTGTGCAAAAGCTTTGAAGTTTCATTAGGTCCCACTTGTTTATTTTTGTTTTTATTTCCATTACTCTAGGACATGGATCAAAAAAGATCTTGCTGTGATTTATGTCAAAGAGTGTTCTTCCTATGTTTTCCTCTAAGAGTTTTATAGTGTCCAGTCTTATATTTAGGTCTCTAATCCATTTTGAGTTTATTTTTGTGTATGGTGTTAGGGAGTATTCTAATTTCATTCTTTTACATGTAGCTGTCCAGTTTTCCCAGCACCACTTATTGAAGAGACTGTCTTTTCTCCATTGTATATCTTGGCCTCCTTTGTCATAGATTAGTTGACCATAGGTGTGTGGGTTAATCTCTGGGCTTTCTATCTTGTTCCATTGATCTACGTTTATGTTTTTGTTCCAGTACCATATTGTCTTGATGACTGTAGCTTTGTAGTATAGTCTGAAGTCAGGGAGTCTGATTCCTCCAGCTCCGTTTTTTCCCTCAAGACTGCTTTGGCTATTCGGGGTCTTTTGTGTCTCCATACAAATTTTAAGATGATTTGTTCTAGCTCCGTAAAAAATGCCATTGGTAATTTGATAGGGATTGCATTGATTCTGTAGATTGCTTTGGGTAGTATACTCATTTTCACAATGTTGATTCTTCCAATCCAACAACATGGTATATCTCTCCATTTGTTGGTATCATCTTTAATTTCTTTCATCAGTGTCTTATAGTTTTCTGCATACAGGTCTTTTGTCTCCCTAGGTAGGTTTATTCCTAGGTATTTTATTCTTTTTGTTGCAATGGTAAAGGGGAGTGTTTCCATAATTTGTCTTTCAGATTTTTCATCATTAGTGTATAGGAATGCAAGAGATTTCTGTGCATTCATTTTGTATCCTGAAACTTTACCATATTCATTAATTAGCTCTAGCAGTTTTCTGGTGGCAGTTTTAGGATTCTCTATGTATAGTATCATGTCATCCGCAAACAGTGACAGTTTTACTTCTTCTTTTCCAATTTGTATTCCTTTTATTTCTTTTTCTTCTCTGATTGCTGTGGCTAGGACTTCCAGAACTATGTTGAATAATAGTGGTGAGAGTGGACATCCTTGTCTCGTTCCTGATCTTAGAGGAAAGGCTTTCAGTTTTTCACCATTGAGAATGATGTTTGCTGTGGGTTTGTCATATATGGCCTTTATTATGTTGACGTAGGTTCCCTCTATGCCCACTTTCTGGAGAGTTTTTATCAGAAATGGGTGTTGAATTTTGTCAAAAGCTTTTTCTGCATCTATTGAGATGATCATATGGTTTTTATTCTTCAATTTGTTAATATGGTGTATCACATTGATTGATTTGCATATATTGAAGAATCCTTGCATCCCTGGGATAAATCCCACTTGATCGTGGTGTATGATCCTTTTAATGTGTTGTTGGATTCTGTTTGCTAGTATTTTGTTGAGGATTTTTGCATCTGTATTCATCAGTGATATTGGTCTGTAATTTTCTTTTTTTGTAGTGTCTTTGTCTGCTTTTGGTATCAGGGTGATGGTGGCCTCATAGAACGAGTTTGGGAGTGTTCCTTCCTCTGCAATTTTTTGGAAGAGTTTGAGAAGGATGGGTGTTAGCTCTTCTCTAAATGTTTGATAGAATTCACCTGTGAAGCCATCTGGTCCTGGACTTTTGTTTGTTGGAAGATTTTTAATCACAGTTTCAATTTCATTACTTGTGATTGGTCTATTCATATTTTCTGTTTCTTCCTGATTCAGTCTTGGAAGGTTATACCTTTCTAAGAATTTGTCCATTTCTTCCAGGTTGTCCATTTTATTGGCATAAAGTTGCTTGTAGTAGTCTCTTAGGATGCTTTGTATTTCTGCGGTGTCTGTTGTAACTTCTCCTTTTTCATTTCTGATTTTATTGATTTGAGTCCTCTCCCTCTTTTTCTTGATGAGTCTGGCTAATGGCTTATCAATTTTGTTTATCTTCTCAAAGAACCAACTTTTAGTTTTATTGATCTTTGCTATTGTTTTCTTTGTTTCTATTTCATTTATTTCTGCTCTGATCTTTATGATTTCTTTCCTTCTGCTAACTTTGGGTTTTGTTTGTTCTTCTTTCTCTAGTTTCTTTAGGTGTAAGGTTAGATTGTTTACTTGAGATTTTTCTTGTTTCTTTAGGTAGGCTTGTATAGCTATAGACTTCCCTCTTAGAACTGCTTTTGCTGCATCCCATAGGTTTTGGGTCGTCGTGTTTTCATTGTCATTTGTCTCTAGGTATTTTTTAATTTCCTCTTTGATTTCTTCAGTGATCTCTTGGTTATTTGTAACGTATTGTTTAGCCTCCATGTTTTTGTGTTTTTTTCGGTTTTCTCCCTGTAATTCATTTCTAATCTCATAGCGTTGTGGTCAGAAAAGATGCTTGATATGATTTCAATTTTCTTAAATTTACTGAGGCTTGATTTGTGACCCAAGATGTGATCTATCCTGGAGAATGTTCCATGCCCACTTGAGAAGAAAGTGTAACCTGCTGTTTTTGGATGGAATGTCCTATATATATCAATTAAATCTATCTGGTCTATTGTGTCATTTAAAGCTTCTGTTTCCTTATTTATTTTCATTTTGGATGATCTGTCCATTGGTGTAAGTGAGGTGTTAAAGTCCCCCACTATTACTGTGTTACTGTCGATTTCCTCTTTTATAGCTGTTAGCAGTTGCCTTATGTATTGAGGTGCTCCTGTGTTGGGTGCATATATATTTATAATTGTTATATCTTCTTCTTGGATTGATCCCTGGATCATTATGTAGTGTCCTTCCTTGTCTCTTGTAACATTCTTTATTTTAAAGTCTATTTTGTCTGATATGAGTATAGCTACTCCAGCTTTCTTTTGATTTCCATTTGCATGGAATATCTTTCTCCATCCCCTCACTTTCAGTCCGTATGTGTCCCTAGGTCTAAAGTGGGTCTCTTGTAGACAGCATATATATGGGTCTTGTTTTTGTATCCATTCAGCCAGTCTATGTCTTTTGGTTGGGGCATTTAATCCATTCACGTTTAAGGTAATTATCGATATGCATGTTCCTATGACCATTTTCTTAATTGTTTTGGGTTTGTTTTTGTAGGTCCTTTTCTTCTCTTGTGTTTCCCACTTAGAGAAGTTCCTTTAGCATTTGTTGTAGAGCTGGTTTGGTGGTGCTGAATTCTCGTAGCTTTTGCTTGTCTGTAAAGCTTTTGATTTCTCCATCAAATCTAAATGAGATCCTTGCCGGGTAGAGTAATCTTGGTTGTAGGTTCTTCCCTTTCATCACTTTAAGTATATCATGCCACTCCCTTCTGGCTTGCAGAGTTTCTGCTGAGAAATCAGCTGTTAACCTTATGGAAGTTCCCTTGTATGTTATTTGTCGTTTTTCCCTTGCTGCTTTCAATAATTTTTCTTTGTCTTTTAATTTTTGCCACTTTGATTACTATGTGTCTCGGTGTGTTTCCCCTTGGGTTTATTCTGTATGGGACTCTCTGCGCTTCCTGGACTTGGGTGGCTATTTCCTTTCCCATGTTAGGGAAGTTTTCGACTATAATCTCTTCAAATATTTTCTCCGGTCCTTTCTCTCTTTCTTCTCCTTCTGGGACCCCTATAATGCGAATGTTGTTGCGTTTAATGTTGTCCCAGAGGTCTCTTAGGTTGTCTTCATTTCTTTTCATTGTTTTTTCTTTATTCTGTTCCGCAGCAGTGAATTCCACCATTCTGTCTTCCAGGTCACTTATCCGTTCTTCTGCCTCAGTTATTCTGCTATTGATTCCTTCTAGTGTAGTTTTCATTTCAGTTATTGTATTGGTCATCTCTGTTTGTGTGTTCTTTAATTCTTCTAGGTCTTTGTTAATCATTTCTTGCATCTTCTCAATCTTTGCCTCCATTCTTATTCCGAGGTCCTGGATCATCTTCACTATCATTATTCTGAATTCTTTTTCTGGAAGGTTGCCTATCTCCACTTCATTTAGTTGTTTTTCTGGGGTTTTTTCTTGTTCCTTCATCTGGTACATCACTCTCTGCCTTTTCATCTTCTCTGTCTTTCTGTAACTGTGGTTTTTGGTCCACAGGCTGCAGGATTGTAGTTTTTCTTGCTTCTGCTGTCTGCCCTCTGGTGGTTGAGGCTATCTAAGAGGCTTGATGGGAGGCTCTGGTGGTGGGTAGAGCTGACTGTTGCACTGTATTTAATTTTTAATAGTTTGATTAATATGTGTCTTGGTGTGTTTCTCCTTGGATTTATCCTGTATGGTACTCTCTGTGCTTCCTGGACTTGATTAACTATTTCCTTTCTCATGTTAGGGAAGTTTTCAACTATAATCTGTTCAAATATTTTCTCAGTCCCTTTCTTTTTCTCTTCTTCTTCTGGGGACCTCTATAATTCGAATGTTGGTGGGTTTAATGTTGTCCCAGAGGTCTCTGAGACTGTCCTCAGTTCTTTGCATTCTTTTTTCTTTATTCTGCTCTGCAGTAGTTATTTCCATTATTTTATCTTCCAGGTCACTTATCCGTTCTTCTGCCTCAGTTATTCTGCTATTGATCCTTTCTAGAGAATTTTTAATTTCATTTATTGTGTTGTTCATCACTGTTTGCTTGCTCTTTAGTTCTTCTAGGTCCTTGTTAAATGGTTCTTGAATTTTCTCTATTCTGTTTCCAAGATTTTGGATCATATTTACTATCATTATTCTGAATTCTTTTTCAGGTAGACTGCCTATTTCCTTTTCATTTGTTAGGTCTGGTGGGTTTGTGCCTTGCTCCTTCATCTGCTGTGTGTTTCTCTGCCTTCTCATTTTGCTTAACTTACTGTGTTTGGGGTCTCCTTTTCACAGGCTGCAGGTTCATAGCTCCCATTGTTTTTGGTGTCTGTCCCCAGTGGTTGAGGTTGGTTCAGTGGGTTGTGTAGGCTTCCTGGTGGAGGGAACTAGTGCCTGTGTTCTGGTGGATGTGGCTGGATCTTGTCTTTCTGGTGGGCAAGTCCACGTCTGGTGGTGTGTTTTGGGGTGTCTGTGGCCTTATTATGATTTTAGGCAGCCTCTGTGCTAATGGATGGGATTGTGTTCCTGTCTTGCTAGTTGTTTGGCATAGGGTGTCCAGCACTGTAGCTTGCTGGTCGTTGAGTGGAGCTGGGTCTTAGCGTTGAGATGGAGCTCTCTGGGAGATTT
This sequence comes from Balaenoptera acutorostrata, assembly GCF_949987535.1. Classification (NCBI taxonomy): domain Eukaryota; kingdom Metazoa; phylum Chordata; class Mammalia; order Artiodactyla; family Balaenopteridae; genus Balaenoptera; species Balaenoptera acutorostrata. The sequence continues at coordinate 93,309,806 of NC_080065.1, forward strand.
TCACCATTTGATATTATGTAGAGCTGGGAGGTCTCTTGTGGACCAGTGTCCTGAAGTTGGCTCTCCCACCTCAGAGGCACAGCCCTGATGCCTGGCTGGAGCACCAAGAGCCTGTCCTCTACATGTCCAGGTACGTGGGGAGTTTCTTGCCTTTTGGGAGGTCTGAGGTCTTCTGCCAGCATTCAGTTGGTGTTCTGTAGTAGTTGTTCCACATGTAGATGTATTTCTGATGTATTTGTGGGGAGGAAGGTGATCTCTGCCTCTTACTCTTTTGCCATCTTGAAGCTCCTCCTCTACCAGATTTTGAGTGTCACTCACTTTTCTGTTGTTTCAGATTCTTGATTATAAGCCAGAAGTCATGTGACCTCAGTGATTCATACCCTTGAATGCCTGGACTCTGCTGTCGAACCCCTGGGGACAGGTGTGTGAGTGACTCACCCTTGTGGGGATTTCTCTGAAATGAATCCTAACTACTTTGTCTGAATACCATTGGGCTTTGACAAATCTAGAGGTCCTCACTGGTGGTTCTGGAGTTCCTGTGCAGACTCAGACCTCCTCTTCATACTTAATATTTAGAGTAGCTAATATTTTAAATAGCTGTGCCACTGACCATGTGCTAAATATTTCATATGAATTTTGTTATTTCATCTTTATGACAATCTTGTTACATAGTTTTAGAGTAATTCTCATTTTAGAGATAAGGAAACTGAGGCAAAGAGAGGTTATATGGTAAGTGTGCAAGTCCATAATGTTCTTAAGTGACAGAGTTAAGGCATGGATCTGATTGGTCTGATCACAATGCCCATGCTCTAAACTACCCTGCTATAAATGCCTGGAAGAGAATTTTTGCCACCCATAGACTTGCCACTTCTGGACAATCAGCCCATTTGGGGGGATATTTGACTCTTCACACAGAACCCCTCATTCTTTCTGGTTGATTGCAATAGTCAAGTTAAACATCCCCAGATTCAGCTGTATCAAATCCACAGCTTAAATCTTTCCACAAAAAGAGCACTTCATTTTAAAAATGTAAGTGGGGAGAAAAATGGCTTTCTTATCAATGTTCAAGTTTCTTACACCTAATCTAAAATTATACACTTTGCGGTACCTCTTCACACTCTCTCTCACTGCTCTTGGCTTTATGATGGAATAATGCTTTAATTTGCTCCTCATATAATATCCTTGCACCACTGTTTTCTGTAATTTATCCCACATGCTGTCCACTTTCTTGTACTATTTTATTCGGTAAAGCACTTTGGATACCAGTTTATATGAAAGATGTTATTTGAAATGAAGTTGTTTGCAAGCTACATTATTATAATTTCCTTCTTGCTTTGGTCCTACTTCATCTTACACTGTTGCCTGTTGTTTGATGCAGTGCTGAAATTTAAATGAAAAGAATGTTTGGAATTGATGCACACGCATTACTTATTTAATCTGTTGCCAGAGCAATCCACTACACAGTTCTATTTTTCAATATCTTCCAAGACCTGCCCTGACATCCATCTTACTTGTTTCATGGAGAAAATATGCACTACGTACATTGTTACAAATTAAGTATAAATGAGCAAGTTGTTTTGGTTTTGAGGCAATGTGTCACAAGATACAACTTAGTAACAACACACAATTATGGGTAGTAGAAAACTTCCTCAGATCTCACTTACTCAGGGACTAATTGTTCCTGTTCCTTTTCCATTCTGTTATTTTTCCTTTTATTCATTCCAATGATTTACTTTAGTACTTTTAGAAGTTAAACAAAGAGGAAGAAAAATTTGAATGGGTCACTTGAATGACTTTCTGGCAGATCTTGATAAAGACTCAACAAAACAGAAGAAAAGATTACTTTGAAGACAAAGGTGAAGCTAGTGCCTGAAACCTACATGTTCTCTGTATTTGTGATTCTCTGGATCTGAATATACATCTTTATCATATTTCAGGTATTGAATGAATGTTGCCTAACTTAATTTTGCTAGAAGGAATATACTGATACTGAGTAATAATAAAGATGACAGTAATATTATTGTTATTAACATTTACAAGAAAACACATTCTCTTTTTGGTAGAGAAGAAATATGCTAATAATGTAGACAGCACATAAGATAGTTCTGGGTTACTATTCTGTCCCCTTGCTTTAACCTCTGAGTGTTTCACCCATCCTGTGGCTTAAGGCTTATGGTCACCTCCCCACTCTGACTCTCAGAGCACTTTGTGGTGCCTTTCTGGCAGTGGATATTTATATATTATGCTCCAAACCAGAGCATGCACTTTGAGGGTAAAGAAAGGTTTTGGTTCATCTTTTATTCGTCCCACCACATGTAGAAAGGAGGTGTCAGGAAGTACTTCAATAACTAGATTTTTATTTCTTTTTCATTCTAAATATTATACAATTTACCAGTAAAATACTGTTGATATGTAAATAGCAACAGATTCTCCCAGGCAGTCTTTGAAGGGAGGGAAGATAGAACTGGAAGAGATCTTAGAGAGTAACCAACCCAATACCAGATTTCACAGCTTGGAGATCTTGAGTGGCTCTAACATTTATGGTCAGCATGCTCCTGGGTAGACCATTTATCAACTCTGAATTTAAATTTACTCTATTTTGAAAAATGGTAATATTTACTTTACACAGTTGCTGTGAACATTAAGTGAGATGATAGATACAAAAGTGTATTGTAAAATGTTAATTACTCTATCCACATTAGATCAGGAGACTGGTGTTTAGAGAAGTTAAGGGACTACTTCACAGTATTTTTTACAGTTGGTGGCAGAGCCAAGTTTCCTTAGGTGGTGTAGTGTTATTAAGTAAGAACTGAATTTGGAGTCAGAGGAAGGTACATTTCAAGCAGATCACAGTACTACTTGGAATATACCCAGAATATCCTTGCCACTTTGGTTAGTGCTAATTAGAAATATAACAATTAAATGGAGAGTTTTGAAAAATAAAATTGACTTCAAGATACTGTCACTCCTCAGCTGAGCTTGTTGGTGAAATGTAGAATGGGGATGATAAGAGCAGTTCTACCTACCTTAAACAGAGCTTTGTGTCTACCAAAGGGGATAATGCATGTGAAAGTATTTTGGTAAAGAGTAAGGAGCTATGTAAATGTCATTATTATGGTCTCCTGCTTCCTCTGTGTAACTTTTTATTGTATTTCTCACATCAGGAAGAAGAAAAATAATTCTCATGCAAATTACAGATTAAGTCAATGGAATAGTTTAGTATAACATTTTTTGGGGAAATAACATTGATTTTTTTCAGCATGATAAGCCCATTAAATCCTCCTTTCATGATACCCATTCCATTTTTCAAAAATTCTCTATCTTATTTTCTTATTTTTCTCCCAAAGACCATTACTGCATATTCGTTATTATTTTTTGATTCTGCCCTGTGTCTCCTACTATTAATTATCTTGCTTCTTTATTTCTTGTCATTAATTTTTTACCATATACTCTTTATTTCCCCTACTACCTGAGTAACTCTCTCCCTCCTTCTAAACCCACCAAACTTATGGAGTCTTACAAATAAGGGCTCTGAATTAAGGCAATATTTTTTTCAGGAATTCTTCAGTTTCCCTTTTGGGAAATGGTTGAGATCCTGACATTGTGTTTCTCTTTAAGAGAATTACTACAAAAGAAAACCGTCCTGAATCATAACTCTTACCACTCCCCAATTTATGGAGCTCTCTCTGCATAAGAAAAGAATCCATACAGAAAGAATAGCAAATAAACACCTAATAAATGAAATTCAGCTCACATTAAAATACTAGAATACCAGATGGTGGAGTTTAAGTATTATTCAACTACTGTTTATCCTACCCAGTGCTCATTTTAAATTCAACATTTCTGAGAATTATTCATGGAGCCACGGTTGTATCTCATGCAGATAACAAGCTTAGTTTGGAGTGAATTACCAGAATGCACCCATAATTTCCATACCTCCTTGGTTATTGTTAATTTGGGTTGCAACTATTAGTTAAAGTTGCAAATTGACATCAAGCTATCACGGACAATAATTTGTTCAGCAATCTGCAGGGAGGGCAAATCATTAAATTTTACAGGGTGGAGGAACTCACCAAAGAATGTGATGTTCCATCTGCCAAAGCTGAAAAACACAACTGTTGGATGAGTGTGTTTTTTCCTCTGTAGCAGCCCGCCCATTGAGCAGGCAATTATTCTTGCTTTTATCTAATGGCTGTGGCATAACTTTTAAGTGAATGTAAAATGCAACTTCATCTTCCAACACCTCTCCATGTGAATGGAAAAAAGATCAACCGAGCTGTCTCTGACACAGCACAGTTCCCTATGTAAAGTCACAGGGCCCTTCGAGTTGATCGCTAGGACACACACTATGGAAAATGTAGATTACTGAGCTCCTCCCAACTCCGGTTCCTACCATACATTTGTGTTTTATTCACATTGTGTTAGGAAAAATGACAAGCTGCCCTGCACTGAGTCATTAAAAAAATATTAGGAGAACTTTTAAAAGAACAACATCCATTCTAATGCTGAAAGCTAATGCTTTGACATCTTAAAGAGTTTACTTGATGTTTGAAATTAATCTTTGAACAAAAAAAAGTTAAATTCAATATGATACATCCCCAATGCCTGAAAAAGATTTTACATGGAAAAACAGGCCTTAAAAGTCTCCTGATTTTATTGTTGAGTTTTCCAAATTTTGAGAGCAACAAAAGCTAAGAAAGAGGACTTTGCTTACAATCATCCTAGAAGACATCATTACTGCTCTCTATTGTTGAGCACTCTGTACGTGCCTGAATTCTGTTCTGGGAGCTTCGCATCCATGATTTCATTTAATTCCTACAATAACTCTACAAGGGATTCCCATTTCACAGAGGAGGAAACTGAGCCTCAGAGAGGTTAGTAAGTATTGAGCTAAAATTCCAACTTGACATGGTCTGTCTTCAGGGCTCCTGTTTTTTCTATTGTGACATACTTCCTCGAGCAAAGTAGATGTGAAATTATATATGGAAGTTAATATTTACATTTTAAAAGTGACATCACAGAGAGGAAAGCACAATTTATTTTTCAAAACACCTACAGAAAGTTTACCTTGGGTGCTTCTTTACACCCAGCCCCATTCTTTGAATAGCTCTTAAATTCATGCAGTTCTCTCTAAGCTTAAAGTTCTTCATTTGTATGTGGAATAATGACAGCACCTACATCATGTTGTGAGATAGTTCTCCATGAGTATCCTACATTTCTACATGTCCTGCAAGTACAGGCACAGAATGCCTTTGTTCTGGACTAACTGTTCAAGGATGTCTGTTCAGTAAATACCCTTGAAAGACAGTGATAGTGTCTCCCTCTGGAGCAAAGAGTAGCATGCTTACTGTCTATTTTAAAAGCATCAGGTTCCCTAAATTCAGGGCTCCTCTTCCATAATGTAACCCACTGTGTATTCTTCATGTTGTCTTGTGGGAACTGGGGCTTGGAGGACTGGCCCAAGAAAATGCTGATACTCTAGTTTTTGTTATTTCTGTGGGTAATAAAGTCCTTTGTCTCTGACCCAAGAGTCTCATGTCTTCTGCCACCATCTATAAAAGTATGGTAGGCTATTTTGTTAACTTCCAAATAGGGTAGAAATCTCAAACCCTTCATAATTTTTGACATCTCATAAAGCTGTGACAATTAAATGAGATAATCCATGTAGCTGCATTAGTGACTGGCACATAAAAAGTACTAAGTATATATTGGCTATTGATGTTATTATTGAATCAGAAAAAACAATACATAATTGTTTCATTAATAATATAGGTACTTTGGAATTTTACATGAATTAACTTCAAATTGCTTTTTTTTCTTGGTATGATAAACCATCTAATAGTAATATTCCTTTGTATATGCTATAGATAATGTAGTTGGGACTCTTGGAGGGTCAAGTCAGTTCTATACAGACAGGATTCATGAGTTTTTTTTTGTCTCTTATGGTTAGGGAAGTTGGTATAGAAATAATTCGGAAGGCATATTTTATAATGTAACTTGAATATAGATTTTGAAATGTTATAATTGAATGTTGAAGGAAAATTAATAAAGCAATCCTACAACAAGTGGCATTCAATAGTCTGCTAAAGTTTAATGACTCAGAAACCCCAAAGCCCATGACTCTTTATGAATTTCATCTAAGGAACACTGGAAATATGATTTTTATTCCATCTGTGAACCATATAATTTACTGACATGAAAATGAGTTAAGATATACAAATGATAATGCAGCTCTGAAAACTATGGAATCCATCTGGAATTTCTTCTGTTTCTCTTCACATTTTATCTCTTTATTTTAGCTCTGCCCTTGAATTATTGAAAAGAGAAGGTTTTTTGGTACTAACGGCAAATCATTTGATCCTTTATGCCTTTTTGAGGGTGCTTTTGTTTCATATGCTCTGCCTTTAGCATTTCTAAGATTCTCTAGTTTAGGATAATCATAACAGCCACCAATGTCTTCTGGCTTTTGGTGTCACTAGTAGAGTTCTCCTATGTATGGATTACATTTGCCTTTCCTTCAAAAGTGAGTTGCTTAGTGGGTGAAATTTAAGGAGAAATAGGACATTTGAATAATTTCAAAGTATCTCTTATTATATGTAAATAAATTCTTATTAATTACAAAGGGAAAAATAGTAGATTTGTGGTGGGGAAATTGGGCAGACACAGCCTTAACCAAGATTAACCTCAGGATTAACCTCAGCCAACCAAGACATATCCACAGGTACCCCCTTATATGGTACAGTGATGATGGGCACTTCTGTGATATTCTTTCTAACAAGGCATAATCTCAGTCTAAGCATGAGAAAACATTAAACAAATCCAGACTGAGGAACAGTCTACAAAGTATCTGACCAGTACTCTTCAAAAGCCTAAAGTTAATGAAAGACAACAAAAGACTAAGGAACTGTCAAAGATTGGAGCAGACTAAGTATACATGACAAACCAAATGCAATCTTGAATTAGACCCTGGGACATAGAAAAAAAGGACATTAGTAGAAAAAACTTGTGTAATCTGAACAATGTCTCTTGTTTAATAGCATTGTACCAATGGTAATTTCTTAGTTTAGAGATCAATACTCTCTATCTCTTTGGTTGAGTAAGGTGTTAATGGAAACTGAATGAAGTGGACACGGAACTCTGTACTATTTTCAACTCTTCTCTAAGCCTAAAATTATCTTAAAATAAAAAGATTTTAAAAGAATTATAAAGTGAGTTATTTATTAATCAATGTGATAAACTCTGGTTTTATTTTCCATGCTAGGAAATAAAGTTAAAAGGTGAATGAATACAACAGATTAATCTTCATAAGTGAGGATAATTATGTAACATCATGGAGATGCAGGATAAAGTGAGGTCATTTATGAAAGACATTCATTAAATGGCATCCACTTTGCTTTGATCACTTTTAAAGTGTAGGTGGGTCGATAGGCATAGTCTGTCTCCCAAAATAGATAAGACCTCCTACCTTTTATTTTTCCGCTGTCTAGTTCATATTTTTATACACACTAGATGTTCATTGGAGGTTTGTTTTGATTGTTGAGGATGATAACCAAGTGCTCTCTGCTGGCTCAGATCTCAAGTACTCTTTTATCTGGGTGCTGAATATCTGCTCTATAGACTCTCAAGTTGCATATTCAACATAAGTTCTGAGCTACCAATTTTTCTATAAAATTTAGGAAAAAATACTTTTTCTTTTACTTCTAATTCACAATTTCTCTCAGCATTACCAGAACATATACTCAAAGAAGATCATATAACACGTTTTCTTTAACTAGTGACAAGAAAAATGTTTTATTTCCACTACTCAATTATGTTGAGTGTTCATGTCAATGAATGAAGGGTTGAAAGGGATGGGTGAAGGCTTATGCTTATAGTGATATTTTTGAGAGGCTGGAGAAAGATGCAAATTATACTGATGTTCATACAAAGGAACTCTTATTCTGTTACCATCTCCTCCTTCATGTGTATTTTTTCCTTGAAACCCCAACAGGTTTTCATCATTCTCATCAGAAGATTATGTTTTGTCCATGTCACTACAACAGAGATGGACAAAAACATGTGGTCCCTGACTTCAGGATCCTGTAGAACTGAGACTTTTAGGTGTCGCATTAGAAAATTCAGCCTCCTTTTCTGAGACTATAATCTTAAAATACATCCTTTATCAAACTGTCACTGATCTAAAATTTCATCATTAAAATTTCATCCCATGGTTGCTTCCTATTCAAATGCAACCAAAACTAAAAATTATATTATTACATATATATTAAAATTATATTATTATATTATTAAATCCCTGCTAACATGATATCTGGTTGAAAGTCAGTTTGAATATGAAGAGCTCAGAAAAGAGGGAACACCAAGAAAGAAATAGGAAATAGGGAGGGTATGTTAAATACACTTTTAGAATTAATAAGACCCAAGGTTATATTCTGGCTTTTACATTTACTAATTGGTTAACTTTGGATATATTGTTTCCCCTCTTTTAGCTCATTTCCTTCATTTGTTAAAGTGGAAATAGTTAGCTCACCTCCCTGGAAGTTATCAGATTTAAATGAGCTAAGAAATGTGAAAATACCTAGTATGGCACTTGAACAGGAATAGGTACTGAAGAGTCTCCGGTTTGTCTTTTTGTCCTCTTCACAATTTTGACTGTAGGAACAAATTTAATTCAGAGACCTCAACACTATCCACAGAGGTTTAAAGACAGTATGGGAGACATCCTTGAAGCCCATTTCTTTGCGTGTTTGTGCCTTGGAAACTGAGCTCTGGATGTGCAGCCTGCCATTGCTCTGCCTGTACAGAAGGCATGAAAACAGCTGCTCTCTCCTTTCCACCAAGGTGTGACCCTGGTTTCTTCCAATAGTACCCTAGGCTGGCTTGACCTGGGAGGCAGTCATGTTGGATGAAGGGGAGAAGTTACCAGCGATAGAAGTCGCTGTGCAACCCAACTGTGAGGGAGAGCCCTAGGTGAGTTATTAATGATGCCCTCAATTGAGGACGCCAGGAAAGGTGAAACTCCAAGGCATTTCAGAGGCTAGACAGATTTATGAGGAGCAGAGCCCTATTTCCAGTGAATCTGAGGGAGATAATTGGCCTTTTACATGGACCTGATACAGGTCATCTGTAATAGCTGTGTCTACTTCTAACCACCTCTCCCCTGGCCTGGAAAGGTGTAACTCAAGCTTCTGTTTGTCCTGCCTCGGTGCAAACACTGTGAATACCCATCTCTATGTTGAGAACAATCTTTGAATAGCAGCACTTTTAGACAGCAGTTGAAGGAAGCTTTTCTTGGAAGCTACTTTTAGAATCCAACTGGGCTCTTTTTTAGTAAAGGAGAACTTAAAACATCAACAAAAGTAATGCTTATTTTTCCCTGAGGGTTTTCATTGAGGTCTACTTTATTCATCTATGTTTATACATTTACTTTAATTTTGTCTCATTAGTGTCTAAAACAGCACTAACCAGCATGAACTTCTGTCGTCATCTGTATGTTCTATTGTTTGGGTATTTCTTTTAATGAGTATCACCTCTGAATAATCTGAAAAAATAACCATCAAGTTGAAGAAGCCATCAGAGAAAACAGGTAAACCCCACATATCTGCCATTTGTCTTTTGTGATAGTCGTTCTCTATGCTCATGAATGAGGATATATCTGTGCTTCAGAGACTGTTGGCAATATACCCAATCAGTGTTATTACTTCATAGTCATATTATTTTGACTCAAACAGTGTCACACAGTTTGATGACTGATCTTATTTACTGCGTACTAATACAAAATTACTTTTTCTTGAGGTTTTGGAGAATATAAAAGATGAATTTTTAGGAAGTGGTCTCCAAGCTCAAAGAGTTTATAATCTATGGGTGGACGTATGATACCCAGTGAGGAATTTATTTTCAAAAATCAGGTTTTGTCAATTTTGAGAGTATTCAAAAATATGAAATGTGGACTGCTGGTGAAAGTGTCAGTTGGAGAGAAGTTTGGTAGTAATAAGAGTTTTAAAAAATATACATTCTCTTTTATTCTGGAAATTCTACCTCTAGAAATTAAGATAACTTCTAGGAATTGAAATTCTACCTCCATTGAAATAAATAAATGTAAACAAAAATTCATGTACAAGATTATTCATTACAGTGTTATTTACAAAAACAAACTATGGAAAACATTAGATAAATCTGGCAATAAATTGCTGTATATCTGCTGAACACTATGAAGCCATTAAAATGATAGTGACAATAATATTTAATGACAAGGGGAAATGTTTAAAAAATAGTAATTGAAAAAAATCAGGTTACAAAACATGCAGAGTATTTCCAAATTTGTAAAATGTATACATGCACATTAGATAGATTAAAAAAAACCTGGAGTATATACCCAAACTTTTATGATTATTTTTAAGTGGTGGGATTAACATTGATTCTGCGTGTGTTTCTGTATTTTTCAAAGTTTTCAGTAGAACGTCTGTATGTTTGTAGTTCAAAAAATAGTCACAAAAATGTTAAAAGTGTTTTGGCTTTTGAAGGTGATTACAACAGAGAAATTGTAAAAGTGTTTTGGCCATGTTTGGGTTATTATGTAAAAAGCTCCATGTGATGATTACTTGGAACTACCTCTATGTCTTATTAGTTTCCAAACAGGTTATTCTACAAAAATGTATTTCACATATTTGTTTAAATATAGGGAACATTTTCCCAAAGAAAACAGCAATCCAAATAATCTGTAAAGAAGCATCTGGGTGCTTACTCTCTAGAAATCTCTCTGCTACAAGCTCTGAAGAGTACAAAATGAATGAGAAACAGCTGGGCTGTCAGGGCTTGCAGAGCTTAGCTGACTTGTCCAAGGTCACCCATCTATGTAGAGGCAGACTCTAGAATTAACAAATGAGACATGTCCAGAGGCCAAGAATCCTTAAGTCCTATTGATGACTCTTGTTCTGTGTCATGTGCCTCCACTCACCATGTGGTCTTTGACCTTCTCTCTTTCCAGTGTGACCAGTCTGGAGACACATGAAGATGCACTGATCATCACCAGCCCAGATCTCTTTCCCTTGTATGTACTGTTCACTGGGGCCCATCACTGCCTCCACCCTTGCCTCATCCTCCTTACCTTTTAGTTTTCATTTTTATTAAGGTCAATCATATACAATATCTAAAGATTCCAATAGTTGACAAGATTTGCTATGAAACACAGCATTGCTCCAATCCTTCTCAACTTTTGCCCTTCCGGAATTAATCACTTTCATCTCTTTCACCTCATTACGTTGTCATTTAGCTTCATGACTCTAAGTAGCATTCTTGTTACTTCTTGATTTTTCAGTTTCTGGCATTGTTAGTTGACTTCCCATTATAAAGTTGAGACTTGCATCTCTCTTTCCCTCTCTCCCTCCTTCCCTCTCCACATATGCATAGTGTTCTCATTCCCTTTTCTTCTAGTAGATTTATATTGTAATTTTGGTTAAATTAATATTGCATATTAATACATTATTATGACAATGTAAATTCTATTTTTAGCTGAGACATGTAGTAAACTATGAGCACTATTCCTTTCCTGTACAACTTTGTGTTTTCCCTAGAGTTATAATTGTTTTCATTTGCTTCATTTTTAATCTGTTTAATCACTATTCAACCTCTCACTCTTCAACAATTGTCTAAATTTTCTCTCAAGATTCTTCCTGAAAACACTTCTATTGAGTTTTCATTTTTAGCTATTTTTCATTTGTAAAAGCTCTTCTTTGTAATCTATTTCTTTAGTATCCTGTTCGTGTTTTTGGTTGCATGATTTCTCATCTCTCTGTAGATACTAATGCTGTTTCGTATTTATTTTCAGGTTTTCTTGTTTTTGCACAGTCTCTGTTGTCTGCAAGTTGCTTTAAATTTATTTGTTTTGGTCTCTTGCCTTTCAAGTTATATGCTGGCTTCCAATGTCTGACAACCCTTAATTGTCTTCTCATATTTTATAGTATTGTTGTCTTCTCCTATGTCTTAATATTTTATATATAATTATATATGCATATATATATATATATATATATTTTTTTTAACTTTCTTTTTTTGGCTGCACTGCGCAACATGTGGGATCTTAGTTCCCTGACCAGGGATCGAACCTGCGCCCCCTGCATTGGAAGCACAGAGACTTAACCACTGGACCACCAGGGAAGTTCCTATATATGTGTATATATTATTGTCTTCTCACATTTGACATATATTTTCTTTTCATATTTTGTAGTATTTTTAATAGCTCACTGGCCCCTTTGAGTGCATTAGCAGGCCTTATAGATTGTGAATTTCATTTAGAGTGATCAGGTTGGGCTATTTACTCAGTAAAGTTCTGATGTTGGCATCTTTGGAACTTCCTCTTGAGTTGGTATTATTTTCTAGAGACATTTAATCTCTTCCCTGGAGGATGAAGGCTTGGCTACCAGCATATGGGGAGCTGAGTGGGAGAAAATGGCTAAATTTACATAATTCTTCAATTTTCAATATAGTACTCACACCTTCAATTTTGTCTTTTTTCTTCTAGATCAGAGACCCTCTGTCTTACACACTTCAGAAAATGAACCTCCAGTCCTCAGTAAATATAACTGAGGTCGATTCAGAAATCTTATAAAAGATCAGAATTTGTCCAACAGAATTTGTCCAAGCATGTCTGTCTATAGACTTGCCACATTTTGGGGAAAAGTGTGGTTTAGAATTCCTAAGACCAAATAATAGTGTAATAAAAATAACATAAAAATATGGAGCATCAAATATACACATCAATTGTAATGGCTTATATTCCAAACATATATGTGTGAGCAGCCAACTTCACATTAGATGGAAATGATGATGGGTATTGAAGACTTGGCTTTCTCAATTCTTGACCCTGAACATCCCATCCTTTCACAAGAAGGTGGCCCAGTGCGACACGTCACTCAAGAGTAGAACACATTGATGAAATAATATAAAATGGTCTGCATGTGCAATGTGCTCCTGCCCATGTCACTTTAGGTAACTGGGAATGCCTTTTCAGACTACATATCTGAGATGAAGGTGAACTTTAAGTGTAAAAGTAAACATTTGTTTTGGACACTAAAATAAAATTTAATCCATGGCATTTTTCTATAGTGGCCAAGTCCCTAAAGCATTCTGTTCAACAGAACCTACCTTTCCTAGGGTCCTATTTGTAAAGACATCAAAGAGTTGAGGAAAAAACATTTCTTTTCAACCAGAGTAATGGGACTTCTTTCCTGTTTTGAAAGATCTTAATTTTCATTTGAATTTGAATATTGTTTCCCTTCGGATGATATCTGACATTCAAACAGGTCTTGTTAATAAAATTTAGGCCACCTTCCATTTGAGTAATTGGGCATGATTAGCTCCATCAATCAGGCTTTCTAACATTTTTCCCCATAAATTAAGCTTTGGAGCTTTGAAAAATATGAAACAATCAAATTACTGTTATTTGATAGATACAGTGTGTTATGCTGCAATTTGGTTTATAATGGGAGCTCATTACCATACTCATTACTGTGAATTATGGGAGTTTCCTGGCTGGCCTTCATTAACCATCTGGCTTGAAACATTGATTTGTGGTTACATATGTTATTTTTAGAAAAGAGCACCTGAATATCTACTGAAAACATTTGTTTCATCTTGTTCTACATATTTTTAAAGGCCATGAGTCTCGCTGTTGCAAAAATCTTGTACATTCTGGTGTGTCTTCATCTTTGACTTATATTCAGGTATTATTTATCCAAAGAACATGCTAGCCATGTCATCAAGTCTTGATCCTATAAGCTGCTTTTACTCAAGGAATTTCCTAGGAAGTGTGATAGGAAAATATAGTAGGTGGAAGACGAATCTAATCCTATAGATTTTCATTCCAATGTAGTAGAAAATTTTATATATTTGAAAGTGTATAAGGACTTTGATGTTGGAGTATTTTAAACAAGAGGATACTAAAAACATTCATTCATTAATTTAGTCACCAAATATCTAGTAAGCACTTTTTAGGGAATAGAGACTATTCAAGGTGCGGGAGATGCTGGGGATGGAACAGTGAACAGCAAGGCTCCTACCACATATAGCTGGACAACAAACAAAGGAAAGGACCCATAATCAAGATAAGAGTATGAAGGAGATAAATTGGACTTCATAACAGAGAGAAAGTTAGGGAAGAAAGGCTACTTTAGAAAAAGTAGAAAATGTCTCGCTGAGGATGATATGAGGATTACCATGTGAATAACGAGTAGAAGAAACTTCTTGGTAGAAGATGCAGTGAATTCAAAAGACATCAGTCCATAAAGAGCTGGATGTGTCATGAGACAGAAAAGAGGCCTCTGAGTCTAGAGCACAGGTAATGCAAACACACTGTGATAGGAGATGAGCTTAGAAGTGCTGGCAGGAACCAGATCCTACAGGGTCATGGTAAGGAGTCTGGATTTAATTTTCATTGTGACTTACATTTAAAAAACATTATGGCTATGGTGCAGAAAAATGACTCTAGGAAGGTAAGAGTTGAAAGATGGCGACCACTTAGAAGGCAACTGTAATAGCCAAAGTGACAGATAATGATGATCTAGACTAGGTCAATGACATAGAGATGGAAAGGAATAGAGAGGTGTGTAGTTTTGGAGATGGAACCAACATGACATATTGATGCACTGCATGTGAATAATCAGGAAGCAAGGATGACTTCTAGAATTTTGGATTGAACAAATGCATGGATAGAGGTACCATTTACTGAGATAGAGAATTCTGACAGAGGAGCAGAGTGGTGGTACACCAGGAGTTCATTTGTTGACAAAATAAATTTAAGTTGTCTTTTAGACTTCAAGATGTTAAATAGCAAATAGGAAGTTGTATATGCATCTTGAGGGATATAAATGAGTCAAGATAGACCAAGATCACCCAGGGGAAGAATATAGACCAAGAGAAGAAGGCCCAGAACAAGTACTTCCTTCCAGGAAGGAAAACAGAAACCATAATAGTTAGAATGATAGGCAACTGGTTATGCAGAAGTCAGAAGGCTGAAAGAGCAAAAAGAGGATGCTGAGGTGCCCAGAGATGAATGACAGGAGGAAGAAGCTCCCACTCTCAGGCCTGGAGAACATAGGAAAGAGGCCGTTAACCAAAATCTATGAGCGAGGAGTATGGGCCCTACAGAGCTAGTGCTTGGGCCTCTGGGAGGACACTCCATGCAGCTGGTGCTTGAACCTCTGAGGAGGGGCATGGCCAAGTGGGTTCTCCCAGGTCTCAGGAGTAGCACAGTTGGTAAGAGATGGCAGTGTGCCTCCTACTAGGGCTGCCAAGGGTCTCAGCTTGGTTACTAGTAGGCAACTTGGTGAGACTGGAACTGTGAGTGTTGGAAAAAGGTGGAAGTTGCAGCCAACTGTGAGCTATTATTGAAGATTTTTGACAGGGAGTAGAAAAGAGAAAACAAGCTTCTTGACCCCTCCTTACTACGTCCAATAATCCTCTGGTGATTCCCGTTGGTAGGACCTAATAGAAAGCCAGATGGTAAGGGAGTCTTGGAGATGTAGTTTGAGCAATCTAAGTCCACCAGTATAGAAGATGGGCTTGGAGCTGAGAAATGTCTTCTAAATATTCCTTGATTTTCGATGTGAGGTAACAACTTTGCTTTCATAGCAGGTATGCAATTCTTCATACAAGAAATGAAGGCTATTAAGGAGGCGTTATACTGATGGCCCTACAAGGGTGAAGTAACATCTCCTTGCCTATTGAGTAGACCTAGGTCAGGCATAGTGTCTCATCTAGTTTGTCTCTCATGCTCAAACCAGAACATGTTTCCTTCCTGTTCCTTCCTTAGAAAAACCAGCCAAACATTCTCTTGGGTACTTTATAGAAACATTTTTTGCATATATGGGTATTTCCTTTATTCACTCATTCATTCAACATTGAGCTGTTTTTGGTGCAGCTCTAAGTATTAAAGGCATAGGGATGAATACGACAACATTCCTGTCCTTATGAACCTTAAATCTTAACAAGTTGTACTGTGTGCAAAAGGGAAGGGTTAGTAATTAACATATAACACAATTTTTTAAATGAGATGTTTTCAAGCAGTGCTAAGTCCTATGAAGAAAATCAAACACGGTGACTCAATACAAGTGACAGGGTGAGGCACTCTAGCAATTATGGACTCCACTTCACCAACATATTAGTAATATCACACAGTTTCAATCAAAATAGGCTAATTCTTTCAATAAGATATAGCTACTAGCAGCTAGAAGGTTGGTCTAAGGAGGAGGAATTTGCACTAAGACTTGAAAGATGAGCAGAAAAGACAGTTATGTGAAAATTGGCAAAACATTCCAGACAGAAGGGATAAGCAAGTACAAAGGCGCTAGGCTGAAATGAGCTGGGCAAACCTGGAAGATAGAAAGGCCAGTATGGCTGGAGGACAGTGAATGGGGGAAGGTGGCAAAATATCTGCACTCTTTCGTATCTACTTTACCTCACTTAACAAAAAATCTTGGAAATCAGCCCTTATCAGAACTTCCCTCTTCTTAATAACTGCATGTATTCTACTGTACAGGCATTTAGTTTATTTAAGCATTTTGCTATCATCAGATCTTTAGATTGTCTGCATTCTTCTCTTCTTACAAACAGTGTTCAGGGCGGTAGCAAATACAGATGTCCCCAACTTACAATGTTTCAATTTTACCATGGCACGAAAGCAATATGTATGCATTCAGTAGAAACTGTGCTTTGAATTTTGATCTTTTCCTGGGCTGGTGATATGCAGTAGAGTACTCTCTCACGATGCTGGGCAGTGTCATCGAGCCGTGGCTCCCAGTGAGCCACGAGATCATAAGGGTAAACAACTGATACACTCACAACCATTCTGTAGCCATACAACCATTCTCTTTTTCACTTTCAGTACAGTATTCAATAAACTACATGCGATATTGAGCACTTTATTATGAAATAGGCTTTGTGTTAGATGATTTTGCCCAACTGTAGGCTAATGTAAGTGCTCTGAGCACAGTTAAGGTAGGCTAGGTTAAGCTATGATGTTCAGTACGTTAAGTGTATTAAATACATTTTCAACCTACAATAATTTCAGTTTATGATAGGTTTATTGGGAGGTAAGCTCATCATAAGTCAAGGAAGATCTGTATCATTGTACATATGGTTTTGCATGTTAACATGATTATGTCTGTAAGAAAAGTCCTAGAGACGTGTGTGCCTTAAGAATTTTGCTCTGTTCATTTTAAATTTTGGTAGATATTTCCAAATAGACTTCCAAAGAATTTTATCAATTTCGATCCCCACCAACAATAGCGCCCTCATCCATCCAATGAACGATAAAACATTTGGGTTTTACTAGATCTGCCACATGAAAATGGTATATCATTATAGTTTTGTCTTATATTCTTTTTTTTAAAAAATTAATTAATTAATTAATTTATTTATTTTTGGCTGTGTTGGGTCTTCGTTTCTGTGCGAGGGCTTTCTCTAGTTGCAGCAAGCGGGGGCCACTCCTCATCACGGTGCGCGGGCCTCCCACTATCGTGGCCTCTCTTACTGCGGAGCACAGGCTCCAGACGCGCATGCTCACGGGCCCAGCCACTCCGCGGCATGTGGGATCCTCCCAGACCAGGGCTCGAACCCATGTCCCCTGCATTAGCAGGCAGACTCTCAACCACTGCGCCACCAGGGAAGCCCTGTCTTATATTCTTTATCAGAGAGATCGAGCTCACGTTCATGTGTTTAAAAGCCATTTGCTTTTTGAGTGTACTTGAACTCTCAGCTCATGTTCTTTGCCCACTTCTACTGGACTGCTAAGTCTATTTCTGTAATGAGTTCATTACTGGTTGTCTTCTCCAGCAAACCCACAGGGCGAGTGATTATGCTCACAAATGGGAAGAAGCAATGAAGATCCTCCCTCACCGTGCAGTAAACTATTAGCTTTGCTACCAGTTTAGAAATTGTAGTGGTAATTTTGGTTTCTTCCCTGTACTCTGGGCTGGGAAGCTGAAAACAAAATATTTTTAGTGGGGGGAAACCAAGATTCAGTCTCTCTATTCTCCCCCCTGCTTCCAGGTCCTAAATCTTCAGCACAGAGCTGAGAAACATCCCCCTCTTACAAGGTATTCAGAGAAAATCCAAATGTGATCATAGTTGGAGACTGCTTTCTAGTTCCATGTATTTCTTTTCCCTGATACAAACTGCAGAAGTTCTTGGTGGAAATTTGTTTCACGCTTGTACTTGTGGCTGGATGAACATGTGAGAATGTTTCTATAATGTGTTCTATGTGGTTATAGCCATGAGTAATAGAACACAGATAAGTTTAATCAGGAGAACCAAGAAGAAGAATATAATATATTATAGTACCTGTCTCAAAATCCTCCTGCACTCCTCCCCTCCCCTGGCAATATTTAGTCCCCCATTCAAACACATATACACAATTTTATATATATATTGGAATCTATGTTTGCCAGGATTTTAAAACAGTAATCAGAGAGCATTTTTCTTCACTGCAAATGATTAAACAAAGAAAGATTAAATGAAGATGAAATCAAAACTTCAGAGTGCATAATTCTGGAGACCACATAATCACACATACGGAATATTTTTCCATAGCGAAGCCCCCCACAATTGATGTAATTGTAAATAAGCAGAATAGTCTCAGGTTTACCTAAATCCATTCCCATTTTCCTAAACTACAGATCATATATGCTCTATCATATAAATTTGTTCAGACTCTGAATGGTGTTGGAAAGAATCTTCATAAAAAGGTTAAAAAGTCATCTCCAGGAATTTCAAAGTTTTTCTTGAGAAATATTTTAAGTAGTCAAGGGTATCTGCAACAAGACAGTCATCCCCTAAGAGGTACAGGGATTACTAAGTGTTAATTATGATACAATTTACTCTTACAAGTTCTCCATTTTACTTCTTGTCCGTGTCTTACTTTTAATTTAATGTTTCTCTTTGAGCTAGGAGAGCAGTAATTTTCTTGGCTGTTTCTTCACTAACAGATTTGCTATTCTTTCCAGCTCTTGATAGGCAGCTTCTTTTTCTACTAAGAGAAGCTGAGAAAAAAGCATACAGCATCAAACATAGGGATGCTAAGCTCTGAGATATTGTTAAAATATTGTTCAATCACAGAACTTCCCTGAGCCAGTGCTGAACAATAGTTTTCTGTTTCTCTCTGTCCCATGGCTATCATTCATTCATCATTCTTTTCATTCATTCCTCTGTTTGATCATTTGTTCATTGATTTATCTGTTCATGCAACATTTGTTGAGTATACTTTGACTTCCAGGCACAGGGTTAGGTACTGAGGCTCACAAAGTTGAACAAGACTCAGCCTGTTAGGCATTTCATTTATAGGTGAGACATGGGGATGAATAAGTGTAACGTAAGTGCTTTATTCCATTTGAACCTCAGACTGGCCCTGTAAGTTAGTGCTATTGTCTGAATGTTTGTATCCCTCCAAAACTCAAATATGGAAATTCTAACCACAGAGAAGATGTGATTAGGAAGTTTGGCCTTTGGGAGGTGATTAGGTCATGAGGGTGGAGCCCTCGTAAATGAGATTAGTTCTTTTATAAAAGAGGCTCCAGAGAGCTCCTTAGCTCCTTCCTCCATATGGTAATACAATGAGAAGTCTGAGACTTGGAAGAGGTTCCTCACCTAAGCATGCTGGCATCACGATCTTAGACAGTCAGTCTCCAGAACTGTAAGAAATAAATTTCTATTGTTTATAAGCCACCCAGTCTATGGTATTGTGTTGTGGCAGCCTTATTGAACTAAGACTGTTAAGTAGGATGTATCTTGATATTCTCACTTTATAGGTAAAGAAATGGAGACCTCATTACAAGTAAAACATTTTTTCTTTTTTTTTAACTTTAGATGATGGGATGTTCACTAAACTTACTTTGGCAATAATTCCATGATGTATGTAAGTCAAATAATTATGCTGTGTAACTTAAACTTAAAACTTGTATGTCAATTTATATCTCAATAAAACTAGAAAGAAAAAACAAAAAAGAAATGGAGACTTAAATGATGGTTAAGTAAATTATCCAGTGCCCTACAAATAGTAATTGTAGGACCAAGATACAAATTCAGTTCTATAATTCCAAATCCACGTTCTTCTCATTGCCATGCTACATGGTGCTAATGTCCTTCCTTGAGAAACTCTGGAGACAGCATTGCTGATGTGACCACTTTACTAACCCTTGCCCATCTGTGCCATGAACCATGAAGTATGTCCACAAGCAGACAAATTCACTAAATAAACTCATGTTTCATTCTTTTTATCTGTTGATAACAGAAAGACAAACTTATACTATGCCCCAAAGTTTCCCATAGCTGTGCTTTAGCAGGAGCAAACTTTAAAATCCAATTAAGCCCCATGCATGGAGGAATCAGACTCATCCCTCAGAGCAAACTAACACACATCTTCCCAATGATGTTATCGACACCACACATTTTCCTTTCCTGCAACAAGTCAAATTATCATGGTGTTCCCTGAAGGGCCAAATTTTAATATATAGCAATCCATGTTGTGATAAGTGTAAGAAAGAGATAAAGCTAGGTGTGTATCACTGGCATAATATAAGCTGACTGACTACTTAGAAATAATTTATCCAAGAGCAGAATTTAAACATGAATGATGGAGATGCCAGGTCTGGATTTAGAAGAAACACACACATAGTTACAGTAATTATAAACAAATAGCATCAGGTTTGCATAGGGCTTCACCCCCTCTCCTGTACCTTCTGATCTCTTCTGGGGTGATATATGATACAACTGAAAACTGGCCAAAAAGAGGCTCCCACATCCTGGATGTCGTTGGTCACATTACCCTAGCTAGACCAATAAGACTCCATTTGGGGATTTTTGTTGGGACAACAAGGAAAAAGAAACTCTCTTTTCTCCCTCCCTCCCTTCCTTCCTTCTTTCTTTTCATGCTTGATTGGAAGCTGTAGGAGGATGTAAGGCTCCATAGAGCTTATAAGGGGCACAAGACAGAAAGAGACTGTCTGAGAGTTAAGCCAACACAGAGAAAATTTGATTTAAAAAAATGGAGGAAAACTGAATCCTAATATTATCGTCTCAAACCAGGACCCAGCCTTGCCTAAAGTGAGAGATACCTCTGTACTACTCTGGTAATTAAATCAATAAATTCCTTTTGATTTTCTCTCCCCCTTTCTGTTTCTTGCTCTCACTTTCTTCTTACACCAGTCTGATGTGTATTTCTGTTACTTGTTACTAAGAGCTCTAATTCAGAAAAATAGCAACCAACCTTTCTTCTCAGTGATTCTGTATCTCTTTGTCTGAAAAATGATAGACTATTAGGGACAGTAGCCATTTAGCCCTATAAATCCTTAGCTGTGCTGTCCACAAGATTCAGCCTTGGCCCTTTTCTTGATATATATATATTTTTTCACACACACACCCTTTTCTTGATATTTAATGAGCAATTGAAATAGGTTTTGGAGAAAACATAGCCTAGAATGACTTAAAATTTTATTTCTTTTTTAAATTGAAGTATAGTTGACTTACAATATTGTGTTAGTTTCAGGTGTATAGCATAGTGATTTAGTTTTTTTTTCTTTTGCAGATTATATTCCATTATAGGTTGTTACAAGCTACTGAATATAATACAGTAAATCCTTATTGCTTATCTATTTTGTATATAGTAGTTCATATCTGTTAATCCCATACTCCTAATTTGTCCCTTCCCCCCTCCCCTTTGGTAACCATGAGTTTGTTTTCTATGTCTGTGAGTCTGTTGTATATAGATTCATTTGTATTATTTTTTAGATTCCACATATAAGTGAAATCGTATAGTATTTATCTTTCCCTGTCTGACATAAAATTTTACTTCTTAATGAAAAGCTAATTCTATTATGAAATCCTGAGACCAAAAACAGTTAAATGCTTGCAAGGTTAATGACATTTTCAGTTGCTATAATAACATGCAATCTTTTACTTTAAAGATCACAGCCATTTAAAATGATCCAATAAACATGGTACACTGAGTTCATCCTAATGCTCTAGTCTCTTTTTCATAATCTCTTTAATTCTGCCAGTTTCCCCTGAAAAAACACCTCTGGTTTCAGTGAGATTCCATGAGCACGTAGTTTTGTACAGTTTCCTTAATATTTAGAACTGAAAAGGGAAGAATGGTTTCTAAAAGTAAAGATCTCTGGAGCCCTACATCTGAAATCCCCAAGGTAGATATCATGTCTCAGTAGGTTTTTCTTTTTCATTTTATACCTTCATTCAACAACAACCATGACAACAACAGAATTTTTGAGGAACTATAGACTTTGTACACACAGATTAGCAAGACACATTCTCACTGTCTCATGGCAGAGAGGGATAAGAAAGTCAATTAGTAGAGTGCTTTTTGTTTTCTTTATTCTAAAAGTCTCCATGCTATTTTAATGCATTTATGTGAAAACTCCTCGGCCCCCAAAATTATAGATTGAATTTTGAGTAAGCAGTTTAAGCTTGAAACTAGTTTATTAGGCAAATATGTTGACTTGTCTGGTTTTGGTACCATATAAACACAAATATGTTGTATGGGCATGAAGGGTGGGCTAAGGTTTAATAAAAAAAAAAAAGAACTTTTTTCATGAAAAAAGTTCATGAAAAGAACTTTAATACTTCAAGTGAAAGTCAATGTATAACCCACAGCAAATGCTAAAAGAGGTGGTAGGGAAACCAACACTTGTTATGAACTAATGTGCTAAGAACGTTTATAATAAGTTTTCTCAATTAATTCTCAGAACATCCTATGACGTTGGCACTATTATCCCTGGGGACCCATTCTGCTCTCCCATCCCCAGGCAGGCCCCATCCTCCAAGGCAGTTGTAAGGGCTGGGAGATCCCTCTGGGGAGGCCTGGGTATTTCAAACCTCTACAACCAGGTACCAGGAGACTGGGCACTTGCCATTTCCCAGTCCAGGGCTCCCGATTTTGGGGGTTTCCTTCCAAGCAGCAGTCTGATTAGACTAAGGGGCAAAGTGCAGATGTGCAACTACCTGATTTATTATTTACCTCTCACTCTCACCAAAGTCAGCTCCAAGAAGCAGCAGGTCATCAGTACCAGATGCTCTCCCAGTGCTCAGGCACAAGGTAACCCTTTCTTGAACAATCATATTCTCTGTTGTGACATAAATTTTTGTCTGTAACATAATCCCTTTTCAAACTCCCTCCCAGATAATTCTTAAGGCAACATTCATTCAATTACAAGGAATTGTTTTCTTTGTAATGTTAAAGCAAGTATCCTATTGTTAGGGCAACCTGATATAGGGCATAATTGTGAAGGTTTGACCAAGACCTTTATTCTTACCTGGGCAGAGTCCTACTTCGCTCCTGAGTTTTCCCATTCTGCGGTTACAAGAATGAAAATCAGGTCATTGTTCTGCCTCTTTCTGGCGTTGTTCTGTCTTTGTCTCTGCCTGTGCCCTGGTTGATCTACATAGCTCCTCTCCTTTCTTAGATCAACTCCTGCTCTTTCTACTAGTTAACCCTAGTTAACTTCCCGTACTACAGATGACTCCTCTGAGCTCTCTCAATAACTTCCATTTTCCAAGTGAAGACAATGAGGTTCAGAGAAGTTAATTATATCACTAGTAATACGAGAGCAAAGATTTGAATTCATAATTTCAAAGCCCATATGCTTTACTCCACACTGTGGCTCCTCTCATGATTGCTTCATTTGTGATTGATTTAGAAAATAAAACAGTAACAGAATGGAGTTTTTGGATTATTTAACATGACTCATCCCCTACGGCCAATTATCCTGCTGTTGAACATTTTCAACGACACATAAATAAAATATATATGTTCACACATTATAATATTTTTCATTATTATTATTTCACCTAAAGACATCCTAAAATTGATTTGTTTTTTCCCCAGATTTTTAGTAAGAATCAATTGTATCATATAGCCTTGCAATTTTTAAGAAAATTATGCTGCTTTGACATAAAGACCTTGTGAAAGGATATTCTCCAAAGGAGAAAAATGAAGTAATAAATAATAGACAAGGTTAACTCTAGTTTCCTCAAAATAACTTCTGCCCTTGGTTGGGTTTGTATAATCTTATTGGCATTGGTATGTGTAAATATAACTATTGATGATGTTCCTATGCCAGGTTGCAAGTGGCTAATAATTAAAGTTAGCACTGGAAGTTGAAAATATTTTCAAGGTTATCTATATTTTGAAGGTTTGCTTGTGGTTCATTTTCTACAAAGTTCTTCTTACTTGATGGACAGGATTTTATTTTATTTGAGGGCTTTTAGGGCAATGTAATCTCATAAATAATTATTATTTTGGACTGTAAAATAGAATATATCCTTGAGATTCTGTTTCTTTTAGACCAAAGTTATTGATTGCTAAATTACTTCTCAGGTTTCTAAAAGCCATATTGTGTATGAATGTTAATTATTGTCAATAACTTCCACTGCCTTTTTTTACTTCTATTTTATGCATTTAGCCAGCCTAATCTGCTAACAAGGCAGATTGTGAAATGACTTTGTGATAGTCATTCATTTACTCATTCATTATACAAATGATTTGAGCAGCTATTGTGTGTCGGGCACTGTGTTAGATACTGAGGATGAACTAGCCGGCAAGACAAAGTCTCTGCCCCCGTGGAGTCTAGTTGGGAAGACAGATGGTGAATTAGTAAGTAAATATCTCACCTACTACATGCGATCTTGGGGCTGTATAGGAGAACTTGAAAAGCAAAAACTGGTAAAAATAAAGACTGAGAACAGGAATCTAGACTGTTCACGTTCATCCTTCAAAAACATTCCCTTTGCCACATATTCCTGAATCTTGGCCATTGTACTTTTGCTGTATCACCTGAATAACATTGTCTTCCCCAAGAAAGTGGCAAACTTGGCCCAGTTAAAGATCAAGAAGCAGGCAAAATTGGCTGTATTTATTTATTTAGCCACCCATTCCAATAAACATGTATTCACTTTGTTTGATCCTTTTTTAAAAATTAAAGTATAGATGATTTACATATTATATTAGTTTCAGATGTATAATACAACAGAGATTTAATATTTTTTTTTAAATTTTTTTAAATTTTTTATTTTTTTAATGCTATTCTTGTCTGCTTACATTCTTTTTATGTATGTATGTATGTATGTATATATGGCTGTGTTGGGTCTTCGTTTCTGTGCGAGGGCTTTCTCTAGTTGCGGCAAGCGGGGGCCACTCTTCATCGCGGTGCGCGGGCCTCTCACTATCGCGGCCTCTCTTGTTGCGGAGCACAGGCTCCAGACTCGCAGGCTCAGTAATTGTGGCTCACGGGCCGAGTTGCTCCACGGCATGTGGGATCTTCCCAGACCAGGGCTCGAACCCGCGTGCCCTGCATTGGCAGGCAGACTCTCAACCACTGCGCCACCAGGGAAGCCCCGAGATTTAATATTTTTAAAGATTATACTCCATTTAAAGTTATTATAAAATATTGGCTATATAATATATTCTTGTAGTTTATTTATTTTATACATAGTAGTTTGTACCTCTCAATCCCCTACTCATATCTGGCCCTTTCCCCCAACCTCTTCCCACTGGTACCCACTAGTTTGTTCTCTATAACTGTGAGTTGGTTTCTGCTTTGTTATATTTATTCATTTGTTATAATGTTTAGATTTCACATATAATTGATACCAAACAGTATTTGTCTTTCTCTGTCTGAATTATTTCACTGAGCATAATACCCTCCAGATTCATCCATGTTGCTGCAAGTGGCTAAATGTCATTCTTTTTTATGGCTGAGTAATATTCCATTGTATATATGTTTCTTCTTTATACATTCATCTGTTTGATGGACACTTAGGTTGTTTCCATATCTTGGCTATTGTAAGTAATACTGTTATGAACATTGGGGTACAGGTAGCTTTTCAAATTAGCATTTTCATTTTCACTGGATATATACCCATGAGCGGAATTGCTGGTTCATATGGTAGTTCTATTACTAATTTTTGAGGAACCCACATACTGTTTCCCTTAATGGCTGCGTATTAAGTATATCATGCCAGTCCCTTTTGGTCTGCAAAGTTTCTGCAGAAAAATCACCTGATTGCTTTATGGGGGTTCCCTTGTTTGTGAATCTTTGTTTTTCTCTTGCTGCCTTTAAAATTCTCTTTAACTTTTGCCATTTTAATTATGATGTGCCTTGGTATGGATCTCTTTGGGTTTATCTTGTTTGGCACCCTCTGTGCTTTCTGTACCTGGAAATCTGTTTCCTTCTTCAGCTTCAGGAAGTGGGTGCCTGGTATGAGCCTGGTTGTGCACTGGGACGGTCCCAGCAAGCCAGTCAGAGCCCCAGGCAGTTTCCAATTCACTGTCTCTGTGCCCTCTCTGGCAATGGCTGCCCTCGCTCCATTCAGAGGCAGGGCCAGGTCTGAGTTGACTTTGCTTCCTCCTGGTGCATGCATTCCCACCCCCCAACAATGGTACCTTCACCCTAGTGGAGAGCAGTGCCCGAGCAAGAGGGGTTGCAATAGGTGCCCAGTGAAGGCCAGGGCATTCTCTAGGGTGTTCCCGGCATGCCAGTCAGAGACTCAGGTGGCTCCCAGTCTGTGGCCTCCTTGTACACACTGGCAATGGCTGCCCTCCTCTTGTTCAGATGCAGGGCTGTGTCCGAGCTGGCTCTATACCCCAAGTGTGCACTCTCCTTGGCAACAGCAGCCAACCTCCAGCCTAGTGCAGAGCTGTGCCAGAGCAAGAAGACCTGGAGCAGGCACCTGGTTCAGGCTGGGGTGCATGCTGGGGTGGTAACAGGAAACCAGCCAAGGCCCCAGGCCATTTTCAATTTGCTTTCTCCACCTTGTTTCAGGAGTAATCAAGCATGTGTGCACTCTCTTCTTGATCTGCGTCTTAGTTCCTTATAGCCCTCTGGTAAGCCCCACTGGTTTTCAAACCAGCTAAGGAGATTTGATTTCCTGGTGTTGGACTCCAGGGCTGGGGTGCCTAATATGTGACTTGGACTTCTCACTCTCCAGAGAGGATCACTTAGCCTGTGATATCCCCCTCCTCTTCTGTGTCCCCTGTTAGGGGTGTGGGTCCCAACCTGATTGCGCTCTTCCCTTCCTACCTTACTCTGCGTGGATCTTTCTTTACAGCCGTAAAAGATCCACTATTTACAGATATATTTTTGATGTGTTTGTGGGGGGCGGTGAGCTCAGCGTCCTTCTACTCCACCATCTTGATCTCCCTCCACTTCTGTTCGATCCTCTTGGAAGGGCAGAGTTGTAAATATTAGAAATATGTGGAGAAGGACTTCTGCTTCTGAGCAGAATGTGAGAGGTCAATACTCTTACTTGAACAAACAAAATATTACACGAGTCATTTTCAAAACTTTAGAGAGCTGTGAAAGCAATGAAGACTAAGTGAATTAAACTTCTAGAGAGAGAGAGAGAGAGAACAATTGAGATGATCTCATGATTGTCAGCTATTTTTCTCTTGGGGCATTTGTCAGTCTTGGAGATGCACTGATGCTTGGGGTTGACCCATGTGGAGGGACTCTGCTAGAAGAGGAGAAACCAGAAAAGCTTTCATAATCTTGGAATATAATCTTGGAGCATTGGAAACTTGAGGAGCTTCAAATGCATGCCTGGGTCTCCCCACTGTATTGAAATCTCCCACAGTCTCACAGAGCTTAGAAACAAATTCTCATTAGGAAGAGGTCTGTCTCAAACACATGGCCAGTCTCTTTCTGAGGACATTTGTCAACTCTTGAAGTTGCATGGGACAGGAAGCCAAAAAGTACACTTAAAACTTCTCAAGGGAAGAAATGTATCTCCTAAAGGCTTTCAGTAATGAAGAGGCAAAGAACCACCATGCTTAAAGTGAAAAGCCTGGGATAGTCATGCACAAGGAAAATGATTAAACCAGAAGTAAACTGAATCTTACTAAAACTCTACCCCAGTCCAGTTCCTGACTGGTTTTAAGTGATTAGGCCCCATTTTCTGCCTAATAGTGGTGTATTAGTCTGCTTGGGCTGCCATGACAAAATACTGAAGACTGGGTGGTTTAAACCCCCAGAAATTTATTTGTCACAGTTCTGGAGCCTGGGAAGGCCAACATCACGGTTCTGGCTAATTTGATTCTGCTGTGAGTTCTTTTCCTGGCTTGCTGATGGTGGCCTTTTTGCTGTGCCCTCACATGCCTTTCCTCAGTGCATGAGAACAGAGAGGGGGTGGAGGTGGTGAATATTTCTTTTTCTTCCTATGAGGTCACTAATCCTAACAGATTAGGTCCCTACTCATATGACCTCATTTAATTTTCATTACTTCTTTAAAGGTCCCATGTCCAAATATGGTCACATTGGGAGTTAGAGCTTCAATATAAGAATTTTAGGAGGACACAATTCATCCATAGCAAGAAGAAAGGGAAAATTTTTTCTTGTGGAAAATAATAATAACTGGAACCTCTATGGGTCTTTTGTACAAAATATCCTATCTGCAATCAAATGTTACTAGGCATGTAAGGAGGCAAGGTCATATGACCAGTAATCAAGAGGAACAAAACCAACAAAAATCAAACAGACAGATGATCCATGTAATTGAAGTTAGCAGACAAGAACTTCAAAACAACTATTATTGGGGACTTCTGGGTAGCTGAAGACAGCAACAGCTGCCTAACTACTTGCCTCCTGATATTTCTTCTTCAAAGGATTCAAAACAACAAGATAGGATATGTACATCTGCATTAAACAATGTCTTCAGCATAACTTAAAGACAGAGAATGCCAAAACTTTAAAATGCCTGTGACTAAAAAGAGAAAAATCACCACATCCCAGTATGATCCCTCATACTTGCTGACCCCTGTACCACCATGAGGCTCTGTAGTGGGCAAAGGCAGACTGAGGAAAACTGCAGGAAAGTCAAAAAGGGAAGCTAGCAGAGGGGCTTAAAGTTCATCAAAAACTACCATCAAAAAGACTAAATCCACCTTCCATATGAAAATATTATCACAGTATCCAGGCAGAGCACAACATAGAAAGGGAAGTCTTTTCACTATGGAAAGAACTTCAGAATATGTGCGATTAAAAGGATCAAGAGTTATTTAAAGGGTATTGTTCAAAACATATTATTTAAGGGGAGAAAAAAAAGGAAAGGAGAAACATCCTTTGTAATTGGGCCGTCAAGGGAAAATAAAGCAAAAGGCAGAAATTTTAGGGTCCTACGATCAAAGAAATACAACATTGGATGACTTACAACTCTTCCCTCCCACTACTAAAAACATGAACAAAATAACCCCTAAAAAACACACAGACCTTGCTATATTGCTGAAAGATGTAGCCATTAAGCCAGGAATCTTATAAAACACTACAATACCATAAAAATAAAAAGCAATATCAACAAATTCGTAGAGTTGTTTCAAAAAAAATCAGGAATTTTTTTTTTTTTTACATAGATCAACTGAGTTAACAACCCACCTCCCATGAGAGGCAGAAGAAATTTGTAAGTCAACAGTCCAAACAGAATCATATATTCTCATTCAAGCATTTGAAGATATAAAAAAAAACCCCTTTGAATCAGAAATTAAAAACTGAAAGGACAGAAAAGGACAAAAGCTTGAAGAAATACAAAGAGCTGATTGAGTTCAGGAAAGAAATGGATTAAAAAAACAAAAAAATCTGAGAAATAAAAAGAATATAAGGACCCCAAGGAAGAAAAGACATAAAAATCTAATAGGCATACAAAAGAGTCAGGAAAATAAATAAGAGAATAAGGTAAAAAGAAAGTAAAAATGGTTAGAGAGAAAGTAATGGAAGTGGAAGAAAGGCAAAGAAGAACAATACAAAAAAGAAAACTACTCCCAAATATCCTCTTGGTATTGATGCAAAAATACTAAATAAATATTAGCAAGCAGGGCTTCCCTGGTTCCACAGTGGTTGAGAGTCTGCCTGCTAATGCAGGGGACACGGGTTCGAGCCCTGGTCTGGGAGGATCCCACATGCTGCGGAGCAACTAGGCCCGTGAGCCACAGTTACTGAGCCTGCGCGTCTGGAGGCTGTGCTCCGCAACAAGAGAGGCCGCGATAGAGAGAGGCCCGCGCACCGCGATGAAGAGTGGCCCCCGCTCGCTGCAACTGGAGAAAGCCCTCGCACAGAAACGAAGACCCAACACAGCCAAAAATAAATAAATAAATAAAAACATGTCAATTCATTAAAAAAAACCCCAAAAAAACCAAAGTTTAAAAAAAAAATATTAGCAAGCAGAATCCAATACTACATTAAGAAATACACCATGACCAAGTGGGATTTATTCTAGGAATGTAATAATAAATGTAATGAATGAATGTAATGCATTTTCAATATGAGGAAATACATTAATATCTTACACTATCTCAACTGTGCTAAAGAAAAAAATCACATGATTATCTACATTGATACTGGAAAAATCTATGACAAAATTAGAAACCCATTCACAATAAAAACACTCAAAAACAAGAATTGTGAAATAAACAAATGGGACCTAATCCAACTTATAAGCTTTTGTACAGCAAAGGAAACCATAAACAAAATGAAGAGACAACCTATGGACTGGAAGAAAATATTTGCAAATGATGTGACCAACAAGGGGTTAATTTCCAAAATATACAAACAGCTCATACAACTCAGTAACAAAAAAACAAACAACCCAACTGAAAAATGAGCTGAAGACCTAAATAAACATTTCTCAAAAGAAGACAAACGGATGGCCAACAGGCACATGAAGAGATGCTCAGAGAAATGCAAATCAAAACTACAATGAGGTACCACTTCACACGGGTCAGAATGGCCATCATTAAAAAACTCTACAAATAACAAATGCGGGATAGGGTGTGGAGAAAAGGGAACCCTCCTACACTGTTGGTGGGAATATAAATTGGTGCAGCCACTATGGAAAACAGTATGGAGGTTCCTCAGAAAACTAAAAATAGAGTTGCCATATGATCCTGCAATCCCACTTCTAAGCACATATCCGGAGAAAACTATAATTCGAAAAGATACATGCACCCCAAAGTTCACAGCAGCACTATTTGCAATAGCCAAAACATGGAAACAACCTAAATGTCCATTGACAGATGAATGGATAAAGGAGATGTGGTATATTATAATAATATGGAATATTATTCAGCCCTAAAAAAAGAATGAAATAATGCCATTTGCAGCCACATGGATGGACCTAGAGATTATCATACTAAGTGAGGTAAGTTAGAAAGAGAAAGACAAATACCATATGATATCACTTATATGTGGAATCTAAAATATGATACAAATGAACTTATTTACAAAACAGAAACAGACTCACAGACATAGAGAACAGACCTGTGGTTGCCAAGAGGGTGAGAGGCATTGGGGAGGGGTGAATTAGGAGTTTGGGATTAGCAGATGCAAACTGTTTTATATATATATGTATAACTGAATCACTTTGCTGTACAGTAGAAATTAACAGAACATTGTAAATCAACTGTACTTCAATGAAATAAATTTAAAAAACTAAGAATTGTAAAATACTTTCTCAACATGACCAAATTTATATATATACATTTATATATATACATGTATATATACTTCATATACATAATGAGCTCCGCTTCAAGTAAGAAAGAAGGGGATATGAGAAAATATATATGCATCTGTTAATCTGTGCAAAAAAAAAAGGGAGTATAATCCTAGCACTAAAGAAACTGTTTACCTATGGGGGGACAGTATGGAAAAGGAGTAGAAAGAATGGAGAAATGAAGAAGGAATAGTGAGGAGGAGAAGAAAGTGACACTTTTCTGAGTATCCTTAAGTATTGCTTTCTTTGAGCCCATTGTCTGCCAGTTGGTTTAGCATAGAGGCCAATGGCCAGGTTTTCTTCAGGATTGGACACAAGAGGCCAGCCGAGCCACAATACTCATTCCTTACTTTTGTGCTTTTTACACTAACTATATTACTTCACTTATAAAACAGCACATAGTTCTTTGTCTAGATTTTTTAACCTTAAAGTAACTAACATCCCATTTAGAGCAATGGTTAAAAGCAAAATCAATTTTAAGTACCAAATAGATCATTTTATTTCTAATTTGTTAATTATGAGTTTACAGTAACCATTCCCTTTTTTTGATACCCACAGGGTACCCTAGGCACTTTTCACTACTCTGGACAATCAAACTAATTCATAACTGGTTGACTTTACACAGGGGTTAATTATCTCCTTAACACATTCCTCTGTCTTTCTTAGCACTAACTGCTCTTAATTGCCTTCAGTTTGTGATGAGATAACGGGAGAAGAAAAAGGGGAAGACTGGGAACTCTGGTACCCTGCCTGTCGTCTTTTTGTGTAGGTGAAGCAGAGTTACTCAAGCAATTACTAAGCCAGTTCAGAAGCCTTCTCTTTTCATCCACCATGGCTTATATCTTGTGATATTTGCTACGAGAACATGTGATCACCATAAACCATGTGTCCTGATTATTCTGGCGTAACTCTATTTAAATTTGTACGTTTTAATTTAAGTTGCTAATGTTACTTAGCCTTGTTTCCTTCATATAGGTAAAAGAATTAGAGCTGAATTTGGATTCTGACTCCTGCTTACTGACTTCAGGCAAATCTTTCTGAGTACTAGTTTTCCTGTTTGTCAAGCTGTAAAAAGAATAACTATATAATAAAACCTAAGCCACAGTGCCAGTTACTAGTAACATTCAGTTAATCTTAGCTTAATCCATTTAAAAAATTTAATCTTCCTTCTGTAATCAGTAAGAACTCATTTTCTATCACTATTTTTGAAAATAACACAGAACAGTGTTTCCTAAGGTCATTTGTTTCATTAAAGGTTTGCAATCGCACACAACAGAAACTAACTCTGGTTGATTCAAGCAGGAAATTATTTAATTAAAGGATACTGGACAGATCATAAAACCTCCAAGAAAGCTTGAGGACCAGGCTTGGAGGCCACATAATCTGGAAAAAATGCTCCACACCAAGCCCCAGAACTCTGTAGAACAGCTGCAGTGGGCACAGGCAGCAGATGGTACATGCAGCTCCTCAGATCCTGGAGCCAGGATGATGCCACCAGACCACAGAGCCCGTAGTCTCTGCCTGTGGCCTTGCTAGGACTGAGTCCTTGCAGTCCCTGATTCTATATGTCACCACCTTCTGAATCATGCCTAGGGCGGGCTCATCAGACTGGACAAGCTTATGTCTTGTGTCTGTGCACTGACCATAGGGGTGACTGGAAGAATGTCTTTTAGGTGTTTTCCTCTTCAAGGGGGAGTTGTGTCTGGTTTATACCATGGGGGTCCCCCCAAATAAGAAAGGGGTTCAGGTACTGGTCAGCCAAAAAAATGACAAATATGTACCACAGAATTTGAGGACATGCAGTAAGCATTGCATGAGAAAATGAGAGTATATCCCATGAGCAGATAAACTGGGGAAATGCTCTTTCCCCTTATTTCTTCCCCCTACCCCGCCCTCATTCTCTATCTTCACCTCACATAAACTGTCTCATTCCTTAGGCAACTTCTGTCTCTCTCACTCACGAGTGTATATGAAATGTTAGCAAGGGGTAATGGCATTAGGCTACGGATAATCTTGAATCCCCTCTAATTTATTAAGGAGAAAAGGGGAATCAACTATAAAGTTTGGTATTTATTATTCTTAGCAAATATAGTAGACTGTAGATGACTCTGATACATTATGAGTCATAACACCATGACTAAAGCATGGTTTAGGCCAAAGAGTATCAGAAAAACATTCTGCTCAAAAAGTGCAGTTTTGGAGCTTGCTCTGTGAACATTAATACTCAGCCAAGACCCCAATGGGTTTTGCTGTGTCCTCTTTCCTTACTATTGAGTACAGCTGGTTGTGCTATTACTAATACTACTGTGTTGTGGTGTCCACTTAAGCTTCCAGTACCTTTCCACATAATCCGCAATCAATTCTAAATAATTATAAATTTAAATAAAACTTTGTAACCAGCCAACATTAATAGTTGCTTTCCTCAATTACAAGGCTTCCCAAATGATTAAGTCCATAGGCTAGTTAATGTACAGTGCTTTCAATTCTAGCCGATTATGTCAATTACAAACCATTTTGTGGCATCTGGTAGTGCCGATTTGTGAGTTGTGCTATCACGTTATTGAGCTTTTATCCTGTTAATGACCCTGATGCCACAATCCTCACGTCATTCAACATAAATTAGCCGTGGTTCCATGCCTTACCAATGGAGCAGAGTGTGTGTGTGTGTGTGTCTGTCTGTGTCTGTGTGTTTCTCTTCAAAAAAAAAAAAAAATCTACTCTTTTGTTAATAGCCTGAAAGTCTCTCATTCAATGATCAAGTCAAGGGTATTGCCAGAGATTGATTGGTGCCTTTAATGCCTTGGGGGGAAATTCCACCGTACTATATTTGCCATTGGCTCTCACCTCTAGAAAGATAAAGCCATTTATCTAAATTTAGCATAGAAGTCCCATGAGTGATCCTATCATCTCCATCTGGCCCAGTTTCTTCTGTTTTTGACTTACATCCCCTGATACAGTTTAAATTTCTCCTTCTTGCTATCTCATTCTGAGCCCCTATCCCCAGTCCCCTCCTTCCTCAGGACTTTGCCTTGGGTTTTGGATGAAATGGATACCAAGTAGACCCTCCCCACTAGTATCCTAGGATGTCCCTGGACCTTACCTGTCCCCAGTTTTCATTACCCCTGGTGGGAGAATACATGTCAAGGCATCTCTCATTCCATTGACAGTGCTGGTCTGGAGAAATTTGAAATGCATCAACACTATCTTTTCTCATTTTCCTTCTGACAGTGTTTCCAAAGTGTAAGAAATGAAAAAAAGGGAATCAACAGGAGACAAGAAAATGGAAGTTGCTTGTATAATCCATAGGCTACATATTTCAAGTTCCAAATAAACAAAGGATGGCGTAGATGCATATTTAGAAACCTTAAGTTGTTCCTATTTGCTTTTAAAAACTGTAAAATTTATGACATTTCAATATGGCAGGCACAGTGCTAGGTTATATTTGAATATACAACATAACACAATATAATGTAATATACTGCCATGTACTATAGATTATATATGATATTATTAATAATGTGTAAACATACACACATAATTTACTTCTTACAACAACCCTATGGTACAGGGATTATGGGAAATAGTAATTATCTGGTTTGAGGCAATCAATTTTCCTGTCTGAAAAATTGGTCCCTAATTTGTATTTGACGTTTGTGTCTGAATTATTCCTATAGGTTTTACTCTTCCTTCAATTTAAAGGAATTAAATAATGTTAGGTGACCTACTAGAACAGCAGTTCTGCTTCTAGTAGCAGAAAATTAGGCTAGAATCCTCCGGAGATTTGCCAGCAAAATTAGCAGCAGAGGGTATAAAAGCAGCAACTAATTCTGCTAGAAAACGAACAGAAGGGAAGGCACTAATCTTATTAGCAGCTATGTCATTAGTCAAAACAGCAAGAACGTAGGAATGACGTTTTGAAGGCTATTTTCTTTTTAAGAGTCCCTGTTTCTCTTCTTATTTCAGACCAATGACAGGATAAAGGATAATGGTAGCAAAAGAAATTTAACAGAGGTGAAAAAGCAGAGTTGTATGATTGTTCTGTTGCATAGTTCTGCAAAAGCTGGACATGGCTCAAGAGTGACTTCAGGTATGCACGGCATTGATTGCCCAGATGCCACAAGCAGTTGCCACTGTGTTCAAAGTATGCTGAAAGCTTTGTAAGAATAGTCCCTCTGCGTAGGGTTAGCCTGAGTGGGTAGGCTAATTGGAGTCAAATATGAAGGACGTGCGTCAAGCCCAGGTATTCCTCAGAGAGGACAATCTGCCTTGTGCTGGCTCAGCCCACAGTCCAGAGGCCATGACGATGGACCACAGACCATAGGGATGTGTTCAGTTCACTGACCTCTAACCACAGAGACTATATTATTGTGTATGTGGCCCAGCAGGTGAGGTGGGGTGGGTACTTTGTTTCTCCTTTTATTCAGTGTAAGGTTATAAGTCAACAAAAGCCTAGGGTTTGATGAGAAACCTACTTTTCTCAAAGGAAAAGGACTCAAAAACTATATAAGAAAAATATGATCTCATACTTTACCAGTATGATAGACCTAATCTTAGACTATGGCTAAATGCTCAAACTTGTTGGTTTACATTGAATTATTTCCCCTGATATGAGTTGACCTGAATTTTATTT
Organism: Balaenoptera acutorostrata; assembly: GCF_949987535.1. NCBI lineage: Eukaryota > Metazoa > Chordata > Mammalia > Artiodactyla > Balaenopteridae > Balaenoptera > Balaenoptera acutorostrata. The sequence goes on from NC_080065.1 coordinate 93,345,972, forward strand.
CTAGCTTTTAGGGTCTCTGGTCTCTCATCTGTAAATTCTCCAAGTCTCCTTCCAACATTAACACTCAAATTTTGTAACTAATCAAGTCAGACTCACAAGAACTGGAACAGCTGAAACATGTAGACACAAGTGTTTATATGAAGTCTTATGAGGACACTAAAAAAATGGTATTTCTGAGTTGCCAAATATCATGGCATCAACTTAATTTCCAACTAGATACAATCTCTGGTGACTTGACACAGGCCCAGTATGAAATTTAAAATATAATTACTTTTCCATTTTCACATTCATTGCTGAATTGATAAAATATTCATTTTTTAAAACCCATACGGTTGTTTATTTTTCCTGAACACAATTAAGGAACTCAGAGTATCAATACAGTAGTTCAGCCTGAATGACAATATAGCCTCATGTGATAATTTTCAAAGGAAACTGGGATAAAGCCAGAAGTACTTCTGGGGAGATGAGCAAACCCCTACCTAGCCCTGTCCTTGGCACTAGAGAGCTCAAAAATGTCATTTCCATCCCTCTTCTGTACTGTCTAGTTTACTCTGAAAAAATCATCGGCTAAATCCAGAATTCTCCATAAAACTACCCTGCTAGGAAAGTTGGCCTGTTTTTCAAGCTGAAGGGTGGAGACTGGGCTCCCATATTGGCCTGCTGTTCATTTGTATTTGCCCCACCTACACTCTTATTTTTTATTTTTATTTTTTTAATAGTACTTCGGTTTTCCTTTTGGGAGCCATTCTTTCATAACTCTCAGCCTATCAGATTTAGGTGGCTGGTGCCAAGATGGACCCATGCCTGGCTAACCAGCAAATTCATACACAATGATTCTTACCTCAGTTTACTTGAAACTCATCTGTCGCTGGACTTATTGGTGATATTATAAATTCCATTTCTTAAAAGCCAAGAATTCTAGCCCTCTTATTTTAGAGCAAAGTCCTTTGCTTTCCACACAGGCAAATTCCATTTTGTGTGGCAACAGTGCCACTAGGGTCATAGCATTTTTGATAGACAATGACACTCCCATACTTGCCCACTGTTTTGATTTTCTGAGCTCTGCTCAGGATAAGACACTACGGACTTTTTTTTCTGAATTTTTCAATTTTAATTTATTTATTTTTTTCTACAGCAGGTTCTTATTAGTCATCAATTTTATACACATCAGTGTATACATGTCAACCCCAATCGCCCAATTCAACACACCACCATCCCCACCCCACTGTGGTTTTCCCCCCTTGGTGTCCATATGTTTGTTCTCTACATCTGTGTCTCTATTTCTGCCCTGCAAACCGGTTCATCTGTACCATTTTTCTAGGTTCCACATATATGCATTAATATACAATATTTGTTTTTCTCTTTCTGACTTACTTCACTCTGTATGACAGTCTCTAGATCCATCCACGTCTCTATAAAAGACCCAATTTCATTCCTTTTTATGACTGAGTAATATTCCATTGTATATACATACCACATCTTCTTTATCCATTCGTCTGTTGATGGGCATTTAGTTTGCTTCCGTGACCTGGCTATTGTAAATAGTGCTGTAATGAACATTGGGGTGCATGTGTCTTTTTGAATTATGGTTTTCTCTGGGTATATGCCCAGTAGTGGGATTGCTGGGTCATATGGTAATTCTATTTTTAGTTTTTTAAGGAACGTCCATACTGTTCTACATAGTGGCTGTATCAATTTACATTCCCACCAACCAGTGCAAGAGGGTTCCCTTTTCTCCACACACTCTCCAGCATTTGTTGTTTGTAGATTTTCTGATGATGCCCATTCTAACTGGTGTGAGGTGATATCTCATTGTAGTTTTGATTTGCATTTCTCTAGTAATTAGTGATGTTGAGCAGCTTTTCATGTGCTTCTTGGCCATCTGTATGTCTTCTTTGGAGAAATTTCTATTTAGGTCTCTGCCCATTTTTGGATTGGGTTGTTTGTTTTTTTAATATAGAGCTGCATGAGCTGTTTATATATTTTGGATATATATATATATCTCCTTTGACTCGTTTGTTCTTTGCCCTTTGATTCATTTGCAAACATTTTCTCCCATTCTGAGGGTTGTCTTTTCGTCTTGTTTGTACTTCCCTTTGCTTTGCAAAAGCTTTTAAGTTTCATTAGGTCCCATTTGTTTATTTTTGTTTTTATTTCCAGTACTCTAGGAGGTGGATCAAAAAAGATCTTGCTGTGATTTATGTCAAAGAGTGTTCTTCCTATGTTTTCCTCTAAGAGTTTTATAGTGTCCAGTCTTACATTTAGGTCTCTAATCCATTTTGAGTTTATTTTTGTGTATGGTGTTAGGGAGTGATCTAATTTCATTCTTTTACATGTAGCTGTCCAGTTTTCCCAGCACCACTTATTGAAGAGACTGTCTTTTCTCCATTGTATATCCTTGCCTCCTTTGTCATAGACTAGTTGACCATAAGTGTGTGGGTTTATCTTTGGGCTTTCTATCCTGTTCCATTGATCTATATTTCTGTTTTTGTGCCACTACCACATTGTCTTGATTACTATAGCTTTGTAGTATAGTCTAAAGTCAGGGAGTCTGATTCCTCCAGCTCCGTTTTTTTCCCTCAAGACTGCTTTGGCTATTCGGGGGCTTTTGTGTCTCCATACAAATTTTAAGATTTTTTGTTCTATGTCTGTAGAAAATGTCACTGGCAATTTGATGGGGATTACATTGAATCTGTAGATTGCTTTGGGTAATATAGTCATTTTCATAATACTGATTCTTCCAATCCAAGAACATGGTATATCTCTCCATCTGTTTGTGTCATCTTTGATTTATTTCATCAGTGTCTTATAGTTTTCTGAGTACAGATCTTTTACCTCCTTAGGTAGGTTTATTCCTAGGTATTTTATTCTTTTTGTTGCCATGGTGAGTGGGACTGTTTCCTTAATTTCTCTTTCTGATTCTTTCATTGTTAGTGTATAGGAATGCAAGAGATTTCTGTGCATTAATTCTGTATCCTGCAACTTTACCAAATTCATTGATTAGCTCTAGTAGCTTTCTGGTGGCATCTTTAGGATTCTCTATGTATAGTATCATGTCATCTGCAAGCAGTGACAGTTTTACTTCTTCTTTTCCAATTTATATTCCTTTTATTTCTTTTTCTTTGATTGCCGTGGCTAGGACTTCCAAAACTATATTGAATAATAGTGGTGAGAGTGGACATCCTTGTCTTGTTCCTGATCTTAGAGGAAATGCTTTCAGTTTTTCACCATTGAGAATGATGTTTGCTGTGGGTTTGTCATATATGGCCTTTATTATGTTGATGTAGGTTGCCTCTGTGCCCAGTTTCTTGAGAGTGTTTATCATAAATGGGTGTTGAATTTTGTCAAAAGCTTTTTCTGCATCTATTGAGATGATCATATGGTTTTTATTCTTCAATTTGTTAATATGGTGTTTCACACTGATTGATCTTCATATACTGAAGAATATTTGCATCCCTGGGATAAATCGCACTTGATCATGGTGTATGATCCTTTTAATGTGTTGTTGGATTCTGTTTGCTAGTATTTTGTTGAGGATTTTTCCATCTATATTCATCAGTGAAATTGGTCTGTAATTTTCTTTTTTTGTAGTGTCTTTGTCTGCTTTTGGTACCAGGTTGATGGTGGCCTCATAGAATGAGTTTGGGAGTGTTCCTTCCTCTGCAATTTTTTGCAAGAGTTTGAGAAGGATGGGTGTTAGCTCTTGTCTAAATGTTTGATAGAATTCACCTGTGAAGCCATCTGGTCCTGGACTTTTGTTTGTTGGAAGATTTTTAATCACAGTTTCAATTTCATTACTTGTGATTGGTCTGTTCATATTTTCTGTTTCTTCCTGGTTCAGTCTTGGAAGGTTATACCTTTCTAAGAATTTGTCCATTTCTTCCAGGTTGTCCATTTTATTGGCATAGAGTTGCTTGTAGTAGTCTCTTAGGATGCTTTGTATTTCTGCGGTGTCTATTGTAACTTCTCCTTTTTCATTTCTAATTTTATTTTATTTTATTTTTTTTTTTATACTTTTTTTTTTTTAATTTTTATTTATTTATTTATTTATTTATTTATTTTTGGCTGTGCTGGGTCTTCGGTTCGTGCGAGGGCTTTCTCTAGTTGCGGCAAGTGGGGGCCACTCTTCATCGCGGTGCGGGGACCGCTCTTCATCGCGGTGCGCGGGCCTCTCACTATCGCGGCCCCTCCCGTTGCGGGGCACAGGCTCCAGACGCGCAGGCTCAGCAGCTGTGGCTCACGGGCCCAGCTGCTCCGTGGCATGTGGGATCCTCCCAGACCAGGGCTCGAACCCGTGTCTCCTGCATTAGCAGGCAGATTCTCAACCACTGCGCCACCAGGGAAGCCCCCATTTCTAATTTTATTGATTTGAGTCCTCTCTCTCTTTTTCTGGATGAGTCTGGTTAATGGTTTATCAATTTTGTTTATCTTCTCAAAGAACCAACTTTTAGTTTTATTGATCTTTGCTATTGTTTTCTTTGTTTCTATTTATTTCTGCTCTGATCTTTATGATTTCTTTCCTTCTACTAACTTTGGGTTTTGTTTGTTCTTCTTGCTATAGTTCCTTTAGGTGTAAGGTTAGATTGTTTATTTGAGATCTTTCTTGTTTCTTGAGGTAGGCTTTTATTGCTATAAACTTCCCTCTTAGAACTGCTTTTGCTGCATCCCATAGGTTTTGGATCGTTGTGTTTTCATTGTAATTTGTCTCTAGGTATTTTTTGATTTCCTCTTTGATTTCTTCAGTGATCTCTTGGTTATTTAGTAACATATTATTTAGCATCCATGTGTTTTTGTTTTTTACTTTTTTTCCCCTGTAATTGATTTCTAATCTCATAGCGTTGTGGTCAGAAAAGATGCTTGATATGATTTCAATTTTCTTAAATGTTCTGAGGCTTGATTTGTGACCCAAGATGTGATCTATCCTGGAGAATGTTCCGTGCCCACTTGAGAAGAAAGTGTAAACTGCTGTTTTTGGATGGAATGTCCTATAAATATCAATTAAATCTATCTGGTCTATTGTGTCATTTAAAGCTTCTGTTTCCTTATTAATTTTCTGTTTGGATGATCTGTCCATTGGTGTAAGTGAGGTGTTAAAGTCTCCCACTATTATTCTGTTACTGTCGATTACCTCTTTTATAGCTGTTAGCAGTTGCCTTATGTATTGAGGTGCTCCTATGTTGGGTGCATATGTTTATAATTGTTATATCTTCTTCTCGGATTGATCTCTTGATCATTATGTAGTGTCCTTCCTTGTCTCTTGTAACATTCTTTATTTTAGTCTATTTTATCTGATATGAGTATTGGTACTCCAGCTTTCTTTTGAATTCCATTTGCATGGAATATCTTTTTCCATCCCCTCACTTTCAGTTTGTATGTGTCCCTAGGTCTGAAGTGGGTCTCTTGTAGACAACATATATGGGTCTTGTTTTTGTATCCATTCAGCGAACCTGTGTCTTTTGGTTGGAGCAGTAAGACACTATTGATTTTGAAGGTCAAAAAGGCTAATTCTTAGAAAAGAATACCAAGAAGTATGCAGTTAGGACAGAGATAATAGCGAATGGAATGTAGCAACAACCTACAGTGAGCTTTTCCTAGGAGAAAGAAGAAAAGAAAGCTTATTCACGTATACAAGTCCACAATAGAGCAGTGAAATAGAAATCAATGGTTGTTGTCATTGTGTACACCATAATCACTGAAGGAGAAAAAGAACACTGAGCAGCAGACAAATATCTTTCTAGAGCTTTTGACTTTCTTAAGAGAGGTAGTATAGCATGATGGTTAAGGTCATAGACTTTGGGATCAAATTGCCTGGTTCCAAATCCCACCTTGGTCATTAACTAGTTGTGTCCTCTTGAGAAAGTTAATTAATTCCTCTGTGCCTTACTTTCTTCATCTGTAAAGTGGAGATTAAAGCTATCACACAGGTTTTCATTGTTTTGTTTTTTGTTTTAAGGAATTAGTGTATGAAAAATTCTTACAGCAGTGACAGGCCAATAGTAAATGCTATTTTTATTCTTGTCAGGTAGCACTGCGTCATCTTGTTATTATTTGCTCTTTATACTCACAAATTTCAGGATCACTCCACAGCTCTTAGATCTATATCTCTACCTCACCTAATCTCAGGTCCTTTTCTCATCTACCATATTTCTGACAGTGGTGCCTCTATTCTCAAGTCTAAACTCCGAACTTTCGGATCATCTCAAGCATTCCTCCCCATGTGATGGATCAAAGAGGAGTAACCCTCTCAGATTCTAGCCAAGGCCAAAACAGACACATGTCCCATCCCAACCAGCAGTGTGAGTTCGGGAATATCCCTGTGATTCTCTTGTCTGTAAAATGGGTAAAATTGCTCCTGTTGAGTCTATGCGGGGCTGATGCTGGAGTCAGCTCCAAGCCTTACAGGCAGTCCTCGTGTTCTGGGGCCCCAGAAGTCAGTCTGAGTTAGTGGGTCCCTAAACTGTGAGCTCCCTGAGGTGCGTGAGGGCACACCTTCCTGTTTGCTGTATCCCCAGGCCCCACCATGGGGTTGATACTGGAACACATACTTGTTAAATAAATGAATAAGTGGCTTAGACATAAGAGCAGCTTCAACTTTAGGGATAACAATCGCCTAATTGCCTCAAGGCTAGTCACTCACAGGGATTACCCCCAATAACCACTTTTTCAGTGGGCAAAAAATTAGGCCATATTGTTTTTTTTTTAATGTAATTTTTATTTTATATTGGAGTATAGTTGATTTACAATGATTTACAGCAAAGTGATTCAGTTATATATATATGTATATACATTCTTTTTCAGATTCTCTTCCCATATAGGTTATTACAGAATATTGAGTAGAGTTCCCTGTGCAATATAGAAGGTCCTTGTTGTTTATCTAATTTATATACAGTAGTGTGTATACGTTAATCTCAAACTCCTAATTTATTATATTGGTTTATGGGTCTCTAAAATTGTTTATCCTAGTTACTAAATTGTCCCAAGTGAAAGCTACATTTTATTTTTATTTTTTTATTTGTTTTGGATTCAACTGAGCAGATCTTTATTAAGTACCTTTCATATGCCAGCACCAATCTAGGCATTGGGAGGGGGTAAGAATTGTACAGCTGTTTCCCTGCCATTAAGGAATTTGTCATTCATTTGGGGAGGCACAACTAACACACAAAAGACAATCGGAGAACACAAAAGATGCAGTATGTTCTGTTCGCAAATTGTCTAGCAGTTTTTACTGTGGGGACATCAAGAAAGAGATCTCTGTGAACTAAAGCAGACTAGGAAGAGTGTACGAAGGAAGAGGGATGAGTTTGAATGGATTTAGGCTAGAGTGTCATCAGACTAGGAATCTAGGAAAAGGCTTACTGTGTGGGGAGGAAAGGATGATGGAAGATTCAGACCTGAGGTTGAGTGAAGCTGGCAGATGGAGTGTCCCTGTCAGGCAACCTGGAGGAGAAAGCCTAGATAGTTGAGGTGTGAGTAGGTTTTGAAGTCCTTGAATGCCTGGTTAAAGGATCCCATCTTAATCTAATACATAATAGAAACGGGATATGACCAACAAGACAATGTGATATTGAGCACAAAATTTTAGAAGTAGGAGCAAAGCCAGGTAGGGTGCTGGTCCTCCACCCTGGGACACTGTCAGCCACATGGATGCTCTGAGATGACAAGCTTGAGGTTAATGACTTTTTTTCAGCTTCCGGTTGGTTCTTGAACCAAAGACCTAAATCCTAAATGTACAAGGGGAATGGCCCTAGCCTGAAAATGCCAGCTGAAACCAAATTAAGAGAAATATAGACTCCAGCCAGAAAAACTTGCAAAAGAAAGATCGAAGCTGAGGCCCCCTTGTCAATTTGCAAAAGCCATGGGCCAGTCAGGCAGTTCTCCTGGGACCTCAAGAGAGAAATTACAGCCAAATCTAACTGACCATCTTCATGATCCTGAAATCATTTCTTATAAGTGAAGATGTACTCTCTGCTGGGGAGGCTGAAAGTGACTAGTCAATTGGATGCGGTCAGGAGACATTCTACTGCCTGACAGATTCTGTGAATTTTTCACTTACAAGCCAGGGTGACAGTGGGTAGGAAAAGCCACAGCATTACCTGAGTGGGGCACATTTTCTGAGCCCTCGCACTCAGCCCAGTAGTGAATAAAGTTGAAATGATGGGTAAAGGGAATCTGTCTCTGTCATCAACTTTCATGGAAGGCCCTTTACACAGGAGCAAGGTTCTGCTGGAAGACCCAGGCCCGCATTAGCAGCTCTCTGCCTTCGGTTTCACTCCGCTTTGTCACTCATCAGCCACTGTGGTCTCTTCCGCTCCCCCAGGGTACAGTGAGTGCGCAGCTAGATCCCATGGGTCCACCAGCCCAGAGCCTTACCGGGCTCAGCAGCTGACTTGGGAAAGATGGAAAGCGGATGTTGAGAGGCCACCATAGCACATAAGGATCCTCAGCAGGGCCACAGGTGCAGGGAGTGGGAGGTGAGAGGGTGGAGGAGACACGCTGGGTATTTCATCTCCTCTAGCTCTGGGCAAAACACTCCTGCAGCGTGCTGCCTTCCATTCCAGTAGAGGGTACACGTGAGAACTGGATCATCTGAGTGCAGATCTGAAGTGCGTTCTGGGCCCGGTACGGAGCAGTGGGTCCGGGACTGGCACGGTCTAGGCGCCGCGGCTCGGCGCTCCGAGCGGCGGCTTCCATCTTGCTCGGGCTCTCCCCGGGGCGCCGAAAGCTACATTTTATATGTTTATGATAATGCTTTCTTTTCAGTTTTAGTCTGGCAGGTTTTTTATGTCATGGATTAGTGCTGCACAAAGGCATATGCTTTATTATTTATTTCTTTTCATAGAAGTTCATTTAAAAAAGTTAAGAAATAAAATTGCTTGTACATGGTTCGGTAACAAACCATGAAATCTTTTGGGGGGCATCCTATGAGTACTTTTATAATAGCTCTTTTCTTATGCAGTCACATTGAGAAAAGCATATTGTCTATATGTGTTACATTTTCTTTGTTTTTAATTTGTTGGTAAATTTAGAACAACCTTTGGCAATACTAGCCATAGGTTATATTTATAAAGCTAGATTGAGGCTTCATTAATCACTGTGTCATGAATTTACATTAGGTTTAGGAAATCTTACAAATATTTATAACATTTAGTTTTTCAATAACTTGCTAGAAGGAAGATCTTGAATAATTTGTTAGTTAAGACATCAATGAAAACAGATTCAGTTAATTTATTAAGGAAATAGTTGCTACAATCTCTCAGAGCAAAACCTTCTTTCCTGTTATATTTATTGAGTTCTATCCCTAGTATGTGAATCTGAGAACTAGGCTACTTAAGACTGGAATTAGAAAAGATTATGGCAACAAACTGAACATTTAGATGGGCATTCATTTTTTTTAGCATTAAGTTTTAATGGCAGATATTTGTTAACTGTGCTCAATTTCTTAAAAGTAAATCCAGTTTTATTCAGGGCAGGAGTTGATGCAACTGAAGGGTAGATTTTCCTGGTAAGTCACAGAGCGGCTATAAGAGGTGCTGGGGTGTGCTTGCTATTATTCCCTGAGGAATTTTGTCTTTAAAGGAGATAATAGCATGACAGAAGTCATCTCATATGTAGTACCTTGCCATAAACTAAGTTGGCCTTGGGACAAAAAATTTTTTTGGAGAACTTTTCTTTAAAAAGGCCTCTGGCTTATCAAATAGTTAACAAAAGTAACTCCTTTCATAAGTCTCAGAGCATCTCAAATTCAGTATGGTTTCATGAAATCCAGAGAAGGGCTCTGTTTACTGTAATTTGTGCCTAAGCACAATGCCATAAACCGGGCAAGAAACTGCAAAATGCTCTCATGGGGTTCACTGTGATAGTGAACACCATAAATACAACTAAGCTGGGCGCTCCATTCATTCACTGAACAAACACTAAATGCAAACTCAGAGTTTCCTGTCTCTGTAAAATACGGACGAAAAGGCAGGAACCAGAATAGCTGATGTTACATAGCCCCAGTTTGATTTGCTACTGGTTGTACAATTAAAGTACAATGTATGCAAAACATAGTAGGATATAAAGCTACAGTAATCAAGAGAGTATGGTACTGGCACAAAAACAGAAATATAGATCAATAGAATAGGATAGAAAGCCCAGAGATAAACCCACGCACCTATGGTCAACTAATCTATGACAAAGGAGGCAATGATATACAATGGAGAAAAGACAGTCTCTTCAATAAGTGGTGCTGGGAAAACTGGACAGCTACATGTAGAAGAATGAAATTAGAACACTCCCTAACACCATACACAAACATAAACTCAAAGTGGATTAAAGACCTAAATGTAAGACTGGACACTATAAAACTCTTAGAGGAAAACAGAGGCAGAACACTCTTTGACATAAATCACAGCAAGATCTTTTTTGATCCATGTCCTAGAGTAATGGAAATAAAAACAAAAATAAACAAATGGAACCTAATGAAACTTAAAAGCTTTGCACAGCAAAGGAAACCATAAACAAGAGGAAAAGACAACCCTCAGAATGGGAGAAAATATTTGCAAATGAAGCAATGGACAAGGGATTAATCTCCAAAATATACAAACAGTTCATGCAGCTCAATATCAAAAAAAAAACACCCCAATCAAAAAATAGGTGGAAGACCTAAACAGACATTTCTCCAAAGAAGACATACAGATGGCCAACAAACACATGAGAAGATGCTCAACATCACTAATTATTAGAGAAACGCAAATCAAAACCACAATGAGGTATCACCTCACACCAGTTAGAATGGGCATCATTAAAAAAATCCAGAAACAATAAATGCTGGAGAGGGTGTGGAGAAAAGGGAACCCTCTTGCACTGTTGGTGGGAATGTAAATTGATACAACCACTATGGAGAACAGTATGGAAGTTCCTTGAAAAAACTAAAAATAGAATTACCATATGACCCAGCAATCCCACTACTGGGCATATACCCAGAGAAAACCATAATTGAAAAAGACACATGCACCCCAATATTCATTGCAGCACTATTTACAATAGCCAGGTCATGGAAGCAACCTAAATGTCCATTGACAGATGAATGGATAAAGAAGATGTGGTACATATATACAGCGGAATATTACTCAGCCATAAAAAGGAACAAAATTGGGTTATTTGTAGAGATGTGGATGGACCTAGAGACTGTCATATAGAGTGAAGTAAGTCAGAAAGAGAAAAACAAATATAGTATATTAACACATGTATGTGGAATCTAGAAAAATGGTACAGATGAACCTGTTTGCAAGGCAGAAATAGAGACACAGATGTAGAGAACAAATATATGGACACCAAGGGGGGGGGGAAGGGGGTGGAATGAATTGAGAGATTGGGATTGACATATATACACTAATATGTACAAAGTAGATAACTAATAAGAACCTGCTGTAACGCACAGGGAACTCTACTCAATGCTCTGTGGTGACCTAAATGGGAAGGAAAACCAAGAAAGAGGGGATAGGGCTTCCCTGGTGGTGCAGTGGTTAAGAATCCGCCTGCCAATGCAGGGGACATGGGTCCAAGCCTTGGTCCAGGAAGATCCCACATGCCGCGGAGCAACTAAGCCAGTGTGCCACAACTACTGAGCCTGCGCTCTAGAGCCCGTGAGCCACAACTACTGAGCCTGAGAGCCACAACTACTGAGCCCGCACACCACAACTACTGAAGGCCATGCACCTAGAGCCCGTGCTCCGCAACAAGGGAAACCACTGCAATGAGAGGCCCGCGCACCACAAGGAAGAGTAGCTCCTGCTCACTGCAACTAGAGAAAGCCCGCGCGCAGCAACGAAGACCCAGTGCAGCCAAAAATAAATAAATAAATAAATAAATTTATTTTAAAAAAAACAAAAAAAAGCAAAAAGAGGGGATATATGTATACATATGGCTGAGTCACTTCGCTGTACAGCAGAAACTAACACAACATTATAAAGCAACTATACCCCAATTAAAAAAAAACATAATAGGAGTTATTCATTCATCTGACACTTATTTCGCTCTTAACCATAAGAAAAAGCATTGAAGTAAGGGCATGAGAGCAAGAATAAGACCCAGTGCCTACCCTCAAGGGTATATAGCAATTACTTGGTGTAGAGAAATCATGTAAAAATGAACGAAAAATGTTAGTCCAAAAACCTGAAGCACCAAATCAATACATCCCCACTTCAAACCTTCTGTTACGTATGGTCCAAGTGGTAAAAGCTACTGCAGGTGTGGGTAGTGCTTCCGATTACATACTGGGGCCCTTCAAGTTCAGTATAGTTTATCAGGTTTCCCTCCACAGTATGGCTGCCCTGCTGATGTCTACCTGGTCTTCCCAAGAAGAGCTCAACTGCATTTATAAAAAATAGTCTTCGGTCTCCAAGAAGCCGGCTCAGTTGGTCTCTGCGGCAGAAATCCTAGCTGTGGCCTCTCGCTTTGGCCACACTCCTAAACACTGGCTTCTTGATTCCTATGCACTTAGCCACAGCTTATGAGCCATATCACCTTGCTTCTTGCTTTCTTTCTGGTCCTGGCTAACCCTGGCAAGGAGCCAACACTGTGTTCTTTATCATCGTACCAGAGTCCACAGCATGTCTGCCTTTAGCTCAGCTCCCTCAGCTGTCCTGATGCAGTGTTTGGTAAGGTGGGATAGGAAGGGCTTTGTTTGGGCCTCAGATAAGAGTTCTGACCCACCTTTGCTGTTTACAGAAGCTGTGAGATCTTGGACAAAACAGTTAACCCTCCCAGACTCTAAGACTTCTACTTCAAAGCAGATAGTAGTTTTTAACTTCCTCTGATTGTTACGAGGATTAAATGAGCTAATGTAGGTAAAATGCTCAGGACGTAATTGTGCTAAACACACAAGAGTTTGCATTTTTTTCTCTTTTAGACTCTCACTTTAATTAGCCAATCTCCACACTTGTGCACCTGACAATTTACCAGTTTAGCTCTTGAATATTCATTTACTACATTTGTCAGCCAAGCTTCCCCAGACCCTCCATGGAGAGCCCCAGGTCCCTTTCCCACTGCCTGTCAGGGAAGAGGGCAATTTCCATTACCAATGGACAACGCAGTGCCCGTGAAATTAGTGGTTCCCACAGACAACTCACACATCACTTTTGGGGCACAATTAAGATTGGTTCAAATAAAGGGATGTTGAGTATAGGAATGAAAGGCTTAGCTTAGGCCAAGCCCTGTAATTCCTCAAGAGCCTGCTGGAAAAGGTCAAGCAGAGAGAAGAGGTTGGCTTTATTTCCTTTGGGTCCATATCCTATTCCTCACACCCAGGAGCAGGCATGACATTGTGTTTGAAGGCTGCCAGGGATTCTAGGGCCAGACTGCCTGGGTTCAAATCTTGATTCTGCCATTTACCAGCTGATGACCTGGAGTGAGTTATTTAACTTCACACCTGAGTTTCCTCAGCTATAAAGCAAGGGTGGTGTCTACCTAATAGGGCTGTTTCAAGAGTCACTGAGATCAGTTCTGTGAGCTGCTTAGAACAATGCCTGGGACACAGTAAACACTATGTGTTTTTAAAATAGAACACATTTAAAATGCTAGGTACTGAAACTGTCCTCAAATCTTGAAGAATGCATTCACGCACTAGTTCTTTCCTTTTGCCTCAACTGCACCCAGGAAAGCTCTTCTGATGCCACCCACAAAAATTCTGCAGGTTGCCGCTCTTGCCATGTCTGCTCAAAACTGCACTGATCTAGAAATACAAGCTCAATAGGTGCCTCCCATGCCTCCATCAGTACACGAAGGATATGGGCTTCATGACGTTAGACTGAGTGATCTTCCTCGAATGGATTGCTCAAGACATCTACCTGACTAAAGAAACAGTGCTAGCTCTTTGTATATTAAAAAAAAAAAAAAAAATCTTTAAAATAAGAATGCTACTTACCCTTGGGGCAAATTGGATGACTTTTAATGATAAAGGTTATACATGCTTATTTAGACCTGTGATTGTTGTCTCCATCCCCCCTGAAGAATGTATTCTGTTACACTTGCGTCCCTCAAAGCCCTCTGCTCAGATCCCTTCTGCCGTGCTGCCTTCCTTGATCTCTGAAACAGGTGAGCCTTCTCCTGTTTAGTTTACCTTCTTTCTTAAGTTCCTTTCACTCAATATACTAATGGAGTGCTCGCCAGCTGCCAGGCACTCAGTCAGGTACTGAGCGACAGCAATGCACAAGGCACACAAGGGCTAGCTTGTCCTGGAGCTTTCAGTTTTGAGAATAAGAATTGTGTTTGTTTTGTAGCTGTCTAAACACCTGGTAAAATGGTTTTCACTTAAACGGACATTTGGTAAACTTGTTAGGCTCAAGGAGCAGTTAACAGAGTCAGGAGAACAGGATGCTGTTAATATATAATAAGGCTGTGTTTCCTTGGATAAGCGACTTACATGTTTGGAGTTTCTGATTCTTAACTGTGTGATGTTAGGTTTGGCCTGTGTTGTCTTCAAAGACCCCTGCCTCCTCCAAACGTCACTAAATTGTGTTTGTGATATTTTAAGATAATTGCAGGCAGATACATTAATGTTAGCTGCCTTTTAAGTGAGCGGGTGGGAATTTAAAAATAAGATAAATTACTAAAACATCTCTGAAAGAAACATGAAAGTTTCTAGGATCAGTTTTATAGGTTGCTTTTTAGTTATTATAACTTCAGTATTTAGATTTTTTGTTTCAAACTAGAAATATAATAACAAAAAAAGAGTTAAGGCAACACGAGGTAAAGGATAGGTTAACATTGTATCTTTTAAAACTGCTGATAGGAAATTTTAGTTTCAACATAAATATTTGGTTATAAAGTCTCTTTTCTTCTTGAATGAGGTAAATCTACACTCATCCAAAAGCAACTACACAGGGAATGAAAGTATCCACAAAACTTAGCTCAGTATGAGTCTGAAGTAATGACTTCCGTGGCCAACTAGGCTTATGAATCCAGGTTCTCTGAAAATTGTATGTACTTGTATTTACAGTTTGATTTGTATATATTAAATGACTGATGATCAAGAGAAAAGAATATGTTGTACAATCCATATTTCTATGATTTTTAAAAAAGCAGCCTAAATACCACCATAGTAAATTTTATTGAATGCAAAATGTCAAGGAAAATATAAGTCCAATACTTCCTTATATCAAAAAATTACAGCTGGGTTATACTCATATAGACCTTTAAGATCCTAAAAGATAATTAATTAAAAATCTGCCATTTTGCAGAAGTCTAGAGAAAATAAGTGACCTTCCCAAGGTCACTCCAGAGCCAGAACTCTAAACTTCTCCTTTGGTCAATTAATCCCTGTGTGTGGAGCAAATGGACACAGATCATATCTGTTACCCATCCTTTAAAGATACTCAGTTTAGAAAGCTCAGAATATCCACACTTTACGAATCTTTGTTTTAGCCATTTATCTTAGTCAAGCTGCTTATTATTAAGTTAAACCTTTCATTTCTTCTTATAACCTAAACATTTTAATTTTAAGAGTCCCCCCTTTCTCCTTCTTCTTCTTTTTCTATTTCTGTATTTTGTATAAAGCTTACCTTCACTCACTTTTCTCATAATCTCACTAGACTTGGTCCAACTGTTGGTGCAGCCCTTGACAAGCTCTACAGCATCTCCATTTGGGATTCTTAGAAGGATTTTACTTTTGATTTTGAAAGCTGGCACATATGCACTTATATCTGGTATTTCTTATTTCACTTATTTTTGAGCTGCTATCAAAGATTTAATGTTGACTGTGTAAACTTTATCTTTCTCATCTGACACTTTGAAGACAAATTCCTTCATCCTGGATCATCCTAGGGAACCACACTATCAAGTCCTGGATGAAATGCTAGATATTACTTGACAGATGTGTTTGCCAGTGGTAACACTTTCGAGGGCATAAGGTTGTGGGGAGATAAACACATAAAATGACTGCAGGAGAAAGTGATTAAATTTTTGATGCTACTTAGTCAAAGAAAGTTGTTACATTAAGCTTGTGCAGGTGGTTAACTATCAGCTTCTCTCATCCTAAGTTGGTAAAACACATTCTCCCAGAAACACTGCAGAGAGAATCACTCTTCTTCACCTCTGCTTCCACAGGGAAATGAAGTCATTTCCCACATCCATGTGAACCTATATGTTTATAATGTCTTAGCTCCCAAAATACGCTAATTGCTAGAAAGGAAAGTTAATCTCTGAGACTGAGTTAATACTATGCTTCTAGAACAGTCAATGTGAAAAATTGATGGGGAGGAATTCTGCTTTAGACTATGTCAAACTAGCATATATTAGACCAAACCTCTCACTGACTAAAATTGTGAAAGCTGCATAAAAAAAGGCTTGAAGCCATCCAAGAGCTTCCAAGAAGTTTCTCTCTGTGCTTGAGGTGCTATAATGCTGAAGAGAAGGGAAGAACAGAGAGAACCTGACATTTGGCTGAACATTTCTCCTGAGCCATTTGCTGATCTATAAACAATGGATGAAGTGAAGAAAAACTAAGCAGAGTTTTTGGCAGGCTCACAAGGCTGATGAGACAAAAATTTGGGTTTAGGGCCCACCAGAGAGGAGGGCAGATAAAAACTGTATGCTTTCAATGAGCTCCCATGAAGCCTTAAACTTTAGGGCAAACAGGGAACATACCTGCCTTCACAAAAACTGAAACCAAGATTTGAGTCATCTCAATCCCCAATTAGATTAAAATGATCTGCCTCTAACCTAATTGCCTAACAGAAGCTAAAGTATGTTCTCTCTAGGAGGAAGATGACATCGTTTAGAGCCTCAAATTATCTCTACAATCTTTCAGAAACAAGGTCTGGGATTTCATTTTAAAGTTACCAGGAAAAAAATAGAAGACAGTCTTTGTGAGCTTAGGTTAGGCACAAATTCCTTAGCTACGATATCAGAAGCTCAATCCATCAAAGAACAAATTGATACATTGAACAATCTCAAAATTGAGACCTCCTACTCTTTGAAAGACACTTTCAGGAGAATAAAAGGGAAGTTATAGAATGAGGGAAAATATTTGTAAATCACATTTCTGATAAAGGACTTGAAACCAGAGTATGTAAAGATGTCTCAAAACTCAATAATAAAAAAACAAATTATTCAATTAAAAAATGGGCAAAGGATTTGAGAGGAGACTTCACCTAAAACAAATACAGATGACAATTGAGCGTATGAAACATGCTCAACATCCTTAGTCATTAGGGAAATGTAAGTTAAAATCACAATGAGATACTACATGCTCTAGTTATAACGGCAAAAAAAAAAAAAAGAGACAAAACCAAATACTTGCAAGGAAATACTTAAAGCCACTGGTATTTATATATTGCTGGTGGGAATGGAAAATGGTACACCTAATTGGAGAAATAAAAGGGTTTCTATTTCTTATAAGATTAAACATACACTTAATATAAGACCTAGCAATCCTACTCCCATTTATTTTCCCAAGTTAAATAAAAATTTATGTTCACACAAAACCTGTATATGAATGTTTACAGTGGTTTTATTTGTAATCACTCCAAACTAGAAACAATCATAGAGGGAGATTTTAATCACGTCTCTCAGTAATAGATTGAAGAAACATACAAAAGTTAGCTAGAATATAGATAATTTAACAACATGAGTTAAAAAATGGAACTTACTGGTATATCTAGGAAACTCTACCCAAAACTTCAGAATATAAGTTATATTCTAGTGCTTTTGAATTATTTACAAACTGAGCTATGCTAGACCATAAAACATGTCTCTACAAATTTCAAAGAACATAATAGTGAGCATATTCTCTGACCACAGTGAAATGAAGCTAAAAATCTATCTAAAAAATAGGAAATCACCAAATGCCCAGAAATTTAAAGTATATTTATATAAAATCCATTGGTTAAAGAGATCACAATAAAAATTAGAAAATATTTTGGAGTGAAGTATATAAAATAGAACATATCAAATCTTGTAGAATGCAGCTAAAACTTATGTTAAACTAAACTTATGTTTAGTGCATGTATTTCAAAGAAGGAAAGGCTGAAAATCAATGATCTAGGTATTTGCCTCAAAAGGTAAAGAAAAAGAAAACACCAGTAGAGCCCCCAAAAGCAGAAGGAAGGAATAATATATAAAAGTGCAAAAAGAATAATGAAATAGCAATAAATCCAATAATGAGAATAAACAAATGTAAAAGTTAGTCCTTTGAAAAGGTTAATAAGAAAGATAAACCCCTGGCAAGAATGATGTGAGAGAGAGAGAGAGAGAGAGAGAGAGAGAGAGAGAGAGAGAGAGAGAGAGAATTCCTAATACCACTTGTAGAAATGGTGACATCACTATAGATTCTTCATTTGTTACAAACACATAGCTGAATAGTATTAACTTTTTGCCAACAAATTGAAAAGTCAAATAAAATGGGCAAGGTGATTGAAAAATACAACTTTTCAAAAAATGATGTAAGAAGAAATAATATATGAATATTCCTATATCTAATTTAAGTAATCAAATTTCTATTTAAAAGCCATCCTACAAAAAAACTCCAGGCCCAGATGGCGCCACTAATGAATTCTTCTAAACATTAAAGGACAAAATAATATTAATCTTATACAAACACTTCCAGAGAACAGAAAACAACAGTCAGCTTATTTTTTGAGGCCAGCATAATTTTGAGTGCAAAATCCTATAACAATATTACGAAAAAGAAAAATTACAGTCTCTTTCATGAACATAGATGTAATATAATCCTAAACAAAATACTAGCAGGGGCTTCCCTGGTGGAGCAGTGGTTGAGAGTCCGCCTGCCAATGCAGGGGACATGGGTTCGAGCCCTGGTCTGGGAGGATCCCACATGCTGCGGAGGAACTAAGCCCGTGAGCCACAGTTACTGAGCCTGCACGTCTGGAGCCTGTGCTCTGCAACAAGAGAGGCCGCGATAGAGAGAGGCCCGCGCACCGCGATGAAGAGTGGCCCCCGCTCGCCGCAACTGGAGAAAGCCCTCGCACAGAAACGAAGACCCAACACAGCCAAAAATAAATAAATTAATTAATTAAAAAAAAAATGCTAGCAAACCAAATCCAATGATATACAAAAGGAAACATACAGCATGGCTAACAATGTAAGTTTGCTTTAGTTATACAAAAATCAATCAGTATAATTCACTGCATTAAAAGACCAAAGAGGAAAAATTATATATCTCAATAGATGAATTATAAACATCTGATGAAATTTAATACCCATTCATAATAAAAACTCTTAGCAAAATAGGAATAGAAGGAAACTACCTTAATTTGATTAAGTCTATCTATTAAAAAAGCCTATAGATAGCATCATACTAAATAGTGAAAGAGAAAAAGCATTCACCTGAGGTTGGGAATGAGACCAGGATATCTGCTAGCTATACTTTTATTCAGCATTGTTTTAGAGGTTCTAGCCTGGGCAACAGGTCAAGAAAAATAAGTAAAAAGATGTCAGGATTGGAAAAGAAATTGTCATTATTCACAGTCAATATGATTATATTCAATGAAAACCCCAAAGAATCTATAGATACACTATTAGAATTAATAAGTGAATACAGAAGTTTCTTGATACTAGAGCATTATACAAAAAACATTTTTATTTCTCTATATAAGCAGCAAGCAATTAGAAAACAAAATTTCAAGAATATTTAAAGTAGCATAAAATTCAAATACCTAAAAATAAACCTAAAGACAGATGTACAAGACTTCTTATACACACTCACTCACACACCCACACATGCACACTATAAAACATTATTTAGAGAAAATAAATATGGTGAAATAAAGGGATATATCACATTCAAGCACTGGAAGCTACGATATTATAAAGATGTAATTTATCTTATCTACAGATCAATTGAATCCCAACCAAAATCTATTTTTTTGTGTGTGATTTTTTGAGGGGTGAAAATTGACAAGCATATTAAAACATAAGTGGAAATATTAAAAGACCTGAGATAGCCAACACAATTTTGAAGGTCAGAACTGGAGGACTTATGTGAGCAAATGACAGCATAGTAATTAGGGCAGGGTGATGTTGGTGCAAGGATAGACAAATAGGTAAATGAAACAAAATATAGTTCAGAACCGACCCCACATATATGGATATCTTATTTATTACAAAGTTGTCAATGCAGAGAAATGGGGAGAAATTTTCTTGCCAAAAAATAGTGGTGAGTCAATGGATGACAGTGAAAAAATGAGTCATTACCTCTACCTCACACTTCCAAGTAATAAACTCAAGATGGGTTGTTGGCCTAAATAATAAAGGTAAAATAATAAGGTTTTAGATTGATAATATAGAAAAAATATCTTTATGCCCTTGAGGGATGAAAAAACTTCTAAACAGTACAGAAAAAAATGCCATCTATAAAAGATAAGATTGAGAAATTTGACCTCCTTAACATAAAATTCTATTCATCAAAGGAAACAATTAAAAAGAGAAATGAACTCACAGAGTGGAGAATATATTTGCAGTACATAAAAACAAAGAAAGGTTTATAAATAGATATATAAAGGAGTCCTATATTTCAAAATATAAAGACAGACCAATTTTAAAAAATGGGCAAAATCTGAAACAGGTAATTCACCAAAGAGGATATCTAAATAAACTTATGACAAACGTCATTACCCAACATCATTAATCACTAGGGAAATATTTACAAAATAAAACAACAATGTTATGCCACATATACCCCCCAGATTGGTTCATTTTAAAAAGACTCACAATATGGCAAGTTGCAAAGATGTGGAACAACTGGAACTTTCATATTCTCCTGGAACAACCACTTTGGAAAACTGTTTTGCAGCCTACCCTAAAGCTGAACAGTTGCATATTTTGACTTAGAAATTCAACTCCTACATACATGCCTAACAGAAATACACACATATGCATGCTAAAAACATATACAAAAAGTTAAGAGCAGCATCACTCATAATAGTCCAAACCTGGAGATAATTCATAAGTCCATCAACAGTGGAATGGATAAATACATTGCAGTATATTTATATAAAGAAATACTATGCTGCAATAAAAAAGAACAAATGACTGATATGTGTAAAAACATGGATTAATCTCACAAATGTAATGTTGAGGAAAAAAGACACAAAAGAGTAAATAGTATATAACTCCATTCATATAAAATTCAAAAACATTTAAGACTAATCTGTGGTATTAGTGTGAATAGTGGTTACCTTTGGGGTGTGAAAGGGTTGGTGTCTGGTAGGGAGCACAGGGGTTGTTTCTCTTGTGCTGTGAAGACTTTGTTTCTTGATTTTTGTGGTAAATACAAAGGTGTGTTCATATTATAGAAATCAATCAGCTAGAAAAATTATGATTTTTACATGTTTGTGTATGTGTGTACTACTTCCATAAAATTTTGTTTGAATAAAACTAATGGGGAGACTTAGATAGGAGTACTTCCCATTAAAGGGAGAGCAGAACGGCAAGGTTATTTTCCATTTCCAATTTTTTAATCCAAAATAATAAATAGCATAATTTAGACAGAATTAATTAATGGAAACAGACAATCTTATAGAAGTTTTTATTTCTCTTATCAGAAAGGCAGGTTGTAAGCTAGCACATTATAGGAAAATACTTTTTAATATTTATAATGATTACATTTCCTTTGTTCTTTATCGAGTCTCTTAAATGTATATTCAAGGAAGTGATGGCTATTTCCTTGGGAATACTATGTTCTTAAAAAAAAACAAGCAAAGCATTTCTTGTTTGATCACATTTGTGATTCTACTGAAGAGTGTCCAGTAGATAAAAATTCACAGTGTCCCCTGGAGATAAAAGTGTTTGCTTTGTTACAAAACAAACAAATAAAAAATGTATCATTTTAGAATTAGGCTTTAAATGTCCCTGAAACTAGCAGGAGTTTTCTGCAACTAGTTAAAAATAGGTAACGAGAATTGAAGGATAGGAATGAGGCTAGTGAAAGATCTTGAGCAAGCACAAAAGACAAATTGAACTAAGAAGAGATGTTTTCTTTCTCTAAGAATTAAAAAGAATACAATTTTGTGACAGAAAATTTAGAAGGTATATGGAGGGATAAAAAAGAAAAGAAAAATCATCTATGATCCCACTACCCAGAGGTTAAAACCTACCTATTCTTAGAATTTATTTTCTTGGTCTATCTTTGAGTAGGATTTACTGTATTATAACAAGCTTTCTACCCTTACCATTATGTCTGGAACATGTTCCCATGTTGTGATATACTGTGCTGTATTTAATGGTTTTAAATTCTTCATAGAATCAATCACCTGTGTGGATTTTTAAAAATACAGAAACCTGGGTCTTATTCCCAGTCTACTGATTTGATTCTCTCCTTAGAGAGACCCGGGCTTGGGTATTTTTTAAAAGTTTCCCAGCTGATCTCAATGCAGAACCAGGGTTGAGACTATTCTTTGACTACTCTTTTTCTTTTAATAGATGCATAGAATTCTATCATATGAATGTACCATAATTTAACTTGTTCCCAATATTATTAGACATTTATGTTACCTTTTTTTGGGGGGTGGGGTATTAGAAATAACCCTGTACTGAATATCTATGGATACATCTCTGATTATTTCCTAAGATTAAATTCCTAGAAGTAAACTTGCTGGTTTGGTCTAATTTAAGGCTTTCATTGCCAAATCATCCCATAGAAATGTTTGGTCAAAGTTTTCTAGCATCGGCATTTTATGAGATTCTCTGTTTCCTTGCACCATCACTAAATAATGGTAAATATTACAATTTTAAAACATTTTGGCTAATTTTACTGTTTGGTGTATGTATTTCTTTGGTTATCAGTTAGGTTGAACAATTTTTCATCAGTAAATTGTTTCTTTATATCAGATGCAATTCTCACATGGAATAAGACTTGAGGAAAAGCCTAAAATTTTAGAGCAGAAATGAAAATGACTTGGTATTCAATGTTCCAAATCAGAAACCAAAGCAAAATTTGAAGAGTTTTTACTGAGAAATCTAAAGTTATCTTAAATATGTTTGCCTTAAACTAAAGTTAATAGAAGAAAACTAAAGCACTCAAGGGAAAAAATGGGCTGGTTATATCTCCCTAGTACATTTAACTCTGGATAAATGTCTATAAAATAAGTGTGGATTATCCCAAAAAAATTAAAATCCAAATGCGTATCTGGACCCTATCATTGCATCTAACTTCTTATCTAAACATTTATTGAACATTGTATCACCTGGAGTTCCAACAGGAAACAGTTACACATAGTAGCATAATTTGAGGAGGGTTTATTTACAAAGGACTAGTTAACAAAGATGTGGGCATGGTAATGGAGAGCAGAGGAACCAGGGCTGGCATGAGCAAGACTGCTCCATCCTCAGTCCTGAAAGAAGGCAGAGTTAATTGTATAGGAGACCACCCTGAGAGATCAGTGATCTGTGGTGGAAGAACCCAGCCAGTCTACAGTCATTTCATAAGGAAGATGCTAGTGAATAAACTCCCTGACAACAGGGTCCTGTAGGACATCATCTATACTTTCCAATCTTATCTCCTATCATTTTCTCCCCATGTCTTTGTATGCTGAATTTCTTCACTTCAGTTGGATATCTACCCAAATGTTACCTCATCAAAGAGGCCTTCCCTGACAAGCAAAGTAGCCAGAAGAGCCGTGTCCTCCTTCCCCCAACTCCTTACCCTGCTTCATCTTACCTTATAAACATTATTGCCACTTGATATGGTACCATTTTTTTTTTTGCTTACTTCACTGATTGCCTCCATTATCAGAAGGCAAGCTTTATGAGGACATGGATTTTGTCTGTGCCATGTCATCTGTATCTTCAATGCCTAGAATAGTGACTAGCTCATAGCAGGTGCTCAATATTTTTCATCTTTGAGAAAATGCTTAGTAAACTCCCATGTACCATAGAAACATGAAATATCATCATTTAAATTACATATAACACTGTGTAAATACATACTTTTTCGGAGATTATCCCATTTTCACTCATGTGCCTTTATTAGCACAAATAACTCATTTTATATCTAATTATATTTCCTACAGATTCTACTTCCAGTATATATCTCTAACCTGTTCACTTCTCTCCATCTTTACTGACATCACTCAAGACGAAACTATCATCTCCCACTTGAACAAATACAATAGCCAACTGGTCTCCCTGCTCTATTCTTTCCTCTTTCAATCTTCCCGCACACAGTGGCCAAAGCAGGCTTTAAAAAATCTGGTATCTATTCCCTGCTTAAAAAGCTTCAAAGGCTTCATTTTGCTCTCATGAAAGAATTTAACATCTTTAGCTTAACCTAGAAGGAACTACATAATCTAATTCACCTGCCCCCTCTAATCAATCCCTTTTCTTTCACTTATAATAAGCCAGTGGCCACTCTGGTTTATTCTGTTTCTTGAACACCAGAGGTCTTCCCTGCCTGAGGGCATCTACACATCTCTCCACTGCCTGGAACTCTCATTCCTCACGCCTTTCCTATCTAACTTTTACTCAATCTTCACATCACAGCTTAAAGATAACTTCCTCAGGAAGCGCTATCCTGACTCCCTGATATTCATGGGGATCCTCTATCTTAAGTGCTTAGAGCACTCCGTAATTTCATTTCCTAAAGTTTTTACAGTTGTAGTTATATTTTATTTGTGTGACAATTTGTCTAGTCTGTCTTCCCCACTAGACTATAAGCTCCAAGGAGGTGGAGCTGTGCTGGTTTTGATCCTGATGTCTCCAACAGTTAAGATAATATCTGGAATGTACTGACTTAATTTTAGTGTTTCACTTTTGAATGAGTAATATAATTTATAAAATTCTCACCTTTAACATTTCAAAATGTATTGTCCTTGTATGAGAAAATGGCATTTAAAACTCAATTCTGTGTATCAACTGCTTCTATTGCCTAGCAAGGCAATTCTTGTTAATAGACCTAGAATAAACACTTTTGAAGAATTCATGAATGTCCCCAAATGAGACTTATTCTTAATTTCTAGTTAGATTCTTAGCTCCTCAGGTTAAGGGGTGATGGCACATGGCCCAGGTATCCACACAAAATGAAAGTATGCTGGATGGAGAAACATCTCTTTTCTTACGGCATTCTTTTGTCATCCTAATGTTAAATGGTGGTATCACACAGTTTTCCAGGCTGAAATGGGGTTCTGAATTTTATAGGTTGTGACAAAATGTCCTAGGGTTGCTACTAACTCAGGTAACTCATTGGTGGCTTTGAAAAAGGGCCCCCTTCCTCAGGATATTTTGCTTCCATCTGTTTGCAATTGTTATAATATATTGCTGATTTCATTGGAATTTTATGGCCAAAATTGTTCTAATTATTACACAAATCTGCATCATCCACAATGTGAAGGGTGCCCCCTGGGTTGTGTCATTGTATCTGCCCCAATGTCCACGGTAGTTTTGGGAGGTACAACAGATATGGAACATAATACTGAAAATGTGTCACCCATTGCATACTTGTGCAGTGATTTGTCTTCACCAGTGATATTAAGTACAGGAAATGTGAAAAATCTTTCTTTGTGCTCATGGGGATTTTTCTGAAGAAATACTGTAACCTCATAGATAGGCCTTAAATATTTGATTTTCCTGTTCTCATTTCTTCTTCTTAAACCCTATCAGTTTTGCTTGATTCCATTTTGCCCATGTCACTCTGATGGATCTCTTACTTCACTTTTAGAATAGACCTTTAAATTCACTCTTTAAATTCATCCCAGAGGGCATCATCTTTCCTGCCTTGAGGAAACAACAACAAACAACTCAGGTAGTCTTCTGGAAAACTTAGAGTAAAATGCAATTAAATTTTAAAGTAGCTGTTTTGTTGGCATGAATTTTCTCATTTGCAATGAATTTTACCCTCTCATCCAGCATTTCCTAAAGTAGTATTCTGTAGGATGCTAAGAAGAGTAGGGTGGAAAAAGTATACTATGCTGTAAAAATTAGGGAACTGCTGGTTTGTCACATTTAATATGTTTTATAAATTTTTCTAATGGTTTGGGTTTTGTTGGTTTTACCTAGATCTTTAATTAAGTTAATGTGTATTTGAATTTAAAGTGTTTTGCAATTTAGCCATAAACTTTTTGTAGCACCTGTTAACAAAACCCTGAAAAAGGCTCTCCAGAACACAGGTTTGGGAAATGTTGCTTTATTGATTGGTCCATTTGTGTGTGCTCTTGGGAAGAAGACTCCTGAAATGGAAAGGCATTGACTAACAACTAGTAGACCCAGTTTCCAGGCCTTGTTTCTATTAAGTAGTTAAATACCTTGGGCAATGAACTAAATCTTTCTATGTCTGGTTTTCTTCTCATTGAATATTTTTTCAAAAATGTGTCAAGTCAAAGTGTGGCCAAGATGGCTGAGTAGGAAGACCCTGAACTCACCTCCTCCAATGGGCACACCATAATTACAACTATTTAAAACTATTTTCAGAGCAACTATCTATGAAAATGGGCTGAAGACTACCAGAAAGGATTTTCCACAACTTAAGATATAAAAAAGGAGCCACAATGAGATGGGTAGGAGAGGCAGAGACACAGTATAGTCAAGACCCACACCCCCAGGTAGGTGATCCATAAATGGGAAGATCATCATAATTGCAGACATGCTCCCCAAGGAGCAAGGGGTCCAAACCCCACCCCAGTCTCCCCAGCCTGGGCTTCCTGCCCAGGATGATGAAAGGAAAAAAACCTAAAACCAAGAATACTCTACCTGGCAAGGCTATCCTTCAAATTTGAAGGAAAGATAAAGTTTTACAGACAAGAAAAAGCTAAAAGAGTTCATCACCACTAACCCAGCTTTACAATAAATTTTAAGGGAATTTCTATTAGCAGAAAAGAAAAGACCACAACTAAAAAAGCAAAAATTACAAAAGGAAAATTCTCATAGGTAAAGACAAATATACAGTAAAGGTGGTAGATCAACCACTTATAAAGCTAGGAAGGTTAAAAGACATAAGTAGTAAAATCATCTATATCTCCAATAAGTAGTTAATGGATACATAAAACAAAAAGGTATAAAATAGGATGTCAATACAGATGGCCAAAAGGCACATGAAAAGATGCTCAACATTGTTAATTATTAGAGAAATACAAATCAAAACTACAATGAGATACCTCACACTGGCCATCATCAAAAAGTTTACGAAAATAAATGCTAGAGAAAAGGGAACCTTCCTTCACTGTTGGTGGGAATGTAAATTGGTGCAGCCACTACGGAAAACAGTATGGAGGTTTCTTAAAAAACTAAAAATAGAGTTGCCATATGATCTAGCTATCCGACTCCTGGGCATATATCCATAGAAGACTCTAATTTGAAGAGATACATGCACCCCAATGTTCATAGCAGCACCATTTACAATAGCCAAGACATGGAAGCAACCTAAATGCCCATCGACAGACGAATGGATAAAGGAGTTGTGGCATATATATACAATGGAATACTACTCAGCCATAAAAAGAATGAAGAAATGCCATTTGCAGCAACAAGAATGGACCTACAGATTATCATACTAAGTGAAGTAAGTCAGAGAAAGAAAAATACCATATGATATCACTTACATGTGGCACCTAAAATATGATACAAATGAACTTCTTTATAAAACAGAAATAGACTCACAGACATAGGAAACAAACTTATGGTTACCAAAGGGGAAAGGGGGTGGGTGGGAGTCGGATAAATTAGGAGTTTGGGATCAGCAGATACAAACTAGTATATATAAAATAGATAAACAACAAGGTCCTACTGTATAGCACAAGGAACTATATTCAATATCCTGTAATAAACCATAATGGAAAATATAATAATATGAAAAAGAATATATATATATAAAACAGAATCACTTTGCTGTGCACCAGAAACTAACACAACCTTGTAAACCAACTATACTTCAATTTTAAAAAAACGCAAAAAATGGGGAAAAACATATAATGTCAAAAACATTAAACTTTGTGAGGGGGAATAAAAATTCAGGATTGTTAGAATGCATTCAAACTTAAGAGACCATCAACTTAAAATAATCATATATATATATATATATATATATATATATATATATATATATATATAGTTATATCTAGTCATATATGAACTTCATGGTAACCATAAATGAAAAATCTATAAAAGATACACACAAAAAAAGAAAGGAATTAAAACATAACACTAAAGATAGGCATCAAATCATAAGGAAAGAAAGCAAAAGAAGAAACAAAAAAGACCTACAAAACAACCCCAAAACAGTTACCAAATGGCAATAAGAACATACCTATCAATAATCACTTTAAATGTAAATGCTCCAATCAAAAAATATAGAATGGCTGAATGGATACAAAAACAAGACCCATATATATGCTGTGTAAAAGAGACGTACTTTGGATCTAAAGACACACAGAGACCAAAAGTGAAGGGATGGAGAAAGGTATTTGATGCGAATGGGAACAAAAGGAAAGCCGGAGTAGCAATGCTTATATCAGACAAAATAGACTTTAAAACAAATAGTGTAACATGAGTCAAAGAAGGACATTACATAATGATCAAGGGATAAATCCAACAAGAAGAAATAACAATTATAAATATATATGCACCCAATGCATGAGCCCCTAAACACACAAAGCAAATATTAACAGGGACAAAGGAAGAAACTGACAGTAACACAATAATAGTAGGGAACTTTAACACCCCACTTACATCAATGGATAGATTACCCAGACAGAAAATCAATATGGAAACCTTGGCCTTATATGACACATTAGAGCAGATGAATATATATTTGTGTGTGTATATATAACACACACACACACATTTATTTATTTGTAAAACAGTCCATCTGAAAGCAGCAGAATACACATTCTTTTCAAGTGCACATGGAACATTCTCCAGAATAGATCATATACGTGCTAGGCCACAAAATAAGTCTCAGTAAATTTAAGAAGATTGAAATTTTATCAAGCATCTTTTTCGACCACAACAGTATTAGACTAGAAATCAACTACAAGAAAAAAAACTGCAAAAAACACAAACACATGGAGGCTAAACAATATACTACTTAATAAACAATAATTCACTGAAGAAGTCAAAGAAGATATAAAAAAATACCTGGAGACAAATGAAAACAGAAATACAACAATCCAAAATCTTTGGGACACAGAAAAAGCTGTTCTAAGAGGGAAGTTTACAGTGATATAAGCCTACCTCAGGAAACAAAATCTCAAATGAACAATCTAAACTTACATCTAAAGGAACTAGAAAAAGAAAACCAAATAACAGCCCAAAGTTAGTAGATAGAAAGAAATAATAAAATCAGAGCAGAAGTAAATGAAATAGAGACTGAAATCTCTACTAAAATCTATTGTAATTTTTATACAACAACAAGAAACTATCAAAAAAAAAAAATGAAGAAAACAATCCCATTTACAATTGCATCAAAAAGTATAAAATACCTAGGAATAAATCCAACCAAGGAGGTAAAAGACCTATACTCAGAAAACTATAAGACATTCTTGAAAGACACTGAAGACAACACAAAGAAGTGGAAAGCTATGCCACACTCCTGGATAGGTAGAATTAATGTTGTTAAAAGGACCATACTACCGTAGGCATCTACAGATTCAGTGCAATTCTTATAAAAATATCAATAGCATTTTTCATGGAACTTGAACAAATAATTCTAAAATTTGTATGGAAACACGAAAGACCCCAAATAACCAAAACAATATTGAGAAAGAAGATTGAAGCTGGAGGTATGCTCCCTGATTTCAAGCTATACTAGAAACCTACAGTCATCAAAACAGTATGGAACGGGCACAAAAACAGACACATAGATCAATGGAAGGTAATAGAGAACCCAGAAATAAACCCACGTTTATATGGTCAATTAATTATACAACAAAGGAGGCAACAACATACAATAGGGAAAAACAGCTTCTTCAATAAGTTGGGAAAAATGGACAACTACATCTGAAAGAATCAAACTGGACTACTTTCTCACACCATATACAAAAATAAACCCAAAATGAATTAAAGACTTAAATGTAAGACCTAAAACCATTAAAATCCCAGAAGAATACATATGCAGCTCATTTTTTGACATTGGTCTTAGCAATATTTTTTAGATGTCTCCTCAAGGCAAGGGAAACAGAAGCAAAAATAAACAAATGGGACTACAACTACAAGTCTTCTGCACAGTGAAGAAAATTATCAACAAGATGAAAAGGCAGCCTTCTCCATGGCAGAAGATATTTGCAAATGATATATTTGATAAAGGGTTAATATCCAAAATATAAAAGGAACTCATACAACTCAACATCCAAAAAACAAACAACCTAATTAAAAAAATGGGCAGAGAACCTGAATAGACATGTTCCTAAAGAAGACACAGAGATGGCCAAAAGACACATGAAAAGATGCTCAACATCACTAATCATTAGGGAAATGCAAATCAAAATCACAAGATACCACTTCACATCTATCAAAATAGCTATTATCAAAAAGACAAGAAATACAAGTGTTGGTGAGGATGTGGAGAAAAGGGAACACTTGTGCACTGTTAGTGAGAATGTAAATTGTTACAGCCACTATGGAGTATGTGGGTTCCTCAAAAAATTGAAAGCATAACTGCAATACAATCCAGTAACTCTTCTTCTGAGTATTTTTCTGGAGAAAATAAAAACATTAATTTGAAAAGATATATTCACTCCCCTGTTCACTGCAGCATTATTTACAACAGCCAAGATATGGGAACAGCCTAAGTGCCCATAAATGGATAAATGGATAAAGAAGAAGTGGTGTATATACACAGTGGAATATTACTCAGCCATAAAAAGAATGAGAAAAAAAAAAAAGAATGAAATCTTGCCATTTGTGAGAACATGGATTGACCTAGAGGGTATTATGCTAAACGAAATAAGTCAGAGAAAAACAAATACTGTATAAGTTCACTTATATGTGGAATCTAAAAAACAAAACAAACATAAAACAAAAACAGAGTCATAGATATAAAAAACAAACTGGTGGTTGCCAGTGCAGGGCAGTTGGGGGGGGGTGCTGATGGACATAGGTGAGGGAGATTAAGAGGTTATACAACAAATAAGTCATGGGGATGTAATTTACAGCATAGGGAATATAGTCAATAATACTGTAATAAATTTATACAGTGACAGATGATGACTTGCAATGTATAAAGATATTGAATCACTATGGTGTACACTTGAAACTAATATAGTATTGTAAGTCAGTTATACTTCAATTCAAAATAATGTGGGAAGTCAACATTCTTATTATTTAGCCGTTTACTGGGCTGCCGTAACAAAATATCAAAAACTGCGTAACTTAAAACAACAGAAATTTACTGTCTCACAGTTCTGGGGGCTGAAGTCTGAAATTAAGGTGTTGGCAGGGCCAGGCTCTATGATAGCTGTAGGGAAGAATCCTGCCTTGCTTCGTCTAGCTTCTGGTGTTTGCTGGCAGTCCTTGGTGTTCATTGGCTTATTGGTGTATCACTCCAGTCACAGGGCCACCTTCTCCCTGTGTGTCTTCACATCGTGCATGTCTTTGTGTCCAAATTTTCCCTTTTTATAAGGACACCAGTCATATTGGATTAGGTCTCATCCTAATGACCTCATTTGAACTTGATTACCTTTGTAAAGGCCCTATTTCCAAATAAGATCACATTCTGAGGTACTGGGGGTTAGGACTTCAACAGTATCTTTTTTGGGGGCAATTCAGCATATAACAAGCAGCCACCAACAAAGCTTGCTTTTTCACCTGAAATACATTAAATTTGCAAATACTGCCTTTGTTAGGAACTACACTTGCTCCCCAACCCTATGCTCCTCACTCTAGCTAGCTTTCCAGTTATTGGCTTTGCTTACCTCTGGGTTAGTCTCAGACTCTGCTGTATAATATATGATCCCTGCACCAGCAGCATCAGTATCATCTAGAAGTTTGCTAGAAATGGAAACCCTAGGCCTCATCTCAGACCTCTTGAATCAGAATCTGCATTTTAAACGATCCCCAGGGGATTCATATGCACTGTATTGAAGAATTAGCTCCCATGAGAACAGTAGATTCCTAAAAGTGAAGTAAGAAGTTGCCTCTTCTCTTAAACCTTATTTGACCCTGGGGAAGGCTCTCCAGGTGTTCCCTGTGCTGCCTTCCTGCTTTCTTGTCATCTGCTCCCCTGATTGTCCTGACCGTGTGGACCTCTGTTAGCATCATATGGTTTGACTCATGTCTTGGTATCTGTCTTCCTCATTGGTCCTTCTCCTTTCCTGGATACCCACCTTGTACTTATATTCTGCCGCTGCTGCCTAAGCACCAGCATGCTATAAATAATATAAGTGCCACTGCACCTGGAGTACAAAGATTTATAACAAAGCAAGTCAAAGACTATCAAACAGATGTATTATTGTATCCTCAAACGACTCAGAATGTTGGTTTCATTAGCTTCACAATGTGTATGATAACGCTTTCCCCCGTTACTAATATAATCCACAAAGCTAAAAACAGAAGCTGCCCACCAGCTGGGAAAGTGTGTGATGTAAAGCAAAATCAAAATATTATGATATTGAAGTTATAAAAGTATGTATGTAATTATGCTGGCTCTATCTTACATTGGATTCTCTCTGAGGTAGAAAATGAAATCGCCTTCCTTTGATAAAAAAGTAAAATTCCATTTATACCGGATACCATTTTTAATAGAATTTCAGTTAGAGGAAAATAAAAGTGACTGGCAGAAAAGCAATCAATAAGCCATAGGAGACATGACATTTTTATTCTATATGTAAATTCTAGTTCACTAATAAGAGGAAAAAAAGACATACTAAATTTATTATACTTCATCATTATTTAAGTGTTATTTTTAATAAAATTTTAGGATAAATTCCCAACTTTTCTTTTTTAGAAAATTAATTTGGGTCATCTTGATTGCTATTTACTCTATTAAGACAAGATTTTATTACCTGCTTATGAAAAAGATGCATTTTTTCCCTATTGTTATTTACATATGAATTTTTATGTCTCATAGAGCTGGAATTTTTTTTTACTAGGCATACTTATTCCCCATTTTTTCATCCTATTTTTTTATACAAAGCCAAATAGTGTCTTACATTTAATGGTATATTGCCACTATCTATATGCAATCACATGAAATTATTTAGCTTTACTTTTAACATCTATATCTGGTTCCTTTTCTTAAGTTAATTTTTTAAAAATGTGAGCAATATTTAAAATGGAGTTGTTTGCCTGAAACTTGATCATTAATAATTCTTGCCAGCCAGTTAGATTGAGATTTTGAGATTCAAATGGAAAACAGTCAACAACAAATACTGTCTTTCTTATATAGTATATGTCATGTTCTTCCATTAAATGTGCTTTTGGCTAGGCATCCTAGAAAGCAAACATTTATGACCAGGAAAGTGCATGCACTGAAAAACAGAGCAGGCTAGACAGAGACTGACATTTTACACTGAGAAAGGCAAAGATCGACTCAGACTACACAGAATTGGAGCTCAGTGTTTCTTGTTCTGCTAGTAAATCACTTATATGGCTCTAGGCACTTAATTAACCTCCCTGGACCTCATTTTCTATCTATACAGGTAGGCCTCTACTTATTGCAGAAAGGTGCTTTTGATAGGAAATATGGAAATGAACTAAATAGAAACTTGAGTAAAAATGCTTTCCTATTCAGTAGTCATTAAACAAACAGTGTGAACACCTATTTCCAGGCAACACTGCTGACTTGAGGAGCTGACTCACAATCTAAGGAATATGTCACACACTTGGAACTGAGGGCAGTGTAAGGCAGGAGAAAAATCTTATGATATACAGTTTGGAAGGACCAGGCTTAACTCTAATTATCTAGGTGAACCTGGGTATATCACTAAACTCTTCCATCTTAGTTTTCTTATCTGAAAAATGAAACAATATTTTTATCTGCCTGGAAAAGAGAACTATAAATTGAAAGTGCTGTACAAACATTAGTTGTTATTATTTTCATTAACTTATAGAAACTTAAAGTGTGCAAAACTATGTTGCCAACTGTCAACTAAAAGAATGACTGTAGTGCTTTAAACTTTATTATATAGTTAAAAAGGTACAGAATGGAAAGTAAGAATTATTGTAAAAATACTGCACATAAAATATGACATGGAAATCCATAACTGTAATTTATTTTCTCAACTCCAACATAGAATTTGCTAAAAATCTGGGCAAGCACTCATCTCTTAACTATAAAGCCCTTGCAGATGAAAGGTTCTCTGTGAATTCAAAGTAACATTGTTGACAAGGTTTTATCATCAACTCTCAATCCACAGACTGGGTGATTAGACCCGGAATAAGATCTGTTCTCTTTAGTAGCTGCAATAATTTTGCATGAATATTGCTTCAACAGGAGTCAGGACCTATCTGCTTCTTGCACAGGCAGAGATAAGCTCCTATATCCTGAGAGGTCTGCTGTATTTTATAAATATTCCCTTACCGACTCTGGCTGGACCTGGAAGGGTATCCTTCCACAGGATGCAGAGTTACAAGTGAGGTGGAAAGAAGGGATGGAGAAGCATTGAAGGGGTGTCCCAAGTGAGAGAGGTTAGAGGAATTACCAAACCACAGGTTATAATCTAATAGAGACTTTGTGCAAATCTCATCACCACTCTGCTCTTTGGTTTTATCCTATAGTAAAACATTAGGAACAATGGTCTCTATGGATCATTCAGAGAAGTATATGAAATGATAGGTAAGCACAGAGACGGTGCCTACTACATAAGAGGTGCCCTATAAGGTAGCTATTCTTCTTTATCATCATCATCACCATCATTTTATTCTCTCTTCCTTCCTCTAGGATCAGATCCTCTGGGACTAACTCACTCTGGAGTTAAAACTGTGCCTGTAGCCAGTTTTTCTTGCTTCCAGGATGGTGACTTTAATTAATGTTCTAAATCTCTCACAGATAATCTCATGTTATTTGTTATCTATTGAGTCTCTCAGGTTCTCTCAGCTGTTTCCGCTCTGTCATAGGGGAAAATGTGACCATTTTTCTCTGTTCCTTCTATTAAAAAATATTTGTAATTTGTAACTCTGTTTCTCCTTTTATGTGTCTGTTGCATGATTTTAAAGTTATTTCACCTTCTCTGTCACTTTATCATGAATAGAATTTCTACCTTTGGCAACCAGTTTGTATCATCTTAATCTGAACTTCTTTTGGAATCATTCTTCAATCAGCCCCTGATTTTTCTTCAGGATATTTAAATACAATAGAGTACAGTTTTTGTTTTTTAATCTTAACATTTATAAAAAGCTATTTCTGGGGGCTTCCCTGGTGGTGCAGTGGTTGAGAATCTGCCTGCCAATGCAGGGGACACGGGTTCGAGCCCTGGTCTGGGAGGATCCCACATGTCGCGGAGCAACTAGGTCCGTGAGCCACAACTGCTGAGCCTGCGCGTCTGGAGCCTGTGCTCCGCAACAAGAGAGGCCGCGATAGTGAGAGGCCCGCGCACCGCGATGAAGAGTGGCCCCCGCTTGCCGCAACTAGAGAAAGCCCTCGCATAGAAACGAAGACCCAACAAAAAAAAAAAAAAAGAAAAGAAAAAGCTATTTTTTGTAAAAGCTAGTGATTTAATAAAACATTTTCATTTTATTTAAGTAGTATTTGTATATGCCATCCTTCTGTACTCTAATAGTTAAGAGGTGATCATGAATATTTTCATTATTAATGTTTTATTAATATAGAAAATAATAGAAAATAGTCTATGTTCTCTTCATCTTTGTGTCCCTGCTAGAGCAAGCAGCAAATTTTTGAATGAATAAATAAGTAGAGGATTTTTATGTAGGAAAAGGATCTCCGTAGTTATGTTTATTTATGGTAGAGAACTTATGAAAAAAATAAAGTGAAGCTATATCAAAGAAAAATCTAAGCAAGAAAGTCGGAGATTAATCTTCACATCATAATTATGACTTAAACACCAATACATCCAGTGGCCTTATCTGAAAGCATGAGTACTGTTTTCTGCAGATAAGGTGCCTGTAACAAACAAGGGTATGTATTCTGCTGTAGAATTCTGCAGTTCAAATGCTAAAAAAGAAAACCCAGGTACCATAATTTTCCTTCCAGAATCTTTTGCTCACAGGATACTTAGAGATAATTCTCTAAAAAGAGTAAAATTAAATTATATGCAAAGAAGAATAAAATACTAGACTGTTGAGGAAAGACACCCCACTGAGAAAGCATTTGTGAGGGTCTTAGCTGCACTTTGAGGGGAAATTTTAAAATTACAGTCTACAGGTGAATGAGAGCTACCACAAGAATACTGAGTCACTGAGAAATATGAGCTAAAGACAGGGAGATTATTGGAGTTATTTACTGAAATCAGTATCACTTGCCTTAAAAATTAAGATAATCCAGGATTTGTTTACCAGGTTACAAATCATAATGATTCTGTGATCAAAAGCATTTTTTGGAGTAGTGATGGTATTAGTAGTAGCAACAATATTAATTATAAAAAATTAGAATATAGCATAATTAGTTTTCAAGACACTATTTCCTCCTATCATTCTGAAGGAATTAGGAAATCATATTAGAGTCAAAATTTTCCAGAAAGAGTCATGGAAAACCCCCCAAATTCAAGCAAAAGGATTATTTATCACCCAAAAAGGGAAGAAAGAGAGGATGCTTGCAATCCACTCAGCAAATAATAAAAGTAGTTAACAATGGCTTACAGCCTATTATATGATGAAAACTGATAGACTGTCACAAAAATCCCACAAGGTAGGTGTTATTATTATAGCCATTTTACAGATGGGGAAACTGGGGCACAGAGACATAGTGTAACTTGCTCCATGTCACACATCTGGTTAATGAGAGATATGGAAGTTGAATTCTGGCAGCCTGCGCTCAGAACCCAGACTCTTATATTCTACATAATACTGTTTTCCAGAGAGCAAAATCCCAAAGTACTATGCATTCTGAAAATGATAAATGTTTAGACGTTGGTGTACAACATGAAGCATTTTCCAGAACACACTCAATTCAGTTAACAGCATTAACGATTCTATTTTAAGAAATCCCAGTTCACATTAATTAGGTCTGAGTTTTCAGTTTGTCTTTGTTGAATGTCTCCAGTCTGGGGTCACACTATGGCTACTGTGTACAGCAGTCATGAACGTTCAGACCACCTGGGAGAAACAGGATGCAGAGAAGTTTTCAGGCCTTGCCTAGAAGGAGTCTTCCAATGTTGTCTGGGACCCAGTGGCCACAGATGGCCACTATCCCGCTGTGCTTCCAAATAGGGCCAAATGTCCACTGAGATCAGGAAACTATGCAGTTACTTACTCCTTCAGCTGACTCAGCTTTGCTTAAATAATTAAAAAAATTTTTTTCTGGCACAACAAGAAGCCCAAAGGTAGGGACACTCCAAGGTTAAGTTCAGTGGCTCATACTATCATGAAGGATCCAGGTTCTTTCCATTTTGTCACTCTGCCATTCATAGTGAATTGGATTTGTCTTGTCATAAGGTAAGAGTTATAGCCAGTCTGATAATGTCCAGACAAAGTAGAAACCATCTTTTCTAGACCTTTTCTCATGTTTTATTACTAGGTCACATGTCCACCCTAGGCCAACACTGGCAAGGGGAATGGAGCTGCTGATTGACAGAAGCCCTATAGCTGGGGACAGGATCCCTTTCTTTAGTCATTTGGAAGACGGATAGAAACCCAAACACCTTGCTCTGCCAGCAAGGTAAAGGAGAAAGGATTGGGGATGGGCCACCAACAGTGTGAACTGTAGGAGAATAAACTGCTCATTTTGAGACTGTTCACCTTTAAGTTAAAAAGGAAAAAAAAAGCTACCTTCAATTCCAAAAGCTATATTCATAATACTGTCCATCTTTCTGTTTATGAGAAAGGTTCATTGGTGTTTTCTACACTCAGAGACATTTTTCATATTCCTAGCTCTAATTTAATTTTAACTTTGCAGGAAAAATATTATGCAAATAAGACACTCAAACAGAGGAAGCAAAAGCATGATGCACTGTCTAATACTTTAGCAGTTGAAGAGGGAGAGAAGAGCCTGAAGTCGCTTAATAGACAGATCAAATAACTCTTTAATGGATTGTCTTCCTTTCTCATGAAAGTTCAAATTCTTATCCCAGTTAGGGATAGAAGAATGGTGGAAAAAGCACAGAGAATTTGGGATTTCCAGTACTTAAGTCCTGGTCTGCCTTTTTCTAGTGTGCTCTTAACTGACACTCCATTAATTTCCCTCTCTCCATTGGTAAAATAAGGATAATGAGAATCTACTACAGATTTATCATGAAGCTCAAATGAGATATTGTCTATAAAAGCATTTCATCAGTTAGAAATATTTTCAGCTACAAGTAACAGAAAATTAAAATTCTAATACTTTAAACAAATAGAAGTTCATTTTTTTTTTCTTATAATGAGACATCTGCAGGTAGGTCGGCAGGTATAGCAGCTCCATTACATCACCAGTGTCTCAGGATCCCTTTATCTTTCCATTTCAACTTCCTTAGCAAAGTGGGCTAATTGCTTCATGCTCACAGCCTGGCTGCTGGATCTCTAGATATTGCCAAGTTACACGCAGAAATAAAAGGGAGAAGTATCCATGAGCTTTGTCTGTTCCCGTCTTCTCAGAACTCTCTCAGCAGACTTGCACTTATATTTTAGAGTCTCCAGAACTAAGTGGCATGGCCACGTCTACACCTGGGAGGCTAAACAAGTATTTGGCTTTTCAGCCTCTATAGCGGGAGAGAGCCGGGAAAAGAAGGTTGGATAAGGTAATCAACAGTGTCTGCCACGTGCATTTTGTAAAGTGCTAACTCTGGGTAAATGTTAATAACTAGTGTTCTAGTTGAAAGTTTCCTGAAAGTAAATCAGTCACTCAATAGATGGTTGATGAAAACTAGTAAATATATATAAGAAGAAGAGAAAGTTAAAATGCTAGCTTATTTAGAGGGATGCCTAGTTTCTACTTTATCACTGTGGTAAACACCACTAGGTCATACCTGTTACCTTTCTCACAGCAAGGCATGTCCAAAACAGGCCTCCAAGTGAAATGCTACAAAAAGCGTGGATTAATTGGGCACCATTTCCTACTCTTATCATTATGTTTTACAAGCAGATGAAATAATTTGTGCCCTTTCCCAGCCCCTTTTTAGTATTTGTCAGTAGAATGGAATGTCAAAAAGGACTTACAATGCCTAAAACATTTAGAAATTAAAATAGTATGCAGTAGCACCATGACCTTTTCAATATGCTGGATTTGCAATTGTTCAGCCATTCCTCTTGTTCTTTTTCCCTGACTCTTCTTAATGAGAGGAAAAGGTGAATTGGCACCTAAAGTATGGAGTACTCACAGGAACAAAACAGCACATCATTAAAACAATTCAGAGGCAACCCTGCACTGCTTCAGAGTGGCAGGGGAACAAAAGAGGGTAACTTTATTCATTATGACAAGGCTGGGAGAATGGATTTAGAACCTTGCCTTACCAATTTTCCTCTAGTGTGCTCTGCAGGTAACCTGGTCTGCATACAAACATCTATTCATGATCAATATGTGACCCTGCCTATTCCAAAGAATAAAAACTAATAAATCCCATGATGGTATTGCTATTTGGCTCCTCTGAAGGGAAATAGTTGCTTTCGTGTCATTATGGTTCCATGATGTCTCTTGGAAGAAGTCTTCTGGGGATGCCCAAGCCCCTCCTCTGGGTTTCCCTAGCACTCTGCATGTGTTGCCATGTAGAAATCACCACATGGTACTGCAAGTTTCTATTCACCCACTTGGTTTCCCAGGTAAGTGTGATTTCTTGAAGGGCACCTAGCACATGCCTGGAACACAGGAAGAATTCACAAAATGTTGGCCTAATAAATGCCACCCTGTGCCAAGGAGCAGGATAAGTCTGCAACCAAGAGGCCTTCTCTCCAATAGTCAGAGGGTCTTCATCTCTGAAGAGACTTGAGGAAACACAAGGCATATTGGATGTGTGAAGCCTGCTCCACCATCTCCCAAGTTTTATCCCAAAGCTGATTTTGGTATAGCTCTCCCTATACTATAGAATTAGACGACCTAAGAATTCCACAGATGTAAGCAGCTCTAACGCCATTCTGCTACTTTCTTACAGTGAAAGAGGAGACAGGTAATATTTTTAGATAATTTCACAAATCAAAATAAAATTTAAAAACCCAGTGCCTCACCCTTTTATTTTTATCCTTCTCCTTTCTTGCATCATTCCTCAGAGGTGGGTAGCTTCAGAAACTGATAGCCAAGGATGATTAGGAAGAGTCAGTCTCAAAACAGGTGTTTGCACATACACGCTAGATAGGTGCCTGAGCAGAGCAGGTGCTGGCGTATGGGACCATATATAGCAGGGGGAAACTATTTTTCTAATTCTGTTAAAAAGGAGGGGATGGGCAAGCCATAACACATGTAACAGTGAATGATAAAGCATATTGTATTGGTTGAGGGAGAGGCCTCTGGAGGGAAGGATGGGAGTTCAAATCCCAGAGCTGCCAATTTGTAGCTATGTGCCTTGGTTACTTAACTTCTTCAGTCCTTGTTTTCCATCTCTGTAGAATGGGGATAATGCTAGTGCCTACATCACATGGAGTTG
Source organism: Balaenoptera acutorostrata (assembly GCF_949987535.1). Lineage (NCBI taxonomy): Eukaryota > Metazoa > Chordata > Mammalia > Artiodactyla > Balaenopteridae > Balaenoptera > Balaenoptera acutorostrata. Next base: position 93,386,558 of record NC_080065.1, read on the forward strand.
TCAGGAGAATGAGAAGCCATGTACAGGGCTTGGCTATTGGTGAGCTCTCAATAAGCATTAGCTGTGAATATGAACTATTACTATGTGACAGTGGCCTGACATTGCTCTTCTAGGAGGCTGAACATTTAGAGTAGAGCGAGTGCAAGGGTCAGGAGACCTGTGCTATAGACTCAGTTCTACAAAAAACTACAGACTCAATGCTGGGCAGTTCATAGGGCCTCAGTTTTCTCATCTAATAAATGAGAAGGGTTTGGATGAATCACTTCCTACCTGATTGTTCTGGAGACTCTGGATTCTAGCAACCAGTGCAAAACAATCTCAAGACTTAGTTCTGAGTATTTTCTGTGAGATTGGATATAGCAAAGATCGGTCTCCTGGGAGCACCCCTTGACAGGTACATGCTTTAAGCCTGTATGAGGTCCATGCCCACAAAAAAGGAAAGTGCATTTCTTACTACAAAGCTACTGCCAACCCACAAATGAACACAGACTGTCCTAACTGGCTCCAACCTCTCCACAGCTCTTTTTGGGGTTCCTGGACCCAATTCCTACATGTGTGTTTTGGAGTGGTAGGTGGGGCTCCCACACAACAGCAAGCAATTCTCAGACACCAGCAGGGTATCCGAGAATTCAACTCAATTCTGATGCTATCTACCCAGAGGCAGCATCAGACTCCACAGGTTAAGGGCTCAGTCCTACAAGATGCGACCCACCTCCATCCCCAACTACAGATGCCAACCGAGAGCCCAGGTTGTCATCTGTACTTCTGACCAACTGGCTATAAATCAGCGGTTCCCTTCACTCCCTTCTCAGGTTTGATAATTTGTTAGGGAGGCTCACAGAACTCAGGGAAACACACACTTATGTTTATCAGTTTAGTAAGGATATGATAAAGGATACAGATGAATATCCAGATGGAAGAGATGCATAGGGCAAGGTATGTTGGGAGGGCTGAGGAGTTTCCACGCTCTCTCTAGGCCCACGTGTTCACCAACCCGGAAGCTCTCCCAACCCAGTCCTTTTGGGTCTTTATAGAGACTTCATTACATAGGCATGGTTGATTAAATTATTGACCATTGGAAACTGATTCAACCTTCAGCCCCTCTCCCATCTGGGAGGTTAGGGGTGGGACTGAAAGTTCCAACCCTCTAATCATATGGTTGTTTTCTGGTACACCAGCCCTCATTCTTAGGCGCTTCCTGAAAGCCACCTCATTAACATAACAAAAGACACCATTGCTGTTCTCAAGTCTTAGGATAATTCCAAGTGTTTTAGAGGCTCTGGGGAAGAAACAGGGAGGAAGACTAAATACCAGGTATATTTCTTATTATAAACTACAATGTCATGGCCACCTAAGTCCTCCCAGCATCAAATGCCTATTTTCCTTGGTTACTGCCCAAGGACACCTTTCTAGTTGTGCTTCACCCTCTAACTTTCCTTCTAATAATGCTTTGTTGGTTTCCCTGTTCTAGTCTCCTGTTCTTCCCCACCAAACTCTCCTTTAACACTTTACAACTCCTTTTCCATGGCCCCAAATCATAATCAACATCCTCAGCTTCTTCAAGCAACCTTCCCTCAATCCTTTCACCTGCACAGACATTTGGCTATCACCCTGTAAAACCACTGGTTCTGCAACCTTTTTGAGTGGAGGCTGTGTCTTCTCTTCCACACCCTGTGTAGCTCAGCACCGGAAGCAGAGTGTGCAGCCCGTTACTTCTGCCTCTAGTCTCTTATCAATGCAAACTCCTGTCCCTGTGAAGCTCATGACAACTGGACTCAATCCCCACCTTTGGCTTCTCCTCACTCATTACGTGGTGGTGACTTTGGCAACTAGCTCACCGTCTCCCTCTCTCTCCCAATTCCTGCGACTGTGCTATGGAATTCAAAGGTGTATGTGACTAGCCGGCCCCCGGCACACAGCCTCTCAGGCCCATGACTGCTGTTGGCTCAAACATCTCCTTCTCTCCAGCGCAGCCACTCAGTTCCATTTTCACCTCTTGTACCCTGTCATGACCTGAAATTTTGCCACTTCCCAAATCTCTGATTATACCATCTTATGCTTCAATCACAGCTCCTTATTTTTTAAGATTGACTCTTCACTTACTTTCTCTATAATTGATCATCCACTTCATTAATATAGCCAGTCCCTTGACCCATCTACTTTCTCTCTACTCACGGGCCTTCTCCTGCTTGATGTCCTCCTAATCAAGCTTAGAGATCATGGTCCATAGTTTTCCAGTCACCTGACAAAATCCCAACCTCGGATGAATTCACTACCCGCTATTTGCACCTATACTTGAGCTGCTGAGACAGCTGTAGAAAAAGAAATTACATAACCAGACAAATTGATATCAGTATAAACCCATGCTTTCTATCAATCAGGATAGACCAGGTTATGTTGTGGTAACAAACAAAATGAAACAAGATGAAGCAAAGCAAAACATAAACAACAAATCTCAAGTATCAGTGGCTTGATACAAGTTTATTTCTTGTCTAGGCTACAAGTCCAGAATGGGGTTCTGCTCATCTTAGTCATTCAGAGACTCACAGGGATGGAGGCTACATCTGAGTTTGTGCTTCCTAGGTCATTGCAGCAGAGGAGAAGGAGACATGGTGACAAATGCACTGGCTTTGAAAGCCTTCTGTTCATCTTACATTGGCCAAAGGAATTCAGGTAGCCATAGCTGAGTTTAAGAAGTTGGAGAAGTGCAATCTTACCATGTGCCAGGAAAGAGAAGAAACAAATATGAGTATTGATGAATAGCCAGTGGCTGCCACAGTAATCAATTTCAGCTGCTCCTGGCTTCTTAATGTTTTTCCAGTTAGCTTTCTCTCTCCACGGCAATGATTTCAAACTCTTTTACCCTATTCATTCTCTCATTCTGCCTTATTCTCATGCTCTCACAGCTGTGCAGGTTGGAGAGAGATGAGACTAGTCCTAGGACAGTGGCTGTGGGAATCTATCATCTACAGTTTCCTCATCTGTAACACTGAGGTAGTAACATCTGTCAAGCTTACTTCAAGGCCAAGGAAGTGTAAAAATCAACTGAGAACATATTTGGAAGTACTTGAAAAGTCAAACACTATACTTTGTAAATGTAAATTATTATTATCATTATTATTAATTTCAGAATACTTAACATGCAAAAAAATGCGAAACAGGGATATTAGCATTGCATTGGTTTAGAATTTAAGCTCCACATGGCTGACTTTTTTTTTTATCTGTTCACTGATATATTAATTCCAACACATAATAGGTACTCAGTAAACACTATTGAATGAATAAGTTTTTATAAAATATGTGGTCTGATTTATATGATAGCATCACTACTGTAAGGTGATAAATACTTTGATCTAAGTTCATATACTAGGAACTATTACCTAGTTCTATATACAGTTGAATATTTTCCTGTTTATCCAGTATTAGGACTGTGTGTTGGGAAGTGTAGGGGGCTGGTTATCTCAAAGAAATAAGATTAAAGTCCTATCTAATGGCATTTTGAAAGTAAAGTTTGGCTTGCTAAATTTTCCATATTCTAAATGCTGCTCAAATTCATGAGTTTTGTATAAGCATAATAAAATAGTATCATTATCATAAATTTAAAATGGATTATTTAACATATGTGGCAAATGTTTGCCAAAAATGTTTTCATTATATATATTAGACAAGGCAAATACATCACTTAAAGTATGGCATGATAATTTAACAGGAAATATTCACAGTTGATCTTTTTTTAATAAATTGGATGCAAGTCAATATTTACTCATCAAATTATCAGTCATTTTTTTAGTTTATATAAAATAGTTCTTATCTTCATTTTTTAAAGTTACATGTAGTATACATGAATAGATAGGCAGTTATTATTTATTTGGTTTCCCTTGTAAATGCACCGCTTGCTAATATTTTCAAAAACAACTATTTCTGAGTTGTTAATCTTTGAAAACATTTACAACCCTGGGCTTTTTTCAACTTGCAAAATTCAAAAAGCAAGTCTATTTCTTTAGCTTTTTATTCTAAACTTTTTTTTCATATATTATAGTTCTTTCTCAGAATGGACATTTAAATGTTTAACGTGGCCACCATAAAGGAACAGTCTTCCTGAGAAGTGACATCCAGCAGTGACAGCCCCAGAGCTGCTGGTATTGCTGAAGCAGAGCCTTGTGCCTCACTGTGACCCCAAGCTACAGATATCAAGTAAGTCAGGTTTACTGTGTTACCAAATCCCCCAAAGACTCAGGGTTCTCCCACATCCCCATTCTTGCACAGAGATCACTGAGATGCTCCATTACACCTGCTGAGGGCAGCATTGATTATCTCTTTTGACTTAATTCTCCTTATCAAAATCATCCGTCTTAATGTTCTCCACCTTTAAATCTTAGGTGATATCTTGCTACTCATCTAATAAGTGAAACAAACTAAACTGTTAATGAACACTTGATGTGTTTCCCTTCAACAACTTAAAACATGTTTGAGCATCTATTATGTACAAGTGATATGCTAGGCTCTGCTTGTCTATGAAAGGAGTTAGAAAAAGATCTTCTCGAACATAGGCAAAACATCCTCTGACATAAATCATACCAATGTTTTCTTAGCTCAGTCTCCCAAGGCAATAGAAATAAAAACAAACATAAACAAATGGGACCTAATCAAACTTACAAGCTTTTGCACAGCAAAGAAAACCATAAACAAAACAAAAAGACAACCCACAGAATGGGAGAAAATATTTGCAAACAATGAGACCAACAAGGGCTTAATTTCCAAAATACACAAACAGCTCATACAACTCAACAAAAACAAAAAACAAACAATTTAAAAATGGGCAAAAGACCTAAATAGACATTTCTCCAAAGAAGACATACAGATGGTCAACAGGCACATGAAAAGATGCTCACCATCGCTAATTATTAGAGAAATGCAAATCAAAACTACAATGAGGTATCACCTCACACCAGTCAGAATGGCCATCATTAAAACGTCTACAAACAATAAATGCTGGAGAGGGTGTGGAGAAAAGGGAAGCCTCTTGCACTGTTGGTGGGAATGTAAATTGATACAGCCACTACGGAGAACAGTATGGAGGTTCCTTAAAAAACTAAAAATAGAGCTACCATATAACCCAGCAATCCCATTACTGGGCATATATCCGGAAAAAACTATAATTCAAAAAGATACATGCACACCTATGTTCATAGCAGCACTATTCACGATAGCCAAGACATGGAAACAACCTAAATGTCCATCGACAGATGAATGGATAAAGAAGATGTGGTACACATGTACAATGGAATACTACTCAGCCATAGAAAAGAACAAAATAATGCCATTTGCAGCAACATGGATGGACCTAGAGATTGTCATACTGAGTGAAGTAAGTCAGACAGAGAAAGACAAATATCATATGATATTGCTTATATGTAGAATCTAAAAAAGGGATACAAATGAACTTATCTATAAAACAGAAATAGAGTTACAGATGTAGAAAACAAATTTATGGTTACTATGGGGTAATGGGGGGAGGGATAAATTGGGAGATTGGGATTGACATATACACACTACTATATATAAAATATCTATAGATAACTAATAACAACTTACTGTATAGCACAGGGAACTCTACTCTGTAATGGCCTATGTGCGAAAAGAATCTAAAAAAGACTGCGTATATGTATATGTAGAACTGATTCACTCTGCTGCACACCTGAAACTAACACAATATTGTAAATCATCTACACTCTAATAAAAATTTTTAAAAAAAGAAAAAAATCTCTTTAAGCATTTCTACCTGTAGAATTAGATAATATACAATTTTATTAGATTTTTAAAATCTCACTAAAGTTAACCAAAATTTAAGGAGAAGGTATTATGGGCCAGTCCTTGTGCTGGGTTCTGTGTATACACAAGTGAATGAGATTCCTTCCATGCCCTCAAGGAACTCACAGTACCACAGGGCAGAACTTGCAGATTGGTGCTTGCAGGCCCAGTCTGGCAGACTGCTTTAGCAAATTTGAGACTAACCATGAAATTGTGAGACTTCATATAAAAACCTAACTTTCCAATTGCTACAGAAAAATCGTAACGTCTGGCACTGCTAGTCCCACATTCCTGGCACACCCACCTGGCACTGAGTGGCAGCCTCCTCATTTTGTCGAGTGTGAGTTTTACGGTTTGTCATAGTCTTCACCAGTCCCTCTTTCTTCCTGACACTAAGGTTGAGTCTTAGTGGCCATTTATCAATGAGTTTGAAAAAATACTAGAGAAAATTTTTTGTACATATGTCTACATCAAAAGTGGGAAATGAAAGTTCCAAAGGACCACATTTTAAGAAAAATGGAGGAGAGCATCCTCTGTTAAAGAAGTGAAAGTAACCCAATATATTAACTGTGCAACTAGTAGGCCTTCATCACTCATTTAAGTTATCTGCTTCTCCTCTTTAAGCATTTGAATGCAGCGTCCCTGTTTTAGGGGATACTGGTATAAACTGTAAGATGGGAGGAAGAGATAGAAGAAATCGTATGGGGTAATGGGATACATAAAGAGAGAGTGATAATTAGTACATCTGAAAGGGCTTCAATCGGATGGTGGCATTGTGGGTACGGTAGGAAAGGTCACTCAGAGACAACTGTCATCTTGAACCAAGTCCTGAAGGTGGGAGAGCATTTAGTGAATATTAATGAAATAAGTGGTAGAGTGAGGTGCCATGGAGGGCAGGGGTGAATGGGTGATTATACTGAAGATGTAAGCTCTGATGCATAAAATACAATATTTTATATGGGCTTCAGGAAGACTAATATGAATACCTCTATCTCATCCTTTTGGTGGCTCCTTCTTAGAGCCATTATAGACCATTTTCATTATGCTTTTCAAGGCCGCCCCTGAGTAAGGCTAAAATGTAGTGCCACTCCATTTTTGGATGGTGCCAGTATGCCCTACAGAATCATCTCAAAATCAGGCCCAAGTTGTGTCTTTATCAGCCAGAGGATCATAGGGAATTCCCCCAAGGACTGTAGGTGTGGGTCAAGGGAGAGGTGACAAAGCAGCAGGAGTAGGTGCCATGAGAATCGGAGCCAACTACTCACGTAGCTTTTCTGCCTTTGAGGCTCGCTTGAGCATGATCTCGCTTACGCTACTTCCACTTGATTATGGAGTGACGCTGCCCACGCCCCCTGTGGCTCAGTGAATTCAACAACTTCCAGCTCATGATGGGCGGCTCAGGCTGTATGGCTGCTTGATGCTCTGTCATTCAGTCTTTACTTGGATCCAGATTTACTCCAGGAGTTATTTCTCAAAAGAAGAATGATCTGTCGAAGAGAGCATGTTTCGCTCTAAAACCTCAAAGGTTGCACTGTAATTCTCTTATCTGGGTTTGTCAGAGGCTTAATACAGCATTTCCATTTGTAGCAAGTGGCCTTTATGAATTGATATAGAGAAGAAAGCATTTGTCAGATCAATAGTGGCATACTTGATGCCAAAGGATGTGTTAATTTGCTCCAGAAAAAATAGCACATTTGAGGCAGTAGATGTAATTGATGTCACAATCTGATTAAGTTTATGATAATCTGTTTTTCTTCAAAAGCTCCAAAATTTCTCCAAAATTCATCTTTCTTCTGCACAAGACAAATAGGGGAGATTTATTGAAATGTGATAGGAATCACCACCCCTGTATCTTTCAAGCCTGTTGATAATATTAATCTCTGAAGTTCCCCCAGGGTTGTAGAACTATTATTAATTTACTACTTTGGTAGAAAAGGACAGTTCCAGGGGCTGGCTTCCTCTTGGCCTTTTCTATCATAATAACCCTCACTTGAAGAGTCAGGAAGTGAGAGTTCTACCAGTTGCCAAATATACTTTTAGGAACTGGGGAAATAACCACAAAGCTAGGTTTACAGATCCTCTGGGCCCTCTGAGAGAGGAACGTAAGCCAAAATTCTATTCATTATCTAGCATTCCTAAGTCCCCACACTAACTGGTGGAACCTGAAATTTTGGGGGTCATTTCAGAGCCAGTGTACAAAATTCTGGAAATATCTGGGTATTTTCCTTTCTCCGGAGTATATAATCACCCTGATAAATGGATGCATTTCCTTTTGGGGAAAGCTATAAGGAAATTTTATAGTACATTTTTGTTACAATCTTACTGGGTCCTTCCTCGAAGGTCCCAGCCTCCCCTTCTTTTAAGGGACCCTGTTAACTAGCTTAGATCTGAGGATTGGTGAGTCCATGACTCTCTACTGTGGATACTTTAGTCAGATATCTGTCCACTAGATTTAATTTTTTTTATTTGACAAATGAACTAAGGATTTATTAGCCTGACAATCCATTTCAGACCCAGGGACACTATGATCAGAAGTCACTGCCAAAGATCTCTGTGGATAAGGTCACTCGATTAGAACTTTGGCCTGTTGTCCAGTACAATAATCTTGACTACCTTGTTTCTCTGGCGGATAAGTGCTGTCAATTGGCCTCTGCAACTTCCAGTAGCCCTTCTGTTATTATTATACTCTCATGCCTAATCTGAAAAGGGACAGCCTCCACTGAGAGTTTCAAGTATGCTGGTGCTTCCCTTACTAATATACTTTTGAATACCTTCATGATGGGAGTGTCCTCTGGACTCTCCTTGGGGCCATGGTAAGGGGTGGATGAGCCAGTTATAGATGATTAATCCATGCCAGCAATTTTATCTTGCTAATCCTTTGAATTTCTTCTTCTTATACCAATTTCCTTTAATGAAGACCACTATTGTTCAACCAATCAAGCAAACTCTTTATAGGGCTGTTCTCAGTCACTCAAACTAAACCACAAATCTAGAATATCTATGGTACCATCAATCTATGGTAATTGCACCCATACCAACATATTTGCCTATACCCAAAATTATGTTTCTTCTTCTCTTGTCTAAAACCATTAGATTCCATTCCCAGTAATGTTTTCCAGGTTTCTGATATCCTCCCAGGATCTGTTGGGCTCTGACTATAGTTATAAGTCTGGGGGCAGTAAGTAGTGGAGGTAGACCATGAAGAGAATCTGGATCCCTGTGAAAGGTAGATTTTCAGGATCTTTAGCCTAGGAAAGGTTACTTTCAAACAGGGAAGAAGGGCAGCTCAGTGGGATTTAGACGCTGGTGACTCTCAGAGTCACCGGGATCCACCCAAATGTCCTCATTCCAATTTTGTTCCTTCTCAATCAATGCCCAAACTTTTACGTAAGAGACCTGGCAAGTCTGTGAATTCCATTTGGGCTATAACCTGTGCAACGTATAGGATAAAAAGAAAATATACATTAGCCATATGGCCATAAGAGTTATTTTTAGGGCAGTCTTAGAAGCTCTCTGGTTCTCTGTGCCTTGAGCTGAGAATTTGAAGTCCTAACCTTTTATTTAGACAAAACCAGCCCATACCATCATCCTTACAGTCTTTATTCCCTCTAAAATCCTACTGTAACAGTTAGCAGTCTCTTGAAGGCTTTTCTGCAATAAATACTTCATTCCGGAAAACTATAGATAATTATTTTGCCACTGCTTTCTATGGACTACTAGTATTTCATTTTTCATCGGCAATGAAGTCTTAACTGTTTTCTAATCTAAGGAGGTCAGATAACTAATCCCAGATTCCTGTCTTTGAGTTTCTGCATCCGGGAACTCAGGAACCAAACACTGTTTTATCAGTCAGGGTTTTGCCAGGAAAGCACTTACCTCTTTAGTTTATAACAGGAAGGGATGATTAAATACAAAGTGAATTACAAACTTACAAAATTGTTGGGAGGACTGTGGCAATTAAGGTTCATGGTAACATACTGATGGCTTTGAGGAAATTTGGAAATCCAAATTTCCAAATTTGGATTTGGAATGACAGTAAGTAACTAGTGATTACAGTTACTTGAAGTACCAAGGTAGATAATTCACAAAAGCTCACGCAGAAGCATCTGTAAAGTTCATGTCTCACTATCAACTAAGACATCTACCAGCCACTGTTGGGGAAGAATAATGGCTGTCCTCTCTTCTGCCTTCCAAATTTTGTGCAAGATACCTTTTATTGGCAGAATCTAAAGGAGGCAGTGAGGGAGTTTAAGCATCATATTTTCCAGAATTCAGACACTATAATACAGGGAAGAGTTCGGATGGATGGAGATCATACAGAGTATAAACAGTTAATATTTGACACAGTATATAACTATCAGCTTCTCAAAAATATTTTACATGTGGCAACAAAAATTAATATATAAACATTTAACTTTTTCCAACTGCCTTTCCAATAAGTAGAGGATTATAGTTTGCCCATGATCTGTTTCTTCTTTTTCCTCACATTTCTGAACCAGTTATTTTGAGCCTTTAAGATGAGATTAAGTAGGTAAGAGGTAGATAGAGAAGGATTAAAGGATCAGGGGCAGTGACTAGGGAGGGAGCTTTTAGGCAGGTTGGAAAGGCTCAAAAGTAGTAGCAATATGAGAGACTTGGATGGAAGGGGGAAACGACTTTTAGAAGCATTTAGTGAAATATATGTTTATTTCACAGTTCTTAAAAAACACAAATAAAGGATTTTAGTCATTATGAGATTCCTTTGGCTGCTGCACTTTGTATGTTTGTTTACTGCAGAGATTCTCTAAGTGTCCCCAAGAGCCTTTCAGAGGTTCTGTGAAATCAACGTTATTTTTGTAATAATACTGAAACATTGTTTGGCTTTTTCACCATGATGAAATTTCTACAGATGTGCAAAAGCAATGGTGGGTAACGCTGCTGGCAATTTAGCAAGAATCAAAGCAGGGCACCAAGCTGTAGTAGTCTGAGTCAGTATGTTCTTCACCACCAAGCATCCACATTATACAAATAAAATTTAAATGCCACTTTCACTTAATAATGTCCTGATGAAGTAGTAAAAATTATCATTAAATATTAATCCTTGAGTATACATCATTTTAATATTCTGTGTGACAAAATGGCAAGTACATCTGTGAAGCGCTTCTGCTACATACAGAAGTATGATGCTGTCTCAAGGAAAAGCACTTCTGTCATTGAGTTGTGAGATGAACTAGCCAGTGTTTTACATAGAACATCATTTTTACTTGAAAGAATGACTGACAAACCATCATTGTTCAGACTTGGGCATTTGGCAGACATGATCTTCAAAATGAACAAAATGAGCCTGTCACTTCAAGAAAAATAATTTATACTATATGTTGACAGTGATAAAAATCCAAGCTTTTAAGTAAAAATTAACATTTTGAAAAACTTTACAAAATCATACATGGGTTAAAGATCCTGTCAAAGGACAAGACAGTAGACTTTAATGTTACAGACTACCAAGAGTTCACTGATATGGTTTCAGATGCCACCTTGCAACACACCTTTAAGTAGCTACTACTTGTTGAGTTTTGGTGTGTTATCAAAGAAGAATATCCACTATCCATCTCCATCTGAGAGGGCTATTAAAATACTTCTTTCTTTTCAACTGTATATCTATGTGAGGCTGGATTTTCTTAGTATATTTTAACCAAAGCAACATATTGCAACAGTGTATGCAGAAGTAGATGTGAAAATCCAGATGTCTTCTATTGAACAGCATGTTAAAGAGATTTGCAAAATGTGAAACGATAAAAGGGGTACAGATTGAGAAGGAAGACATAAAGCTGTCTTTGCTCACAGATGACATGATCATCTATGTAGAAAATCTTAAAGAGTTGACCCAAAACTCCTGTAACTAATAAGTGATTATAGAAAGGTTGCAGGATCCAAGGTTAATATACAAAAGGCAATTGCTTTCCTATATACCAATAATGAACAAGTGGAATAGGTTATAAAAAAACCACACTATTTACATTAGCACTGCCAAAAATGTAATACTTCAGCATAAATCTAATAAAATAAGTACAACCTCTATAGGAGGAAAACTACAAAACCGTGATGAATGAAGTCAAAGAATAACTAAATAAATGGAGAGATATTGCATGTTCATGAAAAGGAAGACTCGGTATTATCAAAATGTCAGTTCTTTCCGACTTAATCTATAGAAATTCAGTGCGATCCCAATCAAACTCCCAACCAAGTTATTTTATGGATATTGGCAAACTGATTCTAAAGTCCATATGAAGAGGCAAGAGACCCAGAATAGCTATCACCTTCAATAGCTATTGAAGAAGGACAAAGTCGAAGGAATGACACTACCCAGCTTGAAGACTTATTATGAAGGTGCAGTTATCAAGACAGGGTGGTATTGGTGAAAGAACAAATAGATCAATGGAACAGAATAAAGAGCCCCAAAATAGACCCACATAAATACAGTCAACTGATCTTTGGCAAAAGAACAAAGGCAATACAATGGAGCAAAGATAGTCTTTCCATCGAATAGTGCTGAAACAACTGGATGTCCATAGTAAAAAAAAAAAAAAAATCTAGACACAGACTTTATATCCTTCATAAAAATTAACTCAAAATGAACCACAGACCTAAATGTAAAACACAAAACTGTAAAACTCCCAGAAGATAACATAGGAGAAAACCTAGATGACCTTGGGTATGGCAATGACTTTTAAAATATAACACCAAAGCCACAATCCATGAAAGAAAGAATTGATAAGCTAGACTTCATTAAAATAGAAAATTTCTGCTCTGTGAAAATCACTATCAAGATAATGAAAAGACAAGCCACAGAGTGGGAGAAAACATTTGTAAAAGACGCATCTTGTTAGGGTAAAGTGGCAACTTGCAAGCTTCTTACATGTGCAACTGGTGTAATATATTTTGGTATGTAGTGTGAGGTACAGACTTCAGTTTTAAATGGGTGTGTAGTTTTCTAGGCATCAATTTTAAAGATTATAACTGGACTTTATCACAATCAAACTTCCCAGACATACTTAGAACTATCTGTGGATATTCTTTTCTGTTTAATTTGTGTATGTGTTCATTCATGTAGTAATGCTACAATGTTTGAACTGTAGTGGCTTTATAGTTAAGTTATACAGCTGCCTGCTACTTAACAGATACTCAACTTCTAGTAAAATTTATTACTTGTAAAAAAAAAAAATGTAAACCGATGTCCTTACTCTCACTAACGTTAATTTTATTTTGAAAAATATAGATGATTTTAATTAAAATGTTATTTATGATAACATGCAATGGATTTAATCATTTTTAAATAAATTCATCAATAATTGTTTTAAAAATGTTTCAGTTTTATTTTCAGATACAATAAATAATGGTAGATATAACTCACATAAATAAAAGATTCCTGGGGTCCTCAAGATGTTTTTAGTGTAAAGGAGTTCTGAGACTAAAAAGTTTCAGAATTATCGGTTCACAGCAATACCCCTCTAAGACCAAGTGAAATGGATTATGGAATTAAATATGCTACATAAAATACTGAGATGCATTTGTGTATAAGTGCTTTCTTTATATTAATATGTGTTGTACACATCTACTGGTATAAAAATCTAGGACACCTTAAAAATTACCATGACTTCTTTTAAGAAAAACACATTGAGTCATGTTACATATACAAATTAATTTAGAAATAGATAAACAATATAGGAGAGTGGGAAAGTACCTGACTTTGGAGCCAAATATAAACTTAAATCCCAGTTCAGCCATTGCTTTACTGTATTATCTTATACTTTTATATTCATACTTTTACTTAACCTCTTAGTTTTACTTTCCTTATTGTAAAATAGAGATAATAATACAGACCTCACGGGAATTATTATGTTAAAGCAGAATTATGTTTAGATATTACTTAGAATATACGCTAAAGTGCTGTAAGAGTGAGATAAAAAATTACAGCAGTTCAAACAAGACTACTTTTATCTCTATTAAAAGTCTAGTTGGTCCAGAATAACTAGATATTTCTGTTCCACACAGAGAGTCAGGCGCCCAGGTAATTTTCATTGTGTTGCTTCTGAGTTCCCAGGGTTCTTGTTCTATATGCATGGCCATGCTAGTTTATGGACACATCTGTATGTCATCCAGTAGAAAAAAGGCAAAAGAGAGACAACACAGGACAAGAAAATTTTATTTAAGTGATGCAGAAATTGCACATTGCACTGCCCACATTCTTATGAAAAAACTTAGTTACATGGCTACCTACCTGTAAGGTAGGCTGAGAAATTGTCTCAAGGTGGAAAACCATGTGCTTGCCTGAAAATTCATTACTATTGAAGAAGAAAATACACTAGAAGCCAATTATCAGTATATAGAAGCTAATGTGTGTTAAATACCTAGCATAGTATCTGCTAATTCAGAGGTGCTCAGCAATCGGTGTCTATTTTTATTATAAGAATAATAATATAGGGGCTTCCCTGGTGGCGCAGTGGTGGAGAATCTGCCTGCCAATGCAGGGCACACGGGTTCGAGCCCTGGTCTGGGAAGATCCCACATGCCGCGGAGCAACTAGGCCCGTGAGCCACAATTACTGAGCCTGCGCGTCTGGAGCCTGTGCTCCACAACAGGAGAGGCCGCGATAATGAGAGGCCTGCGCACCGCGATGAAGAGTGGCCCCCACTTGCCGCAACGAGCGAAAGCCCTCGCACAGAAACGAAGACCCAACACAGCCAAAAATAAATAAATAAATAAATAAATTTTAAAAAAAGAAAAGAATAATATAAACAAGCGTGTGTTTTGTCAAATAAGTTAAATGGTTTATAGAAAGGTCTCTGAGAGAGCTTTTCAGCAAAGCCATATTTTTAAGCAAAGGCAGAAGTTTGGCACAAATATATATTTCTTGGCTTAATGTAAAGGTTCACAGCCTTAGGGTGCACTTCTTCCACTATCCTGCAGTGTTCGAAAATTTTACCATTAGGGTCTAATTTCTTTGAATACCCTGGGAGTGAGTAATAAAATGTTATTATGGGCTATTACCATCTTAGGATAAATTCATTATTATCTCCTGTCTCACTCCTCCCCCTCTTTCCCTGTATTCTTGTAAAAATCCAAAAGAATACATATGGAGAAGCAAGAATTTCCCATTTGAGTAGGAGAAGAGAGGAAACTAAGCAAGGAAGGCCAGGACCCTCTTTATAAGCTCAAGGCAGGTACTTGTCAGAACAAATGAGGAACATAATAGGTGAGTTTTAGTAGAAAAGCGGGGGAGTGTGTGGTGCTGAGTCAGGGCTCAGCCCTGAGAGGGTATGTCTTAGTGAAACTATACGAGCACTAGGTACAAATGGCCAACTGGCACATGAAAGGGTGCTCAATATCACTAATCATCAGGGAAATGCAAATCAAAACCATAATGAAATATCACCTCACACCTGTCAGAATAGCTATTATCAAAAAGGCAACAAATAACAAGTGGTGTAGAGGATGTGGAGAAAAGGGAACCCTTGTGCATAGTTGATAGGAATGTAAATTGCTGTAGCCACTATGGAAAACAATATGAAGGTTCCTCAAAAAATTAAAAATAGAACTACCATATGATCCAGCATTTCTCACTTCTGGGTATTCATCCAAAAAAAATGAAAACACTAATTTAAAAAGATATATGCACCCCAATGCTCATTGTAGCATTATTTACAGAAGTCAAGATACAGAAACAATTTAAGTGTCAATTGATGGATGAATGGACAAAGAAATAGATAAATGGAATATTAGCCACAAAAGAGAATGAAATCTTGCCATTTGCGACAACATGGATGTACCTTGAGGGTATTATGCTAAGTGAAATAAGTCAGACAGAGAAAGACAAATACCATATGATCTCATTTATATGTGGGATCTAAAAAACAAAACAAATAAACAAACAAAACAAAACAAAACTCACAGACACAGAAAACAGAATGGTGGTTGTCAGGGGGATGGGGGAGTTGGAGGGTGGGAGAAATGGGTGAAGGGGGTCAAGAGGTACAAACTTACAGTTATAAAATAAATAAATCATGAAGATGTAATATACAGCATGGTGACTATAGTCAATAATACTGTATTGTGTATTGCATATTTGAAAATTGCTAAGAGAGTAAGTCTTAAAAGTTCTCATCACAAGGAAAATATATTTTTTTGTATGGTGATTTGTATTTGTATGGTGATGGATGGTAACTAGGCTTACTGTGGTGACCCTTTAGCTATATATATATACACACACATATATATACAATATATACGTACATATATCTTGAATCATTATGTTGTACATGTAAAACTAATATAATGTTATATGTCATTTATACCTTAAAAAAAAAAAAAAAAGAGTATTAAGTGCTCCTGAGGGGAGAGAAGGCAACAAAAGGGGGCTCCAGAGGTGCTGATATCAAAGTAGCTATTTCACAATTTTTTCCCAGGGACAGCCATGCTTCAGAGGCTTTGCTGCAGCTACATTTAGCTAGAGACAAATAAGGTATATGAAAGCTCCCAGGGCTTCAAGCTCTTTAAAAGCTTGTGTAATTTCTGGGTTTTGCAGTTATTTAATTAAGGCAAACAAGAGGGTTATAAATTCAACAACTTTGTGATTGAGATTAACGTGCTCAGAAGTTAACCCTTACCTTCACAGGAACTGAAAAGTGAACATTAGACATTCAACATTCTCTAAATTAAATCTGCCTGCTTGGTGGCCTAGAACAAAACATGGCTCCTAGAATTTAACCTTTTCTATGGTCGGTGCCAGAGCCAGATTAAGTGGTGGCCAGTTAGGACATTACCAAGAGTTGAAATCTGTAAAGGGTGGTAAAGCATCAGTAATAATGTAACAAAGTGGATAAACATGATTTTGTTTTCAAGAAAAATTTCTTTTGGTTATTCTGCTATTAGAAGGAATAATTTGAATATGTTAGGTAGGATTGATGTCAAAGCCAAAGAGTTTGCTTAGAATTCTTTCTGTCTTCATTTAAACTGAGAATAAAACAATAGGTTATAGGTGTCAAGCTGTGCTCACAGCCCAAAATAAAGTGCTAAACAGCATACAAAGAAGGTTGACCAATTCTGCAGACTTAGGCAAACATCTGAGGACATAAACAGGTTTGGGTTGAAGATGCTGGGGAGGGGAGTGCTTTGGGGAGAACGTTGTGGGAATACTATGGCCCCATCTTCAGTAATGTTGGAGTGGTAGGGTGTCCTACTCCTACCTCAGGAAGAAGAATGTCAGGAAAACTACTTAAGAAGTTTGACTTATGTCCCTAAAGTTTGCAAGGAACAGAGACTGGAAAAGTATGAAAATGAGAGACTGTGGCTGGCTTGCTACTGGCAAGCAGTTAAGCAGTCTCTGGGTAGCAGCAGGCGGATAAAAGTCCTAAGGGTCACTATGGAAACCACTCGGTTGGCTTGCCACACTTCCAGAGATTTGGCTGGTAAAGTGACAGTGAGCCCAAGTGGATTCAGGTAGATTCTTATTATGTAGCAAATTCAAGGTCACCAGGGTGTCAGTTCTCCATGTCTCTCTCCCACAGGACAGGGGTGGAGATGATACCAAATAAGAAGGGTGATGTGGGTAGTGGCCAGTCTGATGTTGAGGGGCCAATCCTGAACTACAGCCAAGCAGTGTTATAGACTCACACAGAAGCCTGTATCTGTACCCTAAGGAGGGAGGGGAGAAGTGGGTGGAAAGCCCTGTGCTTGGCTAAAATCAGGGAGATGGATGAGAAATGGTCTCATGGCAGTTTCTCACAAGATAGAAGGCAGATGAGAAACTGAGCAGGACAGCTCTTCACATGGCTGCTTATCTCCCGTTGTTTTGGGAATCACAGGGCATTCAGCCAAGACTTGGATAAGACTGTGATCAAGCCTTTCCTATGTGGCCTATGTGGAGAACAAGGCTGTCATGGTGCTGAAGTGAAGCTGACCCAAGTGTGCCTTGGTATGACAGATAAAAGAAGGCTGCTTTGGGAAGTGCTTTGGATTTTGCCTGAAAAGACAGCCTGGAGGATGGATGAGATTCCCAACAGTGGAGATCAACTACATGCAAATGACCAGGAATCATGACATGCAAGTGGAAAGAGACTGATCTCCAAATTACAGGAAATGCAGTTGGACATTTCCAGTTGGTAAATATCAAAAAAAAAAAAAAAACATTCAGAAGCACCCGATAGGGAAAAAGTCAGCCTTGAACGTGCACGAAGCCCAGAGAACACCCAATGCCTTATTACAACAGCACCAGGACAGGCCTTTCCTACTACCTAGCGTTTCTGTCTAACCCCACCCCCAGAGAAGAAGTCAGTCAGGCTAATGGAAATGGAGTGCTCTAACAGAAGTACAAGTCAGAGAATAAAGAGGCTGATTGTGCATCCATTTTACCACCATAGGCTTTCAGCTAGAAGTAGCCTAATACAGAGGAAGAGAGAAGATTTCCATTTGATTAAAGTTTGTAGTTTTGACTACTATATTGGAATGAACATTTTAATAACTGATATTGTGCTGTGACTAGAAGTTCCTGGAGGACTTTTAAAACATTATCTACAAGTGAACATAAAAGCCAGGATTTCATCCACTGACAGGGAAAGAACTAGTGCACAGAGAGGATTTAAGGGAACTTGAGGAAAAAAATAACATTGTTTTCTCTTTGTATTTTATTGGGTTCTACTTTTTTTTTTTTTAACATCAAGTCTATATCCAAGAGTATGCCTGAATAACAGTAGATGGTGAGCAATTGACTTTAATGCAGAGCAAAGTGGGTGTCCTTTGCTGAGTGGGGTATGCAAGTTTGGGCTGGAATTGAATTGCCTAGGGAAACAGGGAGGACTGAGCCTGCCCCCAACCCCACCTTTCCCACCTTCCCCCCAAAAACCTTCAAATAAATATTAAAATAATATTTAAGAAATATAGATTTGAAGGAGTGGAAAATTATTAGTCTGTTAGCTGCAGCACATAAATTGGTACAACCTTGGACCAAGATTTTTCTTCCTAGCTAGACTAAGAACCAAGATGGAGGTAACTAAGTGGAATAGATTTGGAATAAGAAGAGGTGGAGCATGTCCTTTTCCAAACCTTGCTGCCTCTATGAACAATTCATTTGGGCTTTCAAAAACTCATCAGAAAATAGTACTGTCTTCCTTGGTAGGCCACAGCTCCAATACAGAGATGGTTTATGTTTTATTATTAGGACACATAGTATCCAGCAAGTTTCAGTGTTTTTGAAAATATGAAACAACTTTTACATACAACTGCAGGTTTCATGTAAAAATATGGTTAAATGCTTTAAAAAGATAATTTGTTTAAACCAAGAGAACAATTTGTTATAATCAGGCACCATTTAATGGTTCTGGAAAAACTTGTGTCTAGGTAAACACTGGTGCATGTTCATGACTGAATGAAAACCTGGGTACCAGGCCACTAAAAATAGTGCTTAAGAGTTTCAAAAGATCTTGTCATTTTCCTAGTAACCAATCAGGATGTTTTTCTGTTCAACCCATAGATCCAATATAACTATTCAACCTTTGTTTCCTAAATGCCAAGACTCATACACCTCAAATCAACATAGAAGCTTAATATTAACACTTACATTTAATAGAATGATAGAACTGAAAAGAGACTTGAATCATTTGTTTGGTTCATCCAAGTGAATGCCCCAGACCAGGAATTTTCATTTATTTTTGTGACATCTTACATTTAATTGAGGGAATCACAAGGGGACTTTTAAAATACTCCAATTTAAGTTTAAAGCAATATGCCTTAACATGCTCTTAGCAGAATGCTTTGGTATAATAAAATAAAGCAAATAGTGAAGGTATCTACAGTCTAAAAGGTTGGATCGTAGTGTCTGAAACCTGTCAAAATGGAAAGTTGTCTACCTATGGTTTCCAGAAATGGAGAGCCAAGAGGTTCCCTCAGCAACCCTTTCCAGTAATTTATTACATGCCTATTAGAAAAGCAGATAATCCCCATGGTAAATACTTCGTCTAGTGTCCCAAGTACTGCCCGAAGGAAAATTCATATACTCCACATAAATATAATGGGGATAAACAGAATTTTGTTTAGGGTATAATAACTCAGGGCTATCACCATATCCTTAAAACTGAGGATGGAGGGGCATGATGGTGATGACTGGACAGAGGGCAGGTAGAAGGGTCCCCATTAACTTGTGTTCACAAAGAACAGAGTTTTGAACACGAGACAGGCTAGGACCTGGGATCCTTTACTGGAGCACTTGCACCGAAACAAATGTCCCCCCGAGCAACAGACTACAAAGAAACTATAAGAGAC
Organism: Balaenoptera acutorostrata; assembly: GCF_949987535.1. Lineage (NCBI taxonomy): Eukaryota > Metazoa > Chordata > Mammalia > Artiodactyla > Balaenopteridae > Balaenoptera > Balaenoptera acutorostrata. The sequence goes on from NC_080065.1 coordinate 93,406,661, forward strand.
TAAAAGCAACTGCATGCATACAAGTAATAAGACACAAAAAGGCCGCAAACCAACTGCCACTTTTGAGGTGCTGGGAGCAGAAGCAGGATACGGTGCGTGATCCCTGCACACAGCACCACCAAGGGGGTGGACAGATCACCTAAGCTACTCCTCCACCACGACCCACCCATCCTCCCCTACCCTCACCCCATTTAAGGAACCAGCCGTCCTCCTCTGGGAGTGAGCAAGGGAAACTGTATTTGTTTTTGCTCCCTCATGCTGCAGCATGAGTCTCAATAAAGCTCTGCCTGATTTCCTTATCTGGCCTCTTATCAATTTCTATTGATTAAAGAATCCAAGGACCCAAGTCAGTAACAAACACATAACATCTATTCAAAACTTATACACTACTATCAAAATGAAACTCAAGAGGCTCCCTTCTAATGCCAAAATTGCTCACATTCTTTCAAAGGTGTTCTTGATGTTAATTTAAACATGATTGTTCCTGTGTGAACACTGTTTTCAGGCTGAGTACCTGGATAATTGGTTCTGGATCTGGACTCACTTGGATGGCTCTGGACCTCTTCCTCCTTGGAAACAATTATAAAGTTAAGAATGAAGAGTCATCCAAATACCGGCTGCTCCTCCTTGTCACTGGAAGGCATTTGTAACTCATCTAATCACTTCTCATCATATTCACAGTCTCTGCACAGTCCCAGCTGTATTTCTCTAGGCATCCTTTGAATTTCCCTTCTGAATCATCACTGGATGTTTACACTCTGCTCACTGCACCACACCTTCAGAGAACTGCATCTTTCTGACTTCTGCAAGAAATTCAAACCTACTAATTATGATGTAATCATAATTATATCATGATTTGAGGAGTTTTCCTGAAGATTCGTGGGATGTGAGGAAAAAAATCACATTGTACGTTTTGGTGCCATCCTACTACTGCCTACACAACCCTTCCCTTGCTCATTTACATTTTCTTTCTCAGATTCTCTTCTAGCTGTCATTTGCTGCCTTCCCAAAGCCTGTGTTCCTGCCATTTGACACTCTCCATCCCACATGGGGCCCAGGATTAGTTGTAGAGTCCTTCATACCTGTTTTGACTTCTTATTCTCCATACCTCTTTCTTTTGTTAATAGTGCCTCTATTTCCCTTCTCACACCCAACACATGCCATTTTGGGCAAACTGTCAATCAAGGTATCCTGGAGTCCCTGGTAGAAGAGCCTCAGGACGTAAGCTGGGCCAATCAGCCATCATCTTCCAGTGTTTGAATAGCTGCACCCTGAAGAAACTGCCTCTTAGGTGCCCTTGTTCCTTTCCTTTCTAAAGCCTTTCCTCTTCAATTCTCTCAGCTACCCCATTTATTTCTTTTTTACTTAAGTCAGCAGAGCTTCAACCAAAGGACCCTGAGTAATACCAAAATAGTGTCTACTTTCTTGCCTCAGCTGTCTGGGAAAAGCACTTTCTCTGGAATTCTGACAAATATTGTTTTTTTAATTGAAGTATAGTTAATTTACAGTGTTGTGTTAATTTATGCTGTACTGCAAACTGATTCAGTTATACATATACACATTATTTTTTAATATTCTTTTCCATTATGGTTTATCACAGGATACTGAATATAGTTCCCTGTGCTGTACAGTAGGACCTTGCTGTCTATCCATTCTATATATAATAGTTTGCATCAGCTAACCCCAAACTCCCAAAGAGTTTTGGGAGTCTGACAAATATTTTTTTCATCTTATTATAAAATATCAGGAAAATTCTCACAGTTCTCAAACTTAGCAGGGTTTTTTTTTCCCTTTTTTCTTTTTTTTTTTTAAGAGGGGTAAGAGAAGGAGAAAAAAATCTCAACTATTATTTATGGGCTGTTCATGGGGAGAGGGGAAGGAGTTAAAGTTGATACACAAACTACAGGCAAATATACTTAAAGCTGCCCACAGAAGCTTTAGTACTTGTCCAATGTGGGCTGAGATATGCAACTGAGATGTGTTCTAAAGGCATAATTCACTGTATGATGGAAAGATTTTCCTAGAAGTTAAATAGTGATTTGAACGTAATTGTTCCTTTTTTTTTTTTTGCATTTTTTAAACATCTTTATTAGAGTATAATTGCTTTAAAATGGTGTGTTAGTTTCTGCTTTATAACAAAGTGAATCAGCTATACATACACATATATCCCCATATCTCTCCCTCTTGCGTTTCCCTCCCTCCCTCCCTATCCCACCCCTCTAGGTGGACACAAAGCACCGAGTTGGTCTCCCTGTGCTATGCAACTGCTTCCCATTAGCTATCTATATTACATTTGGTAGTGTATAGATGTCCATGTCACTCTCTCACTTTGGCCCAGTTTACCCTACTCCCTCCCCATGTCAATTCTCTACATCTGCATCTTATTCCTGTCCTGCACTTACGTTCTTCAGAACGATTTCTTTTTTTCTTTTTTTATAGATTCCATATATATGTGTTAGCATATGGTATTTTTTTTTCTAACTTACTTCACTCTGTATGACAGTCTCTAGGTCCATCCCCCTCACTACAAATAACTCAATTTCATTTCATTTTATGGCTGAGTAATATTCCATTGTATATATGTGTCACAACTTCTTTATCCATTCATCTGTCGATGGACACTTAGGTTGTTTCCATGTCCTGGCTATTGTAAATACTGCAGCAATGAACATTGTGGTACATGACTATTCTTGAACTATGGTTTGCTCAGGGTATATGCCCAGTAGTGGGATTGCTGGGTCATATGGTAGTTCTATTTTTAGCTTTTTAAGGAACCTCCACACTGTTCTCCATAGCGGTTGTATCAATTTACATTCCCACCAACAGTGCAAGAGGGTTCCCTTTTCTCCACACCCTCTCCAGCATTTATTGTTTCTAGATTTTTTTCATGATGGCCATTCTGACTGGTGTGAGGTGATACCTCATTGTACTTTTGATTTGCATTTATCTAATGATTAGTGATGTTGACCATCCTTTCATGTGTTTGCTGACAATCTGTATGTCTTCTTTGGAGAAATGTCTATTTAGGTCTTCTGCCCATTTTTGGATTGGGTTGTTTGTTTTGTTGATATTGAGCTGCATGAGCTGCTTGTATATTTTGGAGATTAATCCTTTGTCAGTTGCTTTGTTTGCAAATATTTTCTCCCATTCTGAGAGTTGTCTTTTCGTCTTGTTTATGGTTTCCTTTGCTGTGCAAAAGCTTTTAAGTTTCATTAGTTCCCATTTGTTTATTTTTGTTTTTATTTCCATTTTTCTAGGAGGTGGGTCAAAAAGGATCTTGCTGTGATTTATGTCATAGAGTTTTCTGCCTGTGTTTTCCTCTAAGAGTTTTATAGTGTCTGGCCTTACATTTAGGTCTTTAATCCATTTTGAGTTTATTTTTGTGTATGGTTTTAGGGGGTGATCTAATTTCATTCTTTTACATGTAGCTGTCCAGTTTTCCCAGCACCACTTATTGAAGAGACTGTCTTTTCTCCATTGTATATTCTTGCCTCCTTTATCAAAGATAAGGTGACCATATGTGTGTGGTTTTATCTCTGGGCTTTCTATCCTGTACCAGTGATCTATATTTCTGTTTCTGTGCAGGTACCATACTGTTTTGATTACTGTAGCTTTGTGGTATAGTCCGAAGTCAGGGAGCCTTATTCCTCCAGCTCCATTTTTCTTTCTCAAAATTGCTTTGGCTATTTGGGATCTTTTCTGTTTCCATACAAATTGTGCTATTTTTTGTTCTAGTTCTGTAAAAAATGCCACTGGTAGTTTGATAGGGATTGCACTGAATCTGTAGATTGCTTTGGGTAGTATAGTCATTTTCACAATGTTGATTCTTCCAATCCAGGAACATGGTATATCTCTCCATCTGTTTGTATCATCTTTAATTTCTTTCATCAGTTTCTTATAGTTTTCTGCATACAGGTCTTTTGCGTCCTTAGGTAGGTTTATTCCTAGGTATTTTATTCCTTTTGTTGCAATGGTAAATGGGAGTGTTTCCTTAATTTCTCTTTCAGATTTTTCATCATTAGTGTATAGGAATGCAAGAGATTTCTGTGCATTAATTTTGTATCCTGCTACTTTACCAAATTCATTGATTAGTTCTAGTAGTTTTCTGGTAGCATCTTTAGGATTCTCTATGTTTAGTATCATGTCATCTGCAAAGAGTGACAGTTTTACTTCTTTTCCAATTTGCATTCCTTTTATTCCTTTTTCTTCTCTGATTGCTCTGGCTAAAACTTCCAAAACTATGGTGAATAATAGCGGAGAGAGTGGGCAACTATGTCTTGTTCCTGACTGTAGTGGAAATGGTTTCAGTATTTCACCATTGAGAATGATGCTGGCTGTGGGTTTGCCATATATGGCCTTTATTATGTTGAGGTAAGTTCCCTCTATGCCTACTTTCTGGAGGGTTTTTTTAAAATCATAAATGGGTGTTGAATTTTGTCAAAAGCTTTTTCTGCATTTATTGAGATTATCATATGGTTTTTAATCTTTCAATTTGTTAATATGGTGTATCACAGATTCATTTGCATATATTGAAGAATCCCTGCATTCCTGGGATAAACCCCACTTGATCATGGTGCATGATTCTTTTAACGTGCTGTTGGATTCTGTTTCCTAGTATTTCGTTGAGGATTTTTGCATCTATGCTCATCAGTGATATTGGCCTGTACTTTTCTTTTTTGTAAGTATATTTGTCTAGTTTTGGTATCAGGGTGATGGTGGCCTTATAGGATGAGTTTAAGAGTGTTCCTCCCTCTACTATTTGAGAAGGATAGGTGTTAGCTCTTCTCTAAATTCTTGATAGAATTTGCCTGTGAAGCCATCTGGTCCTGGGCTTTTGTCTGTTGGAAGACTTTTAATCACCATTTCAATTTCAGTGCTTCTGATTGGTCTGTTTATATTTTCTATTTCTTCCTGGCTCCGTCTTGGAACGTTGTGCTTTTCTAAGAATTTGTCCATTTATTCCAGGTTGTCCATTTTATGGGCATATAGTTGCTTGTAGTAATCTCTCATGATCCTTTGTATTTCTGCAGTGTCAGTTGTTAATTCTCTTTTTTCATTTCTAGTTCTGTTGATTTGAGTCTTTTTCTTTTGTTTTCTTGATGAATCTGGCTAATGGTTTATCAATTTTGTTTATCTTCTCAAAGAACCAGCTTTATGTTTTATTGATCTTTGCTATTGTTTCTTCATTTCTTTTTTATTTATTTCTTATCTGATCTTTATGATCTCTTTACTTCTGCTAACTTTGGGGTTTTTTTTGTTCTTCTTTCTCTAATTGCTTTAGGTGTAAGGTTAGGTTGTTTATTTGAGATGTTTCTTGTTTCTTGAGGTAGGATTGTATTGCTATAAACTTCCCTCTTAGAACTGGTTTTGCTGCATCCCATAGGTTTTGGGTCATCATGTTTTCATTGTCATTCGTTTCTAGGTATTTTTTGATTTCCTCTTTGATTTCTTCAGTGATCTCTTGGTTATCTAGTAGCGCATTGTTTAGCCTCCACGTGTTTGTATTTTTTACAGTGTTTTTCCTGTATTTGATATCTAGTCTCATATTGTTGTGGTTGGAAAAGATACTTGATACGATTTCAATATTCTTACATTTACCAAGGCTGGATTTGTGACCCAAGATATGATCTATCCTGGAGAATGTTCCATGAGCCCTTGAGAAGAAAGTGTATTCTGTTGTTTTTGGATGGAATGTCCTATAAATATCAATTACGTCCATCTTGTTTAATGTGTCATTTAAAGCTTGTGTTTCCTTATTTATTTTCATTTTGGATGATCTGTCCATTGGTGAAAGTGGGGTGTTAAAGTCCCCTACTATGATTGTGTTACTGTCAATTTCCCCTTTTATGGCTGTTAGCATTTGCCTTATGTATTGAGGTACTCCTATGTTGGGTGCATAAATATTTACAATTGTTATTTCTTCTTCTTGGATTGATCCCTTCATCATTATGTAGTGTTTTTCTTTGTCTCTTGTAATAGTCTTTATTTTAAAGTCTACTTTGTCTGATATGAGAATTACTACTCCAGCTTTCTTTTGATTTCCATTTGCATGGAATATCTTTTTCCATCCCCTCACTTTTAGTCTGTATGTGTCCCTAGGTCTGAAGTGGGTCTCTTGTAGACAGCATATATACAGGTTTTGTTTTTGTATCCATTCAGCCAGTCTATGTCTTTTGATTGGAGGATTTAATCCATTCACATTTAATGAAGTTATCGATATGTATGTTCCTAGTACCATTTTCTTAATTGTTTTGGGTTTGTTATTGTATGTCTTCTCCTTCTCTTGTTGTGTTTCCTGCCTAGAGAAATTCCTTTAGCATTTGTTGTAAAGCTGGTTTGTTGGTGATGCTGAATTCTCTTAGCTTTTGCTTGCTTGTAAAGTTTTTAATTTCTCCATCGAATCTGAATGAGGTCCTTGCTGGGTAGAGTAATCTTGGTTGTAGGTTTTTCCCTTTCATCACTTTAAATATGTCCTGCCACTCCCTTCTGACTTGCAGAGTTTCTGCTGAAAGATCACCTCTTAACCTTATGGGGATCTGTTGCTTTTCGCTTGCTGCTTTTAATATTTTTTTCTTTGTATTTAATCTTTGATAGTTTGATTAATACGAGTCTTGGCGTGTTTCTCCTTGGATTTATCCTGTATGGGACTCTCTGTGCTTCCTGGACCTGACTATTTCCTTTCCCATATTAGGGAAGTTTTCAACTATAATCTCTTCAAATATATTCTCAGTCCCTTTCTTTTTCTCTTCTTCTTCTGAGACCCCTATAATTCGAATGTTGGTGTGTTTAATGTTGTCCCAGAGGTCTCTGAGACTGTCCTCAATTCTTTTCATTCTTTTTTCTTTATTCTGCTCTGTGGTAGTTATTTCCACTATTTTATCTTCCAGCTCACTTATCCGTTCTTCTGCCTCAGTTATTCTGCTATTGATTCTTTCCAGAGAATTGTTAATTTCACTTATTTTGTTGTTCATCATTGTTTGTTTGCTCTTTAGTTCTTCTAGGTCCTGGTTAAACCTTTCTTGTATTTTCTCCATTCTATTTCCAGGACTTTGATTCATCTTTACTATCAATACTCTGAATTCTTTTTCAGGTGGACTGCCTATTTCCTCTTCATTTGTTTGGTCTGGTGGGTTTTTACTTTGCTCCTTCATCTGTTGTGTATTTCTCTTTCTTATTTTGTTTACCTTACTGTGTTTGCAGTCTCCTTTTCGCAGGCTGCAGGTTTGTAGTTCCCATTGTTTTGGGTGTCCGCCCTCAGTGGGTAAGGTTGGTTCAGTGGGTTGTGTAAGATTCTTGGTGGAGGGGACTGGTGCCTGTGTTCTGGTGGATGAGGCTGGATCTTGTCTTTAGGGTGGGCAGGACCACGTTCAATGGTGTGTTTTGGGGTGTCTGTGACCTTATTATGATTTTAGGCAGCCTCTCTGCTAATGGGTGGGGTTGTGCTCCTCTCTTCCTAGTTGTTTGGCCTAGGGTGTCCAGCACTGTAGCTTGCTGGTTGTTGAGTGGAGCTGGGTCTTAGCATTGAGATGGTGATCTGTGGGAGAGCTTTCGTCATTTGATATTATGGTGGGGTCGGGAGGTCTCTGGTGGACCAATGTCCTGAACTCGGCTCTGCTCTCCCACCTCAGAGGCTTAGGCCTGACACATGGCCTGAGCACCAATACCCTGTCAGCCACTTGGCTCAGATGAAAAGGGAGAAGAAAAAAGAAGGAAAGAAATAAAATAAAATAAAATAAAATAAAGTTATTAAAATACAAAATAAAAAAATTATTAAGAATAAAAAAATTGGGGCTTCCCTGGTGGCGCAGTGGTTGAGAATCTGCCTGCTAATGCAGGGGACGCGGGTTCGAGCCCTGGTCTGGGAAGATCCCACATGCCGCGGAGCAACTGGGTCCGTGAGCCACAATTACTGAGCCTGCGCGTCTGGAGCCTGTGCTCCGCAACAAGAGAGGCCGCCATAGTGAGAGGCCCGCGCACCGCGATGAAGAGTGGCCCCTGCTCTCCACAACTAGAGAAAGCCCTCGCACAGAAACGAAGACCCAACACAGCCAAAAATTTTAAAAATAAATAAATAAATAAAACTAATCAAACCATATTGAAAAAAAAAAAAAAAGAATAAAAAAATTAAAAAGTAATTAGAAAAAAGAAAGAAGAGAGCAACCAAACCAAAGGACAAATCTACCAATGATAACAAGTGCTAAAAACTATACTAAAACAAAACAAAACAAAACAAAACAAACAAAACGGACGGACAGGACCCTAAGACAAATGGTACAAATGTTAAAAGCAAAGCTATACAGACAAAATCACACAAAGAAGCATACACATACACACTCACAAAAAGAGAAAAAGTAAAAATAAATAGATATAGAAAAATGAAAAAAGGAAGAGAGCAACCAAATCAATAAACAAATCTACCAATGATAATAAGCTCTAAATATTAAACTAAGATGAACATAAAACCAGAAACAAATTAGATGCAGAAAGCAAACCCCAAGTCTACAGTTGCTCCCGAAGTCCACCGCCTCAATTTTGGGATGATTCATTGTCTGTTCAGGTATTCCACAGATGCAGGTACATCAAGTTGATTGTGGAGATTTAATCTGCTGCTCCTGAGGCTGCTGGGATTTCCCTTTCTCTTCTTTGTTCACACAGCTCTTGGGGTTCAGCTTTGGATTTGACCCTGCCTCTGCGTGTAGGTCGCCTGAGGGCATCTGTTCCCCACCCAGGCAGGATGGGATTAAAGTAGCAGCTGATTAGGGGGCTGTGGCTCACTCAGGCCAGGGGGAGGGAGGGGTACAGAATGCGGGGCGAGCCTGCAGTGGCAGAGTCTGGCATGATGTTGCACCAGCCTGAGGTGTGCCGTGTGCTCTCCTGGGGAAGCTGTCCCTGGATCACGGAACCCTGGCAGTGGCGGGCTGCACAGGCTCCCGGGAGGGGCGGTGTGGTTAGTGACCTGTGCTTGCACACTGGTTTCTTGGTGGCGGCGGCAGCAGCCTTAGCATCTCATGCCTGTCTCTGGTGTCTGCACTGATAGCTGTGGCTTGCGTCCATCTCTGGAGCCCATTTAGGCGGTGCTCTGAATCCCCTCTTGTTGTGCACCCTGAAACCATGGTCTCTCGCCTGTTAGGCAGTTCCAGACTTTTTCCTGGACTCCCTCCTGGCTAGCTGTGGTGCACTAGGCCTCTTCAGGCTGTGTTCACGCAGCCAACCCCAGTCCTCTCCCTGGGATCTGACCTCCGAAGCCTGAGCCTCATCCCAGCCCCCACCCGCGCCGGCGGGTGAGCAGAGAAGCCTATCAGGCTGGTGAGTGCTGGTCAGCACTGATCCTCTGTGTGGAAATCTCTCCGCTTTGCCTTCTGCATCCCTGTTGCTGGGATCTCCTCTGTGGCTCCGAAGCTTCCCCCCCACCGCCACCCCCTGTCTCCGCCCGCGAAGGGTCTTCCTAGTGTGTGGAAACTTTTCCTCCTTCACAGCTCCCTCCCAGAGGTGCAGGTCCCGTCCCTATTCTTTTGTCTCTGTTTTTTCTTTTTTCTTTTGCCCTACCCAGGTACATGGGGAGTTTCTTGCCTTTTGGGAAGTCTGAGGTCTTCTGCCAGCGTTCAGTAGGTGTTCTGTAGGAGTTGTTCCACATGTAGATGTATTTTTGATGTATTTGTGGGGAGAAGGTGATCTCCACGTCTTACTCCTCTGCCATCTTGAAGGTCCCCTCTGTAATTGTTCCTTTTTATTTGAGGACTCAGATTGTCGGCACTCATTATGCTGTATAGCCCTCCTTTTTGTCATGTGATTAATCAGAAAAGTTAATTGTACCTTCTTCTCAGCTAGGAAAATGCATTGTTAATATGTTAATGATTTTATTGTCCTGGATTTCTTCTATATAACTAGATATCTGAGTAGAAATTATCAATCAGTTTAACTGAAAATCATGTTCAAAGAAAATATTATGCAACTCTCATCAAATGAGCATCCACTGTTTCTTGCAAAAGTTATAATACTAAAGCTAGGTTTTCATTTGGTCTTGCATAGAAAATACAAAGAGAAACTTAACAGTATTCCAAAATTTTGGTCTGGCAAGTACCATCACGGAAATATTTTCAAGAAAGAGAAATGTTTAAGAAATAAATATTTATCTAGGCGATGTGGTTAGGCATAAATGGTGGGATGGTAGTTACCAGATGGAGCAAGTTATCTGGGTTTTCACATAAGGTGAAAGCATACTATGAAGAAAAATGATTATATAAAGTATGATGTACTCAATAAAAATGGAAATTGGCTTGAATTATACTTCAAGTTGGTCTAATATTGTGATTGATTATATTGAATGTAACAGAACTGAGTCTTATAGACTTAAGGTATTCTAAAGCAGTCTACATGTTGCCGTGGAAACTGCCCCAAATATATTCCTACACTACTTGGGGGCATTTCCATCGTACCGATTGACAAGTGCCTGATAGAGAGACTGTTCAGTCAGTGGCTTACCAGAGTAGTTTTGGACTGGACATCAGAGGAAAAGATATTTACTAATAAGAATATGTATGTTACTTTGCATTTTTCAAATTATTTAAGACACTCGAGTGTGGCATTCTTTACAAAATTTATGAAGTAGGTCAGTATTATGATTGTCCTCTTTATTTATCTGAGAAAACATAAAAAAAACAGAATTGTGTAGCTAGAAAGCATTTTGCAGGTAATGGTCCTCAGGCAAGATTATAATTAAGTCATCAGGAATAAACCATCCTGCATTTTATTCTGAGAAATCTTTAGTTTATTCACAACATCCTAACTGAAAAGAATTTTCCTTAATTATTCAGTCTATATCTTTCCAAGTAAAATTTAGCACATTTGTTAACAACAATAATAATAAATAACAGGACTTCCATGTACTGAGCTCTTTGTATATGCTAAATACTCTGCTAAACTCTTTTCCTACATTATGTTACTGTACTTTTTCTCTTACAGAGTTCTCTGAAGTAGGTGTTGTTACTACCATTTACAGAAGAGAAATCAGACTCAGAGAGAGTAATTAACTTGCCCAAGTTCACTATTAAGTGAAAGAAGCAGAATCTGAAATCAGATCTGTTTGGTTCCTAAGCCTATTGAGTATTTAATCATTTTGCCGTACTTTCTGTTGTCATTTTATATTTGTATCCAATATGAATTTCTTTTGCATAGCACTGTGATAAGCATCATATATATAACATGTTTTGAAGTAGTAGTGGGCTAAAACATAGAAGTGCTGGGGTTAGAGAGCTTTGGGTTCAAACCCAGATGGAAACCAATTTGTAGTTACTGCTCTCTGATTATGAGAAGGACTTCACAAAATTAAATAACAAGGTCAGCCTCAGGGATTAGTATAGGGGCACAGAACAGGTGTTCAATCCATTCTCCCTAACTCTCACACAGAAGAGTTGTTCTCACCTAATCCATTCCTGTCACTTCGAGTAGTAAGCCTACACAAAATGCAAACAAACAGTCATTCATACATTGATTCATTCAACAATGCCTACTGAAGTCTTACTGCTGGACACTGTCCTAGGTGCTGCTGATGTAATACTCAACAGCACAGACCAAGCTCTAGCTCTTCTAGGACCATTTTCCTAAAAACCCTTCAAGGGCTCCACCTTACTTACAGGATAATACTCACATCCTTTATTAGGAACAATTAGTCATTCTTGACTAGGTCTCTGGACTGGAGAGATTTACAATACAGTTTGGAGAACGTGCAGGCAATGGGAAGCCTCGAATGTTGGGAGAAGGTAGGTAGGACATGAGAGAGCCAGAAGGAAGGCAGTAGTCTGAAAGGCTAGGCAGGACCATAGACTGGACTTAAGGAAGTGTGACTTCTGGCTCCAGCTGTGAGCTCTGCGCAAGTTCTCCCTTTCTTTGCCCTGGCTCCCCATACCCCTGCAAGCTCCATGAGGATGGACAGAATTATGGTACCCTCCTCTTGTACCCCTATTGCCTGACCCAGGCCTGCACATAGTAAGAGTTTAATAAATCTTCCAACACAATGGCCCTAAGTATCTGTGGAAATTTAAGTTTCTAAATCCAGTTTGGGTCAGATTTTTCTCTTCTGAAAATGAGGTCATACAGATTCTTGCAACACAAAATGTGGTCCACAGACATGCAGCATTGGCTACACCTTGTTCAAAATGAAGAATCCCAGGTCTCACCCAAAATAACTGACTCAGATGCTGCATTCAAACAAGATCTCCAGGTAATGTATATGGTCATTAATGTCTGAGATGTGCTGGCCCAGACCATTTTTATAACTGATTATAATTTTAAGACAAAATATAAGCAACTCTATAACATTACACTCCAGTAGTGTCCACTATTTTCATAAATGTCAGGGGTCAAATACAAGGCCAGGGCCTCTGTAAGCTGCAACAGGATAGACTCTGAAATCCTGTAAACCTCCTCAGAAATATTGGCACCCAAGAGGGAAGGACTTTATAGCTCCTGACAAAGTTAGGAGGCTGTAGACAGAACATATTGCATTTGTCAACCTGGAAACATTAAAGAAAGTTTGTTCTTTTGTGCAATCATTTAGCAACAAGGTAAGGCTGGCCAGCTAGATTTATTGGGATATTGGATTTTATGTTTCTTGTAACGAATAATATTTTTTACATTGTTTAGGTCTAAATAAATCTGTCTTCTATTTTACATAGCCCTGTGGTATTGCTGCTTACAGATAAAGGGTTCAGGTAGCATAATTTGCTCTGCCCTTGGGACATGCAGTCATACATTAAAACCCAGTCACATGGTGACTACAGCAGAGAATTTCAATGTGCTCTGAAAAGTTTCACAGAAATTGTGAAGGAATAAAGCTCGATGAGAAGATGTGGTTTCTGATCTTGTCTATCTAGTCTGTGCCTGGCAGACACTGATTATCAGCAGAATTCAAACCCAAAGATGATAATTTCAAAGTAAAATGTAAAAGCCCTAAAAACCCCACTTACGATCCAATTCTTGCAACAGCTGTTTTGTGACACCCATGGCTGTATGACCATCAATACCTCCGTGGTTTTGGGGGTTTTTTGGTATATATACAAGAACTGAACCAATAAGCAATAGTGAACATTAAAAAAACATGATCACATTAGAGATTTAAAATTACTTAAAATTTTGCAAAGGAAATCATGACTATTGTGAGGCAAATCAATGTAGACCCTTCTTTGTGCTTATAAAAGAAATAGAAATGTGCTCTCATTTTGAACAGACAGGATAAAATATGTCCATTTGTGTTATAATCTTTATCCGTTAGTCTGCTTTATGATTTGATTTCATGTTTTCATTGTTCCAAAGCAATTTTCCAGATTGAATCTTAAAAGGATTATAAACCACAAAAGTCATTTTAAATTCTACATGGAGTTAATACACCTACTGCAATTCTGTGCATTTGTCTTTTAAATTTTATGAAAAAATTTGTTGACACTTTCCCTTTCACTTGTTTCTTACAATCCATTTTGTGTAAAAATTTGTCAAACACTGATGCCTGTCTTATTTGATATGTTTTAAAATATGCCAGCTAATCAGCATAATCTCAAATGTCAAAAATGCTAGGGCTTCCCTGGTGGCGCAGTGGTTGAGAATCTGCCTGCCAATGCAGGGGATACGGGTTCGAGCCCTGGTCTGGGAGGATCCCACACGCCGCGGAGCAGCTGAGCCCGTGAGCCACAACTACTGAGCCTGCGCGTCTGGAGCCTGTGCTCCGCAACAAGAGAGGCCGCGATAGTGAGAGGCCCGCGCACCGTGATGAAGAGTGGCCCCAACTCGCCGCGAGTAGAGAAAGCCCTCGCACAGAAATGAAGACCCAACACAGCCAAAAATAAAAATAAATTAATTAATTAAAAAAAGTGATATTGAAATTTGTCACTTCTCTCCCAATCCTGCCTTAAAAAAAAAAATGCTAGAGTTTTACATTCTTTTCTGTATTAAAATACTACCCCGAATTGAAATCATTTGGTGATGCAACAGAAATAAATAAAAGCTTAAGTTCAGAAAGCAATCTCTGGAGGTTGTTGGTTTTTTTCTCTCCTAAGTCTCCCTCTGACAAAAGGACGGTTTTGTCTTTCTTTTCCACTCTAGAGTGGGGTCACTGCCGAAAGCACTGGGGAATTTAATGGATCAGTCTTCCTGAACACCTCTGAAAGACAGTCTGTGTTTGAAATGGAAGGGCAAAACCTGAAGAGTAGTGAATTCTTCCATCTGGAGAAATAAGAACAGGTATAATAGTTTTTCAGCAGACCCAGAACATTTAAGCAAGTTGGCTAAGAGGGGCATTAATTTTTTAATTAGAATTTAGCCTTTTCAAAATGAAATGAGTAACCAGTATTTCCCACAATTATTCTCCTTTCCATAATTCAAGTAAAGGAATTCATAACTCAGTTATTCTCCTATTCATAATTCTTACTGTTTGTCTGAGATCCCAGTGTAAGGGTCCAGGCCAGGAATACCTGGGGGATTCAGCAATGTTCAGGAGGTGGGTGGGCTTTCTCAAATAAACAGAGGAGCCTCATGGGAATAACTTCATTGTGAACCTTCATAGGAAGGACTTCACTCCAAGGAAGTTAGAACTGAGGGATACATCACCTCTAAAGACAAATTTTACATGAAATAGTACATGTGCATCATCAAGCTTGTCCTCTTGCCTTTCCAACACCGGCCTCTACCCCTTTCTCTTCTTGGGGTTTACTCCTAAGCTTGAGGAGGAGAAAGCCCCAGAGAGTATGAGGAAGCCCTGCCTCTGGCCCATGGAATGGAGGAGCACATGAATGGGAGCGAGGCATTTTATCCCCTCCAGTGAAGCTGGTATTGGAGGATGGTAAAGTATGAAACAGAGCATTGGCTATGAGTTCAAAGTAGCAGCAAGCTACGTCTTTGTAGTGGCCAAAGGTCCGTGTAGCCAGTGTCAGAGGCAGAGGAGGCCCATAGAGCTTCTGTCTCATTTCAGAGCTATATATTTATGTTTCTTACTTGATAGTGAGATTGTTGAACACAAAGATGTAATCAATTAGCCAAATATTCAACCTGCACTCTGCAGTTCTCAAAGCCAATATCTTGCATGAGGAATAGGTGGGCTAGTCCACTATAGATTCTGTTATAATATATTAACCCTTGGAAAAAAATCTTTCAGGAATAATGTTAGTTTATTTGTGATTTTATTGGCCTTTATTCAGCCTTTGGTTCAAAAGACAGCAACTGGTTTTAGGCATAATGTAGAAACCTGATTATTGATACAATATCTGCATATTAGTTCTGCTGTGAGAGTCAGGGTTGATAATAATCTGCATATAAAACAAAGATTTCCAGTAGAGTAGAATACACTTGTGTTCTGTTCTCCTGCCTTCCCTTCCTTTTAATTTTTAAACACCATGTTTGGATAGATTATTGCAGCCCATGTAAGAGGGTGCACTTCTCTGATCTTGGGAGTAGGTAGTCACTAATTTCCAAATTGATAACTCCAGTTGCCTGACACATGCCAGAAGTGGGCTTTCATCCTTTCTTGGAATAGATGATTCCAATTTTTCCAGCTTCTCTGATGGCCATTTTTCACACTAGTGCTACTAATGGGATCCAAACAAGTCCCAGCATATCACATAACTGGAGTGGCAGTGTTCAGGATATGATTACTCAATAAGTGTTTTTATTTGATAAAGAGTTTCTATCAAATAGGCAAAATCAGACCTTATTTTGTACTTTGAATTTGTACCTACTAATAAACACATTGTTTTTGTCAGATAATAATCCAGTGTCAGGACATACTTCTGCCTTAAAAAAAAAAAAGTTAAAATCAGAGCAGTTGTAAGAGTAACCTTTTTGCTAAGTTTTCACAAAAGATAAGATTTTTCTACAAATATGAGCATGTAGTCCAAATCTTGAATTCACTACTCATTTTCTTATACTCCCACACTATTCCACACATGTTCACAACTTAAATTTGCCCTTTCTCCACAGGTCAGAACTTTGGGCACTCCTTTGTACACCCCTGGTATGGACGGTGAGTAGACCAAAAGTGAGAGTCTGCTAGGGGCATGCAATTGCCTCACAGTTGGTTATGTCTCACTCTGTCACTCTCCACTGCCCAGCTGCCAGTGTGAAAGCTGGCACTGCCAACATCACAGTCCCAGGATTACTGGGAGGCAAGCCTCTGTGCAAGTGGGGAGACGATGAAAAAAGCTGTTCATCTACAATTAGACACTCAGGAGAGCATGTGGTTGGTATCTCCTGCATAGTTAGGAGACCTGAGCTCACTCTGCTTTATAGGCAGACTTCAAGAGGAAGCCAGTTCACTTAATGTAAGAAACTCATTCTTCACCAATTAGCAATGGTCTCATTTTGTTTAACATTTGAGAAAAAGATTGTGAATATTTTTCAGGAAGCACAATCATGTACTACTGAATTTTCACATGAAGAGACATCAATTTGTCCAACTTCCAGAGGTACCATCATGCTCAACCTTTTCCAAAGCTAGATGGCTCTGAAAAAAGTGTCTTAGTATAGGTAGCATTTTAGAGCTAGGATGAGAAGGATCTTAGAGTTTATCTGGCCTTATCACTTATTTTACATCTGAAGAAAGTGAAGTCCATACAGGTTTATATATATATTGATGATCAAATAGATAATTCATGTAGATTGTCTGCCACGCTGTCTAACGTGTTCAACAAATATTAGCTATTACTATATTGGTCTGCAGTTTGCTCTCTCTTTAAATATATATCCATAAGAATATATATCATGAGAGATAAACCCCACGCACATATGGTCACCTTAACATTGATAAAGGAGGCATGAATATACAATGGACAAAAGACAGCCTCTTCAATAAGTGGTGCTGGGAAAACTGGACAGTTGCATGGAAAAGAATTAAATTAGAACACTCTCTAACATTATACACAAACATAAACTCAAAATGGATTAAAGACCTAAATGTAAGGCCAGACACTATCAAACTCTTAGAGGAAAACAGAGGCAGAACACTCTATGACATAAATCACAGCAAGATCCTTTTTGACCCATCTCCTAGAGAAATGGAAATAAAAACAAAAATAAACAAATGGAAACTAATGAAACTTAAAAGCTTTTGCACAGCAAAGGAGTCCATAAACAAGATGAAAAGACAACCCTCAGAATGGGACAAAATATTTGCAAATGAAGCAACTGACAAAGGATTAATCTCCAAAATACACAAGCAGCTCATGCAGCTCAATATCAAAAAAACAAACAACCCAATCCAAAAATGGGCAGAAGACCTAAATAGACATTTCTCCAAAGAAGATATACAGATTGCCAACAAACACATGAAAAGATGCTCAGCATCACTAATCATTAGAGAAATGCAAATCAAAACTACAATGAGGTATCACCTCAAACCGGTCAGAATGGCCATCATCAAAAAATCTACAAACAATAAATGCTGGAGAGGGTGTGGAGAAAAGGGAACCCTCTTGCACTGTTGGTGGGAATGTAAATTGATACAGCCACTACGGAAAACAGTATGGAGGTTCCTTAAAAAACTAAAAATAGAACTACCATACGACCCAGCAATCCCACTACTGGGCATATACCCTGAGAAAACCATAATTCAAAAAGAGTCATGTACCACAATGTTCATTGTAGCTCTATTTACAATAGCCAGGACATGGAAGCAACCTAAGTGTCCATCAACAGATGAATGGATATAGAAGATGTGGCACATATATACAATGGAATATTACTCAGCCATAAAAAGAAACGAAATTGAGTTATTTGTAGTGAGGTAGATGGACCTAGAGTCTGTCATACAGAGTGAAGTAAGTCAGAAAGAGAAAAACAAATACCGTATGCTAACACATATATATGGAATCTTAAAAAAAAAAATGGTTCTGGAGAACCTAGGAGCAGGACAGGAATAAAGACGCAGACGTAGAGAATGGATTTGAGGACACGGGGAGAGAGAAGGGTAAGTTGAGACGAAGTGAGAGAGTGGCATTGACACATATACACTACCAAATGTAAAATAGATAGCTAGTGGGAAGCAAACGCATAGCACAGGGAGATCAGCTCGGTGCTTTGTGACCACCTAGAGGGGTGGGATAGGGAGGGTGGGAGGGAGACGCAAGAGGGAGGGGATATGGGGATATATGTATTCGTATAGCTGATTTACTTTCTTATACAGCAGCAACTAACACAACAATGTAAAGCAATTATACTCCATTAACGATGTTAAAAAAAAAAGAATATATATCATGGAACTTTTTTGGATCTATTTCATTTATTTATATGGATGTATCACCATTTCTTAAGTAGTTCTTAACTGACGAGTATTTAGGTTATTTCTGATGTTTTAAATTTCAAACAATGTGTAATGAACATCCTTAAAGAAGTATCTTTCCATATCCATGTATTATTTCTGTAGGCTAGATACTTAGAAGTGGCATTGCTGAATGTGTGTATTTAAAGTTTAAAAATTATTGCCAAATATTTTTCTAGGGCTGCTCTACTAATTTCTACTCCATCAAGCATGTATAGGAAGATTTCCCCACAACCTTGCTTGCACTGGATATAATCAGTCATTTAAACATTTTTTTTTTCAATCCAGAAGGTTAAAAAAAAGATAATTTGGTTTTGTTTTAATTTGTATTTCTATCATTATTACTGAGATTGAGCCTCTTTCCATGTGTTTGCAGACATTGCATTTTTCTGTGTATTTCCTACCATATCTTTGCTTATTTTTCTATGGGGTGTCCTCTTCTTATTAGTTTGTAGAAGTCATTTATTTATTCAACAAACACTTACTGAGTGTCTTTATGTGCCAGATGTCCTTGCACTGAGGATGTAACAGGGAGCAATCGCTACCATTTACTGAACATCTACTATATACCAAAGACAATGCCCAGTGATTCTCACAAACATGCTATGAACTCAGTACTGTTGCTATCCCCACTAAGCTGTTACACTGAGATGTGGAGAGGCTACATGACTTGTCCAATGTCATGTGGCTTGTAAATGGCAAAGCCAGAGTTTCAACCCAGACTTTGTTAACTCTCTTCAAAATCCTAGGAATTCTGGATGAGGATAGACCCAAGAACTTAACCAGAGGGATGGTGGCCTGAGAGAAAAGCTTCCCGGCAGTAAAGGCCTCAGTTTGAAATTTCTGCTGAGAGCCATTAGGGAGTAATGCTGAGGAGAGTCCAAGTAAGAACATTAACTCTTTGTCAACAAGTGTCACAAATATTTCCTCCCAGTTCTGTTGCTTGAGGGGTTTTGCGGGAATTTTTGGAATATTTTTGGTACAGATGTAAATTAAAAAATTACATTATCATATTTGTCAGATATTTGCTTTCTTAGTTTCTGGATTTTGTTTCTTAGAAGGGTGTCTCCCAAATTCAGATTTAAAAATTTATCTAATTTCATTTTGATACTTTATTACTTTTTTAATGCTTATTTAATTCATATGGCACTTATTTGGGGGCTGACTCTAACTTTATAGATAATGTAAATAAACCTCTTTCTAAGTAGAAATAAGCTGCATCTCATTCACTGCCTTTATTACTTGTAGTCGTTACATTATTTGCTGCTAAAGGATTTCAGGTTGAGAGAAAGGCATTGATAAAAAGTGTCTACCTCAAAGGATTTTGATATTGCAGTTTCTTTGAAAGGATTTTAATGTGTCTTTCTGCAGTTGACACACTACTGAGTACATGTAGAAAAGTCTAGTGATCAGCACTGGGTTGATTTCTTCTTGGAAATGTTGGAAGAGAAAGAATTTGGACTTTGGAATCAGACAAGTTGAGTTTAAATACTGGCTATATTACTTATTGGCCAAATGACTTTTAGCAATTATTTAACCTTTATGAAACTCAGTTTCCTTGCCTGCAAAGATGAGGTGGGGAACATCTACCTTATGAGGTAAAGGTAATTAAGATAATGTGGGGGAAGAAAACCTCAGCTCAGTATTTGGGCAATAATAATAAGGCCCTCAATAAATATTATTTTGGTTATGTTTAGAATGTTGATTGTCATATTAACATGATTCAGAAATATTTGTCTCCTAATCCCCTCAGATGTTTCTGTCCACTAGGCAAGGACATCAGCCATTACACACTTAATCAAATAAATGGTTTCATACACATATTTCTCATTTAATTGATAAAAAAATCAATAACAACTTAAAAGCTCTGGTGCTATAAACAATTAGCATGGTTGACACATATGTAACAAATGTAAGGGAGGAACCCATTGAGGCATCAGCTAAGTGGTGAAGGAAGGAAACAAAGACCTTAGGGAAATAAAACACATTCCAAACCACATTGTTAATTTCTAAAGTAACTCCCAGAGATTCATACAAAAGCTAGATGCAAATGACCATATCCCAGAAATTCAGTAGACTGTACTTAATGGTGAGAGGCTAGATAACCTGTGAACTAAATGGAAATAATCAGAGTAGATTTGAAAAGAAATGGTAGCAGCTTCCACTTTCACCCAACATAGAGTAACAGGGACCAGACTTACCCTCCCATATTAAACAACCAGAAAAGGGACAAAATATATGAAAGAATGATTTGCAAAACACTGGATGGAAGGCAACAAAGGACAGTAATCCTTGAGAGATGGGAAGCAAATAGGTAAGCCCTACGATTGCCCCAGCTTACTGCCGAGAAGGTGCTTCCAGGCTGTGGAGCACTGAGAGGAAACCCAGTTAGATTCCAGTGGCTTCCTAGCGTTGAAGAGATGGAGCTGGGTGTCTAGAGACATCAAGGTGATCAGTGGTCATAGTGTACAAGAGAGAGGAGCGCTGCACAGCGTGGAAATTCCAGAGATCTGGAGATGGTCTGCCTCAGTTGAGGTTTGAGCAGGGCATGCTTGTGCAAAACTGAGTTAAGAGAAAGAAACATTCAAAAAGATTAGAGGTAACAGTGTCCGGCACTCACACAGGGCTGGGAATAGTGTCTGTTCTTACCAGCCAGGTCGGAAAAACCTCAGGATTCATGGAGAACTAAAAACAATACACAGAAAAGTCGTGCCTCAGTAGTGGAAATAAATAGCCCTAAACTGGACTTACTCCAGTTCTGTCTAACAAATCATAAGAGCAAGATCAGAAAGGATCAAACAATTGCTAAATAACTACATTCCAGAGTAAAGCTCAAGTGTTCTTGTAGGCATACAAAAATATCTAGCACTCAAAAAGATAAAATTAATGAGATCTGGCATATATAAAAAATTACCAGGCATGGGGGGAAAAAAAAACTAGAAAGATAATGTCCATAATAAGGAGAAAAATCAATCCACCTAAACTGACACAGATATTAGAATTAGCAGATAAGGACATTAAAACAGGTATAACTCTATTCCATAAGTTCAAAAAGTTAAGATATAACAAAGACCCAAATCAAATTTCTAGAGATTATAACTACAATGTATAAGATGGAAAATATACTGGATGAGGTTATTGGTAGGTTAGACATTGAGGATGAAAGATTAGTGAACTTAAAGACATAGCAATAGAAACTATCCAAAATGAAAACCAGAGAAAAGATAATTTTTTAAAAAATGAGCAGAGCATCATTGATCTATGGAACAACAAGCAGACTGGTATCTGTTTAATTGGAGTCTTGAAGGTGAAGGTAGGAGGACAAAAATATTTGAGGAAATAAGGGTTGGAAATTTTCTAAATTTAATGAAAACTATAAATCCATAGATCCAAGAAGTTCAATGGACCTCAGATACAAGAAACATGAAGCAAATGACACCAAGTCACATCATAACTGCCTGCTCAAAACCAGTGATAAAGAGAAGATATTAAAAGCGGCCAGAGGAAGAAGTTACATTATATAAAGTGGAACAAAGATGAAGATGATAGAGTCCTCATTGGAAACAATGCAAGTGAGAAAAGAGTGGAGCAACATATGCAAAGTACTGAAAGAAAAAAACTATCAACCTAGAATTCTATACTCAGTGAAAATATCTTTAAAAAACAAAGGCAAAATATCATTATTTTCATACAACAAAAAAAAAAAGCTAAAAGTATTCACCAGCAGACATACCCTATAAGAAAATTTAAAGATAAAGTTCAGGCAGAAAGAAAATGATAACAGATGGAAATATAGATGTACAGAAAGGAAGGAAGAACACCAGAAATGGTAATTACATGGGTAAATATATATAATTTATTTCCTTATTATTTAAATGTCTTTAAAAAATAAGTGAGTGCTTAAACAAAAATAATTTCAATATAATGTGTAGCTTATATAAGAAGTAAAGTATGTGACAAACACAGCACAGAGACCAGAAAGGAAGAAATGGAAATGTGCTGCTTAAAGGCTCTTATACCATATGTGAAGTTGTATAATGTCAATTGACAGTAGATGGTGACAAGTTAAAGATGTGTACTATAAACCCTAAAGCAACCACTAAAATAATAAAACAGAGAGTTATAGCTAATAATCTAACTAAGGAGATAAACTGAAATCATAAAACAACTTAAATAATCTACCATAAGGCAGAAAAGAAGGGAAAAGAGAACAAAGAAGAGATGGGAAAAATAGAAAACAAATTACAAGATGATGTATGTAAATCTAATCATAGCAATAATCACATTAAGTGCAAATGACCTAAACACCCCGATTAAAAGGCAAAGATTGTTGGACCTAAATAAATGCTGTCTTACAGGAAACTTACCTTAAATATAAAGATACACATGAGTTAAACTTAAAAGGATGGAAAAAGATATACCAAGATTAAAGCTATATAAAGGAAAGTTGGAATAACTACTATCTATTATACTACTACTATTTTACTATCAAGTGAGGTAGATTTCAGAGCAGCAAAATACTACTTGGAATAAGATCATTTTGTAATTATAAAAGAGATGAATTTATTGAGATGACATAACAATCCTAAACATTAATGAACTTAATAACAGAGCATCAAAATATGTGAAGCAAAAACTGATAGAACTTCAAGGCAAAATAGAAAAGTCCACAGTTATAGTGGACATTTCAATATCCCTCTCCCAGTAACTGATGGAAAAAGATGACAAAGTTTAGCAAGTATTCAAAATATTTGAAAACAGTATTAACCAACTTGACCTGATTGACATTTGTAGAACAGCAGAAAACATATTCAAGTGCACACAGGACATGCAGACCATATTCTGGGTCATAACATAAGTCTCAATACAGTTAAAAATGATCCAAGTTATACAAAGTATGACAGAATATTTCTGGAAACTCCCCCCTCCCAATTTGGAAATTAAATAAAACAGTTCTAAATAACTTATGGGCCAAAGAAGAAATCAAAAGGGGAATTAGGAAGCATTTTGAACTACATAAAAATATATATATATATTTTAATCTATGTAATTCCACTTATGGGGAAATTTATGGCACTAATCATCTATATTATAAAAGAGGAAGTATAAGGTGATGAATATTAAGTAGACTTGTTGTGATCATTTTGCAATGTATACAAATATCAAATCATTATGCTGTAGACCTTAAACTAATACAATGTTATGTATCAATTATATCTCAATTAAGCTGTTAAAAAATAAAGGGATCAACAAAGAGGGGGAAAAAGAGAAAGGGTTTAAATTCAAGGATCAGTGTATGGGGTAAGCTATTTATAGTCTGGATTAGGAAACACAGAAATGAATTTATTTATTAACGAGCCAGATTGTCTCCAGCATCTAAGTAATTCTCTAATAGGAACTTAGGTGTATAGGGTTGAACATTATCTTTTTCTAATCATCAGGGTGCCATTTAGTGACTCTCTAGAAAACCAGCCACAATTGCAGCAATGCACTAACCGCCCAGAGAGGAGCCAGTGACTCCCTGGGGATTCAGCACGGCTCTCAAGAGTCAGAGCATCCGATGTTCGGCCAGAGGTTTCAGCAGCATGCAGAGGGAGTGACATGGAACCCTCAATGTCCTGTCCTAGGGAGAACCTGTCCTAACTAAAAAATATTACCATTTCCCCAGGTTTCCCACCTGTATCCTGGGCCACCTCGAAGCCTGCCCCCTAGGCAGAACTAGCAATAGTGAGGGAAGTGGTGACAGTGGTCATCACTGCTCAGCTTTTACTGAGCACCTGTTCCGTCCCAGTTGCTGTGCACAAAAGCTCAGAGTGCAGCCCCTTCTGAGTAGGTGCAGGACCATAGGTGGCAGCCTCTGCTGTGGCTTCCAAGGCAGAACATACTCCTTATCACAGTTGGCTCTGGGCATTTTGTGAAGCTTTTCTTAGCCAGGTCTTTCTCAAGGTTAAAATATGGAAATGAGTACTAAGCTTATCTCTTTATCTGAATATATCTTACCCATTTAACTTGTCTTTGTGGCTGTTTGTGCGTGTGCATTTTAGATATCATCTACTGAGTTCTTTCATGAGTCAGAACCGTTTTAAAAGCCTAATGTGGATTAACACATTTAATCCACATAAGAACTCTGTGGGATAGTAGTAGTATTATTCTCACTTAAAGATGAGGAAACTAAGGTATAGAGGGGCTAAGTAACTTGTCCAGCTTTTCAGAGTTAGTGAGAAATGATGGAGATAGGATTTGCATCCATGAGCCCACACCCAGTTGATCATAAGACTAATGAAACTGAATGAGGGTGAGGACATAATTGGCTGGGAGCCAACTGACTTTGCCAAGTGAAAAACATTCTGTTTTGTGGTCACAGAGTCCTTAAAATGTTTGCTTCTTGGTGACAAGCCGTATCAAGTGAAAGAAATAGAATGGCTCATTGTAAAGCCATTCTGATGACTTGAAAAATAGCCCTGGGCTCATTGAGTACCAGCAATGCCAGCTCCCCCAGAGGGCCGGAGTAGACTTCCCTCTCATCTCTGCCAAACTTCGCTCCTGGGAGGAGTGGGGGCTGCAGTCAGCGGGAAAAGCAGGCACTGGAGCCCTGGCCAGAGGAGGATTGCCGCCCATTGCCCGAAGCTGTCAGAGAGAAGCGGGACAGGCCTGAGCCTTGTTCTCTGAGACTCTAAGGGAGAAAAACAGAGGAATCCGATTTCCAAGTAAAATAAGAACCAGAAGGAAACACCCCAACATTTCAATAGCGGGTATCTCTAGTTGGTGGTGGTAGCGTTATGATGAATTTTTCTCTTTATAGTTCTTTATTTTCCATATTTTCTACCAAAAATCTACAGTCAATGTTATAACCTTTAAAACAATAAATGGTAGAAGAACATAAGTAAGGATTTTCTGGCAGAGTTGCCAAAGGATAAAATAGCCTAGAAATATCCATAGCAGGACTTAGGAAACACATATACACACAAGCTGTTAACCAGGAAGGATAAAGTTTGAATGGGCCTCATCAGAGGTAGAGAGATTCCTTTCACAGGAGATAATCAAGGATAGGTCAAAGGACCTTCTGATGGAATACAGTAGAGAAGATTCAAGCATCTGCTGGGAAGTCAGTCTAGGACGCTGCTACTCACAACATGGTCCGTGAACTGGCAGCACAGGCAGTTAGACACGTAGAACCTCTGGCCTCCACCCCGAGATGCAAGAATCATCTAAGAAGTATTTAAATGGCTCAAACATGGGCACTTGCTCTTCAGTAGTGCTAGATCAGGGGCTGTGTTTGGGACCCCTGGGCTCAATGACATTTCAGAGCCCTTGCAAGTTAGGGAGTCTGAGCATCTCAGCTTTCCAGCCCCTGGTGGGCATACCCTAAGAGCCAGGTGCTTACTCCTATCACAGATGTCAGAATTCTGCCAGCCCAGCCACCTTGGGCATCCTCTGCTCTTGGGCGTATCTCATGGCTTTGATCCTTACCAGATGGGACATCCAGTCTCCACTCTCCTCATGGTGTTGAGTGGCTTTTCAGCTTGCTCTGCCTCTGTCTTTGCCAGACCCCCACCCATGGGCCTGCTGATGACTTCCCCTTTGCTTCAGCTCCACCTTTAGCCAATCCTGTTGGAGCAGGAGTGAGAGCTATCACCTCAGTCCCAAGGTCTGAAGGAAGGAGGTGTTTAGTTAAGTGTCCCACCTAATTCATGACACTGGAGAGGGTCAGCCTACTGTTCATCAGAGGGTTCTAGGCGTGACCTATGAATGTCTGTGTTGCCCCCCTTAAAGTGCAGTAAGCACTAACCTTCCTTCTTTCATATTGGCCTGTACGACTGTTCTCGTGTCTGGTCCCGAGGTCTGACTGATTCCTCTTCCTTATATACCTCAGAATCTCTCTAGAACCCAAAGGAAATGAACCAGTCATATGTGAGCACCTATACTGTGCTGGAAACTTTGTTATCATACTTAATCTTTACCCTCATATTAAGAAGATGTTACTAATTGCTCTATTTTTCAGATGAGAAAAATGAAGGACTAGAAAGATTAAGGAACATATTCAATACTACACAACAAGAGGCAGAGATTTGATCCCAGAACTGGCTGATCTCAAATTTCTATGTTCATCGCATTGTCCCATCCACCATCCTAAATTCCCAGCTGGCAGCTGGGTGGCCAGAGGACCTGCCAAGTTCTAGCTCCACTGAACTAAAGAATCCTGTGTAACAAGATGGAGACATTTTTGTCTGCCAAAATTCCAAGGCTAGGGGGCCGTGAAAGACAAAGCAACCTGGTGAGGCCATGGGGTCACACATCAGTGCACTGGCTTCAGAGAGCTGCAGAGCATGACAGACTGGGTCTAGTGGAAGAGGAGGGTGGAATGGTTAGGGAACAGGAAGCTGGCAGGTGGTCACACCCTCCATGGAATTTATCATCTATCTCTCCAATTGGAGACAGAAACTCTAGGAAGACAGAAATTTTGTCTGTCTTGTTCACTGCTGTATACATAGCACTTAGAACAATAACTAAAACATAGTAGGTGCTCAATAAATGAATAGATATGATTGCCCCCTGCCCCTTGTCCCAACAAATATTCAATAAAGCTACAAAAATTATGATATACTTTGTGTGATTGGATTTCTTATGAAAATTGATGAGGGACTGGGGTGTTGCACCTTTGGTTTGGTGAGGACCTAAATTGCATAATGGATGCAGGAGTAGAGATAGAGAATAGAAACAAGCCTGGAAATGAATAGCAGTTGTGGTGAGTCCTCACTAATCTCCAACTATGAGCACGGAGATTTGAGGAAAGTTTACCTAAACCTCAGAGTAGAAAAACCCCCAAGTGACTCATGGAAGACCTCGAATAGACAAATGTTCTAGATGACAACTATGTCCTTCCTAATTTTTAAATACCAAAAAACGTCCTTGCCCTGCATGCTTATTGGACCAATACCAAGAGTTTCCAATATGGGGACTAAAAACTGTTTTTTCTTGGGCACTAGGTCTCGGTTTCCCTGTTGTCCCCTCTGGTGTTCATTCTCCAGAAGAGCTAATTTAATACAGTTCCTGCCTAACTCCAGTCCATAGAGTTTTGTATTCAAATCCATGTTGTTCCCTAGTGACCCACATGTCTTGAGTCCAAAATCCAGGACCATGACATGAACCCTCATTTTTCTCTGGCTTTTGTCTTGGCTCTAGCGGCCCTGATGGATGGTCTATCTGCCTCACCTTTTGCTGCCCACAGCCTGATTGCAAAACACTCCTAGGGCTCAGGGGCACAGGCTGCAGACCGCCGCTCAGTGGTCTTCATCTCACGTCATAATCATCACTGCATCAGGCATGTTTTTCCCCAGGCCTATGAGTGGCCCAAGGTTGGTGCTTTCTTTTCATATTCTTCACGCTTTCTGTGCATACACATAGCATGTGCTCAACAAACATGGCTGACCAAGAAGATGTTTGATCACTCTCATTTTTAAAGTCCTGTAGGGCAGCAGTGGTTTTCACATAACTTAACTCTAGGTAGGGGGATCCTGAAGGTCGGGTGAAAGCTCTAATTTCCTTAGTAATGCCTCTGCATAATTTTTGTGCTATCAAGTTTTCTTCTGTACCAAAGATTCCACTTCCACTTAAATTCAGCGAGACCTTAGTAAAAAAACAAGGCATATAGACACACATTCCACACAAGCCTAGAAACATAGTCCATGACTTTGAAAAAAGAAAGAAATCATTATCCTTTTTGTTCTTCTTATATCCTACGTATTAGGTACACAGTGATGATAAGCAATAGCCGTGTTAATGAGAGTAGATGCAAATGACGAAGCATTATGGACCATTATTATGCTATTGTGATTTGCATGATTCTACTGTTGATGCCTAGTAATTAAGAGATTCAAACTCAACTATAAAGTACTGGATATTAAGGGAAAAAAATCACATAGAGGAAAAAGCAACTCGGTTTTAAAATTTTGGCAGGTCTTTGAACAGGTGTGCTTGCTGAGGAGCTATGCACAACTTACATGTGGGTAGCTGCGGGATTCTAGGAAGAGTGGCAAAGTGGTAGAGGGTTTTGGTGATGATAAACTGTAGACTGCATTGAACACTGCTCTTCCCATTGCAGGGACAGAATGGGAGGTTCCTATCTTCAATGTGCATGTCCTCATCCTTTGTCTTTTGGCATCCTGTGACCACTCTGAAATGATCTCATTCCAATTTGCTTTTTCCTTCTAGAATTCCTCCCCTCCCCCACCCCCTTTCCTGCTGTCTCCTTTCCTTTCCTTCATCCTTGAAATACAACTGCTCTCCATGCTGCTATTCTCAGCCCTCTGCTCTTTTCTTTCTATACCTTCCCTCAGAGACCTTATTCACTATCAAGGGGTCAACTACTACTTCTAAGCTGTTAACTCCCAAATCTTTATTTCCTCTCCTAGCTCCTCTTTCCAGGCAAGGGCACATATTGTCTACCTGATTTCATACTTCATTTCCAAATGCTGTGTTACTTAAATCTCAGGATGCTTCAGATTGAACCCTGCCCAAATCAGCTCCTTTCCCCAAAGTCTCTAAGTAAGGCATCACTATTCCCTTAATTCCCAGCTGTCCCTCACCCTCCATATCTAATCAGTCCTCCAGTAACACGCCCTTGATCTTCGCAATTCTCTCATCTATCCCGCATATCCATGCCCATTTGCCACTGCCAGAGTTCAGGATCTTATCCTTATTTGGACTATTCAAATAGTCTCCTATTTAACCTCCCTGCCCTTAATCTCATACTGCCCCATTCCATCCTAAAATTTGCTGTCAAATTAACTTTTTTCAAATTCCACTGGGATTCATCTCCTTACTCAAAAATCTTATGGCTCCTCATTATCCATTGACTAAGGAACAACTCATACAATCCTTCACTAAACAAATATTTATTGAGTACCTACTGCATGCCAGGCACTTGCACAGTGCTGAGGATTCAGCAGTGAGCAAGATAGAAAAGATTCCTGTTTTCAAGGCTTTTGCCTTCTATTAAGAAGATAGGCAGTAAACAAGTAAGCAAATGAACAAGATAATTTAGTGCTATGAAAGAAATGAAATGCAGTAATAGGTAGACTGAGTTGCTGGGTAACAAGGGAATTGCTTTAACAAGTTGGTCAAGGTGAAACTTTTGGAAGAAATGACTTTGTTTGCAGACCTGAATAATGAGCAGGACCTGATCATCTGGAGATCTAGGAAGAACATTCTAAGTAGAGAGAACAGTAAGTGCAAAGGCCCTGAGGAGGGAAGGGAATTATTCGTCATTCTTGGCCCTCTATCATGTTGACCCAAGTTAGCTTTTCACTGTAATCTCATGTAACTCGTCCACACAATACTCAGGTTCCAGCAATATTATTTACCCTACTTTTCTCCAAACATAACTTTGCATTCCTACCCCATGTTTTTCTCCATTTTCCCCCTTTCATATGGAAAGCCCTCCTCTTTCCTATCTATGACTGTTTAAATCCAGCAAATCCTGGTTCAGAGGTCACCCCTTCTGCAAAAGCATCACAGATCACTCACAGCAGAAGTCTACATTTTTTCCTCACTGAAATCTGATTGCATATGTTGGAACCTCTCATGTCTTACTTGCTATATCCAGATAGTTCTATAGGGGGCTGCCTTACCAGAAAAGGTATTATAATTTGAAATATGTAAGTCAAATCAGAACTTTCTCATGGAGATTGTGTCATGATGATGGTTATACTCCCATTTAAGGACCTGATCGCTGGTAAACAAGGAAATGTTCCAAAACAATAAATTTAAGGAACTCTGATAAATCCATATTCTATATCAGAGCTACTCAAACTTTATTTTTAAGCTCCCCAATGATATATACCTGAATTTTCCACTATATAAAGCATAAAGGCAGAGCTGGTCGGGTCGAATCAGGGAAAGGAGATCCCGGAGTCTCCCTGCTCAGCTTCTTTGCCTCTGAAAGGAACAGATCCTCCATCTCCACCCCTCACCTCTATCCAGTGAGCCCCTGAGACCTCTGTGGAACACTAGGGCTTCCAGGACATGATTCAATAATGCACAGTCTTACCCAACATAAAGCATATGTAAATCAATTCAATTAATCTCATATTTTAAATTTCTTCAGAAGAACTCTAATGGAGGCTTTGAGGAAGCCCATTGCTATAGGCTTACAGAAAAGAGCTAGCCAGAGTATTTATAGGACAGAGTTTCTGAGGTCCTATCTGCATTCACCTTTGTTTAGTCAATTCCTCTTTTTCCTTTGAGTCTCAAATTCAGTGCCATTTATTCCTGAAAACTTCCCCTGATGCCAAGCCTGGGTTAGATTCCTCTGATACGGGTTTGTACATCACCCTGCACTTTCCTAACTGCAGTTCCCTATTGTGACTGCTTGTTACACTGTAACTGTAGCAGTAGCCCCTCGAGTGTTTTTTTTTTTCTTTTCTTTTTTTGTGCTTCACAAACATAATTTTTTATTTGCTATGTGGAATAAAGACTAGGGAAGGGAGACACAAAAGTTAGAGACACCAGTTAAGAAGGTACTGTATTACAAGGGTACAAAATAATAGGAAAGGGCAATTACAGAGGTAGTTAGGAGAGAAAGCCAATTTAGGAAATTGTGTTTCTTTCTAACTGATAGACTTCCAAGAATTTTTTGTTTTTAACATCTTTATTGGAGTATAATTGCTTTACAATGGTGTGTTCGTTGCTGCTGTATAACAAAGTGAATCAGCTATACGTACACATATATTCCCATGTCCCCTCCCTCTTGCGTCTCCCTCCCATGCTCCCTATCCCACCCCTCTAGGTGGTCACAAAGCACCGAGTTGATCTCCCTGTGCTATGCAGCTGCTTCCCACTAGCTATCTATTTTACATTTGGTAGTGTATATATGTCCATGCCACTATCTCACTTTGTCCCAGCTTACCCTTCCCCCTCCCCGTGTCCTCAAGCCTATTCTCTATGCCTGCGCCTTTATTCCTGTCCTGACCCTAGGTTCATCAGAAGCTTTTTTTCCCTTTTTTAGATTCCATATATATGTGTTGGCATATGGTATTTGTTTTTCTCTTTCTGACTTACTTCACTCTGTATGACAGACTCTAGGTCCATCCAACTCACTACAAATAGTTCAATTTCATTTCTTCTTGGCTGAGTAATATTCCATTGTATATATGTGCCACATCTTCTTTATCCATTCATCTGTCGATGGACACTTAGGTTGCTTCCATGTCATGGCTATTGTAAATAGTGCTGCAATGAACATTGTGGTACATAACTCTTTTTGAATTATGGTTTTCTCAGGGTATATGCCCAGTAGTGGGATTGCTGGGTCATATGGTAGTTCTATTTGTAGTTTTTTAAGGAACCTCCATACTGTCCTCCATAGTGGTTGTTTCAATTTACATTCCCACCAACAGTGCAAGAGGGTTCCCTTTTCTCCACACCCTCTCCAGCATTTATTGTTTCTAGATTTTTTTATGATGGCCATTCTGACCAGTGTGAGGTGATAACTCACTGTAGTTTTGATTTGCATTTCTCTAATGATTAGTGATGTTGAACATCCTTTCATGCATTTGTTGGCAATCTGTATATCTTCTTTGGAGAAATGTCTATTTGGGTCTTCTGCTCATTTTTGGATTGGGTTGTTTGTTTTTTTGATATTGAGCTGCATGAGCTGCTTGTAAATTTTGGAGATTAATCCTTTGTCAGTTGCTTTGTTTGCAAATATTTTCTCCCATTCTGAGAGTTGCCTTTTCGCCTTGTTTATGGTTTCCTTTGCTGTGCAAAAGCTTTGAAGTTTCATTAGTTTCCATTTGTTTATTTTTGTTTGTATTTCCATTTCTCTAGGAGATGGGTCAAAAAGGATCTTGCTGTGATTTATGTCATAGAGTGTTCTGTTCTCTGTTTTCCTCTAAGACTTTTATAGTGTCTGGCCTTACATTTAAGTCTTTAATCCATTTGGAGTTTATGTTTCTGTATGATGTTAGGGAGTGTTCTAATTTTATTCTTTTATGTGTATGTGTCCAGTTTGACCAGCACCACTTATTGAAGAGGCTGTCTTTTCTCCACTGTATGTTCTTGCCTCCTTTGTCGTAAATTAGGTGACCATATGTGCGTGGGTTTATCTCTGGGCATTCTACCCTGTACCATTGATCTATATTTCTCTTTTTGTGCCAGTACCATACTGTCTTGATTACTGGAGCTTTGTGGTATAGTTTGAAGTCGGGGGCCTGATTCCGCCAACTTGGTTTTTCTTTCTCAAGATTGCTTTGGCTATTCAGGGTCTTTTGTGTTTCCATACAAATTGTGAAATTTTTCTTTTAGTTCTGTGAAAAATACCATTGGTAGTTTGATAGGGATTGCATTGAATCTGTAGATTGCTTTGTGTAGTATAGTCATTTTCACAATGGTGATTCTTCCAATCCAAGAACATGGTATATGTCTCCATCTGTTTGTATCATGTTTAATTTCTTACATCAGTGTCTTATAGTTTTCTGCATACAGATCTTTTGTCTCCTTAGGTAGGTTTGTTCCTAGGTATTTTATTCTTTATGTTGCAATGGTAAAAGGGAGTGTTTCCTTAATTTCTCTTTCAGATTTTTCATCATTAGTGTATAGGAATGCAAGAGATTTCTGTGCATTAATTTTGTATCCTGCAACTTTACCAAATTCATTGATTAGCTCTAGTAGTTTTCTGGTAGCATCTTTAGGATTCTCTATGTATAGTATCATGTCATCTGCAAACAGTGACAGTTTTACTTCTTATTATCTGATTTGGATTCCTTTAATTGTTTTTCTTCTCTGATTGCTGTGGCTAAAACTTCCAAAACTATGTTGAATTATAGCGGTGAGAGTGGGCAACCTTGTCTTGTTCCTGATCTTAGTGGAAATGGTTTCAGTTTTTCCCCATTGAGAATGATGCTGGCTGTGGGTTTGTCATATATGGCCTTTATTATGTTGAGGTGGGTTCCCTCTATGCCTACTTTCTGGAGGGTTTTTATCATATATGGGTGCTGCATTTTGTCAAAAGCTTTTTCTGCACCTATTGAGATTATCATATGGATTTTATCCTTCAATTTATTAATATGGTGTATCACATCAATTAATTTGCATATATTGAAGAATCCTTGCATTCCTGGGATAAACCCCACTTGATCATGGTGTATGATCTTTTTAATATGCTGTTGGATTCTGTTTCTTAGTATTTTGTTGAGGATTTTTGTATCTATGTTCATCAGTGATATTAGCCTGTAGTTTTCTTTTTTTGTAGTATCTTTGTCTAGTTTTGGTATCAGGGTGATGGTGGCCTTATAGGATGAGTTTAAGAGTGTTCCTCCCTCTACTGTTTGAGAAGGATAGGTGTTAGCTCTTCTCTAAATTCTTGATAGAATTCGCCTGTGAAGCCATCTGGTCCTGGGCTTTTGTTTGTTGGAAGACTTTTAATCACCATTTCAATTTCAGTGCTTGTGATTGGTCTGTTTATATTTTCTATTTCTTCCTGGCTCCGTCTTGGAACATTGTGCTTTCCTAAGAATTTGTCCATTTCTTCCAGGTTGTCCATCTTATTGGCATATAGTTGCTTGTAGTAATCTCTCATGATACTTTGTATTTCTGCAGTGTCAGTTGTTAATTCTCTTTTTTCATTTCTAATTCTGTTGATTTGAGTCTTTTTCCTTTTTTTTCTTGATGAATCTGGCTAATGCTTTATCAATTTTGTTTATCTTCTCAAAGAAGCAGCTTTTAGTTTTACTGATCTTTGCTACTGTTTCCTTCATTTCTTTTTCATTTATATCTGATCTGATCTTTATGATTTCATTCCTTCTGCTAACTTTGGGGTTTTTTTGTTCTTCTTTCTCTAATTGCTTTAGGTGTAAGGTTAGGTTGTTTATTTGAGATGTTTCTTGTTTCTTGAGGTAGGACTGTATTGCTATAAACTTCCCTCTTTTAACTGCTTTTGCTGCATCCCATAGGTTTTGTGTCATCATGTTTTCATTGTCATTCGTTTCTAGGTATTTTTTGATTTCCTCTTTGATTTCTTCAGTGATTTCTTGGTTTTTTAGTAGTGCATTGTTTAGCCTCCACGTGTTTGTATTTTTTACAGTGTTTTTCCTGTAATTGATATCTAGTCTCATATTGTTGTGGTTGGAAAAGATACTTGACACGATTTCAATACTCTTACATTTACCAAGGCTGGATTTGTGACCCAAGATATGATCTATCCTGGAGAATGTTCCATGAGCACTTAAGAAGAAAGTGTATTCTGTTGTTTTTGGATGGAATGTCCTATAAATATCAATTAGGTCCCTCTTGTTTAATGTGTCATTTAAAGCTTGTGTTTCCTTATTTATTTTCATTTTGGATGATCTGTTCATTGGTGAAAATGGGGTAGTAAAGTCCCCTACTATTATTGTGTTACTGTTGATTTCCCCTTATATGGCTGTTAGCATTTGCCTTATGTATTGAGGTGCTCCTATGTTGGGTGCATAAATATTTACAATTGTTATATCTTCTTCTTGGATTCAACTCTTGATCATTATGTAGTGTCCTTCTTTGTCGCTTATAATAGTCTTTATTTTAAAGTCTATTTTGTCTGATATGAGAATTGTTACTCCAGCTTTCTTTTGATCCATTTGCATGGAATATCTTTTTCCATCCACTCACTTTTAGTCTGTATGTGTCCCTAGGTCTGAAATGTGTCTCTTGTAGACAGCATATGTACGGGTCTTGTTTTTGTATCCATTCAGCCAGTCTATGTCTTTTGATTGGAGGATTTAATCCATTTACATTTAAGGTAATTATTGGTATGTATGTTTCTATTACCAATTTCTTAATTGTTTTGAGTCAGTCTGTTTTTGTAGGTCTTTTCCTTCTCTTGTGTTTCCTGCCCAGAGAACTTCCTTTAGCATTTGTTGTAAAGCTGATTTGGTGGTGCTGAATTCTCTTAACTTTTGCTTCTTTGTAAAGTTTTAATTTCTCCGTCCAATCTGAATGAGATCCTTGCTGGGTAGAGTAATCTTGGTTGTAGGTTTTTCCCTTTCATCTCTTTAAATATGTCCTGTCACTCCCTTCTGGCTTGTAGAGTTTCTGCTGAAAGATTGGCTCTTAACCTTATGGGGATTCCCTTGTATGTTATTTGTTGCTTTTCCCTTGCTGCTTTTAATATATTTCTCTGTATTTAATTTTTGATAGTTTGATTAATATGTGTCTTGGCATGTTGCTCCTTGTATTTATCCTGTATGGGACTCTCTGAGCTTCCTGGACTTGATTGACTACCTCCTTTCCCATATTAGGGAAGTTTTCAACCATAATCTCTTCAAGTATTTTCTCAGACCCTTTCTTTTTCTCTTCTTCTTCTGGGACCCCTATAATGCGAATGTTGGTGTGTTTAATGTCCCAGAGGTCTCTGAGACTGTCCTCAATTCTTTTCATTCTTTTTTCTGCTCTGTGGTAGTTATTTCCACTATTTTATCTTCTAGGTCACTTATCCATTCTTCTTCCTCAGTTATTCTGCTATTGATCCCTTCTAGATAATTTTTAATTTCATTTATTGTATTGTTCATCACTGTTTGTTTGCTCTTTAGTTCTTCTAGGTCCTTGTTAAACGTTTCTTGTATTTTCTCCATTCTATTTCCAAGATTTTGGATCATCTTTACTATCATTACTCGGATTTCTTTTTCAGGTAGACTGCCTATTTCCTCTTCATTTGTTTGGTCTGGTGGGTTTTTACCTTGCTCCTTCACCTGCTGCATATTTCTTTGTCTTCTCATTTTGTTTACCTTACTGTGTTTGAGGTCTCATTTTCGCAGGCTGCAGGTTTGTAGCTCCCGTTGTTTTTTGTGTCTGCCCCCAGTAGGTGAGGTTGGTTCAGTGGCTTGTGTGGGTCCCCTGGTGGAGGGGACTGGTTCCTGTGTTCTGGTGGGTGGGGCTGTATCTTGTCTTTCAGGTGGGCAGGGCCATGTCCAGTGGTGTGTTTTGAGTTGTCTGTGAACTTAATATGATTGTAGGCAGCCTCTCTGCTAATGGGTGCGGTTGTGTTCCTGTCTTGCTCATTGATTGGCATGGGGCATCCAGCACTGGAGCTTGCTGGCCGTTGGGTGGAGCTCGGTCTTAGCGTTGAGACAGAGATCTCTGGGAGAGCTCTCGCTGATTGATATTGCATGGGGCTGGGAGGTCTCTGGTGGTCCAATGTCCTGAACTCAGCTCTCCCCTCTCAGAGGCTCAGGTCTGACACCAGGCTGGAGCACCAAGACCCTGTCAGCCACATGGCAGGTAGGAGACAGGTAAATATGCAAGTATCTCAATGGCTTCTTACGTGACGGGGAAGATGTGATCCATGAAGGGAACCAACTCAAGCCTCATAGCTTCTTTTTAGCCAAAATTAGTCTTCCAGTTTCTTCCTTTTACAGTTAATTGAAATTTTTTGCAGTGGGGTAGGCAAAAAATGTTTAAGTCTCTCTTGACTCTTCCTATCTCTCACACTTAGTTCTGGGATATTGAATCAGGCAGTTAACTTCTCTGTGCCTCAGATTTCCTTTCGTGCAGCACGTCCTCACCTCAGAGGCCCAGTCAGGTGCGAGGGAAGGGCTGTTGCTCACAGGCTGTGCCCCCTCCAGTGTTTTGTGAGCTCCATGTGAGCAGCAACTGTACTCATCTGTTCACCCCCTTAGTCCCAGTGCCACCAATGCACGGCACAAGTTCGATGCTCTGGTATCTGTTGGATGGATGGATGAATGAACATAGGCAAGGAGCAATACAGGACAGGAGAAGACAAGGAATAGGGCCTTACCAGCCAGTGCCCACCTGCAGGCACCCTGCTGCCATGTAGACGGTGAGCAACCTCCTGTATTAAGGAGTGTTGTTGAGTGCCCTTCATACCTGTTTTTCTTCCCTTCTAAACTGTAAGCTTATTGGGAGGCTCCAACCACAGTTTATATCCAAACCCCTTTAGAGAACATTTAATGTTTGCTGCCTAGTATTCATCTCCTTTTAACAGTTACTTTTGGCAAGTACTCCTGGCACCCCTCATCCAGCTGCTGTCAATGCACTGACCACACTGCCAGTTCCAGGGTGGGTCCTAATTGCTTTAAGCCAATCAGCATATTCTGTTCCCAGCAGCCCACAGTGATTGGCTTGAGAAGATGCACATAATCCAATTAGAGTCAGTGAGCTGTCAGCAGCTTTTAGCTGGGGATTCTCGGAAGGAAGAGCTCAGCAGAGAAGTTATAAGTACAAAACTTAGCTCCAGACTGGGTCGGAGTCCTGCTCGCATGGCTGTGTAGCTGAAAAACCTTAAAAGTTAATAAGTTAATAGTACTTAACCTCTTTGTGTCTTGGTTTCTTCATGTGTAAAATACATATAATGAGATTTTATATAGTAAAACCTTCCCACTATATCAATCTCTATCCCCATTGCTTAGAAAGGCACCTGAGATGGATATTAACTACCTTGTTTGTAGTGAATATTTTACAATGTATACATATGTCAAATCATCATATTGTACACCTTAAATATATACAAAGAGGAAAAAAGAAAAGAAACGCACCTAACACACAGATCAATAGAGAGTAGATGTCATTGTTTTCACTGTTGTCATTTTTGTTATTATTCCACAGGTTATGGCAGTGTGTAGATGTGCGGCTTTGGGCTGCAGCCATCAAACCAAGTGGTCTGCTACCCTCTGTTAGTCAGTTTTGCTTGTGCCATATCATTTAACCTTCATTATGACCTTTAAGATAGGCATCTATGATAGGTTTATCCCCTTTGTAAGGAAACTGATGCTTAGAGGGATTAAGTGATTTGCCCAAGGCCTAGAGCTAGTTAGGGGTGGATTTGAACCCTCCACCTTCTGACACAAAGACCTGTTTTCTTTCTACCACATCCTTTACCTCTCCCCAAGGGAGGAAGAATAGATTGGGCTTCAAAGGATTAGTGCTCCATATTTAGGTACTTGAAAAAAACATGAAGTGAAATTCAGCCCTTCCTGATTTTCATATCTCCTCAGTACCATGTAGTAAGACTCTATCCCAGGGACAAGTGCTAGTTAGCAACCAAATGTTTAGAGAATCAATAATCTAATTTTTAAAAAGGGAACCAATTCTATACTTACATTTTTAGGCTGTAGATCTCAATTTTTTAGAGCTACTTTAACCTGGCTGAACATTAAAAATATAAAAGATCATGAAATTGGTGTGCAGAGGTTTTTTTCCTTTCTTTTTCCCTTTCCTACTTTTTAACCTCAGGCTCTAGATGGGTTGCAATCCTAATTAGGAAATGATTTCCTTTCAGTTAATTGTAGATGGCCACATTCATACTACAGCTATAATCCACAGCTCAATATATGTACCTTGGTGAATTGTGATTGTCCTGTTTTTAATAGTTATTTCCCTCCTGCTGTCTGTAGAATTAACCTTTTGTGAATCCACTTATAAACTGTTAGCAAGAAATTTTAATTGTGAAGAAAATTATATGCATTCTGGCCTACTTCCTGACACCCACTCTGCACATACAGTTCTCTACATGGTGATGTAGGGCCCTCACTTGAGCTCAAAGCTCTCACCCACACAGTGGGTTGAAGGCTGCTAGTGATAAGAAGGGAAATTTGTGGTAATTCTAACCCTCCTGTGAAAGATCTCCAGGATTTCTGCCACTACTGTTTTGCAATTCATTATTCCTGATGTCACTGTAA
Organism: Balaenoptera acutorostrata; assembly: GCF_949987535.1. Lineage (NCBI taxonomy): Eukaryota > Metazoa > Chordata > Mammalia > Artiodactyla > Balaenopteridae > Balaenoptera > Balaenoptera acutorostrata. Next base: position 93,445,625 of record NC_080065.1, read on the forward strand.
TGTTTCATTTTTGCAAAAGCAGAAGTTGCGAAACATTCATTCATTGCTAGTATAAGTTCTTTACCCCATGATATCCCTAGTAAAGATTAATTTAAAGTTGCTTTCTGAAATGCAAATGTCATGAAAGAAAACATAAAGATAATTTTTACAGTAATAACTTATAAAATGGAGTATTGGGGCTTCCCTGGTGGTGCAGTGGTTAAGAATCCGCCTGCCAATGCAGGGGACACAGGTTCGAGCCCTGGTCTGGGAAGATCCCACATGCCGCAGAGCAAGTAAGCCCGTGCACCATAACTACTGAGCCTGGGCTCTAGAGCCCGCAAGCCACAACTACTGAAGTTCGTGTGCCTAGAGCCCATGCTCTGCAACAAGAGAAGCCACTGCAATAAGAAGCCTGCACATCACAACAAAGAGTAGCCCCCGCTCGCCACAACTAGAGAAAGTCTGTGCACAGCAACGAAGACCCAACGCAGCCCAAAAATAAATAAATAAATAAAATAAATTTATTTTAAAAAAATGGAGTACTGATAGGTGCAATTTTTCAAGAATGTCTATATAATTCTCTCAGTACACCCTTTCTAATTACATTTGATCTATGTAATAGATAATTAATTTTATCTATGCTTGCAGTTTGAAAGAATTAATTTTGTATAAAAAGGCAACAGGAAAGGAAGAACCCTGTCACTGAAGTCACTTTGGGACATTTCTTTGGAGATAAATTGGATAATACTTTTAGCAACCAGTTAACATATACTTTTTTGCCATAATGAGAATTCTTACTTATTCTGGTGGCAAGCCAGTGAAGGTTTACCAGGCAGGGTTTGTGGAAATAGAAGCTTCCTAGAGAGGGTTCATGGGACACTTTATACCATTTCCTCACATAGAGTTTAGGACAAAGAATGTCACTTCACAGTGAAGCCTGGGGAAGAGGGAGACCTGAGGAATTGTAGGCCTTCTCCCTTCTCTGAGGCTTATGCTTGAGGGGTTGCACACTGGATGAACCATCATGTTTAGGATGAAATTCCAACACAAATAAAAAGTGGTATGGTTCTAGCATAATCTGCTATGTTTGTTCACTGAAAGCCAGCTTGTTGTGCAACCTGTACAGAAAGGTTTTGGGCCATACATCAGAAAAGGCAACCAAAGGTCAATTTGTTAAGCCATGTTCCCTGTGCTCCATGAGCATCCCTGATCAGGCCAACTTCTCTCTCTGTCACACACCTTACACTTAACGTATGTCCACATCTCTGTAACCTGGGCCTTCCACCTCGTCCAAGGAAGGGAGCAGGTAGGAGAGTCAGGTGGCCTTCTTTACTGGCCAGGGCAAGCCAGTGATCCTTCATGGCTTGCCCTGACTTCCTCCATCTCCCACTCTGGAAGAACTGAGTGTCTCTACAGACCAAGGGTGGGGTGTGGGAAGATAATAGAGTGGCATATCCCTAGGCAAATGTTACCAAGAATCCTTAAATTCAAGTAATATAGTCTTTACCTTAGATTCAAGTAATATAATCTACTGGACAGAATCCAAAGTGTGGTGAGTGTCTCTAGTCTGGCCAGCTTGTTCCCATGCCTCATCTATAGGCATGGGGATACATTTCTAGCCTTTTGGGGAGCTGCACTTGTCTACCCTATCAATAGTTGGCAGATTCTCCATGTAGCCCCTCCTCTACATTCTTTTAACCCCTTCTCCACCCCATCCCAAGCATCTGACTCCTCTCCTATTTCATTTTTTGGCATAGGGTCTAGTCAGTCTCAACACCAGATAGAGTGGAGGGGGATGCATAGGATCCGAAGCCTGGAGAGGGCGTGGGTCATCAAGTGGTCTGACCCAAGGCTGAAATATCTTTCTAAAAATCTTCCTTTTCACACTGTGAAGGTTATAAAGACTTTTTTTTCATCCACTCCCAGGCTGTTTTAGCCCAACTGTATATATCTCTGTACATGTCCAATTAACAGTGACCATCTTTGCATGTTTCCGCTGCTATCCTGTAAGTGTTCCTATCTATTTTCATTTGTAACTGTCTCATTTTCTTGCCTATGTATTTTATTCCTTCCATTAAATTTCACACTCCTAAAAGGAAGGGGGCCATACCTTCTATTTCATTTTAATTCCCTAAGGTCTCTACAAACAGAGCTTAATGGATGCTCTTGGCTACCTGATATGCCTTAACAAATAGCTTTGATTCTGCTGGTGCCCTGGGCTTTTCACAGGAAGCTTGTCACATGAAGGTGCCCCTTTTGACCTTGAGCAAAGCTCTAAATCCTAGGCAGCTGTGTGTTTTCCTTTCATCATAAAATTGCTGCCAAGGAGTTGTGGCCCAACACGGACTCAGGAATCAGACCTCAAGTTTGACCCCACTGTCGATATTGAGGACAAGGGTGACTGCAAGTCACACACTGGACACTGGTTTTCTAGCTCTAGGGAAATCGTGTGGAATGAATAGTTCTGCTGACATAGATTCAACCACTCTCTTCCTCTGAAAAGAGAACAGTTTGCCTGACAGGCTCGTAATGAAATTCTTTTTGTCCCTTTCTTGTATTCTAAAAAATAAAAACAAGGCCATCCACAGAATAATGATATCAAAATAATACTAGGCTTGTGAATGAGCATAATGAATGCAGAGAAAATTACGGGCAATTAAGGCTGAAACATTGTCCCTGTCTTTCTAGGCACAGCAACGCCTTTCCCAAACTGTTTTCTTCCTCTTCCATCCTGCCCAGGTTTTTTGAGGACATTTAGACATTTGGTCATTTTAGCCTTTGTTATGATTTTTCCTTGTTGTTTGTTGAGGAATTTGTTGTTTGCTCTTTTGGTGTTAAGACTTCTTTCATGTACTCGGATTTTCAAGGAGGATGTGAATGATCCCATGGAGGACAACGTTTCAAAAGCTCCTAAACTGACAGATAATGATGACTTTGGGTGAGCCAGTAAACAAAGAGAACAAAAATTAAGCCCAGGATCTGAGGAAGATTGGCATTTAAAGCTCAGTACAGAAACCCGAGGTCATTCATTCAGGCACTCAGAAACCCAGCATGGGTTATGACCAGTGCCAAATGATGAGGACCTCAGGTCAAGATACAAATGGCATCATGTTTGATGATGGGGATGTTGGATAGGATGCTTTTATTTTGACTGATTATACTTTGATACCAAAGTGGTAAATGATGGCCTTTATTGGTTATCACATAAGTGCAGTCTAAGAAAGCTGGAGATAGTGTTCCTGTAACTCTGACTTTGTCTTCAGATTAGTCTCTTGAGCTTTATTAGCTGTTAATCTAGTGAAAAGTGATGGATACCCAAAGTTTTAATTTTCTTATTTGTTTAGAAGAGCACTGCTTTCTCTCTACACCTCACTTCCAAATTCTCCTTTTCATTTCATTGTAATTAACTCTCCCTTGCTTATGTACAATCTTAAAAGGAAATTCCACATATATTTATGAGAATCAGTTCTCCCAGTAAGGAGGAAATTCAGTCTTACTCTATGTTATTCCAGGCCAGAGAGAAGGATTCGCTTTAAACACTAACTTTGAATCTACTTTAAACCTCATTGCTCTTTTTTTCAATGTATGCTGATACTCCTCAACCTATCTTGAATTATCTTTTTGTTTCTATGCCTTTACCTGCTTTGACATGAAGACCCATGCTTTTTATTTCTTTTGATGCCCCTAATGTTTGAAATCATGCTGAGAATCTTTACAGTTTAATAAACAGAGAAGTACGATGTATTTACCTTATACCTGTAGCTACTCAGGTCTGTCTCACAAAGAAAATTAATTCACCTCTAAAGTTCAGGGCTTCCCAACTGCTTCAAAGTCATGCACTTGTATGCACTGATGTGAATATATATGTATACATACAGGGCTTAAGAAATGGAGTCCCCTCTGTGCTGCTGCAGCTGGGATCTGGGACTAGTGAAAAAGCAGCTGGGAATTCTTTCCAACTCATAATGGGCTGTACTCCAAGTTTCAACCATCACACTGCTTGTTTTAAAACACTTATTCAACTTCCAGGGAACATACAAATTCCTGTAGGGGGTAGTGGGGAAAGAAGAAGGTACAATCCTGCCAAGGTCTAGAGGGCATGAGCCACCTTCTCCTGACAGATGAGTAAAAGCAGAGGAAAGGGTCAGGTACTTTCTTCATTTGTCCTGCAATTACCCTCTGGTAGTAGCTGAAGTCAGTACCAAAATTTGATTGAAAGTAAAGCGGGGGAAAAAGTACAGTGGCCCTCCATATCTTCAGGCTCCATATCTTTGGGGTCAACCAAACGAGGATTGAAAATACTAAAAAAAAAAGTTCCAGAAAGTTCCAAAAAGCAAAACTTGAATTTGCCGTATGCCAGCAACTATTTACATAGCAGTTACATTGCATTTACAACTATTTACATAGCATTTACATTTTTTTAGGTATTATAAATAATCTAAAGATGATTTAAAGTATACAGGAGGATGTGCATAGGTTATAAGTAAATACTATGTCATTTTATACAAGGGATATCAAAACCCTCAGATTTATGTATCTGAGGGGGTCCTGGAACCAATCCCCTATGGATACCGAGGAACCACTGTAAAGATGGTTGAAAGAAAGTTAGTTTTGATTATTTGATATTAATAAAGACATCCCTTATCTTTTCCACTGCATTCCCATTGCAAAGATGAGTCATCCAAGAAAGGACAGTTAAGTTCGTTTGAAAAGTTCCCTTCTAAGGAAACAGAAATTTCAAAGACATGAGAGTAAGCAAATCCCATGTTTAAATTGAAGGACCAAATGTAAGGCTTTTGCACTAACTCCTATTCTTAGGAATGCAAGATATTCTCAGTATAGCAAAGGACTCATCCACAAAATGTTCTTCCCCTCCCTAATATAGTTGGTTTAATTTTAAAGGTAGATGTCAGAAAGGGTTTATGAATGTTAATTTTTGCTCTGGGTACTACAGCTTTTACCTGCCGAGGTTTCTCTTCTTTTCTGGCCATGCCTAGAGTCACTGGTCAGGCATACACTCACCAGCTTTTTAGGGAACAGCAGCCAAATTGGGCAGGGTGCATGTGTATATACACATAAAATTCAAGTATTATTGTCAGCACTAAAGTTTGAAAGCATGAGAAACTGGCTCTATGCCCTGTCATGACTTGCATTTGGTCTGCTGATGCATAAGCTTTGGTTGGAGGAAAATAGGTCCTCTGACAACAATTCTAAATATTAATTTTAAGTGCTCTCCCATAGATTTAACTTCCAAAAATACCATGCTTCAAATTAATGGTACATTTGTTTGAAAAGAATGGATGCAAAAATGGTGAGAATGATATTCAAACTATCAGCTTAGAGACAGGGCTCCTGGTTACCTGTCTAGGTTATCCTGGGAAGGGGAGAAAAGTGTACACCAAAGTCACTGTCAACATTCTTCCCGCAGAAACAGAGAAATGCAAGTGCCTGAATCAAGACACATGATGACACTTTTTAAAACATAAAAGAAAGATATGTTTAAAGTTACTTTTTTATAAACTTACATTGTAATGGCTTTGCAGGGTTTATATTATTTTTTGAGAAATTCACTGTCTTCCCACCTATTCTCTCTGTTCTCCAAAAATGAATGAGAGCTGAGAGAATGGTTTTCTTATCCTGATTTAGGAGTGACCCTCGAAGACAAAAATGCCCCTCATTCTTTCATTGAATAAATATTTATTGAATGCAAATCATTGGGCAAGTTCTATCACAGATGTTAAGGATACAGCAGTGGGTGAGCAAGATCCAGTCCTTGCCCATTAAGGAATTTAGAGTCTTGGGGGAAAAAGACAAGTTAACAGATTACTGTCATCCAGAAGGATACAGGTCACTATGCTAGTTAATAAGGGGTACTGGGGAGCAAACAGGAAGGAAACCCAACCCAGTATGTTTGGGGAAGAGGTCAGGGAATACTCTCTGGAAGAAGGGATGTGTAGGCTAAGACCGGAAGAATCAGGAGTTAGGGGAAAAGAGTGGTAAGTTGGGGAATGTGGGAGAGCTTTTCAGGAAAGCAATATGTTCAACCCTGCTGGCAGTGATGGAGGGGTGAGTTTCCCATTAACCAGACCAGCCAAACTCTAATCATCGTCTTTACTCGCATTCTCCAATGTAGGAGTGGTCAATAATGAATATTTCTACAGAGTTGGTAAATATGCAAAACCACCTGGTACTGCACTTGTACCCATGGAGGCAGCAGGCACACCAGTGGGCCATTTTGCCTTAGGATGGGATTTCATGCAGGAATACTACTGCCTATTCCTGTGATTGTTTTTGAAACTGGAAACCATAGCCTTTTCACTTATTTTTGAATGTTATATACATTTGCATGGTTGAAAATTCAAAAAGAACCAAAGGGCATATGTCTTGCTTTATTTCCTTAACAATGTATTTTGAAGACCATCTTTAATCAGTAGGTTAAACAGCCCCCCATGCTTTTTAATGGCTTCATAGTGTTCTGTTTTATGGATGTACCATATAATGGTACTATTATATAGACATTTATATTGATCCAAATTTTGATATTACAAATACTTCTGCAGCAGTGACACTGTACATTCCTGCAGGTTAAATTTCTAGAAGGCACACTGCTGGATTGAATGATATGTGGATTGTAATTTTGTTAGGTACTGACATATTGTCTTCCAGGGGTATGTCAATTTGCAGTCCCATTGGTAATGTTTAAGAGTACCTGTTTCCCCCAAGTCTGTATAATTTTTGGATCTTTACCAATCTGAGAGATTTCTTTTAAAGGTATATCAGAAAAATTATAATTTGCATTTTTCTTATAAGTGAAGTTGATCATTTTCCATCTTTTCTAAAGGGCCATTTGTCTATCTTCTTTTGTGAACTGTCTGTGCCTAGCCTTTGACCCCATTTCTACTACGTTTTGAATTTCTTTTATTGGTTTGAAGAGCTCTTTATATAGACAGATAGTATATATATGACAAATAGTTTTTTTTATATTCTGCTTAGTGTGGACCTAAATACTTTTGAGGTCCAAACTTACTTTAGCTTACTCTCCAGGGTGGAAAATGGGGTCTCAAGCATTGTTTCAAGTGATATAGGGAATTCAGACCAGCTTCCTAAGAAATATCTTGATTTGGATTTCAAATACCCCTGACCTTCCACACAGAGGAAATTTTGCTTTAATTTCATCATAAAATATCCTTATCCCCTACTCATCTGCATGGTTTCCAAAGCCAGTGACTTAGTGCTGAAAAGATCCTTTATTTCAGGCCCTCTTTAAGGAGTAGAGTCTTGATGTGCCTAATACCAGCTTCTATGAAGAGCTGTTTGAAGGTAATGTCCTCAAGGTATGCAGTATGATGAGGTATAGGGATAATGTTACCTGTTTACTCCTCAGGTATCATAGTCTACGCTCTGTCTATGCATCATTAGAAGACCTCAGGGCTACACATTGAAACCATAGCCCTATGATCTCTTAAACAACTGCCTTCATTGTGGTGATGGTTTTATGGGTGTATACTTATCTCCAAACCCATCAAGTTGTAGATATAAATATATCTCAATAAAGCCTCAACAAAATGGTTTTTTTAAAAAAAGACCTTCCTTCACTTTGTCATCAAGCATGAGAATTTCTCTCAAAATTCGTGCCAGGAAAAACTCTGTTTCCTGAAGCACTAGTTTGTTTCCTCCCTTTATGGAATAAAAGTTTGAATTCTACCAACCCAACCCCTTCTAATTAAATTCCTTTAATTGTTGTTACTGCTATTTTTGAGGAACTTACTTTTATGAGGGGAAAGGGTGATCCAGCTAATTAATAACCAAGCAATTCAATCAGCATTTCTCTACCCAATCTGCACACTAAAATCACCTGGAGTGGTTGAAAACCTCCCTATGTCCCGGATGATTCAGTCAGAATCTCGGGGATGGGTCTATTTAGAAGCTGCCCAGGTGATTCTGATGCTCTGTGAGGACTAAGGACCAGTGAGCTAACTAAACAGGTTAAATTGTAGCAGCAGGTAGAAACAGCCCAATGACATCATCGTTTCCATTCTCTGTGCGATTAGTAAAAATAATAATAGCAAATAGTTACTGTATTAACAGTCATAAGTTTGAAATGACATTGGGGGTGAAGAGCTTGTCTCTCTCTCTCTCTCTCTCTCTCTCTCTCTCAGTGCTGGAAAAGAAGGTTCATGCAGTTCTTTTCTACAAAACGAGAAAATTTCCTAGAAAATTTGACCAAAGAGCTCATATTACCCTGGGCTTTTCTGAGGTGAAATTTTGTCACTTCTTCACCTTTCCGCTCAGTAGAGTTCATTAAAGGCAAGGATCATGTCTTAGCAGCTTTATATGCTTAGTGTCCTCCATCTTGCCAGGAATGTAGTTGGTACTTTATAAATGTTTGTGAAAGGAAATAAGGAATTAAGTTTGTTTCAGTTACCCAGGAATATATTGAACATTCCATAACTGTTTTGTCATTTTGCACTGCATTTAATCACCCACCTGGAAAGCCTCTTATGGAAATAAATTACTCTTTAAAAAAAAATCACCTAAATAAATATCCTATGAAATGGGCATTAAAGTTTACACAGAGCAAAGACAGGACCAGTAACTGTGTTGCATATTCCATCCTGCCCGATACATATTTATCTATTTTATTTCTTTCTCATCTCATTGATGTTCATCTCTGTAGACAGAAAGTGAATCAGTGTGGAGGAAGGGTGTCAGAAAGAGAAAGAGATGGGGGTGGAAAGAGAGATGGGAAAAGAAAGAACAAAAGGAGAGGGATAAAGAGAAAGGAACAAAAGTACGAAGAAAGGATTAGTTCTACACCATATGCATTTATAGTTTAAAAGTTGAAAATAACATTCATGAAGTTTTTCTATAGGAATTGATCCTTCAGATAAGGATGAGGGAAGGGTGAATGGGGCAAGAGGGTGTAGTAAGGGGTCTTGACCTGTAGAAAGCGTGTCCAAACCCGCTATACAGATGGTATATCACATAAAGCCAGCATCCCTTCCATGAGAGCTCCACAGCCCACCCCATTTCCAATAATTCAAGAGAAGTTCACTGAGTACTTAACATTTGCAAGACATGGTGCCTATGAGAATATGAGGAACATATCAAGATGATTTCAATAGGAATCCTGCTCTCAGGGATTCTTGTGTCTATACCTTCAACTGTAATTTTAAATAGAAAGTAATATTTGCCATAAAAGGTACAGATATCATGGAACTTTATAAAAGGGGTATATCTCACACTGATTCTCATTAGCAGCCCTTTTGATGTTTCCTTTTCAAAATGGTATTGTATTATCTCTAAATGTCAACTTCCTAGAGTCAATCTATTGTGCCTAAAAAGAGATATTCATTATTCTGAAGTACTGACTCTGAGTTATGACCAAGGTACCTCCTAATTCTTGAATTCCACATCCTTATCAGTAAATAGTAAAGTTCCCAGATATATATGTCATAGCTCTAGACTGTTAAATACACATAGCCCTTGTCTTCAAGGAGTGGAAAACCTCAGTAGGACATCAAATATACGAACACAAATATGCATTGTATGGTGGACACCCTCCCCCGATTATTTATAGGAATGAAGTAAGAACTGACACAGACATCTTTAGAGGTTCTTCCATTATTGGGACCAATCGATTGGAGTACAATAAGGAGGAGTTAGAGCCAGGCTTGACACCAAAGAAAATCTTCTGAAAGAGCTGGGGTTTCAGTCAACTCAAAGGGTAGAAGAAAGCTAACTTTAAAGTGCCAGAGTACCCCTGCTAAATGAAACAAGATGTGAAGGCTCATGTTTGGAGGGGATAGAGAGAAGGACCACTTTTTAAATACCTAGATTGAAATAACATCTGATATATTTGTAGAATGTATTATTTTGCTGTCTTATGGTTAATGATGAATTTGGAAAGGGCTTCTCCTGGACACATCTTAGAACTGCACTAAGAGAAACTTGGGAGACAAGTGGAATTGATTACTACTTTGATGTGTGGTAATCATCTTTTCTCCTAATCTGAGGAAACAGACCTCTGAGGCCAGTCCAATAGGAAATACGGATTCTGAAGTGCAAAAGGCCAGGACAAAGGTCTTAAATTTACCAGGTTCTGTGCATTGGTACTTGTTTGCGCTTCACTTTGTTTTCAAGTGAAAAATTCTTTTTGGAAAAAAAAAAAGGTAATTTGGTTCCAGTGACCCAGTGGCCTAGGGGTTGATTGATCTCATTTCAGTCAGTACATCAGGGAGCAAGATCGTGCTTGAGGTACATGCAGTGGTGGCAGCAGCTGCTTCAGCTCAGCCCCTCTCCGAGAGCCCGTGGGGCTCGGGTAGAACTACAGGCAAACATGCTGGATGAATGGGAGAGGAGGCTAGGACACTGCCTTCACTTCTCCTGGGTCTAGCCTTTGCCAGGTGGCCAACGCTGTGCTGACCTGGGCTAAGAGAGTGGGAAAGGCTTAAGAGATGCAAAGAGAGGGGGTTAGATAATCAGAGCACCGTGTCCAGGACTTAATGCTGACATGATCAGTGGGGGGAGGGGTCCCCGGGGAGCTGTTGTTAAGGAGAAAAGCAACATGGTCAAGGAGGGGAAGAGAAATCCTCTTGGCAGCAGCATGCACCTTTATGAAGCCGACTTCTAAGACAGAGTGTGCAAATCCTATCAACTGCTGCTGTGAATCTGGCTGAGCTGACTCCCAGCGCTTCACATTGTCCATGTCGTTGTCAATTCGGTGAACTGGGCAGCGACTGGAGCCGCCATTTCAGGAGCCTCATAAAGTGAAACTGCATTATAATTTCAGCAGTGTTAAGAGAAACTGAAGGTTTCAACAAAATGAAACCCTGTAACTATAGATGTGAAGCTCTGTCTTCCCTGAAAGTGGCTTTAGAGCATATAAAACCAACCTTCCTTTCTGCAATTAAATCAGAACAAGATCAATGTGTCTCCTTCCTTGACGTAATGGCCTTGAAGCATCATAATGGAAACACTCTAATAAAAGTTTATCTCAAATACTGACCAAACTTTAGCACCGGCTGCAGTGAGAATGGTGAGTAACAGCCCCAAGCATTTAGCCTGACGGAAAAAGAAACTTCTATGTCAAACCTTGGTGATGAAGAGATCAGGATGAATTGTGAGAACTGGGAGGTTGAGAAAAACACAATTACATCCGAACCGAGCCCCTCACCTCACAATCTCAGAGCAGTAATTTCTGATCTCTCTGTCAAAAGGTCTTCTGAAGACCTCCTATACCTCCATCAACCCATCTACAATGGCTGGAAGATGAAAAGAATGGTCTCCAGCCTCTCTTTCCTATGAGAGCTGTGTGAAGGAACAGGGCATCACTGTACTTCTCACTCTGGAACTGAGCTCCTTAAAAATAAAATCCCTTTTTAATCTCTAAAAGAAAGGAAATAAAAGTCTTTGAGCAGCCATAAAGAAAATCCTAAGAAGTGTTCAGAGAGAAAAGCACTCCTAAGAAATGCACCTCTCGGCACTAATACACTACCTTCAACACAGATGGAAATGTGAACGGCATTCCCTCACATGGTTTTCCATTTCCACAGGAATCATGACATTTCCAAGATTTGCCTCCCATAACCACTGTATTCCACAAACTTCAGGCCCAATTCACACATATATTCCACTTCCCAACCCTGTCCCCTCCATGAGGCACTAGGGATTGATTGATCCTCATTTCAGTCGGTGCAGTCAGGGGACAAGATGGTGCTTGAGATAAAGGAACAATAATCAAGCCACCTTAATCTTAAAGGAAGATTTAAGGTTTAAGATTTTACAAAATTGAGATATACTGGGTAGTCATTTTCATGTCCACAAAGATTACTCAATATCTTCAGCTTTATTTACAAAGGGCAGAGTTTACACTGAGTTTTAGCAGTCAAAAATGGAATTTGATCACTCAATTTGTTTCCTGTTGTTCACCTTGCTTGGACCTACCACCTTGAACTAGTGCTGTGATCTGATCAGAGTGCTGGGAAAAGCCATGTCTATTTAAACGATAGCCGTTTAAACAATATCGTTCTGAAGTCCCAGAACGACAGTCTGTTCTGGGACTTCAGAAACTCACCCAGCTGTAAGTCAATGGCATGGACTTTCCAGTAAGTCCCTGTTTGAATTGGTATCAGTTTGAGTCTGTCTCACAAGCTGCTGGCTATGGGACACCTCTCAACAACTCAGTTGTTTCATCTGTAAAAAGGCAGCTACTTCATAAGTGTGTTGGGAAGAGAAATTCAGATAAGGGTTATAGGTGGTGGTGTCTGGCACCTGGTAAGTACTGCATAAATGGTAGGTGTTAGTAGTAGTGGTAGTATTATTATTCAGTTCCTCTGGCTGAGAGTATATAAACCAGGCAGAATAGGCCAGAGCTGAAATATTCAATGTGTCTCCAGTTTTGTTTTGCTTGTTCCACTTTCTGGCAATGGAAGGGCATCAGTGAGGCTTTCGAGAAAGTGGATCCAATTTTTTTTTTTTTCTGTATTCAACTGGTGCCCTCTTTGTTTGGCCATGAACACACTGCCACAATGAATAATGAAAATTCTATAATGTTTCCACTCGACTTCTGCCTCTTGGCAGCCATGATCAAAATCACCCTGCAGCTGTCATTTACAACAGGGCTCCCCAGCCAGCCACTTGCAGCTACCCTGCTGTGAGGGGCAGCTGCTCAAGAGTATTTCAAGCGGGAAAAGTGACAGAGCCAGATGCTATCACGAATCCCTCCATGAGGTCAGGGCATTAGAAAACAGGAAGCCCTGTCCCCCCAACCCCCCCAAAAAGGATGGGGACTCCGGCTTCCAACCTATGCCAGGCAACTAAACATATGATCTTCCTGAGATCTTATTAATTACACCAAAGGCCCAGATAATTTACAGCGCTTGGAGACCTACATACTTAGGAGGAAACCAGTGAACCACAATGATAAAGTTTCAGGGAAAGGTGATCTGTTAGGACAATCCTTTTAAACATTTCTTGCAGGAGTTCAGTGTTTTTAAATGCAATGATATGGGATAATAATGCATAGTTGGAACTTACATACAACTCTTTCAAATATATAATATACATTATCTCCTTAAAAACTCTGAATTCAATAATATATCTGGGAAATCTGAGAATTCTTCCTCCACCAGAATGGGAAAGATGTTGAGAAAAGCATCTCCCGCTGGTTGTTTGAGAAATGCTAGTTTCTTGGACTGTCAATAGGTATTACACAAAAGGTATATCTAAATTTATCTGAATGAAATAAAATTAAATAGGATTCTTTATCACCAAACACCCAGAACTTTTAATATGTTGATGCACCCTGTGTATAGCATTTCCCAAATGTGTTTGATCAGAGAGAGAGAGAGAGAGAGAGAGAGAGAGGGAGGGGTGGGGGTGGGGGGCAGGGAAGGAGACTCAGAGAGAAAGCGAAGTGAAGCAATTGCAGGAATGTTTTCTCTGCAATACATTTTGGGAAAAGCACTCTAGACCATAAGCATCTTGAGAACAGGGACATTTTATTTTTCTTTATTACTCCTAGACCTTTAGCATAATGACTGGAATGGAATAAGTATTCAATAAATCATTCACTGAATGAATTAATGAATGCTAAACCAATTCTTCAAATTTATTGATAAATTCTTATACAACAAGGAGGAGAAAACAATTTTTGGTCAGACCAAAAGAATGGTTGCTAAGATGTGTCACTTGATGAAGGGCACAATCCATTTTATAGTAAAATTTAGAATAATTCAGAAAATAAAAAAGAAATTGGTATGTCAGGGAAGAAAAACGTATTGGGTCACATATCTAGTAAAACAGAAATTATTTTAATACAGGAAATTCAATAAATGATGCTTTTGCAAATGAGTTCTGCAGGATAGTGTCTCCTACCTGCTTATGTGCTGGAGATGGGAAAGAGTGACCTAAAGGCCCACCTCGTCCCAAGGCAGGGCATCTCCTTGTTTGTCTTCTCTTATTTTACCTGCAGCATGCAAAAAAGCTGAAGCGGTTCCGCAGGTGTGACTGCCCTACAATCCCTAGTGAATAGATGCTGGTGGAAGCAGAGAAAACTGTATGGGGGAGGAACATTTCTCCATCTGAACCTCCTTTCTCCAGCCCTGACACACAACAGGCCCCGCACCACACACACGGCCACTGCTGCCCTGTCTCTAGCCCTTCCCTGATCCATACAGCATTGTGAAGACCATCTGGACCACTGCCTGAAGGCAGTGTGGATAACAAGTGCCCCATCGAGTAGCTGCAGACATGATAAGGAACCCCACATCAGCTGCCAGGATGCCAGCTGCCAAGCCTAGCACCTGTCTCCTGTGGAGACTTAACAGAGATGCCAGAGAGGAGAGCTGAGGACCTGTTCACACCTGGCAGGGTAGTTGATACAAGGAGATACAATATTTCACCTATCAGATAGGAAAAGATAAAACAGTTTGATAGCCACCTATGCTTACTCATTTTCTTAAAACCTTATATTATTTATTCTGAGAAGAGTAGGCTGGTCAAGAATTTTTGGTAGATTGGTAAATTATCAGCATTTTCTGCTGAAGGCAAAGAAGGTGCTACTGTCTAAAGTAAGATAATTAAGTTGCAATTCTTCAGTGCACAAAAATACTTTCAATCTCTAGCAGAATATCTATAATCAAGCATAGTCTCTTCTTCCTATGCCAGCAGCTGCTACATTTCAAGTGCTTTCCTATGAATTCTATGTTGCCAAAAAAATACAATTATTGTACTTTTCAGTTACTTCAGAAAACTTTTAAACAAACTGTTGGAAAATGTCAGAATCCGAAATAAGAATCTGCAAAGAAGCTTGTTTCAATCACATTCATTTTGGCTGTGAGGTGCAGGCTTGGTTATTCCATCTTGATAGATTGTGTTTCATTTGCCTTGTAAGCACCGTGTATTTTATGTCTACGGTTGAATTCTATCAGTGGAAATCTGAGCTCTGCGGGATTTGCTGTCGGATTGCTTTCTGTGTGTAAGTAAGGCCTAGGATGTGTCTTCTGGTTAAACCTAGTGTTCTGTTAGATCAACTACACCCAGGGCAGTGAGGACAGTCAAGTCTCCAAATTGATCTCATATAATTACAAAGTTACAGTTGGCACTGGGGACTTTTAGAAAACCTTTACCGTTTCTGAAATGGCTTTAGAGTTCTATTTTCTATGACTATCTTAAAACTAGAAGACCACTGCTCCTAATGAAACAGAGGGCTGTGCTTAAATAACCAGACTCCACCAGGGCCTTAGCTGATGGCTGGAAAGGAGAGAAAAACTCTGTTTGACTGCTTACCATATGCTATCAACACTACACTTCAAATGATAATATCTGTGATCTTATTTAATACTCACAAAGCCCTGCTATGTTGGAATTATTCTCCCCATTTTCCAAGACAGGACACTTGGATACTAAGAAATTCATTCATGTGACTTAAGTCCTATAACCCTTGTATT
Source organism: Balaenoptera acutorostrata (assembly GCF_949987535.1). NCBI lineage: Eukaryota > Metazoa > Chordata > Mammalia > Artiodactyla > Balaenopteridae > Balaenoptera > Balaenoptera acutorostrata. Next base: position 93,461,059 of record NC_080065.1, read on the forward strand.
ATGTGGCAGAGCCAGAATTTGAACACTGATCTGTCTAAATCCAAAGTCCAGGCTCTTTCCACTAAATAACCAAGAAAGATTACATTAATTTGGTCAGTCCATTAAGACAGTATCTGAGATGATCTTGAGCTATTCTGTCCAAGAGAAAGTTATCAGAACAGTTTAGCAACTTTCTTATTATGCACACCTCTAATTGTGAACCAGGCAAGGGGAGAAAGTGTGCAGGACTGTTCTTGTGCCCATGACTCTAGTACACTCAGGCACCTTGTAATACAGTGGGCTGGAATTTAGGCAGCCTCCACAGAAGACCACCTTGAAGAAGAGAGTTTCATTGGCATTGGGAAAATGTGGCCCATTCGGGTGAAGTCCATCTTCATCTCCCATGCTATAGCACACTAAAATGGGACGGATTCCAGCCCTGCCGGTCCTCACCAAGACCTGCCTCTCCTTTCAACTGTCCTGTTTAGCTACCAAGAGTGTGGACTGCTTAATCTCACTATCAGAGAAAGAAAGAAAACACGAGTTGCAAAGGAAGAAGGTGTCCTTCTTGTCCCTTTAGAGCCATGCAGGTCAATGGCATGCACAGTCTTCAAAAACAAGTCCAAGGCCACACTGGCAGAACCCAAAGCTCATGTCAGGCCTGAGGCTGGGGCATCCTGCCTGAGGAGAGACTTGAAACATGTGAAAAGGATAGAGTGATTCATCAACTCACACTTTGTCTCACAAGTAACAGCTGCTACTCTGTTCCATCTGGAACCTAAGGGGATCCAGTTTAGTATAAAGCATCACATATTCTCCTTTTCAAGAGCATCCAGGCACTTTGACATTTCTGCCATCCTTTATGAAAGTATTTATTTATGACACCTACTATATGCCAGGCACTGTTTTAGGTACTTATTGGATATTCAGTAATGAAAAAAAACCCCAGCAAATAACCATTAAAAGACTTTAATGAATATAATCAAAGTAATAAAAATTTGAGTATATGCTTTAATGACAACTATGTAAAATGCATATACCTTGGGCTGAAGAATGCAATAGCAAATGCACAACTGAAAATAATTTTGTTGGCATCCAGGATAACAGCTGAGTTTTAATTTTTTCAAAATTTTCTTTAATATTGGTTTTATATTGATTTTATAATTTAAAGGAAGCAAAAAATAGGAAAATATTTGTTAGGCACTAGAGTTAACTTGTTCGAGCTGTATTTTTTTGTGGGTCTCTGATTCTTCAGGGCAGTTTTTTTATCCTAATTTTAATTAGGAGCTTAGATTCCTTGAGCATTGAAACTCAATGTCATTTGGGATAAGAGTTGGGAATGGTATGGTAATAAATCTATGAAGAAGAGAAAAATCTAGCTTCTAAAAGAAGCACCTACTAAATCTTGAAGTACATTTGTTATATTGTCAAACTGTAACTCCCAGTGATAGGAAGGGGAAAAAGGAAAGAAAGTAGGTCCTGTAATCAAGAATTAGAAAATAGACAGGGTTATGCATTGAAGTATATTCGCATTACTTTCATCCAAGTGAATTTATTGAGACATGATTTTAGAAGCCATCACAGTTTGCCCAAAATTTCCTACAATGTATTGTTTCAGCAGTGTCTGTGTATGTTAGTTGTACTATTTACCAGTTGAACATTATGTGGATGCTATGGGCAAAGAGATGTTGATAAACTATTGTATGGAAATACTGAAACCATTAATGTCACAGTGAAACTGAACTTTCCTTTCTTTACCACCATCTTTTCAGCTTCTGTTATAGACACGGGATCATCCTCGAGGAGACCAGGCTGAAATCCAATCACACCCAGGTTGTTGGGGCTTTTTTTGGTCGTTATCTGTCAAGTAAAAATCTTAAAGTACTGAGTCTTGTTTACAGTCTGCATTAAAAAAGAATTAAATATATCGTCACCACCAACTCATTTGACCAATTTCTCATTACAAATTTGCAACATTTTCCAATTACCAAACACCTTCAAGCATTACATAAATAATTTCCAACTAAGCAGAACTTCAGGTATTTTGATGTAGTAACATATGTCACTTGTAATGATTTTTCTTCCTTAGGTGGGCAGAAAGTTTTGTACTATCACTGAAAAGCAATCTGGAGGCTCACTTTACTGCATCTAGAAAGCATTCAGTTTCATACCATGGTTAAAAAAATAATAAATAAATAAAATGCACAAAATGAGAAGCATTTCCATGAGTAATTTCACACATGCTGCTAAGTACTGCAGAGTATTGTCAAGACTAACCTTTAATCTCTATGGGAGCCGTAACAGCTGTAAACTCTTACTTGCTGTCAAATGTCTTTTGCAGGGTTATTAGAAAAGATAGGAGGTAAGAAATCCTTCCAAAATAACTTACTTTATTTTTTGACCTGATTTTATCAACATGGCCACTTTATATCTGCTGATAGCTCAAAATGTGCATATTTCACCAGCCCCAGGAAAAATTATGAAGCAGGACTCATGAGGCGTTGGTGTTTTCCCCACTCTGCTTTCTGGGTTCTCACCTAAATACATTCTCTCCAGCAAGTTTCTCACCCCTTGAACCTAGCTCTCTCCAAAACACTTTTTAAGAATTTTGAGGATATATCCTCAGCAAAATGCAGACAAGTGTGATCTACTGACCCACCTTCATGGATACATCTTTCAGGTAAAGATCTTATATGAGAAAATGGGCCTGAAAGAGTAAAGCTAAGCTGTGGAGAAATCAGACTTGCTGAAGTGGTCCCTCTCTTGCAGTGGGGGTACACTCCTAGATCTTTAGCAGGTTCTGAATGTGCTCCAGCTTTTATTTCTATAGAGTTCCACAGACATGCTTTGGCAGATTACTTGATTCCCCTGTCCACACTTCTGTCACTCTGGGCAAAAACCCAAACTACCCAATAGTTTCCCAACTTTGATGCTACCCTCCTAGTGCTGTGAACACACTCCTAGCTTTAAAACCCTTTAGAATTTGTAAGGAATAATAATTCCTGCTGTTAACTATGTAAGGGTAAGGTGGTAAGATGGGAGGTAGTTTTAGTGCCGTGCCAAGCCTGGAGAACTGAACAAATTTTCTGAACAAATTTTCAGGAATTTTGTGAATTAACTGACATCACCTTGGCAACTTACTATCAGCCACAGGTGGGACTACTTACACCATGAATCGGACAAACTTACACCAAGTAGTTGTTCCCCTCACCACCAGCTGCTGTGGGGAGAGCCTGGACTGGCATGTGGTTGTATTTCCCCACCACACCTGTGTGTCCAGCTCTCCTGTATCTATATTGTTCACTCTTGTATCCCCTTCCTTAAGTACTCACTAAGGGACTCACTGTGTGTTGAATGAATGAATGAGTTGGAGACAGAAGAGATTTTTTTACACAGTATGTAAAATTTGTTCTGGTCTTTACTGAAACGTCAAAAACAGTGTAGACCTATTTCCTCCTGGCCCCTCTTTGCCTGCCTATTTAGAAATTCCAATAGTATTTGCATCCTAGCCTACTCATGCTGTGACTTTAATTCCTGGGACTGGAGTTCACCATTTGCTCTACCCCCTTCCTTACACCCATAACCTTACCCATTTATTTCTGTCACATAGGTTCATGACTATCCTACAGAATATATTCTTAAAAAGTTAGGAAGAAACAATGAAAGAACATTAAGTGTTTTAGTCTATTTGGGCTGCTATTACAAATTACCATAGACTGAGTGCTTACAAACAACAGAAATAGATGTTTCATAGTTCTGGAGACTAAGAAGTACACAATCAAGGCACTAGCAGATACAGTGTCTTAGGAGAGCCCACTTCCTCTTTCATAACCCACCATCTTCTCTCTGTGTCCTCACATGCTCACATGGCAAAAGAGGCAAGAGAACTCTCTGTGGTCTCTCTTATAAGGGCACTAATTCCATTCATGAGAGTCCCACCGTCATGACATCAGCACCTCCCAAAGACTCCATCTCCTAAAACCATTACACTGGGGATTAGGTTTCAACATATGAATTTGGGCCAAACCAAACATTCACTCCATAACATTAACTCTTCAGAAACTCAGCTTCCAGGTCATTTCAGACACATGATACCTGTGTCACCTCAGGAGAACATGTAACCTTTAGGTTATTTGGTGTCTTCATATATAAGTGAAAATGTTATTAGTGCTATGCCTACCTCAGTGAGTTCATGAGGATCAAAGGTGATACAAGTATTTTTTTCCAACCACAACAGTATGTAACTAGAAACCAATAATAGGAAGAAAAAAATGGGAAAAACACAAACACGTGGAAACTAAACAACATTTCACTAAAAAAATCAAAGGGTCAATGAAGAAATCAAAGAGGAAATCAGAAAATACCTTGAGACAAATGAAAATAAAAACACAACTTTCCAAAATCTTTGGGACATAACAAAAGCAGTTCCAAGAGGGAAGTTTATAGTGATACAGGCCTTCCTCAAGAAACAAGAAAAATCTCAAATAAACACCTAACCTACGACCTAAAGGAACTAGAAAAAGAAGAATAAACAAAGCCCAAAGTCAGCATCAGGAAGGAAATAATAAAGATCAGAGAAGAAATAAATAAAATAGAGAGACCATAAAAATAATAGAAAAGATCAATGAAACCAAGAGCTGGCTTTCTAAAAAGATAAACAAAATTGATAAGCCTTTAGCCAGGCTCATCAAAAAAAAAGAAAAAAAAAAAAGAGAGAAAGAGGACCCAAATAAACAAAATAAGAGACGAAAGAGGAGAAGTAACAACTGATATCACAGAGATACAAAAACTATCGTAAGAGGATACTATGAACAGTTATATGCAAACAAACTGGACAACCTAGAAGAAATAGATAAATTTCTAGAAACACACAATCTTCCAAGACTGAATCAGGAAGAAATAGACAATGTGAATAAATTAATCACTAGTAGTGAAAATGAATAAAAAATGAATAAAAAAATGAATAAAAAAAAAACCCTCCCAGCTAATAAGAGTCCAGGACCAGATGTCTTCACAGAGGAATTCTACCAAACATATAAAGAAGAGCCAATACCTATCCTTCTCAAATTATTCTGAAATACTGCTGAAGAGTAGGGAACACTTCCAAATTCATTCTATAAGGCAAATATTACCCTGATACCAAAACCAGACAAAGACACAACAAAGAAAGAAAATTACAGGCCGATATCTCTGATGAATATAGAAGTGAAAATTCTCAACAAAATATTAGCAAACTGAATTAAACAATGTATAAAAAGGATCATACACCGTGATCAAGTAGGATTTATTTTAGGGATGCTAGGATGGTTCAATATTCACAAATCAAACAATGTGATATACCACATTAACAAAAGGAAGGGTACAAATCACATGATCATCTCAATAGATGCAGAAAAAGCATTAGACAAAATTCAACATCCATTCATGATAAAAACTCTCATTAAAGTGGGTATAGTGGGAACATATCTCAACATAATAAAGGCTGTTTAAGACAAACCCACAGCTAACATCATACTCCATGGTGAAAGCTTTTCCTCCAAAATCAGGAAAAAGACAAGGATGCCCACTCTCACCACTTCTATTTAACATAGTATTGGGAATCCTATCCACAATAATCAGACAAGAAAAAGAAATAAAAGGCATTCAAATTGGAAGGGAAGAAGTAAAACTGTCACTATTTGCAGATGACATGAACTATATATAGAAAACCCTCACATCTCTGCCAAAAAAACCCACAAAAAACTATTAGAATAAACGATTTCAGCAAGATTGCAGAATACAACATTATTATACAGAAATCCATTGTGTTTCTATACACAAATAATGAACTATCAGAAAGAGAAAGCAAGAAAACAATACCCTTTAAAATTGCATCAAAAAGAATAAAATACCTAGGAATAAACTTAACCAAGAAGGTAAAAGACCCATACTCTGAACACTATAAAACACCGATGAAGGAAAGTGAAGATGATATAAAGAAATGGAAAGATACGCCATGTTCATGGATTGGAAGAATTAATATTGTTTAAATGGCCATACTACACAAAGCAATCTATAGATTTAATTCAATCCCTATCAAAACAACCATGACAGATTTCAAAGAACTAGAACAAATAATCCTAAAATTTATACAGAGCCACAAAAGACCCTGAATAGCCAAAGCAATCTTGAGACAAAAGAACAAAGCTGGAGGTATCATATTCCTTGGCTTCAGACTATACTACAAAGTTACAGTAATTAAAACAACATGGTGCTGGCACAAAAACACACACAGATCAATGGAAAAGAATATAGAGCCTAGAAATAATCCCACACACTTATGGTCAATTAATCTACAAATAAGGAGGCAAGAATATATAATGGAGAAAAGACAGTCTCTTCAAAACATGGTGCTAGAATTAAAAAGGTGATACACGTGACAAAGCTTTACAACAGCTACATGTAAAAGAATGAAATTAGAATATTTTCTCATGTCATATACAAAAATAAATTCAAAATGGATTAATGACCTAAATGTAAGACCGGGAACCATTAAACTCCTAGAAGAAAACATAGGCAGGACACTCTTTGACATAAATCACAGCAATATTCTTTTGATCTGTCTCCTAAGGCAAAGGAAACAAAAGCAAAAATAAACCAATGGGACCTAATTAAACCTAAAAGCTTTTGCACAGCAAAGGAAACCATTGACAAAATGAAAAGACAACCTACTGAATGGGAGAACATATTTACAAATGATAGACTGATAGGGGATTAATATCCAAAATATATAAATAGCTCATACAACCCCAAATCCAAAAAATCTGATGAAAAAATGACAGAAGACCTGAATAGACATTTTTCCAGAGAAGATATACAGATGGCCATCAGGTACATGAAAAGATGCTCAACATCACTAATCATCAGAGAAATGTAAATTAAAACCACAATGAGATATCACCTCACACCTGTTAGAATGTCCATCATTAAAGTGTCTACAAATAACAAATGTTGGGGAGGATGTGGAGAAAAGGGAACCTTAGTACATTGTTGGTGGGAAGGTAAATTGGTGCAACCATTATGGAAGACGGTATGGAGGTTCCTCAAAATATTAAAAATAGAACTGTCACATGATCCAGCAATTCCACTCCTGGATATACATCCAAAGAAAATGAAAACACAAATTCGAAAAGGTACATGCACCCCAATGTTCATAGCAGCGTTATTTACAATGGCCAAGATATGGAAGCAACTAAGTGCCCATCAACAGATGAATGGTTAAAGAAGATGTAGTATATATGTAAGAATATTGTTAAATAGAAGTGGGGAGAGTGGGCATCCTTGTCTTGTTCCTGATTTTATAAGATGTGGTATTTATATATATATATATATATATATATATATATATATATATATATCAATATGATATATATAATATATACTATGATATATATTATATATTATATATATATAATGAAGTACTACTCAGCCATTAAAAAAATGCAACTTTTCCATTTGCAAAAAATGTGGCTGGACCTGGACCTGGAAGGTATTATGTTAGTGAAATAAGTCAGATAGAGAAAGACAAATACTGTATGTTGTCACTTATATGATACATAATAATCATATCATTCAACTTAGTAAATTCTAACATGAAATCTAAAAAATAAAACAAACATATTAATATAATAAGACAGACTCGTAGATTCACAGATATAGAGAATAAACTAGTGGTTACCAGTGGGGAGATGGAATAGGGGAGAGGCAAGACAGAATTAGGGCATTAAGAGGTACAAACTACTATGTATAAAATAAATAAGCTGCAAGGATATATTATACAGCACTGGGAATATAGCCAATATTTTATACTAACTTTAAATGGAGTATAATCTATAAAAGTATTGAATCATTATGTTGTACACCTGAGAATAATGTAAATCAACTATACTTCGATAAAAAATTAAAAAGGTGATACACGTGACAAAGCTCTGTAAACTGTAAAGTGCACATTTGTGTTAGAGCCAGTCAGATGTTATGAAGTAATCACTGACTTCAGAGACAGCAAGAATTAGATTTGAAATCCATTGCTGTGCTTTCTAGCCCTGTAGAGTTAAGCAAAGCTTTTAAGTTTCCTGAGCCTGTGTTTCTTCATTCATAAAATGGGAATAATGATACCTAACTAGGTTGTTGTGAGGGTTAAATGAAATCATTTAACCGAAAGGGCCTGACTAGCACTGTGTCCCAATAATGTTTCTTCCCTTTTCCAATTTCCCAGCTCAAATATCTTTGGGATGATATTATTATCATTGTTATTAGTCCATCACTAAGGTTCCCCTGTTCTCAAGAGAGAGCAATTTATATAATTTTTTTTTTGGTGAAATGTTTGTTACAAATTCTTTTAAATTAAAGTATAATTGACTTACAATATTATATTAGTTTCATGTGTACAATATAGGGATTTGATACTTTTATACACTACAAAATAATCACCACTATAACTCTGGTTATCATCTGTCACCATACAAAGTTATTACAATACTATTGATTATAGAGAGACCATTTATATCTTAGATGTTAAGAGTGAGGGCTCTGGAGCCAGACCTCCTGGCTTCAGGTGCTGCCTCTGCCCCTCGCTCCGTCTTTGATCTTGAGGAAGTCCCTTAACCTCCCTGTGCCTCCCATTGTTTTTTATCTGTAGGAGTACCTGCTTGGGTGACCAACCATCCCAGCTTGCCGGGGACTAAGGAGGTTCCTGGGATACAGGTCTTTCACTGCTCAAACTGAGGAACTTCCACGTAAACGGGAATAAGCTGGTCACCTCGGGACCCACCTCACAGGATTGGAACAAGGATTAAGGGAGCTGTGTATATAAGGTGCTTGGACACAGTGGCATGCAGTTAGTAAGAATTATGTACGACTTACTTATCACTATTATTTCTCTGGATACATTCTTTTGGTTCAAAGGTTGAATAGTAGATTTAAGGGCACAGTGACAAAGATGCTCACGGATAGAGGGGGCTCCTCAGAACCACTTCTCTAAGCCCGGACACCGTCTACCTGGGGCCTGGTGCTGACGATGTTCTGAAATGTCCTCCGCTTCATGCGGTGACCGGCAGAGGAGACCCCCTGTCTACTGTCCCTGTCTGCTACTGTGACTGTTGTTCTTATCACTTTGAATCGGCTGCTGGAAGGGAGGAGAAGAGGTCAGAGAAGAAAACTACCTGATTGTCTGATGCTTCTTGTGAGGACTCACCAAAGGGGTGAGGGTAGGTGAAGCAGGGATGGATTTCAGTTCCCCATCTTTCCTATCCTGCCTCTGAACAGGTTCCACTGGGGTCCCTGGACTACATTTTTGATGCTGTGCACTGAACATGGGCACCTGACTATTAATTCTGTGCATATCCCTGAGTCTGAAACAGCCTGCCTGGGTTCTAGTCCTGCCTCTGCCCCTGAGAGGTGGATAAGTTATTTAACTTCTCAATTCCTTCATCTGTGAAATGGGAATAATAATAACAGGACCCACACCATGAAAGTGTTGTGAGAATTAAATGAGATAAACCACGTAATGAACTTTTCTCAGAGCCTGGCCTGGCATGTGGGAAACTCTTAAAAGTTATTCCCTTCAGTGCCCATTTATATATGGGGCACTGAGGGGAAATGATGACTCAATGATGTTTCATTGCTATGCTTACATTTCGAAATTCTAAAATCTTTTTAGCTAACTAAACTTATACATGATTTATTCACCCATTTTAAACACATCTCTGAAATGAGAATGTTCAAATTTACTACGAAATATTTTCCTAGGTCTAATGCTAGTTGAAATGGAGATCATGTGTAGTTTCTCTGCCTTCTTAAGAATTAGTTTGCGAAAAGATAAAATTGACAAAATTTTAGCTGGACTAACCAAGACAAAAAGAGCTAGGACTCAAATAAAGTTATAAATGAAAGCAAAGACTACAGAAATCCAAAGACTATATAAGTAATTATCTGCTAACAAATTGGATGACCCAAAAGAAATGGATAAATTCCTAGAAACATGTAATCTATGAAGATTGAGTCTGGAAGAAATAGAAAATCTGAACAAATCAATAATGGATAAAGATTTTGAATCAGTAATCAAAACCTCCTAACAAAGAAAAGCCCAGGATCAGATGGTTTCACTGGTGAATTCTACCAAACACTTAAAGAATTAATGCCAGTCTTTCTCAAACTCTTCCAAAAAATTGAAGAGTAGGGAGCATTCCCAAACTCATCTTATGAGATGAGCATTATCCTGATACCAAAGCCAGATAAGGATACTACAAGAAAAGAAAACTACAGGCCAATATCCCTGATGAATATAGATGCAAAAATTCTCAACAAGATACTAGCAAACCAAATTCAAACAGCACATTAAAAGACTCATACACCATGATCAAGTGGGATTTATCCCTGGGATGCAAAGATAGTTCAACACACACAAATCAATAGATGTAATACACTACATTAACAGAATGAAAGATTAAAACTGTGGTATTTTCAGCTCTATCTTGGGAGAACCCTATATCTTAAATATAATTGGGGATGTTGTCCACTCTATATATGCATATCAATTTCAAAATGCTAGTTTGTGTCAGGGGGTATCTGGCTAAATGCTTCAAATCTTGTATGACAAACAGTTATAGAAGGCTTAATAAAGAAGCAAAGGGAATTACAAAAAAAGAAAGTTAGTTTGCTTATTTTCAATAACCAATAAGAATTTAAAATCTGAGCTGCCAAAAACTGGTTCCAGAAATTAGGTTTTAGTGTGTCGTTCTCCAAGAAAGAATGCCAGATATGAACATCGAACAATAAAGTTACATCTTGCATGTTTAAGTGCTTGCATGTTTAAGTGCTTACATGTTTACCAAATCACTATTTTTCATACTGATAAAATTCCCGATCCTCCCTCTTATCAATGTTTCAGAAGCAGTTTTAATCGTGATAAGGAAAATTGAACAATGATTTCTGGTTCAATTTGTCCTTCCTTCGTGCTCTTCTGCATTTGACTTTTTGGTATTCTCTAGTATTTTTCCATGCAGAGGATGTTTCTCTTGGAAGCAACACACCAGACAAGTCTTTTTCGTTTAGACAGGCTGGTGCTGGTAGAATTACCTGTGCTACTCCCTCTCCCACCTTCTCTATATATAATAACAGGACCAAGTGAGGGTCTCTATTAAAGCTTTGGGGACAAGATCATACCGCCAAGAGAAGCCCTCTGCACTCCTTCTTCTCATACAATCCTATTCCTCCATAACAGGACTTAAGGTCATATCAGTAGGGTGAATCACAAGGGAAAAATATCTTCCGGCTGCATGGTCTTCCCAGAGTTAATTGATGTGCGTCATTAATTTGGTGTTCTAGCGTATATACTCAAAAAAGAAAATAAAAAAAAATTATATATTGTGACTCTGGTCAAACTGTACCTTCTGAGTAAATGTAGCCCAAAATATATTTTAAAGCTAATTTTAATAATCATCTCCGTTTCTTCTAAGTCTCTGAATTTCTTCTAGCCCTATAGGTATTCAATGTGCTGCTTGAAGGTCAAAGACTACATCTCTGAATTTTATGGCAACTCAATGTCAAAAACTGGATCCCTCATCAATGGTAGACCAAAAATCTGCATGTGTTATTCTCTGTAAATTAACCTCAATTTTTAAAAAAAGGAAAAAAATCTCAGCACGTAATTCAGGACCTCTTGGCAGTAGGGCCTGGATATGAGTATTTTTGTTTCAAAACTCTTGAGGTGATTCTAATGTGCAACCAGGGAGGATAAACATTACTCTCTAATATAGGACAATCAAAGGTAGTTTAGGTGTAAGGTTTGGGCACTCCTATAATATCTGGGCATATCTGTGTCTCCTAGTACTGAACTCCTACCCCCAACCTCTAACCATATGCTACAGAAGCGTCGATAATGCCATTCCCTTTTAAACTCTCCACTCCTCCCCACCTAGACCTTTCAGAACTTTTATTAAGTATGCATTTTTGAAGGGTATTTATGAAGTTGCCATGACCTCAGAATCTCTTCTTTCACTCATCCTGCCAGAACGAACATTTGCCTTATTGTGAGATCAAAAAATGCACAAAAAATGTTGAGCTTAGGGACTTCCCTGGTGGTAAGACTCTGTGCTCCCAATGCAGGGGGCTCAGGTTCGACCCCTGGTTGGGGAACGAGATCCCACATGCATGCCGCAACTAAGAGTTCGAATGCCGCAACTAAGAAGCCTTCATGCTGCAACTAAAGATCCCGCATGCCACAACTAAGCGTGCTGCAGTGAAGATCCCATGTGCGGCAACTAAGACTCGGCGCAGCCAAAATAAATAAATAAATGTTAAAAAAAAAAAAGTTGAGCTTACTCTTGTCCTTTAATCGGAGAGTAAAATCATTATTTTCACTGCAGTATAATGAGTTTAAATCTTCCCTTTTTCTTGCCTTGCTCCTCTATTTTTTTGTCAGCCACAGAAGCACTTCTCCATGACACACTTAGAACTAAGAAGGAACTGTGCATCTCACACAGGAAGGAGTGAACATGTTCACCACAGACCACAAAAAGCATAATTGGCAGCTTCCTGGGCCAACCCAGAAACCAGAAGTGTGGCTTGCAGTGGGAATGACAGAATAGCTTGCATCTATTCCCTCTGAACCCTACTGGAAGATGTCCTTAATCAGAATTTTCCAGTGGTCTTTTGATTGCAGGAGAAAGTGCAGCCTCCACAGTCCACCACTAAATAGCCTTACTCCTCAGACCCACAGCTGCTAGTTCTAGCCTCCTATTCCAGCACTACTTACCAGCACTACTACTTGCAGTCCCCCAAGTGAATCCTTCCCTTCCCACCCTACTCCCTTCCCTGTGCTTTATTCCTGGAACATCCTCTATCCAATTCAACCAAATTTTGAAGTGACCTTTTCCTTTCCTGAAAGTGTAAGACTGTGCTTCTACTAGAATAAACGTGGGCTTTGGACTCAGACAAATCCACTTTAAAATTCCATGACCTTCAGCAATTTCTTCATTTTTTTAGCAAAAAAAAAAAAAAAGCAATGATAATAATACTCTTGGGGGAGGATGGCTGTAAGAATTATATGAGATCATATGTGAATGCACTTAGATGATCAATACATATTTCCCTTCCTTTACCACTCAAATAGCATTGCTCTGTATTGTGGGTTTTTGAAAGCAGGTCTTACTGTGTCTGTAAAAGCATAGGGTCTTTGAAAGCAAGGGCCTTTTCTTAAACTCATTTGAATATACTCTAACACTAAGAAGAGTGCCTTGCATGTAGAAAGTCCTCCATAAATATATCTGATGGCTGAATAAATAAATAAATGAATTTTCTGACCCTCTGTTGGATAAAAGATAATGGCATAAAGGGAAATGTGAAGCACAGTGCCAACCTACTTAGAGTGCCCTCACAAAATGTTATAATGATTAGCATTAATGATAATTATGGAAAATGAATTAAATAACTTATCCAGTCATATCCTAGCCTATCTAGGCTTCCTGGGCATGGACATGAGGATTTAAACTTCACAAAGAATTGTTGAGCTTATGCTCCACAAAGAGGGACCCAGAATCACACAAAAATAAATTCACTGACATTTGATGTCCTTACACTTGCAATGTAAAGAATAAAATAGGCTCTTACAGTTTCCTATTTAAAACTTCTCTTTAATAAACTGCCCACTACTGTGTAGTCCAGATGGCTGTTTGGTATATCAATGTAAAAGAATGCCTTAAATTCCATGAAAATAGGGAGGACACACACAAAAGGGATGTTTTATGGACAGTCCAGGCAGGAATAGTGTCTCTTTCACAATAGGGACAAAAAAACCCATATTTTTAAAAGATTCTGTATATAGAAAGATTATTGCTTCATTAGGAGGAGAGCTGTTTGACAAAGAGGTGATGCCAGAGAGTTTCTATTCCTTAGGAGGAGACATCTCCGTCCTCCCTCAAGAGAGAAAGAAAAGAGAACTAGATGTGATGCTTTTGAGTGTTTACTGCTAACACTGCTAAAAAAGCACTCATAGTCTTATTAATGACGTAAGAACAGACTCAGTTTTATATTGCAAGGTAGGAATGAGCCACTTATTGATGTTTAAGATCCATCAAGACTTGCAGGTAAATTGAGACTCTTGACAGATGACCTTGAAACAAAGCAGTGCAATGTGATATTTCTCTACCACCAGAAAGAAAAGACATTTTTGACAGCTGAGAAATGGTGACCAAATCTTGAGGTCATTGTTTTTCCTCTTAAAGGAATTTGAAATATAAAACTTAGGACAGAAGTCACATCTTTGCTAGGCTCCTCAGGAGCTTAAGGTAATATCAAGATCGCACAGATAAACAATGACTTCTAATCGTTAAGTTTTTAAGGAAAAATAAGTGATATGATTCAGTGAGAATTAAATTTAGAGCATAGTTTAACAAATGACTCACAATTTCACAAGGACAGATATTTATTCAGTTGGACCTTCATTGCCATATGTAATATTGATGGAAAAAATATAGGTTAACATAAAAACTCATTGATGTAAATGCATGGTAACAGTAGCACCGTTATTTCTCCAGCTAATTCTCTTTCGGGTAATACATATTACCAAAATTAAACAATGGTGCATTTTATTAGCACCTTCAAGACTTTAAAATCTGGATTATTCTTTCAGGTCTTATAAAACCAATCACTTTTCACATTAATGATTGATATTATAGCTAGTGGATAATCAATGACACATGATTATTTTTCTAAAAGCCTAGATATAAAGAAGGAAGGGAAACAAATGAATGAAATTCTAGGATCTATCACTCTCACCAAGACACAAAACATTTAACAAGAATCAAGTTACAAACAGTAATGTTAATGTTATTCTCATTTACCAAATATGACTGTTAATGCTAGAGATTTTTTTCAGTTTCTTTCTAACCTAAATCTGACTATGAAATATAAGTGAAGAAAAATATCTTACAATTATTTACTGTCTTATTGGAGGAAAGCTTTTGCTGACACCATTTCTAAAATGGATACCCTTTTTGCAGCATAAGCTATGTTTCTAAATTTTACCTTATGATGTGTAAGCATAACAGACAGTGAAAAGACCGAATACGAAATGGGAATTCATATTTTAATGTATGTCCTTTTTTATATTTTTCTTCAATCACATAACTGCCCTAATCAATAAAAGTAGAGGTGGGGAGGGGGAAGGGTAAGCTGGGACGAAGTGAGAGAGAAAGTGGCATGGACATATATACACTACCAAATATAAAACCGATAGCTAGTGGGAAGCAGCCGCACAGCACAGGGAGATCAGCTCAGTGCTTCGTGTCCACCTAGAGGGGTGGGATAGGGAGGGTGGGAGAGAGATGCAAGAGGGAGGAGATATGGGGATATATGTACATGTATAGCTGATTCACTTTGTTATAGAGCAGAAACTGACACACCATTGTAAAGCAATTATACTCCAATAAAGCTGGCAAAAAAAAAAAAAAGTAGAGGTGGAAGGATTTTCAGAAAAATGTTTCTCCCCAGAAGTGATCAAAATGTATTAGTCTTTTTTTTTTAACATCTTTATTAGAGTATAATTGCTTTACAATGGTGTGTCAGTTTCTGCTCTATAACAAAGTGAATCAGTTATATACATATATCCCCATATCTCTTCCCTCTTGCATCTCCCTCCCTCCCACCCTCCCTATCCCACCCCTCTAGGTGGTCACAAAGCACCGAGCTGATCTCCCTGTGCTCTGCGGCTGCTTCCCACTAGTTATCTATTTTACATTTGGTAGTGTAGATATGTCCATGCCACTCTCTCACTTTGTCCCAGCTTACCCTTCCCCCTCCCCGTATCCTCAAGTCCATTCTCTAGTAGGTCTGCGTCTTTATTCCTGTCCTGCCCCTAGGTTCTTCGAACCTTTTTTTTTAGATTCCATATATATATGTTAGCATACGGTATTTGTTTTTCTCTTTCTGACTTACTTCACTCTGTATGACAGTCTCTAGGTCCATCCAGCTCACGACAAATAACTCAGTTTCGTTCCTTTTTATGGCTGAGTAATATTCCATTGTATATATGTGCCACATCTTCTTTATCCATTCATCTGTTGATGTACACTTAGGTTGCTTCCATGTCCTGGCTATTGTAAATAGAGCTGCAATGAACATTTTGGTACATGACTCTTTTTGGATTATCGTTTTCTCAGGGTATATGCCCAGTAGTGGGATCGCTGGGTCGTATGGTAGTTCTATTTTTAGTTTTTTAAGGAACCTCCATACTGTTGTCCATAGTGGCTGTATCAATTTACATTCCCACCAACAGTGCAAGAGGGTTCCCTTTTCTCCACACCCTCTCCAGCACGAAATGTATTAGTCTTTATTTCACCCTGATTATCCTAAATAAACACCTTTGTCTAGAAGTTTTTATCTTTTTTTTTTTCCTTCTAATCTCCCAGGTACTCTCTAATTGCTTCCACATTGTAAAGAATGTGAATATTGTCATGACAACTAAGAGGAAACTATGCCATCAGAAGTTATTCAAAATACAATGAAACACTTACTGTTGGCCTTTCTAGTGTTGGCTGAAATTATAAAAATGTGCTTCGTACCTCCCACCTCAATCTAGATCAACGTATTTTGGACTAATTTGTCTGCTTACATCAGGAAAAAATTGTTTGCTTTTAACTTTTGTGTGGGTTTAGTTGAATATATTTTAGTTATAGTAATGGTACATTGAAGGAAAGAATGTTTAAAACCTAATTACTTTTCATGGATGGGGAAGGTAGAGAAAATTCAATGGGAAAAGCATGTAGCCTGTCTTAAAGGACATGTAGCTTCAAAAAGGTATACCAAATTAAACAAAAATGGGCAAGGTTAAAACTACAGGGTCCAGGTTTGTACTCTTGGGTGACAGAACTATAAAGCAAAGCACGCAGGGGATAATTATAAAGGTAGTGGTTGCTTTTGAGGGACAGAACAGCTGATGTTGAGATAATTCATGTGGAGAGGATTTTGAGGTAGCCTTGTAATAATTCATTAAGCTGTACATTTATCTAGCTTTCTGTATCTGTGTTTCATTTTACAATAGTTAAAAAATTTTTAAGACTATGTAGCTTTAGATTATGAGCATAACTCTGTAAACTATTTATAATCTGGGGGTGGTTTCTTGTACTTTAAGCAATGCCTTTGCCTTTTTATGTCTCAATATCGTACAGAAAGGGTTAGAGATCAAAGAGACAGATCCAGAAGAAATGACAAAAAAAGAAGTAAAACACCAAATACTTGAAAATAAAGTTTTAATTTAAAATTGCCTTTAAATAATTATTATTCAGGGTAATAATGATATTTTTTCCAAAGAGCTACATGCTGAAGTATTTATAAATGAAATAATATCTGAGATTGCCCCCAAAATAATCCAGTGGGGAAAGAGATATGAAAAAAGTGGGGTAATAGGTGAAACCAGAGTGCACATATGTTGATGATTGTTGAAGCTATGTGATTGATGTATGGGAGATCATTATATAATGCTCTCTACTTTTGTGTATGTTTGAACATTTCCATAACAAAAAAGTTTTAACAGTAAAATAAATTCTAAAGTGTAGAGTGAGTGTATACATATTTTATAAAATGTCTTTCGGATACTGTAGTCTTCATGAGGTTTGTAGCATTACAATCAATTTTATGTACCTGAATATGACTATTTGTAAAAATTCTAACAGAACTATCTTAGAGATTAGCCCTTCATTTGGGATTAGTTCAATTACAAATTAGTAGCTTAAAATAATTATAATCACATGGTCCCATAACTGAAATAAGACAAATCTAGGTATATAAGCAGGTGGGGAGGTTTGCTGTTCCTGGCATTCAGAGAATCTCTGCATTATCTCTAACTCACAGTGAGGAGAGGAAGGTAGACATGAGCAAAGTAGACTGTGAACAGTCAAAATGAAGCAGAGAACTGAATTTATTCCTTACACAACTTAAAGGGGAAAGTACTAGAGGACAACGACGGTTTCTAAAGAAGCACTGTAATTTTTCCTTTTCTTTTTTCTCAAAGATATCATACCTATTATCTGGAAAGTAGTTTGTTTTCTTTTACATATTGTCATTTATTTAAAGTAAAATGTTAAAGCTATAAGTAAATTTGCTATACTTGCAATTTTATATTCTTCCCATTAGAAGTTTACTCATTCTTGAGCTAACAACTTCTCAGTGTAAGAAAAAATATCTTTTCTTGGAGCAAAATAGTACTCATAACTAGCTTCTTTAGCTGCATTCCTAATTACTGCCATCTTCTCTACAGATCAGTTTCCTCTAAAAGACAGAAAAACAGTTCACCGTGAGAAGACGGATTCTTTTTTTTTTTTTTTTTTTTTAAACATCTTTATTGAAGTATAATTGCCTTACAATAGTGTGTTAGCTTCTGCTTTATATCAAAGTGAATCAGTTATACATATACAATATGTTCCCATTTCTCTTCCCTCTTGCATCTCCCTCCCTCCCACCCTCCCCATCCCACCCCTCTAGGTGGTCACAAAGCACCGAGCTGATCTCCCTGTGCTGTGCGGCTGCTTCCCACTAGTTATCTATTTTACATTTGGTAGTGTATATATGTCCATGACACTCTCTTACCCTGTCACATCTCACCCCACCCCCTCCCCATATCCTCAAGTAGAAGACGGATTCTTAAACAGGAAACTCTTCAGATGAAAAAGCCCTTTTCTTAAAGTGTCTTTCGCAAACATACAAGAAACATAAACGAGTCCCAGCAAACAAACAAAAAAACCCACCCTTTTAATTTGGAAATAATTTCAAATTTATACAGAGATACAAGAATATTACAGAAAATACCAACATTCACTTTACCCAGGTTCACCTACTGTTAATATACTACTCCACTGTTTTGTTTTTGCTTGCTTGCTTTCTATTTATCTACCCATCCATCGTGTGTGTATATACATACATATGTATATTTACATATAAAATATTTTCCTGTCAACAATTTGAGAGTAAAATGTATATATCATGTTCTTTATCCCTAAATACGTCAGTGTATATTTCATAATATTAGGGATATTCTTTTACATAAGTAACCACAATATAGTCTTCAACTTCAGTAAATATACAATGAAACAACACTTAGACCTAGTCCACCAACCACATGTCAATTTTACCTATTAACAAAATAACATCTTTATAGCATTTTCTTCCTCCAGTATGGGATCCAGCCTAGAATCAAATATTGCATTTACTTATCAGCCTTTCATTGGAATATTTCCACAGGCTTCCACAGTGTTTCATGTTATTGATTTTTTTGGAAGTATATAAAAATATATAATAATATCTCTCATTTAGGGTTGTCTGATATTTCCTCTGATTTGATTCAGCTTATACATTACTGGCCAGAATATCACATAAGCAATGTTGTATCCTTTTCAATGTATCATATCTAGAAGTGAATGATGTATATTTGCCCTTCACTGGTGATGTTAATTTTGATTACATGGCAAAGGTGCTGTACTATTTGTTTACTACATAGTTATTATTTTTTCCCTCGTAATTAATAAGCAACCTATGGGGATTTCTTGAAGACCATGCAAATATCTTGCTCCCCATCAAAATTACCCCTATATTCAGCATCTATTGGTGATTCTAACCTGGGCCAATCTTTGTGAATTAATATTTATCCAACTTCAGCTCTCCCTCCACATCTGCCACTCTACACTCAGCACTCTACTGTAAGCAAGAACCCTCCTTATCCTCTATTGATTTATCTACCTATTATCAGTATGAACACATGGATTCCTATCTTATAATTGGTTTATAATTCATTATTGTATTCAGTTATTTTGGCACTAAAATTGTCCCAGATTTGGCAGGTGTCATCTCCTTCAAACTGGCCTCTATTATTTTTTTTAATCACTTCCTTTATTTCTGCCACGACAAAATATTATAAGTTCATCTTGTACCTATTCTGCTCCAATCTTGTAAACAGCCCTTTCTCTGAGAAGCCCTGGATCCTTTACATAAAGGAATGTTAGACACCAAAATAAGCATGCTAAGTATGCTCATTTTCACTGTGGTCTCTTTATTACTATGTGGCCAGGGCTAGGAAATATATGCATATACGTAGATATAATCATATATACGTATGTATACATATATGTATATACACATGCACTTAGATATGCCTGTGCACACACATATACATATTTTAGAAATCATGAGTTCACATCCATTTCTTCAATTCTAATTCATCACCGTGGAAATATTTCTTGTCTTTCTCAGCTCTATATATGTGGGTCTCTTCTTTCATAGTGAGAACACTGGCTCTTAACATCATCAGTATATTTATTATCTTGCTTAACTCTGCAATGCATAACACTACAAAACAAATAAATAAACCTACTAAGAAGACCTCAGAATTTGCTTGCAGTACTCACCCCATCCCACCCCCCAACCAAGACTGAGAGTATATAGTCAAATACTGTGTTTATAAATTACTTTGATTACAACTTTCCCCCCCACCCCGTTCAGTGTAGTTATGACATGCATTTGAAATACAATTGTGTTTGTTTATGGCAGGTGGTTTTCCATTGTAGTTTTTTCCCCTTTTCATCTTGGCGAATTAATTTTATTCTCAACTTGTAGAACACTAACATGCTTCCAAAAGTAAAAACTATGCAAAAAGGTATAATGAAAGAAATGGAACTCCTTTTTGTATCCCTTCCACCCTATTTACTGTCCCCATTGTAAGTAACCAAGTTCATTGTTCTCTGGTTTATCCTTCTGTTTTAGTTTGGTAGAGTTGCCGTTAACAAAATACCACAGGCTGGTTGGCTTAAATAACAGAAATTTGTTTTCTCACAGTTTTGGAGGCTGGATGTCCAAGATCAAGGTGCCAGCAGTGTTGTTTTCCTTTGAGGCCTCTCTGCTTGGCTGCCCTTTTGCTGCCTCTTCACACAGCCAACCCTGTGCGCATGAAAGCTCCTGGTGTCTCTCTGTATGTCCTAATATCTTCCTCTTAAAGACACCAGTCAGATTGGGTTAGGGCCCACCCTAATGGTCTCATTTTAATTTAATTACCTCCTTAAAGGTCCTATCTGTAAATACAGTCACATTCTTAGATACTGGGGGTTAGGACTTCAGCATATGAATTTTAAGGGGACACAGTTCAGTCTACAATACCTTCCTATGTTTATTTTTGTAAAGATAAGTAGATAGGTAAATGTTTTCTTATTTCCCTTCTTACACAAGTGGTAGCATAGTATTTATATTCCTTTGCACTTTTCTGGCTCACTTTTTTTCAGAGGCACTTTGTTAAACATGGCTTTGAATTTTAGTATCCATTATGTAACATCTGTTGAATATATTCAATAGATTTCCAAGATTTAAGAATTTTTATGCATTTGTAACGACTTATGGGTCTTAGCCTCATAGAAATTATGTTTGAATTAGACAGTAAGGAGTCATTTTGGATTTCTGGCTTACCAAGGGGGCCTGAAAAATAATAATTTCTAGGCACAGTGGCTTAATCCATTAAGGTGGATATGAAATAATTAAATAGCAAAATTTCACATGACTGTAGCCAGGAGGCATTTGATGTGTGAGATAAGAAAAATAACTCTTGCTCAGAAGAAGAATTTTTTTCAAGTATGAATTAATATTTTCTCTCCAAAAGGCAGGATGGTCTGAATAATCCTTCTCATTATTACAACAAGCAAAGAGAGAAAGCATAGACATATAAAAGATATCTCTCAAATGCCTCTCTCCCAACCCCAATATCTAAAAGCAATTACACTGCAGATTAAGTTTGGATCCGTACAATAGCAAATTAGGAACTTCGGTGGCTAATGCAATAGACATGCAGTTGCTCAAGACGCTATACCTAAAGCCTGAACATACATCATTGAAACAGAGACTGAATTTCTTTGCAGGGAAAGCAACCTGTAATTGTGAAAAGTGCACACAGGTTTTTGAGTCAGGTATCTGCATATTTGTCAAGTGTCTTTTGCTATTCTGCCAAACCACTTTTGCGTGTTTGGAGAATCTGTCACTGCATGTGTAAGTCTAGTGGAAGTCAGGACCTAGACTCCCATGATGGAAGAAAAATAAAGAAGCTGGTTCACTGTTATTGACTGAATTGTGTGCCCACAAAATTCATGTGTTTACGTCCTAGCTCCAATGTATTTGGAGATAGGGTCTTTAAGAGGTAATTAAGGTTAAATGAAGTCATGGGGTAGACTCTAATCTAATAAGACTAGTGAGTGGCCTTATAAGAAGAGGAAGAGAGGAAGAAAGAGAGTGGGAGGGAGAGAGAGAAAAAGACAAATCTCTGCTGGCACACAAAGAAGAGGTCATGTGAGGATACTTTGAGATAGAGGCCATCTGTAAGCCAGGAAGAGAGGTTTCACAGACCTGGACTTGGCCAAACCTTGATCTTGGACTTATAGCCTACAGAACTATGAGAAGAAAATTTCTGTTTAAGCCACCCAGCCTGTGGTAGTTTGTTATGCACCTGAGCTGACTAATACACTTGCCCAGACCAAGGCAGATGCTCTCCATCCTTAGATGCTCTCCTTCTGGAGCAAAGAATGCAGAGAAGGTACAGATGCAGAGAGCTCATGTTGAGGGTGGCAGCAGCAGTTACAGAACCCTAACCAGACCCTCCTCTAGCATTTAAAAAATTATTTATTACATGTATTACATAAACACAACTTTACATAAATGTAGAAATATAATCATATACATATGGTGTATCTTCTTAGATTTTTTTCCTTGCCTTTTTTTGCTTGCTTCCATCAACCCTCATCCTGCACCCCCTCCCTCCCATTCCCACCTCAGCCAATCACTTCTGGTATAAGTACTTTTCTTAATCAGCAATTCTTTATGAAAATTTATCCAAGGTACCAGGGAGAGTGTTATCCATCTTAATTAGTGGCTGCATTATATTCAATTAATTCCATCATAATTTATTCAGCCATTCTCCTTCATGGTCATTGACTGTCTACATTTCTTTTTCTATTATGAACAAGTGGCATAATTTGGGCTGAGCTTGACTGCCTAGGCTCTCCTTTGACCCTCTGCTTAGTTCTGACCCTATTTCTCCAGTGTAATAGTATACTTTTTTTTAAAGGGGTAAAACACATGTATATATAATTTCTGGAAGGATACACATAGATGTTGTGATGTTTCTGATATCTTTTCAATGAATTACTCTTCTGCTTTATGTTAACCAGAATCAGAACTACTGTTTGCAACCCAGAACCCTAAGCGGTACACCAGGGTTCCCATTTTAGCTTTCACAATTATTAACTGTGTGTCCTCTTTGAGCCCTTACTTCCTTATGGAGTTATAAGAAATTGGAAAATACATGCAATGTGGTTGGCACAGTGCTTGACATATGCTAGGTTCCCAATATATGGTAACAAGAATCATCATTAATAATAGTAGTTACTGGTAACAGTAAAAGGACTTGGATGAGGATCAGTGGAAGACATGGAAGAAGGTGAGAATCCAAATGACACCAGGCTCAAGACTTCACCAATCCTTTAAAGAGAATAATCTGGGGTTACTGACAGGCCATATAGTATTTGTATGCCTAATTACCTATTTATGATCCCATATATTCATTCCCCAGTGTGGATTCAGGCATTCTTATTTTGCCCCTTCTACTGTCATCACAAAGTTGGGCATTACAAGAATCCCTTGTGATATTAACATGAATCCTGAAAGGAGTGAAGCAGTAGACACATCTGATAACAGGTATGATTTGGCCCAAAATGGGTAAAGCAAGGAGATACCTCCTACTACCCCAAAGCCTATCCTTTCCAAACGCCACATGTTAAATTACCATTTGACACACTCCAAAATGTGTATATTCCTTTCAATTTGTCTTTACCATGTAAGGGTATGGTCACAGCAGTTATTCCAATGAAAGGAATGTCTACATTTAGATGTCAATATTTTAAGTGGGTCATGAAATGAAATTTCCCTTCAGTAGTGAGCATCTGCTGACAGTGATGGCAGAGCTGTGAGTGACTGTAGTTAGGAAGAAGGGAAGAAGCCTTCTGTCTTTTAGATGCATATTCATGGGGAGACTCAAGTTTCATTTATATATTTGATTCTTGATAATTAAAGCAACTGACTGAAAGGGAACCATTAGCTTCACAGTTTTGTTGGTAATTTAGTGCTGTTAACACATGGCAACTAATGTGTTTACTTATTGTTCAGCATTTATTTTCTGGTTGTTTTATTTTAGAACCATAAGATAAATTTATTTCCATTGAAAATTAGTTATCTCACTTTTTTGACCAAATAATGATTTCCCTTTGTTAAACTTACAGTTTTTTTCTTTGATATATTTGATATTTGCCATTAACTGTCCTTACAGTTTTTTATTAATTTTTTCTCAGTTTTAAACTAGTTTACTATGATGGTAGTTCCTGCTCATGTCTAGAAATTTAAAGAATATGAATATATACACACTGAAAAGCAAAAATACACCTCTCACCACAGTTTCACTCCTAGAGGTAGTCACTGTTCACAATCTCTTGTGTATCCTTCCAGAAATAATTATATTTATATATGTATTTTCCCTTTAAAAAGGTATACATATGATACCATTATATAACTAGAATTATTTTTTCACTTAATAGCTACCTTGAATATCTTTCTACATCTTGAGTATCTACATCATATCTATCCATCCTAAATATGCAATTTCTGTAAAATATTTAAATACATTTGGGTGTACATGTTATTTTAATAGCTGATTAGTACTGCATTGCATTGGATGTATTATAATTTTTAGTCTTCAATTTATTAACATTCAAGATATTTTGAGGGTTTT
This sequence comes from Balaenoptera acutorostrata, assembly GCF_949987535.1. NCBI lineage: Eukaryota > Metazoa > Chordata > Mammalia > Artiodactyla > Balaenopteridae > Balaenoptera > Balaenoptera acutorostrata. The sequence goes on from NC_080065.1 coordinate 93,485,879, forward strand.
TTTTTTTTTCCACACACACACACTGTATTTTATTTTTACAAGAGATAAATAGACTGACACCAAGCATTGTACATGGATGACCACAACAAAAGCAACAATGATTGCAATTACCAAACATGAAACACACTCATACTATGTCATAATATTGACATTCAGTCCAGTAATCCTCCACTGTAACAGCTCCTTTACTTTGCAGTGAAAATTGATTTGTATATTCTTTGCCTCTGAGTCCTTGTGGGATTTTTTTTTTTTTAATTCAGACAGAAAGTCACAAAAATTATACTCATCCTCATCAGTTCACTCAGTCCCATGTAATTAATTTTATTTTTTCATCTTGATCTTTTGTTAGCACTTTTATGAGTTCATCAGTTTTTCATTAGAGTTCTGAAAATGCTTATTCATTCAGTTCAGCAGTACAGTCAGTTACCAGAAACCTGTACTTGTCAGAGTCTTTTCCATGAATTTCTTGAAGATGACACCCTTTTATAGGAACATATTTGCAAAATCATCAGAGTACACCCAGAACTGTCTGTAAATGACAGAAGACTTAAAAATGACCATGGTTAAAGATTTGATGAAAGTTCATAATAATGCAGTTGACAAGAAAATTAGTTATTTCTGAGATATACATTTTAAAGTAATAACTAGGATTATTACTTATAACATTATACCAGAACATATAAGATTTTTAGAAGTTTCCTGTAATGTCTGAAACATTTATATTAACATATTTCCATACATATTTCCATACAAATACAAATATAAGATTTTTAGAAATTTCATGTAATGTCTGAAACATTTATATTAACATATTTCCATACATATTTCCATACAAATACAAATATAAGATGTTTAGAAATTTCATGTAATGTCTGAAACATTTATATTAACATATTTCCATACAAATAACCCAATGAAAGTTTAGTATTCATTGTTTTGTTTGTTTTTTTATACTGCAGGTTCTTATTAGGCATCAGTTTTATACACATCAGTGTATACATGTCAATCCCAATCGCCCAATTCAGCACACCACCATCCCCACCTCACCGCAGTTTTCCCCCCTTGGTGTCCATATGTCCATTCTCTACATCTGTGTCTCAACTTCTGCCCTGCAAACTGGCTCATCTGTACCATTTTTCTAGGTTCCACATACATGCATTAATATACGATATTTGTTTTTCTCTTTCTGACTTACTTCACTCTGTATGACAGTCTCTAGATCCATCCACGTCTCAACAAATGACTCAATTTCGTTCCTTTTTATGCCTGAGTAATATTCCATTGTATATATGTACCACAACTTCTTTATCCATTCGTCTGTTGATGGGCATTTAGGTTGCTTCCATGACCTGGCTATTGTAAATAGTGCTGCAATGAACATTCGGGTGCATGTGTCTTTTTGAATTACGGTTTTCTCTGGGTATATGCCCAGTAGTGGGATTGCTGGGTCATATGGTAATTCTATTTTTAGTTTTTTAAGGAACCTCCATATTGTTCTCCATAGTGGCTGTATCAATTTACATTCCCACCAACAGTGCAAGAGGGTTCCCTTTTCTCCACACCCTCTCCAGCATTTGTTGTTTGTAGATTTTCTGATGATGCCCATTCTAGCAGGAGTGAGGTGATACCTCATTGTAGTTTTGATTTACATTTCTCTAATAATTAGTGATGTTGAGCATCTTTTCATGTGCTTCGTGGCCGTCTGTATGTCTTCTTTGGAGAAATGTCTATTTAGGTCTTATGCCCATTTTTGGATTGGGGTGTTTGTTTCTTTGATATTGAGCTGAATGAGCTGTTTATATATTTTGGAGATTAATCCTTTGTCCGTTGATTCATTTGCAAATATTTTCTCCCATTCTGAGGGTTGTCTTTTCATCTTGTTTATGGTTTCCTTTGCTGTGCAAAAGCTTTGAAGTTTCATTAGGTCCCACTTGTTTATTTTTGTTTTTATTTCCATTACTCTAGGAGGTGGATCAAAAAAGATCTTGCTGTGATTTATGTCAAAGAGTGTTCTTCTTATGTTTTCCTGTAAGAGTTTTATAGTGTCCAGTCTTATATTTAGGTCTCTAATCCATTTTGAGTTTATTTTTGTGTATGGTGTTAGGGAGTATTCTAATTTCATTCTTTTACATGTAGCTGTCCAGTTTTCCCAGCACCACTTATTGAAGAGACTGTCTTTTCTCCATTGTATATCTTTGCCTCCTTTGTCATAGATTAGTTGACCATAGGTGCGTGGGTTAATCTCTGGGCTTTCTATCTTGTTCCATTGATCTACGTTTATGTTTTTGTTCCAGTACCATATTGTCTTGATTACTGTAGCTTTGTAGTATAGTCTGAAATCAGGGAGTCTGATTCCTCCAGCTCCATTTTTTTGCCTCAAGACTGCTTTGGTTATTTGGGGTCTTTTGTGTCTCCATACAAATTTTAAGATGATTTGTTCTAGCTCCGTAAAAAATGCCATTGGTAATTTGATAGGGATTGCATTGAATCTGTAGATTGCTTTGGGTAGTATACTCATTTTCACAATGTTGATTCTTCCAATCCAAGAACATGGTATATCTCTCCATCTGTTGGTATCATCTTTAATTTCTTTCATCAGTGTCTTACAGTTTTCTGCATACAGGTCTTTTGTCTCCCTAGGTAGGTTTATTCCTAGGTATTTTATTCTTTTTGTTGCAATGGTAAATGGGAGTGTTTCCATAATTTCTCTTTCAGATTTTTCATCATTAGTGTATAGGAATGCAAGAGATTTCTGTGCATTAATTTTGTAACCTGCAACTTTACCATATTCATTAATTAGCTCTAGCAGTTTTCTGGTGGCAGGTTTAGGATTCTCTATATATAGTATCATGTCATCCGCAAACAGTGACAGTTTTACTTCTTCTTTTCCAATTTGTATTCCTTTTATTTCTTTTTCTTCTCTGATTGCCGTGGCTAGGACTTCCAGAACTATGTTGAATAATAGTGGTGAGAGTGGACATCCTTGTCTCGTTCCTGATCTTAGAGGAAAGGCTTTCAGTTTTTCACCATTGAGAATGATGTTTGCTGTGGGTTGTCATATATGGCCTTTATTATGTTGAGGAAAGTTCCCTCTATGCCCACTTTCTGGAGAGTTTTTATCAGAAATGGGTGTTGAATTTTGTCAAAAGCTTTTTCTGCATCTATTGAGATGATCATATGGTTTTTATTCTTCAATTTGTTAATATGGTGTATCATATTGATTGATTTGCGTATATTGAAGAATCCTTGCATCCCTGGGATAAATCCCACTTGATCGTGGTGTATGATCCTTTTAATGTGTTGTTGGATTCTGTTTGCTAGTATTTTGTTGAGGATTTTTGCATCTATATTCATCAGTGATATTGGTCTGTAATTTTCTTTTTTTGTAGTGTCTTTGTCTGGTTTTGGTATCGGGGTGATGGTGGCCTCATAGAATGAGTTTGGGAGTGTTCCTTCCTCTGCAATTTTTTGGAAGAGTTTGAGAAGGATGGGTGTTAGCTCTTCTCTAAATGTTTGATAGAATTCACCTGTGAAGCCATCTGGTCCTGGACTTTTGTTTGTTGGAAGATTTTTAATCACAGTTTCAATTTCATTACTTGTGATTGGTCTGTTCATATTTTCTGTTTCTTCCTGATTCAGTCTTGGAAGGTTATACCTTTCTAAGAATTTGTCCATTTCTTCCAGGTTGTCCATTTTATTGGCATAAAGTTGCTTGCAATAGTCTCTTAGGATGTTTTGTATTTCTGCGGTGTCTGTTGTAACTTCTCCTTTTTCATTTCTGATTTTATTGATTTGAGTCCTCTCCCTCTTTTTCTTGATGAGTCTGGCTAATGGCTTGTCAATTTTGTTTATCTTCTCAAAGAACCAACTTTTAGTTTTATTGATCTTTGCTATTGTTTTCTTTGTTTCTATTTCATTTATTTCTGCTCTGATCTTTATGATTTCTTTCCTTCTGCTAACTTTGGGTTTTGTTTGTTCTTCTTTCTCTAGTTTCTTTAGGTGTAAGGTTAGATTGTTTACTTGAGATTTTTCTTGTTTCTTTAGGTAGGCTTGTATAGCTATAAACTTTCCTCTTAGAACCGCTTTTGCTGCATCCCATAGGTTTTGGGTCGTCGTGTTTTCATTGTCATTTGTCTCTAGGTATTTTTTTATTTCCTCTCTGATTTCTTCAGTGATCTCTTGGTTATTTAGTAACGTATTGTTTAGCCTCCATGTGTTTGTCTTTTTTACGTTTTTTTCCCTGTAATTCATTTCTAATCTCATAGCGTTGTGGTCAGAAAAGATGCTTGATATGATTTCAATTTTCTTAAATTTACTGAGGCTTGATTTGTGACCCAAGATGTGATCTATCCTGGAGAATGTTCCGTGCGCACTTGAGAAGAACGTGTAATCTGCCGTTTTTGGATGGAATGTCCTATATATATCAATTAAATCTATCTGGTCTATTGTGTCATTTAAAGCTTGTGTTTCCTTATTTATTTTCATTTTGGATGATCTGTCCATTGGTGTAAGTGAGGTGTTAAAGTCCCCCACTATTATTGTGTTACTGTCGATTTCCTCTTTTATAGCTGTTAGCAGTTGCCTTATGTATTGAGGTGCTCCTATGTTGGGTGCATATATATTTATAATTATTATATCTTCTTCTTGGATTGATCCCTGGATCATTATGTAGTGTCCTTCCTTGTCTCTTGTAACATTCTTTATTTTAAAGTCTATTTTATCTGATATGAGTATAGCTACTCCAGCTTTCTTTTGATTTCCATTTGCATGGAATATCTTTTTCCATCCCCTCACTTTCAGTCTGTATGCGTCCCTAGGTCTGAAGTGGGTCTCTTGTAGACAGCATATATATGGGTCTTGTTTTTGTATCCATTCAGCCAGTCTATGTCTTTTGGTTGGGGCATTTAATCCATTCACGTTTAAGGTAATTATCGATATGTATGTTCCTATGACCATTTTCTTAATTGTTTTGGGTTTGTTTTTGTAGGTCCTTTTCTTCTCTTGTGTTTCCCACTTAGAGAAGTTCCTTTAGCATTTGTTGTAGAGCTGGTTTGGTGGTGCTGAATTCTCTTAGCTTTTGCTTGTCTGTAAAGCTTTTGATTTCTCCATCGAATCTGAATGAGATCCTTGCCGGGTAGAGTAATCTTGGTTGTAGGTTCTTCCCTTTCATCTCTTTAAGTATATCATGCCACTCCCTTCTGGCTTGCAGAGTTTCTGCTGAGAAATCAGCTGTTAACCTTATGGGAGTTCCCTTGTATGTTATTTGTCGTTTTTCCCTTGCTGCTTTCAGTAATTTTTCTTTGTCTTTAATTTTTGCCACTTTGATTACTATGTGTCTCGGCGTGTTTCTCCTTGGGTTTATTCTGTATGGGACTCTCTGCGCTTCCTGGACTTGGGTGGCTATTTCCTTTCCCATGTTAGGGAAGTTTTCGACTATAATCTCTTCAAATATTTTCTCTGGTCCTTTCTCTCTCTCTTCTCCTTCTGGGACCCCTATAATGTGAATGTTGTTGCGTTTAATGTTGTCCCAGAGGTCTCTTAGGCTGTCTTCATTTCTTTTCATTCTTTTTTCTTTAGTCTGTTCCGCAGCAGTGAATTCCACCATTCTGTCTTCCAGGTCACTTATCCGTTCTTCTGCCTCAGTTATTCTGCTATTGATTCCTTCTAGTGTAGTTTTTATTTCAGTTATTGTATTGGTCATCTCTGTTTGTTTGTTCTTTAATTCTTCTAGGTCTTTGTTAATCATTTCTTGCATCTTCTCAATCTTTGCCTCCATTCTTATTCCGAGGTCCTGGATCATCTTCACTATCATTATTCTGAATTCTTTTTCTGGAAGGTTGCCTATCTCCACTTCATTTAGTTGTTTTTCTGGGGTTTTTTCTTGTTCCTTCATCTGGTACATAGCCCTCGGCCTTTTCATCTTCTCTGTCTTTCTGTAACTGTGGTTTTTGGTCCACAGGCTGCAGGATTGTAGTTTTTCTTGCTTCTGTTGTCTGCCCTCTGGTGGTTGAGGCTATCTAAGAGGCTTGATGGGAGGCTCTGGTGGTGGGTAGAGCTGACTGTTGCTGTGGCGGTCAGAGCTCAGTAAAACCTTAATCCACTTGACTGTTGATGGGTGGGGCTGGGTTCCCTCCCTGTTGCTGTGGCGGTCAGAGCTCAGGAAAACCTTAATCCACTTGACTGTTGATGGGTGGGGCTGGGTTCCCTCCCTGTTGGTTGTTTTGCCTGAGGCAACCCAACACTGGATCCTACCCGTGCTCTTTGGTGGGGTTAATGGCAGACTCTGGGAGGGCTCACGCCAAGGAGAACTTCCCAGGACCTCTGCTGCCAGTGTCCTTATCCCCACGGTGAAACAGAGCCACCACTTGCCTCTGCAGGAGACCCCCCAACACCAGCAGGTACGTCTGGTTCAGTCTCCCCCAGGGTCACTGCTCCTTCCCCTGGGTCCCGATGCACACATTACTTTGTGTGTGCCCTCCAAGAGTGGGGTCTCTGTTTCCCCCAGTCCTGTCACAGTCCTGCAATCAATTCCCACTAGACTTCAAAGTCTGATTCTCTAGGAATTCCTCCTCCCGTTGCCGGACCCCCAGGTTGGGAAGCCTGACGTGGGGCTCAGAACCTTCACTCCAGTGGGTGGACTTCTGTGGTATAAGTGTTCGCCAGTCTGTGAGTCACCCACCCAGCAGTTATGGGATTTGATTTTACTCTGATTGCGCCCCTCCTACCGTCTCACTGTGGCTTCTCCTCTGTCCTTGGACGTGGGGTATCCTCCTTGGTGAAGTCCAGGGTCTTCCTGTCAATGATTGTCCAGCAGCCAGTTGTGATTCTGGTGCTCTCGCAAGAGGGAGTGAGAGCACGTCCTTCTACTCCGCCATCTTGGTTAATCTCCACGAGGGTTTTTTTTTGGTAGATTACTTTTTTATTGAAGTATAATTGACTTAAAATGTTGTGTTAGTTTCTGGTGTACCAAAAAGTGATTCAGTTTTATATATATATATATATATATATATATATATATATATATATATACATATATATATATATATACACACACACACACACATACACACACATATACATATATATGATCTTTTTCAGATTCTTTTCCATTATAGTTTATTACAAGATATTGAATATAGTTCCCTGTGCTATACAGTAGGATCTTGTTGCTTATTTATTTTATATATAGTAGTTTGTATCTGCTAATCCCAAATGCCTAATTTATCCCTCCCCAAACTTTCCCCTTTGGTAACAGTAAGTTTGTTTTCTATGTCTGTGAGTCTATTTCTGTTTTGTAAATAAGCTTATTTGTATCATTTTTTAGATTCCACAAATAAGTGATATCATATGATATTTGTCTTCCTCTGTCTGACTTACTTCACTTAGTAATAATCTCTAGGTCTATCCATGTTGTTGTAAATGGCATTATTTCATTCTTTTTTATTTCTGAGTAATAGTCCATTGTGTGTGTGTGTATATATATATATATATATGCATACCATGTCTTCTTTACCCATTCATTTGTTGATGGACATTTAGGTTGCTTCTATATCTTGGCTATTGTCAATAGTGCTGCTATGAAAAATGGGGTGCATGTATCTTTTCGAATTAGAGTTTTCTCTAGATATATGCCCAGGAGTGGGATTGCTAGATCATATGGTATCTCTATCTTTAGCTTTTTAAGGAACCTCCATACTACTTTCCATAGTGGCTACACCAATTTACATTCCCATCAACAGTGTAGGAGGGTTCCCTTTTCTCCACACCCTCTCCAGCATTTATTATTTGACTTTTTGATGATGGCCATTTTGACCAGTGTGAGGTGGTACCTCATTGCAGTTTTGATTTGCATTTCTCTAATAATTAGAGATATTGAGTATCTTTTCATGTGCCTATTGGCCATCTGGATATCTTCTTTGGAGGAATGTCTCTTTAGGTCTTTTGCCCATTTTTTGGATTGGGTTGTTTGTTTTTCTGTTATTGAGTTGTATGAGCTGTTTGTATATTTTGGAAGTTAAGGCCTTGTTGGTTGCATCATTTGCAAATATTTTCTCCTAGTCTGTAGATTTCCTTTTCATTTTGTTTATGGTTTCCTTTGCTGTGCAAAAGCTTGTAAGTTTGATTAGATTCTATCTGCTTATTTTTTTCTATTGTCTTGGGAAATTAAGAAAATATTGCTATGATGTATGTCAGAGAATGTTTTGCCTATGTTCTTTTCTGGGAGTTTTATAGTATCACATCTTATAGTTAAGTCTTTAAGCCATTTGAGTTTATTTTTGTGTATGATATGATGGAGTGTTCTAACTTCATTGATTTATATGTGGCTGTCCAGCTTTCTCAACACCACATGCTGAAGAGATTGTCTTTTCTCCATTGTATATTCTTGCTTCCTTTGTCAAAGATTAATTGATTGTAGCTATGTGGGTTTATTTCTGGGCTCTCCATTCTGTTCCATTGATCCATATGTCTGTTTTTGTGCCAATACCATGCTGTTTTGATTGCTGTACCTTTGTAGTATTGTCTGAAGTCTGGGAGGATTATGCCTCCAGCTTTGTTCTTTATCCTCAGGATTGCTTTAGCAATTCTGGGTCTTTTGTGGTTCCATATAAATTTGAGGATTATGTGTTCTAGTTCTGTGAAAAATGTAATGGGTAGTTTGATAGGGATCACATAAAACAGTTGATTGCTTTGGGTAGTATGTCCATTTTAACAATATTAATTCTTCCAATCCAAGAGCATGGGATATGCTAGATTACTTTTAATAAAATCATGGATTGCCCATCCTATTATTGAGTAATGGATATCAACTGACCAGAGGAAAGACTTGAAATTCACCAATATCCAACCCATGCCAGCCTCTGTCCCATTAATGACTCATACTCTACTTCTCTAGCAGTGTTCCGTAAACCAGTTAACTAAAGCAATAAGCTTCCTAGCATCAGGACTTTTGTCAGTAAAATACACTTATGCTTTCATTTCTGGGAGAGAATTTGCTACAATTTAGGAAAATTTATTATTTTGATGGCCAATTATATAATTTTCTTTTTGACGACAATGAATGCTTACCAAAAAGGCCATGGATCAGTAAGATCTCAACTTAGCCTGTGTACATTGCATAATTGTCTGTGTGATTCCCATAAGAAATGGAATAATAGCAGCAAGATAATTCAAAGTGCAAAAGAGGATTCAAAAAATCTCCTATAAAATGTGCCAAATGCCTCCCACTTATTTATTTTTGTAGAGATTTTTGTTGTTGTTGCTTTTGAGTGCTATACAATTTTTTAAGTGGAAATTGATTTCTTACCTTTCTATTAATGGATAGAGTTCTCTTTTTTGGTTGACATCCCCCCATTTTGTGGTACCTACCAACATAAAGCTAATAGTGAATACGAACAAGTTTATCTTTAAGTTTGAGTTGAGTTTTCATCTCTTTCATTTCCTTAATGGCCTCAATTTCATAAACAGTCCCTTTTCATACTTTTATTTACTCTTTACTTATTTTTATTTATTTCTTAAGTCATCACTATTGCAGCTATCCCATGATGCATGTGTCACACGAACTCCTTTCTTTTTTTTTTTTTTTGTATCACTCCTATTTTTACCTTTTCTGTAACATAAATGATTCCTAATGCAGGATATTCCTATGCCTCTTAGAATGGGCTCAGCTATTATGCACGGACTGGTCAGGCATTCTCCAGTCACTTCTCTATTTTACTACCAGCTCTGAAATATGCATTATCTTCTGTTTCTTGACTCTTCCTCTATTCCTCTCTAGCAACATGTGAAAACCCTTATGCTGTGGAAAAAAAATACACTACCAAAACAAAAACTAATATTTTATTTAGATTGACTATCAGTTTTCAAGGTGTTTTCTTCTTTGTGTTCTCAGCACCTTAGAATAGTGCCTGGTACTTAGTAGGCAGTCAATAATTGCTCATCAGGGGATTTATTTGCTTTTTTGAATGAATCCAAACTGCTACACATGCAACTGCAAAATTATGTTTGACGATGGACAAACTTGAAAAAGAACATAAAAAAATAATAATTGATTTGTTAGGGTGAGGAGCAGTAGTAGGTACTTTGCTACTCTTTTTATCATATGGTTTGATTCTACTGTTGACTGAACAGTAAAAGTTCTGCTACAATTCAACTGTTACGGGTCTGTGGCTAAATTCAGCATTCCCTCTTCTTTGACTAATGGCAGAGCACATTGTGGCCTTCCTCTGACTCACCCCCAGCATTTTTTGATACAGTAAATTGAACTGAAAGGACATTAAGATCAGTGTTAAGGATAATGATCAAAATAAAAGCCCAAATTGCTTATTCACATTATTTAGCACCTTGTGTGTAGCACCACATTTAATCCTCCTGACATCATTAGGAGGTAGGATTATTATTGTTTCTGTTTTAGACATAAGGAAGCAAAGACTGTGAGAAGTTAAATAACTTATTTGGGAACCCCCACTAGCTTGAGTGTGTCTCCCAAGTCCTAGCTAGTAACTGTAACGGGATAAGCAGTTCAGAACCAACAGCTAGCAGGTCATCTACTTTGCTCCAACAGGATTAATGGGTTGACTGACTATTATTCTTTGTTCTAGGATTGTGACTGCTGCCTCAGCTTTGTTTACCCAAGACTCAGATAAATCAGAATATAACTGAAGAACAAATAGGGTGGATCTATCAAGGGAATTATTTGCATAAAAGATAAAGATGTAGGCTGTGGAAGTAAAAATATAAGGAAAACAACAGCAACCAAAACCACATCTCATTCTTCATAATAAGACAGTCGAGACTGTAGGTTTGATCTAAGGCTAGTCACTTAGGATCAGAGGAAAGCATCTGTTCAGATCCATAACAGTCCCTGGGTCTGAGGCCAAAGGTATTTCAAGCAAGATTACCAAGGGGCTCTTTCATACCATTTCTCTGAGGCTTTGAGACCACCACTTTCTAAGCCACATAATAGATCACATACAGACCAAGGAGTAGAGTGTGGGGTGAGGGACCCTTTACATTGCAGCCTCAAGAGTCCTTGCTGCAGGAAGCCAAAGCAAACAAGAAAAAAAAAAAAAAAGAGATGACTCCAGTCATGAGGTCATGTGAAACAGCCTTCATGTTCATCCTGGGTTCATCAGAACCTTCTTATCCTCCCTGGCCTTCTGACCGCTTCCACAAGTCATGCCCCACTGGATAAGGGTCATCTGTACCAGAATTCACTACACCCAAGAGAGAACAACATTTTATTGTTTTTGTTATTAAATATTGTTGTTCTAAGAAGACGGTGAACTCTTCAAGGGCAAAGACAATATTATTTTTTGCCTCTCTGGTAGGGCTTAGGACAATGTTGGGCACAGTGCAAGCAGTTGATAATTCCTCATTAACCTGACATGACATTATTCGACAAGTTTGCTTCTTACTGTTAGTAACTCAAAACTGTACAAGATTGTTAAAAGGTATAAATGAAAAGAAAAAAATCCTCCTTCCTGGCTATCACCAAGGACAACATTGCTTGGAAAGGATTAAAACATTTTCTGTCTCTACCTACCATTTCCCTGGGAAGCAAAGCAAAGCCTGTAATGCTGATTAACAATGTTAATGTTCTTCTGTAGGCGGACAGGCAACTCAGAGGCTTGCTTCTCACCTTCTCCCTCTTCCTTAGATAGAATGACTTAACTCTTCGAATTTTCAGAGAGAGAGAGAGAGAGAGAGAGTCGGGGGTGGCGGATGGGGAAGAGAGAGACTTATCGACAGTTTTGCAGACTCCACCTGGTATACGCACATCCTACAGGAAGTTAGAAAGCAGTGAACTTCAAATTATGACAACAACACAAACACTCTTCGCTTAAGCCCGTCTACCATATCAGAATAAATTAGGAACCAGGAACACAGAAAAGACTTGACGCTGTAGGCCATTTATAGGCCTTCTTAGTGAAGCCAGCAAGGTTTCATTATCAGAAATAGCTGCAGCCTTCAGATCTCAGTGACTATGGGAAAAATAAAATACCACAACACACCTGGCAGATTATAGTCTTTCAGCTCAGTTGTTTATTTATACTTCACCACACACTTGACTAAGAGACCCTGTTTCTCTAAAAAATTTTATTGCCAGACTTTAACCCCTGCCAGATTTTTCTGGTGATTACTGGGTGTTTGTTAATTTGTTTGCCCTCTAACAGAAATTAAATGGTGGGATAACTTGTCAAACTTAACCAAACTAAGTTTCATAAAGAATACTTACCCAGGAGTCAAAAAATTTTAGCCTAATTCTTTACTGAACTTCAGAGAGAACCTCATCTCTTTGAGCCCCATTTTCTTACTTGTAAATGAGCAGGTTGGATTAGATGATGTAAAGGATCCTTCCCAACTCTCATGTTCTGTGCTATCATCTATGAGAGAATGCCATATGACAGAGATGTCCAACTAAAAACCAGAAGACAGGGTTTAAGGTCCCCACCTTGCCATTTAACAACTCATTAAACCTTTCTGAGCCTTGACTTCTTTCGTCTATAAGATCCATTCCAGTTCTAAATTCTACGATTTTTTATGACATTGCTTATTGAGTCTGAAAATATCACAAACATAAGGTCTCAGACATTACTTTTAAGACTTGCGTACTACAGGGATTGTATCACATAAACTCAATTTGATAATCAACCAACCACCAGCATTTACTGTGCAAGCAAACAGTTTTTCTGCAAAACGGTGCAGGGGTGAGAGGATGCATGTTTTGCAAACATCACTCAGTAGTGATGGTTGTATTTGCCCTATCTTAACTGAATTTTAGATCACTTAATATTTAGCACTAATTACCACCATGATGTCTGGTTTTCATGAGATTAAACACTGTGTCAGGTTGCTAAGTTCTATATTTTTAACAGTCTGGGTTGCCTGCTTTCTACAGAATGGTGTCACTGGCAAATAGCCAAACAAGCACAGATTGGTACCTTCATCCAATTGGCCATTGGAAAACTGCATTCTGAGGTGCTTATGTAGCAAGCCTGCTTCCTGTAGTAGCTCCCACTTTATGGTTTGACCAAGTCATCTCCTTCCTTCCCTCGGTAATAAAGTGCCATTTTTGTACCAGCTTGAGTATGGCTGGGCTGTTGTCTAAGCTATGAGAGTGCACTGAGCAAAGAATGGCTGTTTCCAAAGAGACATCTGTCAGATGCAGAGGGAGCTTGCTTTGCTCTAGGGTGCTGACTTTGTGCTCATCGTTTTCCAGGCTGTCTGATTGGCTTTCCTCTAAAAGCAAGAAACAGAAGTGCTGGCTGCCAAAGATGGTTTGAATCCTTGTCTGGCAGCTGCCAAAGTCAAAGAGGGAGGAAAAGAGATGGGAAATAACATTTATTGAGCACCTCCTGTGTTACCAGACACTGCTTAACTCATTCAATACTCATGAAGTGACATCAAACATGAAGGAATCCAGGGGCCCAAACAATGTGGTCAGGACTCTGTCTCCATCTCCCAGATCTGCTTTACCCTGCCTGACTGTTCTCACATAGGTTCTTTTCATTCGGTAGCAAGACGACACCAGCGGCTCCATTCTCACATCCTCCTGTCTTAGCAAGCCCACGGATGGAAGACTTCTCCTTCCCCTGTGTGTACAGCAATCCCAAGGAAGATTCAGAGTGGGGCATGCTCCATAGGTCACATATTCATGACTGAACCAATTTCCCACCCCCCTACCCAAGCACTGTGAGCATGTGCAGGAGTCAGGGTGGCACAGTGGTGGATAGTCCCAGTGTGAAGTGGGGGGAAGTTTCCTTAAAAAGCCAAAAGAAGAGGGTGGCAACCCTTGCTAGAGAGAGGAAAACTCTGTCCAAATGGCTACCCCAGACCAATGCAATGAGCTACTGAAGAATACTGTTGGTTTGAGTTGTCAATTTGAATGTTTTCTCTAGAAGAATGGAATCAAGAACGCAATAGGGAAAGTTAAGGGCAGTTTATCAAACCTCAATGGACATATATATTAACATACATTTATCAGACAAGCTACATAAATCTGTCTTTTTTGTCTTTTGATGACTCTCATGCAGAAATGGCAGTTAGCTTTCTCTTGGATACGTATAAAGTCATCTAGATTTAAAGGCATATGGTCTATCTTGGATCATTTACAGATTGCAAGATGGCTCTGAAGCCAAACTTGCTGCTTATTTCATGCCCTGCACATTTAATTACTGCTTGATGTGAATGAAGCGTTTTACCCGAAGATATGCGCTGCTGAAATTTTAGCTGGGTTGAGTCATAAAACAGTTTTCAACAGATTGAGGCAATCTTAGAGGGAAGTTTGTGAAGAAAGTTGGCTTGAACTATCTGACTGTAAGTCATAAATGTTTTGAGTCAGTCTGAATATTGCTGGATAAGATGACAAATACAAGTGTTCCTAGTTTAGTGCTTTTCTGGAAAATTCTAAAAACCAAAATTCTTCTATTGGGCTTAATCACTAGTGGTAAACGGTTAATCATTATAGGAGTTAGTTCTGAAAGAGAGATAGGGCATTTTCCCTAGTCACTTGTTTCTTTTTTGGAAACGAATTCTCTGCAGCACAGATTTTCTTAGTTCCACTCTCTGGCTTAGCTTCCATGTCTTCATGTCAGTTAAACCATTCCTCTAGCTGGTCATCTCAGGTGGTACTAGCCTGGGACAGGGAAGAAGCAATAACTGGGGAGCCTGTGCAGCTTGGTATTCAAGCAAATAAATAAAGAGTTTTTGAGTTTGGGTTGTTCTATCTCATGGGTTGCTCTACGAATTTCTAATTATGTAAATGTAGGAAAATAGCTAGGCTTATGATGAGGATTGAGTAAAATAATGCTATTGAACTGCCCAGCAGGGTATCTGGCACATGCCCTTCATCTAAAATGGCTGCCATGTTGTTGTTATCATTCCAAAGCTGCTCTCCATGCACATTCTTCATATTGGAGCACTTGGTGGGGGGCATAGCTACTAGCCACTTCTGGCTCCTGCATACCTGCTCTGAACTATCCTCTGCTTTTTCTTTCTCTACTGCCCTCCCTTTGTGCCAAGTAATTCGGACAATGCAAAAAAAATTTTTCTTTCTTTTTAATTCAAGCTCTGACCCTAAGCAACAGAATAGAGGAAATAATTTTATTGACTTCTTTAAACTTCTCCAAAGCATGGCATGCTCTCTTTCCCTTATGAGTCTTCACACAGGCTGCTCCTTCGATCAGAACACTTTTCCTCTTGTATTTGTTTCTTAAGCCTTCTCAAAGTCAAGGCCTCAGTTTAGACTCCTCTCTCCTCCAGAAAGTCTTAACTGACCCCTAACCCCACATATTCTAGGTTTTCTATGTCTCTTAGCATGTTAGACCTTCCCTATCACGGCAGTGTTCATTCTGGTGACTGGTTCAGACGGAGACTGTGAGTTCCAGGAAGGGCAGAGGTCACATCTGCCTCATCAGTCAGTATGGATCACTGTGCCCTTGGCACCTAGCACAGCGCCTGGCCAAGAGCAGGCACTCAATAAATGTTCTTCCTTGGAAACATACGTCAGTGCCTTTTCTAGAAGGGACTCAAGGATCATTTACTATTTTGCATCTCCTCAGTTATGTGTCTCCTGGAGCACTGCTGCTATCCTGGTGGAAATGTCCCATAGCTGTGCTGACTAGCAGAGTGGACACTAGCCACGTGCCGCTACTGAGCATTTGCAATGTGGCTAGTGCAACTGGGGGCCTTACATTAATTTATTTTGAATTTAATTTTAATAGCCAATGTGCTATCATATCAGCCAGCACAGTCCAAGAGCCTGAGGTTTAAAAGTTTGTTTACAGGAGCTATAACTCTAAGAACTGTCCCTTTTTGAGGGGATAAAATTGTCATAAAATTCGGAAGTTTGGCAGTAACACTCAAGTTTAGTTAATGTTTGGAACCAAGTTCCCAAAGAAAACACACATTGTGTCACTTTTTGGGCTATGCGGAGCATCTCGATTTTAGGCAAAGGAATGCAGTGCTTGGGTTAGCAGTCCTGCTCTGATACCCTCTGCTGCGTTACCCTGAGCAAGTCACTTAACATCTCTGTGTCTCAGTTTCCTTACCTAGAAAATGGAGCTAACAGTTTCTACCTCAAATTGTGTTAAATGAGAATGTGTGTGTGTGTGTGTGTGTGTGTGAGAGAGAGAGAGAGAGAGAGAGCAAGAGAGAGAGAGCAAGAGAGAGAGAGAGAGAGAGAACAGTCCCTGGCACATTGTATGTTCTCAAAAATGCTAATTACCATGGTTAATTATTCCATTCTTCTATGTTTCTAAATCAACATGGCATTTGGATATATATGTGTGCATATATACACACGCCCCCCCCCCCAACAGATCCACTAAACCTGCTTCATAAGTTTTGATCAGGCGGAACAAGAATGTGAGTGTAAAGTACTATGAGAAAGTTAGAGGATAGGTATAATAGAATGTTATACGGGATCATTATTAGGGAAGATAACTCATTTTAGAAAGGTAAAGTACCTTGAAATGTCATTTTAAAAGAGCAACAGTATTTGAAGTAGGGATTAGAATTTCTGCTTGCAGGAAGGCTTTCAGCAAACATTTCTATTTTCCTTCTCCATTTGTGTCACCTGTCCAGGTTGCCCTTTTGCCATCCTCTCAATAGGCAAAATGTTCAGGGGATGGCTGCCTTGTGCCATGCACCAAGGGGACTGAAATGAGCTGATGCAATGAGTCTAACATCCACCCTTTGAGTCTTACTATTCAAATTAACGTGCTATACAATGTTTGTGTATCCTCTGTGGCCCCTTAGCTCCATTAGAAAACTGTGTGAGCAAGGGCAGGAGACAGGGAGATGCTTCCTGGAATCAGTAGCTGATTTGCAAGCCTGAGGAGTTTGCATGAAAGGCAGCAGTGAAAGTCAGTCCTCAGCCCTGATATTTATAGAGAGGAGGAAAGAAAGGAGAGAAAGCCATGAAATGTTATTAGGAAGTCAGGGAAATAGAGAGAGCTACTCAGTGTAACTCATACCTTACTACCTGTTCTTCATTTAAAAAAAAATAATTTTTTTTTTAATGTATTATATATATGTGGAGTCTTTTTTAAGAAACAGAAACAGGAAACCTCCTCACTCTGATCAATGGTATATGATAAGTTACTATATTCTTTTGATACAAAAATTGAAATGAACTAACCACAAATGCAGGAAGATGAGGTCTAAAAAGCAGTACAAAGTTTCCTTTACTTCCCTTGCTTTTTTATGTTAGAAACTGGGGAATCATGCTGAATTTCAAATAATCTGCCTGGTCCCAATACCAAACCATTGCATGCTTTGCAAATTGAGATGCATTTTAAAAAACATTTTATAAAATACATGTCATATAGTGAGAAAACAGATGAAAAAGTAATTCTCACATGATATTAGAAGACTATCTAGTGGCTTGCAAATAAGGAAGCATTCATTTTATTGTCAATACAAATAAATACATAGCAATAATAGTCTCAGATGCTTTGAAAACTGTTGGAACTACTGAAATGGCACAGAATTAGGGAGTTTTAACATGCCCTGATGAACCGTCACTATTTTAAGTGCAGAATTATCTGGACTCATCACTTGTTTTTGTATCTTTGATTTATTATTATCCTGGGGAGATTAGACCATGGTGTTTGGAATTCTAAATGACCCTCCACACTTGGAAATTATTCCCTTATACTACCTAGCAATAGAAAGTAGGTAAGCATTTTTGGGGAAAATATGCTCAAATATACAGTGAAGTGAAAAACATATAGGTACCCTGTCTTTAAATGTCTTCTTGGGTCTTTGAAAAGCATTCATTTTAGCACAAAACTGCTCCTTGGATTAGAATTAGGACCCTTTGGGAAGGCTTATAAAAGCATTCACCTTTGGGAGGCTACTGGGTTTCCAGGGCGATGAGTAAACCAAACCAGAAGTAATCACAGAATGTTAGGGTCTGAAGTTAGAGAAGCTCTGTCCACCCCTTACTTTGCATGTGAGAAAACTGGAATCCCAGAGGTTGACGGCCTTGCCCAGGCCACACACGTCAGGGGTAAGGCTGTTTCTGTTAGAATGGCACCTCCTGACCTCATCTACTTGCTCCTTTGACCACAGCATGCTCCCTGGAATTCTACAGTACCCAACACCTCCTCCAATGCCTGGCACGTAGTAGACTCACAATAAATGGGTAATGACTAACTGAATGGCCTGAGAACCTTAATAATTAAAAACATCATTTTAACTTACTTAAAAACACTGAACAAATCTGCTTCTCAGAGAGGCTAGCCAATTGCAACAAGACCATTATGAACAAGAAGGGGGCTGCTGGGCTTCCCTGGTGGCGCAGTGGTTGAGAATCTGCCTGCCAATGCAGGGGACACGGGTTCGAGCCCTGGTCTGGGAAGATCCCACATGCCGCAGAGCAACTAGGCCCGTGAGCCACAATTACTGAGCCTGCGCGTCTGGAGCCTGTGCTCCGCAACAAGAGAGGCCGCGATAGTGAGAGGCCCGCGCATCGCGATGAAGAGTGGCCCCCGCTTGCCGCAACTGGAGAAAGCCCTCGCACAGAAACGAAGACCCAACACAGCCATAAATAAATAAATTAATTAATTAAAAAAAAAAAAAAAAAAAAAGAAGGGGGCTGCTGAATAATATAAACAGGAGGAAAGAATTCAACTATAGCCTGTAGTAACAAGGTGAAACACCCCATGACGATGAGGGGCTAGAAAAGCTGGTGACCTGTAACTATATCAGAAGCACTAAAGCATCCTTGGCTATGATGGAGAAAAACATAGTATGAGATTCCTTTGCTTTCTGCTGCTATTCAAACAGCAGGCGTATGTTCAGAATGGTTCTTTTAAAGAAAACAGGGTGAAATTTTGACATCAAAAGGTCTTGAGATAACCATAGTAATGAGAATGACCACTGGAGGAAGAGCATCCCTCTTTTATACTGAGTTAGAATATAGCTATTTTGAGTATTTTTATTCAAAAAAATGGAAATTTTGCTTAATTTCCATTTATCCTGTTCTAAGTCTACCAACCCTGAAAAGTAGAGGTATGATTGATCTTAAAATGTCAATCTCTTACCTAAAGAGAGGAAGAAAAGATTTATTTAAAGAATAAAATGTCACAGGGATTCTTAGGAGAAAAGCTCCTGGGTTTGGATTTTCTTTGACAGCCAGGATTCCAAATGAGTAATTTTCCCCCTCCATACATTTTGTAGTAGCTCCCCAGATAGCTATCAGTGCAGCTGTCCAGACTGGCAAATGCTTCCATGTTTTAGGGTCCTTTTTGTCAATTAATCTACCTGGATGCTGACTTTCAGGAAAGACTTCTTGGTACTGAAAGAAAAACTCCTCAGGCCCTTGGGGGGATGATAAAATTCTACTCCTGGATACACTCATCCCAGTGAAAATGCATCCACTAGGCTGGGGTTGGGGATGAAGGAGCTGGGATTTAATACCTTTGGTTTAGTCCTAGGGGATCAGGGAGGCAAGTGAAACCCAGTTTGGAGAGCTCACCTGACTACAGTTTAAAGTATGAACAGGTACAGAAAATGTGAATGGATTCATCAGAGAGCCTGAAGAATTCTCAGCGTCTGTATGCAGTCTTCACATTGAAGGTTTAATGTACACATTATGCTATATTTCCAGGATCTACAACAGTGCCTGCCTGGCACATAATAGGCATTTGATGATTATTTGTTAAAACATTTCAGTGTTAAAATTAGAGGAAATCTCCCACTAGATGCAGACAGAAATTTATATTATTTATGAAAATTTATCCATTTCTTATGACCTTTTCAGGTAAAAAACAAAACAAACAAAAAAATGAGTTTAAAGACACCTTGGGTTTTATCTAAATTGGCCTCTTGTTTCAGAAAGAATCTTACTCAAATCACCCTAGATTAATGAATTCTACTTCTAAAGACATTTAGATGGAGAATGGCTATATATAAAGTCCAGTGACTGGCACCTTGGTTTTCTTTGTGTGAGGATAAATAATTCCTGCTCTTTAGGTATTCTGTATTTTCCAGATGGTGCGCAAGATTAATGGTGCCTGTTGCCATTGTTCTGAACTAGCTGGAAAGACCTCTAGTCATCCTGACAACCTGGAAAACTAGGTCTCTCTTCTCATCCTTGCAGTCACTACAGAGGATCAAAAGGCAGAGAGGAGAACCTCTGTCATTGCAGAAAACCAGACTAAGGAAGAGTCAATCTAAAGATAGGAATGTATGGTCTGCTCTCACTCTTAGGGAGCCTGAGGAATGAGTCAGTCTCTCCAAGGACCACCAGGCTGCCAGAACCAAAAAACTTTCATTTGTCCTCTTAAGGATGGGGAGGGACAGAGGGCATAGGTGAGAACACAGCTGCAGTTGGCTATACTGAAACCTTTGGGAGAGCATGGCCCCAAGAAAGAGAAGAAAGGAAAAGGGGCCTGCAATGGCCTGACTATTTCATTTTCAACAAAATTTATATTTTGAAATTCTAACCCCCCAAAGTTGATGGTATAGGAGGTAGGGCCTTTGGGAGGTGCTTGGGTCATGAGGGTAGAGCCCTCATGAATGGGATTAGTGCTCTTATGAAAGAGACTCCACAGAGCTCCCTAGCCCCTTCGGCCACTTAGAGACTCAATGAGAAGCCTGCATTCTGGAAGAGGGCCCTTGCCCGACAGTGCTGGCACCCTGATCTCAGATTTCCAACCTCCAAATTTGTGAGCAATATATTTCTGCTGTTTGTAAGCTACCTAGTCTATATTTTTACAGAAGCCTGAAATGACTAGGACAGGGACAAACTAACAATGTTCCTAGTTAATTCTCTAAAAAATAAATCTACCAGGAAACCACCTATTCCTGGTTTCCAGATAATGCAAAGTTCATTTATGTATTTATTCATTCAATAAATAGAGCAGCTCAGACCAATGCTATGGATTGGCCTGGTAAATATGTCTGCTTCTTGACAGAGAATCAAGCAAGAAACTTCCATATGATTTTGGACTATTCTTCTAATAATTTCTGTAGGTTACACAGTTACATGAGTATGGTCAAATATACCAAGGATAAAGGGAATATTCTCAAAATAAAATCACCCTTCAAAAATTATTTAAGGGCTTCCCTGGTGGCGCAGTGGTTAAGAATCTGCCTGCCAATGCAGGGGACACGGGTTCGAGCCCTGGTCCGGGAAGATCCCACGTGCCGCAGAGTAACTAAGCCTGTGTGCCACAACTACTGAGCCTGCGCTCTAGATCCCTCGAGCCACAACTACTGAGCCCGTGTGCCACAACTACCGAGGCCCGTGCACCTAGAGCCTGTGCTCTGCAACAAGAGAAGCCACGGTAATGAGGAGCCCGTGCACGGCAATGAAGAGTAGCCCCCGCTCACTGCAACTAGAGAAAGCCCGCGTGCAGCAACGAAGACCCAACGCAGCCAAAAATAAATAAATAAATAAATAAGTAAATAAATTAAAAAAAAAATTATTTAAAAGGTCTGGAAGATCATAAATTGAAGAGATGGCTTGGCATAAAGTCAGGGTCCAAAGGTACCAGAACTGCTGTATCTTAGCAGATTTACTCCCTCAGGGGCAACATAATCTATGTTAAACTTAAAATGCACAGGCCTTTGGCTCCCCAGTGGCTGTAGGGTAGTACTCTAATTTATTTGGAACCTGCCAAGGAAACAGTTTACCCTTTCATTTATGTCTCATTTTATGTTTTTGAATTTTTAATAAGTCATTGATTTTTGTTGACCATTTTTCTATGGCACATGGAGAAAAGTAAATTGAGTGTTTTAGAATGTTCTCTCTAAACGCCTTCCATAAAATGTAATGATAGTGCTTTTCCTTTGTATAGTTTTTGGATGCTATTTTACCCCTTTGTGTCAATGACTCATCACAGGAACAGAAAAGTTCCCACCCGTTCCTTACTTGGTATCTATATGGCTCTAAGTGAAGGCATGGGCTTTATCCACAAACTGCTATAGTCAGATTGTTGCTGAAATATGAATTAATTACTGCAGAACCAATGTACTGCTGTCACCAGGAACTAGAGAGTTAAATCCAGGATCCAAGGCGATACCTACAAGCAAAAGTGGTGGGGACTTGTATCTGAATCATGGTGGGGTACTAAGGTGTAAGAGGGAAGGTGAGATGGAGAGACAGAGAAAACCTCACCACAGCACGTGGTTGTTTCTCCTTAGGAGAGCCTTGTGGCTCGTTGTGCCTGTCAAGTAGGCTAATGTGCCTGTAAATTTCCTGTGACAGAAAACACATCACAGCAGCAGCAGCAGCACCAGAAAACAATACAACCAAACTGTGGAAGACTGAAAGCCCAGCGCTTTCAAGGGTGATCAGAATGTAACAGAGTAAAAAAAATACAAGGCATTGAAAATAAACAAAGGCTAGGAAGAAATGAGATCACTTTCTAAGAAAAAAGCATTTATCATTTATAGGCCAAAAGAAATGCTTCTCCCACAGCCATTTTTTATATATTATTTGGCAGTCTCAGTTCAAGGTCAAAAATATTAGAGGACAAAAGGAATATGACTCAATATTTAAGATTTGTCATGACTGGCTTTGTAATTGCATAAATATTAAATATGTAGAAATAATTGTAAGCACGTTATCTCCACATCTCCACACGTTGCTTTCATTTTTAATGTAATCTTCTTCCTGAGCTGGCTGTGGGTCTGTGATTTGCATAGCTAGAATGATCCGGTGCCATCAATTTAGCAATGAAGTTACTCATTGAACAGAAGAGGCTTCTAAAAGATTATACAAAGCTGCAGGAAAGGAGAGTGTGAAAATGAAATTTTACGTTTCAGGTAAATGGGAGCACATTTTTCCATTATAAATTTAATATGGCTACTTTACAATAAATTTGGAAAACAAAAAAGAGGGGGAAAAAGCACCTATATTTTCATCATCTTAACTTAGTGTTTTATATTCTGGTCTTTTTATACTTATGCATATATATTTTTAACATAGATGTAAACATAGTTCTGTGTGTGTATATGTGTATAGTTTTGCAACAAGATTTTTTTCTCTTATTAATATGGTTTTCATAACTATAACTTTTATGACTATGAAATAATGATAATAAAGGGGTCTATAATTAGACTCACCCACAAAATTTCTGTTGGCTAGCATTAGCAGAGTACTTAAGCACCTGACACTGGGGCCTGATGAATCAAATACCAGCTCTGCTACTTAACTGTGTGGATTTGGACAGATTAGTAAAGGCTATGCCTTAGTTTCCTCATCTATAAAATGGGCATACTAATAGTGCCTCTATTAGCGTGTTCTAGTGAGAGTTAAATGAAATAATCCATGGAAAGCACATAGCCTGGCTCTTTCATACAGTGAGTACTAAGACTAAGTGTTATTAAAGACAAAAAAGTCAAATACATTATACTGGGTTAAAAAAATAAGCTTGAGTTTTACAAAACTGAGTTTCCTGAGACATTGCCATCATCCCCAAAATCCCCATGTGCATTTTTCCAGTAACAACTCCCCACCTCCACCACTAATCAGACTTTGATGGTTAACACTTCCTTGTTCTGCTTCATACTTTAACATCTAAGTATGCTTCCCTAAAAGTATAGCTTCATTTTGCCTGTTATTGAACTTGATATAAATGGAATCTCTCTCTCTCTCTCTCTCTCTCACACACACACACACACACACACACACACACACACACACACACAGTATCACTGTATTTAGGAAGCATACAATCCAAGGCTTGGTTATGTTGTGATGAAAAAAAGCTTTGGACAGGAGCCAGAGAACTTGGCTTCTAGTCTAGTCTCCGTGAGATCCTGGGCAAATCTTTTTACTTCTCTGGGGCCTCCATGTAAAATGTTTGGATGTGCTAAGTGTCTTTGAAGCTTTAGAGTACTAAATTGTTAAGCCCTTCCTATGTGAGTATTGTGTTGGCATATGAGAAATCAGAGTCAAAAAGAATCCAGAGAAAGGCCTGGGGCCTGCTGGAAATAAGCCTCCTCTTCTGAAAATTCATGCCAATAATAGTGTCAGCAAACAAAGGGCTATAGAAAAATGAAAGTAATGATCCCACATCACAAATAATTTTAGATATATTATTGGCCTTAACGTGCATAGGGAACATTTTTCCCAGGATAAATCATAGCCATTAAGAGTTGCATGTTAGGAGTTTGGAGTTCAAATAAATAATCATATCATATAGGTTTTCCTGGACAGAGTCAGTTTTGAACATTTTAACCCACTCTCTCTGTAGAAGTATTTGTATTTCTCCAAATACTGCCTGGGCTAAGTACTGCAGGTTGGCTCACCCAATGTCCATTCTACCGTCCTCTTATGGCGGCATTCGTAATGCAGAGACTGGAAGCTTAAAACATGTCCTAGACTTCTTTGCACCTAGAGCTATGGGTATGAATTAGGTCTGCCAGTTAGGTATACTTGTGCAAGATTTAGAAAACATAAGAGAAGTTGAGGCATCCTTCTGACCACTTCTGACTGTATTTCTCTTATAATTAAGGTCATGGAAACATTTTTCTAGAGCAATGTTCCATAGTTTATTACTCAGCCTCCTGGAAGACAATAAGCAGTTGTGGCCGCTATGAGAGCAGTAGCTTTTTGACTCCACCTTCTATCATAGGGTTATGTTTCTGAACCCAGTGTTCCAGTCATCCTCAGCAATAATAGATCCACTGATAGGTCACCTCTGTATTATGCTGGAATCGTTCATTCTTACAGGCCTAGTCTGTTAACGCACTTCTCCAATCCTGACATGGATTTTTGAAAGTACCCTCTATTAAATACCTTCCTGCTTAAAATACTTAGAATTGTTTCTATTTTTTTTCGCACTGAATCCTACTGATACACATCCTAGATATTATTTTGGAAAATCTATTCACCGTAACACAAGATACAAAGTATTATAACTCTATAGAATGCTATAGCAAATAGAGGAGGGGTTTTGAAACCAGAAAAAAACAAGCTAGTTTAGTAGTTATGTATCCTTAAGCAAGTTATTTAACCTCTTTGTATCTAAGTTCATATATATATACACATATATATATATATACACACACACACACACACGCATATATATATATATGAAATAGATATCAGTATACTAATCTTGTAGAGTTGTGAGAATTAAATGAGGCAATACAAGCAAAGTATCTATGTACTTAGCATCTAGCATTGAATGGTCACTCACTATAAATAGAGTTCATTTCTTCCTGTCCCCATATGGGATGTCCTTTGGTGACTGAGGTGATTAGCAAAATAATTTTGGGGGAAATTCTCTTTAAAGGACTTTAAAAAAACCTTGTAGGAACACAAAGATTTGGCGCCGATTCACAAAGACAAGAGGAATATCTTTAAACTCAGCTCAAGAGCAAACAGACTTCTATTATGAGTACTACCAATTCATCCCAACTGGTGGCTTAGGGCCCAGATAATTTGTTAATTATCTCAACAAATATTTATCAAGCCTCAACATTTCTAGACACTATTTTACTCATTAAGATACAGTGGTAAATAAAAAGGTCCCTGACTTCCAGGAGCTCGCATTCTACTGGGAGAGACAGACATAAAATAAGTCAATATGTAATTTCAAATAATGAGAAGGATTATGAAAAAAGGCATTCTTCCTTTAGCTCTCTTTCCCTTACCTTCTCAGAAGTTTATTATGTTACTTGACTCATCCCGTCTCTCAGCTTCCTTTCATGAGAGGAAAGGCATAGGCTGATGGAGATTATGCCAATAATGTCAAGATTCTCTTAGGTAGGTGAGTAGTTTCAGGATATGTGAAGAGTCTGGGGCCTGTTACTGTTTCATGGATGCCAGCAGAAAATAGATGATGCCTGGATTAGAGACAAAGGAGCATGTCAAAGCAGCATTAGCACGGTGTTGGCACTTGTTTCTTATGCCCCCAAAATCCCATGCGGTCTAAGGGGAAGGGTCCAGGTGGCTGCCACATACTCAGTGGTTTTCTGTCACAGCCAAGGAATATTGAACTCGGGGAATTTACTGCTTTTATAGTGTTTGGTAAGCAATCCTACTCTTTGGGAGGAAGCTATTACTTGGTTGCTCAAGGTTGCTTGCTGCAAATCCAACCCTGAGAAATGACCCAAGTAAAGAGTAGTCTGGGCTCTTTATCCTTGGCATACCCAGAAATAATGTACAGAGATGCTCAGGACCCTTGGCAGATTGCTTTTCCCAACAGGTAGAGGGGAGAAAATAATTGAACCCTCCATCCTTTACAGTTTTGTGCAATCATAACTACAAAATTTTCTAAGGTCTTAGAAGTTAGAACTTTGTTTCTACTCCCTTCGAACCTTTCACCCTAGGTGTGATATATTTAGGCAATTGAAGACCTCAGACAGATTACAGAAGAAGTTGATAGGGGAAGAGATAGATTTTCCAGTTATTACCAAATATAACCTGAGGCTTCTGTATGGATATACAGCCTCTCATCTCCAGAAGCATGGTGCTAGACCTCACACCTAGAAACCTCACCCCAGGCTCTTTTCCTATTCAAGCTATCATTGAGTGCTCATTTTAACAAACCTCCACTGCAAACATATATTTATGTGGGAGGGAAAAGGGCAGAATATGATATGTTCTCAGCCCTGAGCTCTCCTTGTATGGCCACTGCTCTTGAATCCTGGTAGAAAGGGCCATTCATGGGTCATCCTCAGAGTCCACATTCCTTGCGCTTTCAAGCCAGGGAGAGAAAATTGTAGACTTGCTCCATAACAAATCAACGTTGTCCAATTTATCTATGTGGACTCCACTCTCCACTTCCAATGGTGGCAATTTCAAATGTTCTCTACCCTATTCACCCCTTCATGGAACCCATTCTTCCATTTCCCAGAGAAAATGGAAGGCAACTGGGGAATGCTCTCCCAACATGTCATTTGTTACCTCTTGATTCCTACAGCAAATGCTGAAAAATAGCTATTATTATCTCAATGTGATACATTAGAAAATAGAGTTTTGGAGATTTTATGTAACTCTCCCAAAATGACAAAGGCTGTGTGTCCTGGAGAAGGAATCAGAAGAAATCTGTATGACATGGGACCTTACTCATGTAGGCTAGAAATGGGAAAATAAAACTTCCCTGGGTTTTTTTTTGTTTGGTTGGTTTTTTTTAGTGTTCCTGTAAGAGGCTCTAGCCTCCTAAGCCACAGAAATGTATGCACTACAGAGAATGCTTTCTTTCACTTTTCCTAGATACATTTCTCATACTATAAATATTAGATCTGTAGCTGCTTGTTTTCCTAATGACAGAGCTAACTGCTATGATCCAAAGGGTTAATAAAACCTCTCTTATCTTCCCCAAAGCAAAAAATTATATCCTGGGAAAGGCACCTAGGTTAGTTCTGAAGGTGCTGGGGAGACTGGAGTGTTATCTTTCTAGTTATTTAAATTTCAACTAGGAATGAAGACACTCCTAGGCCCTGGAGTTTGAAGACATCTGGAGTAAGGAGGAGACCCTTCCAGGAGAAGAGGGGTACAGCTGCCTCCTTTATAAGCAGAGAAAAATCATTTTGCCTTGTCCTTTGTCTACAGAGTATCTGACCACTCATATAAGGAAATTTCCATTGGCTTTCATCACTTCGTCCCAGGGGTAAGGCCTGGGGCAAACTGGGAGAGGGGAGCATGCAGTGCTTACTTATTGTGGGATAATAAGAAATTTGCCTCTGATCCAGAACACCTCATGTGCTCATTCAGGATAAAATGAATAAAGATGGATATTAATAACCCACTACTAGACAATTCAGAGGAGGGATAAGAACCACAAATATTTCTAGACCATGAGATAAGTAGCTATAAAAAATACCTGACAATATTTGAAGAGATAGAGAGAGAGTGTTTGAGTTTCCTTATGTGGAATGAGTAGGAGTTTGCTGGTGGACAAGGCAGCTGAAGGACATTCTAAACATAAGAACTTATACCAAGGATTTGAGGTACATCTTTGTTCAAGTTTTTATAAAACTGACCCTTTCTTCAAGGTAGTACTCTACTTCTGTTTGTCACAAATCTGTCATATTAACTTTATTAGAATAGGACAGTCTACTGCCATCTTCCAGAAAATAGTTCTAATAACTATACAAACTGACAATATCAGCAATGTGTATGGCACTTCTGGGAGATGTTCCATGTGCAGTCTGTACCACCATACATAGCAGCCCTGTCTGCCTAGCCCATTAGAGAGAGGTAAGTTGTTCAGCATAACTGGAGTGAAGATTGTGTGTGAAAGTGCGATAGGAGATAAGCCGGGATAGAAAGGCAGAGGTCAGACTCCGAGGTATATAACCAGAAAAACCCCAAAACACTAATTTGAAAAGAAACATGCACCCCAATGTTCACAGCAGCATTATTTACAATAGCCAAGGTATGGAAGCAACCTAAGTGGCCATCAACAGATGAATGGATAAAGAAGATGTGGTACACATATACAACGGAAAACTACTCAACCATGAAAAAGAGCGAAATTTTGTCATTTGCAGAAACATGGATGGGCTTGGAGGGCATTATGCTAAGTGAAGTAAGTCAGACAGAGAAATTACTGCATGATATCATTCATATGTGGAATCTAAAGAATACAACATACTAGTGAATAAAAGAAGCAGACACAGATATAGAGAACAAACTAATGGTTATCAGGGGGAGGGGCAACACAGGGGTGGGAGAGTGGGAGGTACAAACTACTGGGTGTAAGATAGGCTAAGGATGTATTGTACAACACAACAAATATAGCCAATATTTTGTAATAACTATAAATGGAAAGTAACCTTTAAAAATCATATATTTTTTTAAAATTAAAAATAAAAAGGCAGAGGTCAGAACTTGAAGGAACTTAGGGTCCATACTAATGTGATTAGTATCAAATGTGAAGGTGCTGGGAAACTCCTGAAGGATTTTTAGGCAATTGGGAAAGTTGTGACAGTAGGACAAGATAGTCAGGAGACCTGGTAAGAGATAGACCAGAAGATAATGGGAGCGCCATGATAGAAAAGGATAGGGAGGAGGCTTCTTTGGTCTCAGGGAAGGGGGTGTCTTCCTTTCCAGAGTGATTCTCTCTACCAAGCTATTGGTCCCCATCACTGTATCTTCTTCTCTACTACCTTGATATATTACTGAACTCTTCTTTTTCCTGTGTGTTCAATCTCTCTCCACTTACTTCATCCCTACAGCCTTTAGCTGCCCCAATATATCAAATACTTGCTTCTGCTCACCCCTACTTTTTCACATGAGTATTTTCCCCTGAATTATACTGGCTTAATTCACTCTTCAGATTGGGAAAATCCTACCCTTCTAAGTAACAAGTGGCTGAGCAGCCCCTAAGCAACAGTGCAGTGGCTAACAGAGCCACAAGGATCACAACAAAAGCTTCTAGGTTGGTTTGCCACACTTTGAGAGATTCAGCCATTAAGGTGACCACAGGCTCAACTGGATTTAGACAATTTGTTACTTGCACAGCAAAAACAATACCAGGATGGTGTCACCTCCCCACATCTCTAGTCCCACTGAAGGACACTGAATTGGAGGGACCCAGTGACAGGGACAGGAGTGATGGTTGATCTACTACTGAGAAGCCATCTTGACTATAGCCAGGCAGTTTCTAGACTTACACAGAAGCTTGCAGCTGTATTTGAAGGAAGATGGAGTTAGATGGAAAGTCCTAGGCTCAGCTGAAATGAGGGAGATGGGTGAGAAATGGTTTTACGGCAGTCTCTTGGCAGCTCCGCACAAGAAGCTTATCTCCCCCTGGTCGAGAAGGAATTGCAGGGCATTCCAGGAAGACTCTGGTCAGACTTGCCTGACTGGCCTACATAAAGCCATGTAAAGCCATATGGTAGCAGAGTTGTCTCTCAGTAACTCCATCCCTGACCTTTCATGTATCCAAGAAAGAATTATTTTCAGGAATTCAGGCCACCCATTAGATTACCTAATTAACTCTACTGATTAATTGCAGGGGCTTGAACCAAATAGTTTCTATTCATCTTAGGCTACCTCAGATGAGGGTGACCCTGACTCTGACTCCTAGCAGGATGATCAGACCCATTTGAAGGCTAAATTGCAAACAGGCTCCCAACCAGAGCCAAGCCAGCTAAGTACCTCTCAGGTACCACTGATATAGACCTTAGAGAGCCACACAGCTTTCTCTCTAAGGTAGGAGATAGATCTCTCCACCTGCCCTGATTTATTAATCACAGTGAAGCAACACGTGCTGGCATTTGAACATATTTTACCTTCACTGGCCAGCAGGAGGTCCAGAGAAATGTGATTGTCTATAACCACTTACATTAGAGTTCAGACTCGTTTTTGTTAGGCAAGTATAGGCCTGATGTCCACATTAGAGGTAGTACCCTATTGGGGCATAAACTGTATTAGGAGTGTTTAGTATCATTTATTGCAGCGAGTCAATTTTGTGTCCCTTGTGATGGACAAACCCCTTGGTTAAACCTAAATTATTCCTGCAAAGCAGCCTGCAGTGCTTTTGAGGAGAACAATCTGGCCATCATAGCCAATCAGCCTAGCCTTTACAGTAAGAACTGCTCCAGGTAAACTAGATTCTGCTAATCGGTTTATAGTGACTTCAGCAACAGCATTTTGCTGACATGGGGGTCAAGGTTTGACTTTTCAGTGTCCAAAGGAACATCTGTTAAGTATTTGGCAGTAGGGTCAGGAGGGAGTGATAGATACAGCAATCAGTCAAATTCAGCTCATGAGCAATGGTCTGGGGAAAGCATAGAAGAGAATTTTTTTTTTTTTTTTTTAAGCTGGTAAATAGAGAACACATGGGACTGAATAATCTCAGGCTAGGTGGAACCATATTAACGTCCAGAAAATTAATCTTGCTCTGTCATCGTGGGTGGAAGTCATCCATCTGAAAGGTCAACAGTCCTGAGTTTAAGATGTAAGGACTAAGGATCTATGTCCTAAGACCTAAGGATCTAGGATCTAAGTTAAGAATGGGTATTCAGCTACCAAAGCATCCTGCGATACCAGGCCAGGTGTCCTACAGGTAAGACCCAAGAGAGGTTAATGAGTCTTCCCCCGACTCTTGACTTCCTGGGGTTTAGGGTGTTCCTTTTCCACCAGTTGTACTGTCGCTTTCCTTCCATAGCCACATGATTGGTATGACTGGTGTCTGCAGCACTCACTTCACTATTTTTTCCAATCCTATAATTTCTAACCAGCACCATTTGCTTGGATTTCTCTCTCAGTGGCTTTTTCCTTGTTTAGCTTGTACCATCCTAGAACTTATCCCACCCCTGAGGTGTGGGCCTTGCCAGGACCACTTCAGAGTTGTCATCTCACACTCCTGATTATTACCTGATGCCCTCTAGTTCAAACAAATCTTATTAAGGTGTATAAAATACTTGCTGCTTCCTGCTTATCATATTCAATCAGCATACTGTTGTCATTATAAACAACCAAAAAGAACCTGTGTGGTGTTTTGTGGAATGTCAAGATGATCAGTATTTCTGTAGGCTATGTTGAGGAGAACTGATGTGCTCCTGAGGCAATACTGTGGAGGTACATTTGTAATAGGGAAGAACAAATATGACTCCACATTTAATCTGTTTCTTTTACTTTAACCTTTGTATTCCATTGCTTTTGCTACAAGTTAAGAAAGTTGCCTATAGCCTGAAATATACAGGATAGCCCATTCTCAAGGCTCTGATCTTTAAGGGTATAACACTTTTCCATTCACATAGAGATAAAAAGTTGCAGAACAGAGAATAACATTTCTTGTTGGGGGTTTACAGGAACATTGTGACCTGACCTACCTGGACAGTTGTAAGAACAAAGGATTGTGACACCAAGAAGCTTGCAACAACTAACCACACCCTCTCCCCTTTTAGTATAAAAGAAGCCTGAATTCTAACGAGAAAGATGGTTCTTTGGGACACTAGTCCACCACCTTCTCAGTCTGCTGGCTTTCCAAATAAAGTTGCCATTCCTTGCTCCAATAACTTGTCTCTTGATTTATTGGCCTGTTGAGCAGTAAGCAGTTCGAGCCAGGACTCAGTAACATACTGTTAGCCCTGTTAGGTAAAAGCCAGCTGCTTCTGGTGGTTTTTATGAGTAAGTATAGAGAAGACAGCATTATCCATGTCAGTAGCTGTATACCAAGTGCCAGGTGCTGTGCTGATTTGTTCCAGTAAAAACACTGCACCTGGGACAGTAGCCACAATTAGAATTACCGCCTGGTTAAGTTTATAATAGTGCACAGTCATTTTTCAAGATCCACTTCTGCACTGGCCAAACTGGTGAGTTAAATGAGAATGTCATAGGTATCAGCACCCCTACTTTTTTTCAAGTCTTTTATGATGACATTGTAACAGGGAAGAACAAATGTGACTCCACATTTGATCTGTTTCTTTTACTTTAACATTTGTATTCTACTGCTTTTGCTACAAGTTAATCACTTAAGGGATGTTGCCTATAGCTTAAAGTATGCATAAGGGCCCATCTCTGGGAACCCAGCCTCCCATGCCAGAACTTAAGCTTAAATACCTTTGTTTAGCTCACAGGAAACATCCTGACCAGGCCCACCTGTAAATGGCTGCAGCAAAGAAGAAATTAACACATCCCCTCCAGAGTCTGGCTGAAACCCAGAAATATTTGCAAAAACATATCAGCTTTTTTTACTTTACCTCCTCACCTCCTCCTCTTTGCTCTATAAAAGAAACTAGCGTCCAAACCCAGGCAAGATAGTTCACTGGGACACCAGTCCACCATCTTCTTGGTCTGCTGGCTTTCTGAGTAAAGTCACTATTCCTTGTCCCAACATATCGTCTCTTGATTCACTGGCCTGTCATGCGGCGAGCAGCATGAGCTTGGACCCAGCAACAACATTAATTGCTTTACTATCTTGGAAGAGAGTGAAATTTCTAGGCGCATCCACTTAGCTCTTCCTACTATAATGGACTTCATCCTATGGATAGGAAAGCCAAAACGGGGATATGATCAGCTCTAGAACTGAGAAAATAATCACACAGTTGGTGTGTGGATCAAGTGACCTAACAACCAACTGTGAGCTGGATATGAGCTAAGACTTCATCTATCTACTAACCAAGATAAACTCCAGCTTTGGTTGAAGCGTCACAGTGGTGTTTTGAGTCCCTAGGAATTAGCATCAGTTCAGATCTGATGTCTAGAAAACCTCAAAAGATCTCCATATACCCTTTTCTCCAATGTACTGCCACTCTCGTATATAGCCACACATTTTTGGGGGACAAGATTGAGGGAACATTTACAACGTGTACTGTGGCAGTGGTGCAAGGTAATTCCTAAAGAGTACACAGACTCTCCTTCAATCAAGGGGTTCTGGGTCTGTGAATTGATATAGGTCTAAAAACTGAGTGAGAGTCCACTGTGGTGACTCAGGTCAGATACTGGCTACCTGATTTAGAGCTTTTCTTGTTAATAAATATCAAGTAGTACTCTATTAGGTTGCCTATCTATTTTTTTCCTAGGGCATCACTGTGGGCCAAGGCACTCTGATTGCCTGTACACACCTGTTGCCCTTTCATAAGGCAGATGTACCCACATTACCTTTGGTGGTCTGTGCTATTTTGGGATCCTGTCATCCCCATTGTTATCAGTGAGTGCACTTCAATAGTGGCATCCTCTATAGTCATACGTGGCCTACAGAGGGAAACATCCACAGAGATTTTCAGAGATGCATGTCTTCCTTTCACTAACGTATTTCTCAGTTCTTCATTGAAGGAGCATCTTCTGGGCCTTTGCATGGAACACAGCTGGGGAATGTGCATGCAGATTACATATGATAAGTCCAGTGTAACATTTCCCTAAACTTTTGGATTCCCTGTTTCACATCATGTCAGGGAAGCTCTGGCATTTCAACCTCACAAACTCTAGGCAACTGATGAGTCCAAGTTTCCATCAGCCAACCAAGTAAGCTATTAGACCCACCTCTAGCTGCATGAGCTAACACATATAATAAACACCATAACAATAAATTTGGCTCAGTATAGTATTACATTCCATCCTCCATGGTCTAACACCCTCAGAATCCACTCCCACACGTTCTCCACGTTTCTGCCTATATGTTATCAAAGCCTTGTAGTTACTTTGGTGTGTAAGTTACTACTTCCTCCATCATAGTGTGCACCTATACCCCAGGAGCATGCTGAAATTTGATCCTAGTTGTGAGTACACTGTAGTAGAGGGTGATTACTGTGGGTTTTGAGGAGAATGTGAATTTCCTCTCAAGGCATCTGCCCCAGGTGAGTTTTCAAGCAGAGGAAGCCTACCTCTTCAGAAACTGGAGGGCAACCTACTTCCACTAGTAAGAGAGGCTCAGAGTGACTTGGGGGTTCAAGATTGTCAGTTTCATCTGGGTCTAACCCACTCCAAGTTTTGGGATCCTATTATTTTACAGCACCCTAACTTTTACACGAGAAACTTGCACATCCATGAATTCAAGAAGTTCTAATTCAGTAACGTGAAAATTAAAATTTTGTGTTTTGATTTTCAGCAATATCGTTTTGTTGCTACGATCAATAAGAGCTTCCTTCAGAATTGTATGGAGTCTGTCTCTCTGGTTCTCATACCATCACTTGGAACTGTGCTTGTCATTTCTCTTTTTAAGCTTTCAAGGTGGGGGGGAAGGGGTGGTGGGATGAATTGGGAGATTGGGACTGACATATATACACTAATATGTATAAAATAGATAACTAATAAGAAACTGCTGTATAAAAAAATAAACTACAATTCAAAAAAAAAAGTACTAGGGATGTGATGTACAACATGATGATGATAGTTTATACTGCTGTATAATATATAGGAAAATTGTTAAGAGAGCAGGTCCTAAAAGTGCTCATTGTAAGAAAAAACTTTTTTTCTTTTTATTGTATTTAGATGATGGATGAGAACTAAACTTATTGTGGTAATCATTTTATAATATATGTAAAGCAAACCATCATGCTGTATACCTCAAACTTATTCAGTGGTGTATGCCAATTATTTCTCAATAAAACTGTAAAAACTTAAAAAAATAAAAGCACTCAAAGGAACTCTAAAGAATACATCTCACACCATAGTCCTTATAGTTACCTTACAGCCGTAACAGTACAGCGTAGCTGCCACTTGGGGCTCCAAGGAACTTGGTAGTTCACCACAATCAGCCACAGGTGACTGGTTAATTGGGATGCCCCGTGTACTATGAATTATTAGCGTCTTAATTCACTTTGGCAAAGAACTCAGCACTGAGCTCAAGCCCAAAGGCCCAATCAAACCAAACTCCTAATCCTATCTTTGCAGGTCTATCTCCTGGGACTACAGATAAAGTTTAATAAAAAGAATTATTAACTATAACAGGGTTTTGGAGTAACGAGAGATTCACTAGTAAGAGGAGAACCCTAGAGAATATAGAAAGAGGAGCTTTAAGGAGCTAACCTTATAACTAACCCTTGGACTAGGAGAAAGAGTTCTCAAAGAAGAGCTCCCCTAGTCCTTCCCAGGGCTAAGATCCAAAAATTACTGCAGAGGGCACAGCCTGGCTCACTGAATGGCAGAGAAATCACTGTGGTGCCACACCTTGTGAAAAATCGGCTCTCTGGAACTGGCTACAGATCTTGCCTCCAGGGTGCCCAGAAAGCTATTCACGAAGTAGTGTCTATCTTTAGCCCCCCTACTACAAAATCACTAGAGTTGGGGACGTGGGAGGAAACCGCTGGCCCCTAAGCAGCATAAGAGCTCGGCCCTGGAGAAAGCCAGGTATGCTGCAAGAGCCTGCCTACCAATGCACCAAAACCAGGTAGCAAAATACTTTCCTTCCTGTAATGTCTCTTCAGCATCCTCTACGGACAAAGCTTCAGCCCCTGCTGGCAAAGGAAAACTTACTTTAAAAGGCCCAGATCCATTTTCACAGTGCAGTCAAAAAGGGTGAATTTGGAGTTGAGAGGCAATAAATCAATAACCGGCACAAGCAGGCTCTCCTCACAGATTTTTGTAGCCAGATGTCTACACCTGTCTGGAGGGTCCTTCGGCAGGCTCCTTTCCCTCAGGTTTCCCCAGACGTCACCAAAAGCCGCGGAGGAAAAGATGAGTCTGAACAGAATTCGCAGCCCCCTTCTCCTCACCGAGTTTCCGTCCAAGGCACCCCAGGCCTGGGACCTCAAGGACAGAAAACCTGGGCAGTGAAAAGCAAGTGGGGAGAAAGCGCAGCAAAACTGGGCTGCTGGCGCCCCAGGGTCTCTCAGGGCCTCAACTTGAGCAATACTGCCTCCCAGGTCACAAAAGCAGTCTGAGGTCTTCCCACCGCGGGGGGCTCCGGGAGGCCGACGCGGGGCGGGCCCTGCAAGCGGCGCGTCGTGATTGGGCGCCGGGGAGCCCGCCCCCTCATCCCGGCGCGTCGGGAGGAGGCGGGGCCCGCCGCCTGCTCAGCTCCGGGGCTGCCGGCGCCTATTGACCCAGCGGCCACTGCACCGCCGCCGTCTCCTCCTGCTCGTGGCGGGCGGTGCAGGAGCGCTGAGTGGCGCTGGAGAACCGGCGTTTCCTTTCGCAGCTGCCGCCGCCATCTCCGCATTTGCGGGGCGGGAGGGAGGGGACTCGCGGCTGCAGCTGGAGCGGGCTTTTCTCCGGGGAAGGTCCTCTCCTTGCTCTCCTTTTCCTCCTCCGCGCGCCGCCGCCGCCCGCCCCCTGCGCCCTCCCAGCGCAGCCCGGGTCCGAGAGCTGAGCGAAAAGGGCGGTGGGGGGCGGGAGGCGCCGGCGGGCGGACGCGCACTCGGAGGAAACTCCTGCCGGACTCGTGCGTCCCCGCGCCCGGGGTGCACCCCGGCCCGGCCTCAGCGGCGGCGGCGGCAGCAGGAAGGGGCTCAGTCGGGGGAGGCGGGGTCGGTGCCACGGGGGCGGGCCCTGCTGTCCCGGCGCTAAGTTGTGGGGCCCGGCTCCTCCCACTCATTTCTTTCCCCACGGCTCCTCGGACCCAGTTCCGCGCCGCCGACCCTAGAGCCGCCGAGCCCGCACCTCCTGGGTGAAGAGGACACGCCTGCCCTGGTCGAGAAAACTTTTCCTGCCGACTTGGTCGGGGCGACGGTGGCAGGAAGTCCAGACAGCGACCTTTCCTCCGCCTGCCCCGCGCGCCCTGCCGGGTGCCGGCGCTGAACTCGAGATCTAGTTTGAGCGGGCCCCTTCCGGGCTGCAGGCGAGTCCCGCCTCAGGAGGGACGCCCGGCCCCACGGAGGGCGGTGGGCCAGGGCGAAGGCCAAGGGCGCGTGGTGGCGCCGGAGATAAGGTGCGGAGCGCCGCCCGGACCTGCATCCGCAGCGGAGAGCGCGGAGAGCCCAAGCCCGGGAGCAGGGAGCCTCCGGCGGCCGCTTCCAGGAGTCCACAGTCCGCCTCCTCCTCCGGGTGAGGACAGTGCCCTGTCCCCGAGTCTATCGAGGAAAAATGAAGTTAAGCCGCCAGTTTACCGTGTTTGGCAGCGCTATATTTTGTGTGGTGATCTTTTCGCTCTACCTGATGCTGGACCGGGGTCACTTAGACTACCCCAAGAGCCCGCGCCGCGAGGGCTCCTTTCCCCAGGTAAGGACCGAGAAAGTGGGGACACGGGGCTCCGAGAGGGTAGGGGTGGGGGCCCGTAGTTACCCGCTGCTCCGTGACCTCTCCCTCTCGCCGATGCTCCGCGCTCCGTCAGGGCGAGGCCAAACTGGAGGAGGCTTGGATCCTCCTCCAGCCTGGGCTCCGCAGCCACCTCATCCCGGGCGCGCGGAGTTAACAAAGTACCAGGCGGCGTGCGGTGGCCGGATCACGCTCAGGGGAAGTCGCCTTGTTCCCGCACTCGCACCCGGGCCTGTTGGGGTGGTCACCTGCTGGCCAGTGAACCGGCGCGGCGTGAGGCGCTCCCTCGTTGGCGCAGCGCCCCCTGACAGCTGTTGGTGAGCCCCTAGGCCCACACAGGGTTAAGCTGCACAGACACCCTGCGCGCACCCAGTCGCGGAAATGAATCAAACAAACCCCATCTGGGTGTTTCATTTATTTATTTATTTTAACTGCACTGTCGCTTGAGGAAAAAAAGTTTATTCCATGTTGCAGACCTCTAAGGTATGAATCTGTAGGGTTGATTTTAGTGTCGTCATTCTTCAGCTATTACATGGGGTTTGTTTGGAGCAGATGAGGGAGCCTGGTGGGGAAGCGCTTGTTATACTCCAGCCTGTAGCTATGGGGCGCTCAGTCCCGAGCCAGCGGTCAAATTGTCAAACGAGTTGGGAAAACGACCCGTCTTAAGTCTTTTATCTCAAGTTACTAAAAATGAGCAAACGGAGACAATCGGTTTTATTTGGGAGGATATACCGCGTGTGCGATTTGTTTCAAGTGATTTGCCAATGACCTGTACGATCCAGAAATTTTAGTAAAACTGGGTATTGGGTAGTATCCCCTGTAATGAATGAACCGAAGAACCCAAAACTCTGACAAGCTGATTTATCAACTACTTCGCTCAAGGGTAGAGAAATGTAGGACGTGAACAAGTTGGTGTTTGTTTGTTTGTTTGTTTGTTTTTCTTTTGTGTTACAGTGTAAATGACCAAAGAATATTCTTGCCTTTTGTTCTTGTGAAACGCTAGGACAATAGGCTTGAGTTTAATGAAATTAGACTACTAATTTTACCTGAATTATTATGAAAGTGAAAAAAAGACCCCTTTGTGGATGGTGTCATCAGTACAGAGCATTCAAAATGCCTTGCAGACGAGAGGTATTAAAAATCTGGTTGTAAACAGATGTATCAAAAAATTTAAAAGCTTTTGCTTTTAGGTAGTGTTAGAGAGAAAATATAGTGAGATAAACACTATGGGATAGTTTAGAGTTTGTCCAGTGCTTGTTGATGAGATTGGATAAAACAGTTAAAAAAAGGGGCGGGGGTGGGGGAGGAAGGGTAAATCCTCTAAAGCCAGAGCAAAAGGAGGAGTTCTAAGCCTTTTTATAATATGTTGTACAATTTTGGGGCTTAACTTACCATGATTTTTCCCCCAGTAATCCTATTTTTTTGAATTTTCTCCATTACAGGAAAAACCATAAAAACTGATAGATTTTACTTAAAGTGTTATCTTGAGTAATGTCCTTTGGCTTTGACTTGATGAACACTTCGCAATGATTTATGCACACATCTGGGGCTGGGGTTCTCTGGCAACCTTGACATTTTACTGTTTCTAAAGAAGTGAGTGAGTCGTTTGGTTACTGGGACGTCTTAGACGAAGTTAATTCCAATATTTTAATATCCAGCCCTAGTCCTTGTCAAGGGGCTGAAGTTCTGCTTACAACATAAAGCATTTAATGGAAAGTGACAGTGGCTGCTGGAAGAGAAGGCCCTGCGTGTATTCTGTTTTGTGTGCAAGGGGAGAGGGTTTGGAAGGTGGAACTTTTTATACTTAAGTTTGCCTTTCTCAGATTTTCAGTACTGGCTTTTCGGTGCAATAGGCCCCTTTGCTGATTCAGTTTTGGAGAGCCGCTGAATCCCCACGCAGGTGGACTGGATAAATGCTGTATAAGCCTAACTCTTGTATGTCTGATAACAGCCTGTGTGTCTTAGTCTGACATGGTAAACTGCATTCACACAATCACCACCCAGTAGCTGAAGAAACTTAGGCACAGAGGGAGTAACTTGCCCAAAGTCACACAGCTAAAAGCTGAGATTTCAACAGGCACCCTTTGGAGTCTAAGCTCTCAGCTACTATGCTGTACTGCCCCTTGGCAATCCTTTGCCTGTTTAGTCCCCCAACTTGCTTGTGGAAAATAGAGCATTCTGCTCTGCAGCTCCTTAGCTTATGACTTTTTTTTTTAAAGGAGTTTTTATTATGAAGCCCTAATGAATGTGCTTTTTTTTTATGCCTTTTTAAAAAAAAATGTTTGATTTTGAGATAATTGTAGATTCACATGCACGTATAAGTAATAATACAGAGATCACATGTATCCTTTACCAGTTTCCCCCAGTGGTACCATCTTGCAAAACTGTAATACAGTATCACACGCTGGCTATTTATATCTTGATACAGTCAATATACAGAATATTTCCATCACCACAAGGACCCCTTACATTGCCCTTTTATAGCCACAACCATTTTCCTCCTGTCCCTGTTCCCTTCTAGCCCCTGGCAATTACTCACCTGTTCTAAATTTCTATAATTTTGTCATTTCAAGAATGACAAGTGAAATCATGTAGCATGCAACCTTTGGGGATTGGCTTTTTTCACTCAGTCTAAATCTCTGGAGAGGCATGTTTGTTACATGTTTGTTCCTTATTATTTTTTGCTGATGTTGTTATCTTTTCATTTTTCTTTTGTTCCTTATTATTGCTGAGTAGTATTCCATAGATAGAGCACAGTTTGTTTAACCGTTCACCCATTGAAGGACATCTGGGTAGTTTCCAGCTTGGGGCAGTTTATTTCAAATAAAACTGCTATGAACATTATAAACATTCGCGTACAATTTTTGTGTGAACGTAAGCCCTCATTTCTCTGAAAAATGCCCAGGAGTACAATTGCTGGGTCATAGGGTACAGGCATACCTCAGAGATATTGCAGGTTCAGTTCCAGACCACTGAATGTGCTCCTTTTTCTGAAACGTTTAATGCTTGAGATTTCTCTCTCTCCCAGAATGTCTTCTAGCTCGCTTGAGAGCTAAACATTATAATGAAAACCATTATGCAGCATAGCATCCCAGCATTTGAGTTGATTTTTATTTTTTCACTACTCCTAACTCCTATGTAAATCTTAATCTGATGAGAACACCAAGCATAGCAAAGCTAGGTTGCACTAAATTATATTTCTTTGATGAGTTTGGGTATTGAATTCCTTAGTTTTAATAGAGCCAAGCTAGTCAGTCACTATAAATCTTTTTGGTGTCTAGTAGAATGATTTCTCTAGAAAGGGATTGATTTCCTCTGAATTGTCCGTTTTAGTTTCTTCCAGTTAACATGGAACCTTACATGGTCCATCATGTAAACAAGATATGTTTGAAAACCGTCTTCAGTTGAGAGCAGTCTATTTGCTGTTATTCTGGCTTTCTTTCTTTTTGCCTCCTCCCCCAAGTCTGTGTTTTCCACCACTTGGCCAGACTCTAGGGTGGAAGTGGGCCCAACTCTGGGTGCTCCAGGTTCTCCCACCCTGGAGCGGCTGCCTGCCTCTGAGATAGTCCTTGGAAGGCTTTCCCCTGTGCTTCTGGGAGGAATTCCTTTGAGGCCTTGAGGCAACAGGTGGCTTTGTCTGTTTTAGCTTGTGTGTATTTTAGGGTTAATAAATCTCAGCTAGAAAAATTAATAAAAATTCCACTGTGAATGAGAGGCTGACCAGGGCCTAATGTCCTGAAGATGCTTTGAGGTAATGTAAGAATTCAAGCAGATGGAAAGGAGAACATTGTTAAGGTCTTCCTGAAATTCTTCATCACTTCCTACAAGCGATTTCACAAGTTTCTTAATATCTACATTGTGTATAAGAGGATGGCTTATTAATGTCTTATGTTTGGATCTGGAGAATTAATGGCTTAGGTTTTGTATAACAAATGATCGATCTTTACATAACTAGTATAGCATATGATCATAGCGATTCATATTAACCCTTGAAAGTTCAGAGATCGCGACTGATGGAGAATGTGAAAGTGAAGTTCAGATTTTATCTTGGTGCCCAGAAAACATTTATCAAGTGAGAAAGTGTGAATGTCTTTAAGTATTTGATTGAAAGACGTTGGTAGGTGGGGACTTTTATGTCTTTTTTTTTTTTTTTTCACTTTTACTGTGAAAATATAATACACATATAAAAACATGCTTAAACACTTTACATCTCTAGTACTTTCTTAAGAGTTCAACACAGTATATGTTTAATTAAAGTTGACCTCAGTCCCCCAGTTGTTTTTTCTTGCTTTTAGAAATCTGTGAATCTTAAGAATAATGAACAGGGGCTTCCCTGGTGGCGCAGTGGTTGAGAATCTGCCTGCCAATGCAGGGGACACGGGTTCGAGCCCTGGTCTGGGAAGATCCCACATGCCGCGGAGCAACTAAGCCCGTGAGCCACAATTACTGAGCCTGCGCATCTGGAGCCCGTGCTCCGCAACAAGAGAGGCCGCGATAGTGAGAGGCCCGTGCACCGCGATGAAGAGTGGCCCCCACTTGCTGCAACTGGAGAAAGCCCTCGCACAGAAACGAAGACCCAACACAGCCATAAATAAATAAATGAATAAATAAAATTTAAAAAAAAAATACATTAAAAAAAAGAATAATGAACAGAAAAATACGATTTTTCCTGCTTCTCCACACTCCAGTGCACTCTATTTATAAACAATAGCACTTGTTGGGATTTGTGCAGGTGTGTAGAAGGGAGTTTGTTTCATTCCTTGGGGTACACTGTTTGAGAGCTGTGACTTTTGGGAAGTGATGGAACTTTGACCTTGACCGTGGTGACAACCAGGGATTTAGGAGAAATGAGTGCAAGAACATGAAAGCCCCTGAAAAGGGCTGGTTTCCTCCACCCTCTCCCGAGTAGAGTCCAGCAGTCCTGCAGGACTCCTCCTGCCAGCATGTTTCACTAAGACTCAAGATCTTCCAATACACCAACTAGGACAAACAGTCATGACTGCATCTGGTCTGAAGGCTTACGTTTATTATTTTTTTAATTGAATTGAATGTGTTATTCCCAGATCAGCACTGCTGTCCGGACCTAAACAAATACTTTTGCTTGGGAGATGTTTCAGTCCTGTTTATCTGAAGGGGATTTTTCTCTGTGACTCATTAATTAGCATTAAAGGATATCTGGGCTGTGGGCAAAACATTGACTAAAATTACCACTTTTATGTGTTGTTTTTTATTTTGAGTCAGCTGTTGCTTTTGGTGATAGCTGTTAAAACTTTGGCCTTTTTTGACAGACTGGACTAAGTGTTGAGATTGTCCTAGAAAGAGTAGTTTAGTAGCTGCCTCTGATTCCCTGCTTTTACTCTTAGTTTTCTGAGTCCAGCAGTCTTAGTTTTCCCTTGTTGTTCCCTCACTTCCATAGAGATCTGTAAGAAAATGGGAGGATATTCAACAGCTGGGGTGTAATCTCTGGTTGCTGGATTACAAAGGCCTCATTGCGTTTTTGGCCCCTTTCGTCCTGGTGGTCATGTTCCTGGTAGCATCGGCTTTTATAGTACGTGTGGAAGAGAGGAGGAGGAACTCGAAAGAGCAAATTTTGCTTCTTTTCACAGTTGTGATTAGTAAATTGATCAGGAGAGGAAGTGTAGACCATTTTAGCTAACACGGGTTTCTGTTTCAGTTATAGGTGTTACACCAAAGCAGCTAATTTTAAGGTTGAAACTGTGTTTAGGTTCAAACAAGTTTGAGGGTCGATTGTTCTGAAATGGAGTTGAGACCTAGTGCTTGAGTATTGCTAAATTTGCCTTGTGATAGGGAGGAAGTAAATGATTTGATTTGAGTACACTCAGTCTCTTGAGGTTACAATGTAGCTTTTCTGTGAGACAGTGTATTTAAGGTAATGCTATTTGTATTGCAATACTTCTATGCAGACCAGTACATAGTAGGTATCTAGTAAATATTTCATGTTAAATTTGTAAATTTAACAAGTTATATCTAAAGAAAAGATCAACCTTGAAGAATGCTAGTTTAAACATGTACATCTCTACCTTTGGCTGCCTCACAACCTCTTTGCTACTGACATTTGGGGCTGGATTCTTTGATGTAGGAGGCTGTCCTGTGCATCATAGGATGTTTAGCAGCACCCCCGGTCTCTACCCAGTATATGCCAGAAACACCTTTCCCCAACTTGTAGCAAGCAAAAGTGCCTCCGCGCATTAATAAATGTCCCCCCGGGGGAAAAAAAATCAACCCTGTTGAAAACCGCTTTGGCTGCAGTCTAGCCAAAGGCCTATTCTTTATACCCATAGCACTTTGTTAGCACTTTGCATTTTAGGAAGGAGTGATCAAAAGGCTTAATTCTTTTTTTTTTTTTTAATTGAAGTATAGTAGAGTTACAATGTTGTGTTAGTTTCTGGTATACAGCAGAGTGATTCAGTTATATATATGTG
Source organism: Balaenoptera acutorostrata (assembly GCF_949987535.1). Lineage (NCBI taxonomy): Eukaryota > Metazoa > Chordata > Mammalia > Artiodactyla > Balaenopteridae > Balaenoptera > Balaenoptera acutorostrata. The sequence goes on from NC_080065.1 coordinate 93,529,877, forward strand.
TGTGTGGGTGTGTATATATCTTCTTTTACATATGCTTTTCCATTATGGCTTATTATGGGATATTGAATATAGTTCCCTGTGCTATATAATAGGACCATGTTGTTTATCCATTCTATATATAATAGTTTGCATCTGCTAGTCCCAAACTCCCAGTCCAACCCTTCCCCCCTCCCCCTTGGCAACCACAAGTCTGTTCTCCATGTTTGTGAGTCTGTTTCTGTTTTGTAGATAAGTTCATTTGTGTCATATTTTAGATTCCACATATGAGGATATCATATGGTATTTGTTTTTCTCTTTGTGACTCACCTTATTTAGTAGGATAATCTCTAGGTCTATCCAGGTAGCTGCAAATGGCATTATTTCATTCTTTTTTTATTTCTGGGTAATAGTCTAGTGTGTGTGTGTGTGTGTGTGTGTGTGTGTGTGTGTGTGTGTGTGTGTATGCCATATCCTCTTTATCCATTCATCTTTAGATGGACATTTAGTTTGTTTCCCTGTCTTGGCTATTGTAAATAGTGCTGCTGTGAGCATAGGGGTGCATGTATCTTTTTGAATTATATTATAGTTTTGTCTGGATAAATGCCCAGGAGTGGGATTGCAGGATCATATGGCAACTCTATTTTTAGTTTTTTGAGGAACATCCATACTGTTCTCCATAGTGGCTGCACCAATTTGCATTCTCACTAACAGCGTAGGAGGAGGGTTCCCTTTTCTCCACACCCTCTCCAGCATTTGTTATTTGTAGACTTTTTAATGATGGCCATTTTGACTGGTGTGAGGTGGTATCTCATTGTAGTTTTGATTTGCATTTCTCTAATAATTAGAGATGTTGAGAATCTTTTCATGTGCCTATTGACCATCTGTATGTCTTCTTTGGAGGAATGTCTGTTTATGTCTTCTGCCCATTTTTTGACTGGGTTGTTTGTTTTTTGAGTTGTTTGAGCTGTTTTTGTATTTTGGAAATTAAGCCCTTGTCAGTCACATTGTTTGCCAATAATTTCGCTCAGTCCATAGGTTGTCTTTTTGTTTTGTTTATGGTTTCCTTTGCTGTGCAAAAATTTATAAGTTTGATTGGGTCCCATTTGTTTATTTTTACTTTTATTTCTATTGCTTTGGGAGACTGACCTAAGAAAACACTGGTACGATTTATGTCAGAGAATGTTTTGCCTATGTTCTCTTCTAGGAGTTTTATGGTGTCATGTCTTGTATTTAAGTCAAAAGGCTTAATTCTAATACTCAAGGATAACTAGCATTTTTTTGATGACTGAAATGAATCCTTTCACTAGATGCCCAAAATTCACTTATATTTTTAGGATTCTGCATTGCAGTATGTTATAGAAAATACAGGGGTAGATTATGTTCATGTGCAAGTTAAAAATGGAAGATTATTATAATGAAACTTAATTAAAAAAAAAATTGGACATGCTTATTATTCTGAGAAAAGCATTTGGTCAAGTGATAGTAAATAGACCATGTTTTACTTTCCGCAAGCTTAGTTAGAGTTTGGCAGTAGTCTAGATTTATTCCCCTTGCCTTTTAGCACAGGAAAATAAGATATATTGATTAGTAATAAGGTAGTATGGAAGGCATATGCAAAAATAATTTGAGTTGTCTAAAGCTTTCTCAGGCAAGGTATTTACTTTCTTCAGTGTATTACTTGTTTTATTTCTGCTAATTCTGATGATTCTGGTTACTGCATTTTGTATTCCTTTTTGAGATTAGAAAAAGCAGGGAAAGAAACTGGAAAATAAAGTGGATGGAGACTTCCTTCCTGTTCATTTCATTTTGTTCTAAACAGCCTTTTTAAAGAAAGGGGGTGGAGGTAGGGGTAGGAAAAGAATGAAGTTCTGGGCAAATATTCTCCTTCCTTCCTTTTTGTCCAAAGACCTCTGGTCTTGAACTTTGCTGAAGTCAGCTAACTGTGGGCCCAATCTGGCCTGACACCTGTTTATGTAGGGCCACAAGCTAAGAATGATTCTTACATTTTAAAATGGTTAAATATGTCATGGTTAAATATGGTCACACTCATTCCTCTGTGAATCGAATCATCTCTGGCTGCTTTTGTGTTACAAGGGCAGAGTTGAGAGGTTGCGACAGAAAGCGTAGCCTACAAAGCCAAAGATATTTACTGTTTGACCCTTTGCAGAAAAAGTTTGCCAACCCTTGGTTTAAACCGTATTTCTCTGTTATTAACATTGGAGGCAAATAGTGTGGTTAGATCTGTTGAAGCAGAGGTGGGTTAAGTAAAAACAAACAAAATTCTCATAAACTGGTTATTAGGTAAACATTACTCAAACTTAGTTTGTGTTTTGAGAGTGTGGTTTAAAACTTGTGTTGTCTGTGTGTTTCATAGATTTCCAAGCGTCCTTGGGGAACTTCTGTGCTAGAGCATGGGCATGCTTGACTTGTTTAATTTGTTTCCCTTCTATCACCTGAAGATTTCTCACTCTGGGACCGATCTGGGACAGAGGGTTCTAGGGCATGAACTAAGAAAAATTGATCCATAGTCTTGAGATTGCAAACCATGACTTTATTGTGTCTTGGATTTGCTGTAATTCACAGACGGGCTGAATTCTGAGCCTAATCTGACTGCTTGGATTGGTTAGTACTGTAGAAGGAGAGCCCAGGTCCTTCTGCAAAAGGTATCTTCTGCAAAAACCATAGATCTAGGGCCGGAACTTGGCAGTCATCTCTGGGACCCCGACGACTGCTCAGCTTGAAGGCGAAGAACTGACTACCAGGGCGTCTGCAGGGGCACTGTGCTACTCTGGTTATCCAAGAGTAATTAATTCCTGCTAATTTTGATCCTTCTTCATGCTTCTTAATGATTATGTGTGACTTTCATCATTCCTGTGGCACAGGCCGCCATCCCATTTGTGTCCTCAAAGACTTTACTGTCACCATTAAAATGTAGTACACTTCCTCTGAACAAAATGAGTGTAATGCGTCTCATTGAGTGTGGTGCAACTTTTAAGTGGTTTTTTTTTTTTTTCATTTTTAAATATATGCATGTGTGCATTTTTCACGTGTAAATGGATTTCCGCACTGGCTTCCTTTGCAGGTAGTTGCCTTCAGAAGTCCAGCGAAATCAAATGCTTTTTGCAAAGGCAGAGCAGGCCCCAAATGGGACCTGATCCTACCAGTGAATATTATTGTCCTGAATCAGGAGTCTGGAGAGCCGGGGAACTTGCCAGTGATTTTTTTCTTCTAAATACATGTTTCTTCCAGGTCTGATGGTGTTTAGTTTTGTAATGGGAAGCTCTTCCTCTTCAGGGTGAAGCTGTACGTTGGGCCTGAAGGTGTACTTTGCAGCATTTACCCTCTTTTCCCTACTGCAGGTGTGGAGGAATGTGGAATTTATTGGTCCTGGCCTTTGTGGCAACCTTTTTACCTGTGGAGCATTAGAGGATGGAAGCCTGACAGTCTGAATCATTCTCAGAATTATTTTCTACATAAAAGAAGTCCTGAATTTGTGTTTTTAGAATCCAGTGAGGTAGTCATTCTCTTAACAGTCATCAGTACCCCAGAAAAGTCATAATAGGAAAGAGTCATAGAATTTTTGGAGGGCCCTTCCAAGGTTAGGTAATTTAGTCTTTGATTTTTCAGATAAGGACACAGACATGTAAACTGGACCTCAGCAGTTTTGTTTTTGTTTTTTCGCTTAGGTCCCATAACTAGTCATAGCATACCTGGGACATGCTTGCTGTCCTGTAATTCAGTGATCTTTCTGTTGTACTACAGCCAGCATATATTTGATGACTCACTATGCGTTAGGTACTATGGAAATTGTGATAGACATGCCAGGTATATTATTTGCTTTTTGATAGAGCTTCTTAGTTATTTGAGGAGACACAACTGCCATTTCTGAAACAATTAGAGACAGTTGAGTGTTATTTAGTTATTCTTTAGAAGAGTTAATTTTAAAAAGTTAGAACAGTGCCTGGCATGTAGCAAATGCTCAATAAATGCTAACTATTACCAATGAACGGAGGTTCATATAGTATCTATATGTACAAGGCAGTCTTATAGGTTCTGGGTATAAAGGAGCTAAGAATAAAACAAGAGTGCATGATCTTAATTTATATTCTTAATATAAGGGCAAAGGCCTTAAAGAGAATTCAGAACTAAGTTCGTGTAATGGCCTAGCTCCAACTGACCAAAGGACATGGGACAGAAGCTAGGCTTTTCTGATTGAGTAGGACTTTGAAAGGAGAAAGGACATTCCTAGTGTGAAGTACTATGCTTCCGAAGGCTCAGAGCCTGGCACCATGAGAAGAGGTAAGGAGGCTGGTTTGATTTATAATATTTGGAGCTTGTAAAGAGTAATTGGGAAAACACAGTAGGTAGTTTGGGATCAGATTGTGAATTTTCCTGAGAGCCAGTGCGAGGAGTTATGAGTTGGATGGTGGTGAACCATTCGAAGTTATTGAGTATGTCAGGAAGCTGCTTGAGAAAACCAATGTTGGAGAATTAATTTCGTAGAAAATTTTAGACCTGGAAGGGAGCTAAGAGAATATTAAATCTAAATTATTCCGGTAGCAGGTGTGTAGGAAGACTCAGAAGCAGGAAGGCAGCTGAGAATCTGTTTGAGGTAATACAGACATAAGGCAGTAAATCCCTGTACCAGTATTGAATTGGCTGGAGTCAAGAGGAAGAGGGAAAATGTGGAGACATTTTGTAAGAAGAAGCATCGGGCTTTCTGACGGATTTGATAAAGGGTAATGATGGGTGGCTTGAGTAAAAAAGGTTCTCCCACCCTTTTCCTTTGGGGCATTTGGAGACTGCTTGTACTGCTTGCAGAAGGGGATAGTTGGAAGGATAAGCTAGTTTGGGAAGCCAAGTTCAGTTTCGTTTATGATGAGGTGGATGTGAGTGGAAATAGCCAAGTGGGCTGGAGTGCCAGAGTGAGAGATCAGGGAAGGGAGATGCTAATCTGGTATCATCAGCACAGTCGAGAATGAATGAGCTCAGTTGGGACTTTGCTTTGTGAGAAGAGAGCAGAGAGCCAAGTAACATTTCTTATAGCCAAAAGCTATGCTTCTTAGATTAAGATTACTGTATAGCAGATGTTAATAAAATGCAGCAGCTTGTATTCAAATTGTCAGAAGCCAGCTCATTGATCAGCATACCTCAGAAAAGATAAGGCTATCATGAGGAAGGATTACAAAGAAGCATTTCGGTAGGAAATGAAAAAAGGCCCATCTCACCTTTGGCCCAAATTATGGGACTAAATTATTTTTTCTAGGTCATAAGAACAAAAAATAGATTACTCTGTGTGTGTGTGTGTGCATGTGGGGTGTGTGTGCGCGCGCATGCGCGCGTGTGTATGTTGAGGGGTGGGGGAGGGAGAGGGAGGAAGAGAGAGATTTATTAAAGACCAAAAGGCAGCACTCTAAGCAGGGGCCTCATAGCTCAAGGTTGTTCTGAAGATCAAACAGATTTCTGAGGGTACCCCCAAACTGCCTGTTGTTTATAGCAAAGAAGAGCCTGTCCCACTTGAATGGTGGCTAGCCCCACGTCCCTCACCCCAGAACTGAAGAAGAACTCTTTTTGTCCCCAGACCAATTCATGAAAATTTGTAGGGCCAAATGACAACACTCAAGATGCAAGATTTTGGGCTGGCCAAAAAGTTCGTTTGAGTTTTTCCATAAGATGTTACGGAAAAACTCGGACGAGCTTTTTGGCCAACCCCAGTACTTATTGTGACTTTAAGGGGAGATCTAACCAATAACTGTTTAAAAGAAAAAAGATTTGAAGAACCCAAGAAATTAATATCTTTAACTCATCTCTGGTAGCTGATAGTATGATATTTAGAAGTTTGCTATTTTACATTCTTTTATGTTACATTGTGCCTTACTATTGCTTTTGTTGTGTCTGTGGTATTTATCATGCTCCTCCTTGCCCTTGTAGATCAATTGGTTCAGACTGATATTTTTTTAAATTTATTTTATTGAAGTATAGTTGATTTACAGTGTTGTGTTAATTTCTGCTGTACAGCAAAGTGATTCAGTTATACATATATATACACATTCTTTTTCATATTCTTTTCCATTATGGCTTATCACAGGACGTTGAATATAGTTCCCTGTGCTATACAGTAGGACCTTGTTGTTTATCCATTCTGTATATAATAGTTTGCATCTGCTAATCCCAAACTCCCAACCCATTCCCCCCTCCTCCCCTTCAGCAACCACAAGTCTGTTCTCTATCAGACCGATTTTTACAAAGTCACTAGGAAAGGATTTGTAAAACTTTAGAATATTTGATGCTTGTAAAGAAAAGTAAAGAAATTCAGAATTTATAATAATTCAGGTGGGGCTTGCCTAAACACCTGTCTCTTGTCTGTAAGGAATAGTGGGGCTTATTCAGGAAATGAATAGTATAAACAAGCCTGAAGGTAGGCTGATTATCTACTTAATACAATCCTGCCTTCAGAGATTCCCCAGAACTATTTCTGTATGAAAAACCGTCTTAGACATGCCAATTGCATTTATTTTAATAGGCTAACACTGTTTAGGTTGATTTGTTTTTTCCATTTTTGACAGTTAATTTCTTTTTACATTAAAATTGTGTTTCTCAAAATTACTTGTGTAAAATTATAATGTCGATAAAACTTTTATTAGCAGATCCTAAAGTATAATATATGCCATTCCTTCATGGAGAACGAGTTAGGTAGTATAAATGGATTGTGCATAATAACCCTTGTGTACAAAGACAGGCGTATGTCAGAAAATATAAGATAGATTAACAACATAGACCAGAAGTCTTTGATCAGATGAATGCATAACAGTATGATCCTGGTTCCTTGGGAATTCTTGCAGTCTGAAAGTGTATCCCATGAACTTTTATGCATGTTCTTGGGTGGGATACATTGTTGACATATTATCTCAGAGTACTATGTGTAAGAATAGAAATTCCATTAAAATATAAAATATGTTTTAGAAGAAAAATTAGTATGATTTTTTAAAAAATTGCAGAACTATAAAGAAAAGTAATGTTCCATGGAAGAGTTTGCAAAGTGCTGAATTAAAGAATTCTATTAGTCAACACCTAATTTACTTAGTGCCACTTAATTGCAGTTATTAACTATATTTGAAAGTAATAAAACTGCACTGTATGAAAACATTTTGTGCTGCCTGCAAGGCCTTGTTCTCTTAATCATTTTTAAAAAGATACCTGTTTTGCAGAATTTCACTTTATACAGTGGCTCGGTGCCTAAAATGTTGCCTCAACAGGAGGTGGTTCCTGTGCAGCTGCATTGGGCTGCTGTGGATGGGGATGATAGGGTTCCAATTTCCGTAAACATCTGGAAACCCATAGGGTAGAAGGAGAGCTGCGTCCTGGAGCTCACAGAAAGCTGCCAGCAACTGGAATCCTGACTGTACTTTGGAGGTGGTGAGAGGATGGGATTACAAAGATGGGGAGAAGCACGGTGGCCTGTTGTTTTTCTGGGTCAGGGCTGGGATCCTCTGTAGTGATTCCAGCAGCTGCAGAGTGGTTACCCACATGCAGCCAGGAGAAGTCTTTTGGGTTCCCTGAAGGAAGCAAGGGATGGTGAACTTGGAGTCCCAGCTCTTCCCTTCACAGGCACTTGGCACTCTATTCATATACCTACATCCAAGTAGCCTTTGTTACCGTCACGCCTAGGCAGGTGTGAGATTTATGAATGATGATTTCCAGGGCAAAGAGTGCCTTGGCTCTTGTGTTTTGGCAGGGTATTATGTAATTAAGTATTCTCTGTGCTCCCACAGTGAGGGCGTTTATTTCTTTGAATGGGCAAGTAGAAGCACAAAGACAGTACCTTGGAAGAGATTCAGGCATGATCAGCTCCAGGTCTGGGTAAATCACTGAAAGGTCATTTGTAACTGTGGTTTGTGGCTTGTTGATAGAGTAGTAGAGTTACATACATAACTGTGGCCACAGCCTTAGTTCACACTCTTTCTGGCCTCAGCACTGCACATCTTAAGGGGTGGAGTGGTCACTTAGGTGACTTCTCATTTTATCAAACCAAAATGCTTTCCTGTCACGTGCCTGAGATCTGACTAAATAGCAGGATTTTTCTGTATAGTTGCATAGCAGCTGACTGACGTGGAACTAAGGCAATAACAGTGACACCCCTGCTGGAAATACAGACTCTCTTTTACCAAATCACTGTTCCTATATTTAGCTTTAATGCAGTGGTTCTTAACTGGATATGTGTGAGAATTGCCTGGTGAGCCTTTTACAATGATAAAAGGCAGATCTGTGCACTCTCTCTCTGGGTAATCCCATTCATTCCCACGGCCTTAAATTCATATTTATACTGACCACTCAAGTTTATATATTCTCCTGACTTTCAGACTTGCATGTCAGTGTGACACCACCATTGAGCTATCTAATAGTTCCAGAATGGAACCTTTGCCCCTCACTCTGTACCTTCCCCAACATTCCTTGTTTTCTTAAAATGCCACCCACTGTCCTCCCAGTTCCCCAGCAAAAACCATCATCCTCCCAGTTGTCTCAGCAAAAATAAGGGGCCATTTTTCTTGCTTTCCTGCCCCCCAGACCCCCACCCCCCACCCCGCCCAGTTCATCTGTCCTGTCACATCCTTTCACATTCCTCCACCTCTGCTGCCTTGGCTCGGCCCTGGCTACCTCGGTGTTTACCTGGCAAACTGCAGTAACCTCTTCCTCCACTGCTTCACTACAGCACCAGGATAGCTTTAAAACACTTTTTGTTCATTGATCCCAAAACTATCCAGGAGGAAGAGATGGATGTTTCTTTCCCTGAAAAATATTTTTAACCCTAACGTCTTTTCCTGCCTCCTTTATTCAAAGATAGTATATAGGCTTGTTAGATCAAAATATGCCCCTGGGAAACAGCTTATAAAGTCACACGGTCTCACCTTCCTTGCTCCATTGTACGGGCTCTCAGCTCCTTAGGCTCCCAGCTCTCCACCTCTTCTGATGGGCATTTGGGCAGACTTCCACTGACAGGGACTTCGAGTGTAAGGATACTTGCTGAGCTTTATATAGGACAGCTCTCTGCCAGGTGTATTACTTTCCTAATAAATCACAACAAACTTAGTGGCTTAAAACAAGAAAAATGTATTATCTTACAGTTCTGCAGGTCAGAAGTTTGAAAAGGGTCTTATTTGACTAAAATCAAGACGTTGGCAGGGCTGATTTCCTTATGGAGACTTTAAGGGAGAATCCATTTCCTCACCTTTTCCAGCCTCTAGAGGCTGCCTGCATTTGCTGGCTCAAAGGTTCCCTTCTAGCCTGGCATCACTCTGACCTGCTCTTCTGTCTTCATATCTCCTCTGACTGTGACTCTTCCGTCACCTTCTTTTCCATTATAAGGCCCCATGTGATTATGTTGGGACTACCTGAATATTCTAGGACAGTCTCCCCATCTCAAAAATCTTAAGTTAATCACATCAGCAAAGTTCCTTTTGCCATGTAAAGTAACAGATTCACAGTTTTCAAGGATTAGGACATGGACATCATTGGGAGGCCATTATTCTGCCTACCACACCAGGCACTATTTAAACTGATTTGTGTGTGCCAACTAAATTGACACTCATAACCATCCTATGAGTTAGGTATTATTAGTGATCCCCATTTTACAGATGAGGAAACTGAGGCACAGAGAAATTATGTAACTTGCCCAAGGTTATACAGCCATTAATAGTGGAACCATAATTCAAACTTGGCTAGGCTTTATTTTTTATCTTATTTTATTTTCCAGCTTTATTGAGAAGTAATTGACATACAACATTATATAAGTTTAAGGTGTACAAATGATGATTTTGATACATGTATATATTATGAAATGATTACTCTAATAATATTAGTTGACAAATCCATCACCTCACATAATTGCCATTTCTTTTTTGTGGTGGGAACACATATTTATATACAGGTTCGTTAACTGTAATCATCGTGCTATACATTAGATCCCCAGAATTTATTCATCTTATAACTGGTAATTTGTACCCTTTGATTAACATCTCCCCGTTTTCCCCTCCTCCCAGCCCCGAGTAACTATTAATACCACTCTAGTCTCTTTCTATGATTTTTTAGATTCCACATGTAAATGTTACCATATAGTATATGTATTTTTTTGACTTATTTCACTTAGCATAATGTCCTCAAGGCCCATCTGTATTATCACAAATAGAGGATTTCCTTCTTTTTTTATGGCTAAGGTGTGTGTGTGTGTACACATGTACCACATTTTCTTTATTCATCTGTTGATGGACACTTAGATTGTTTTGGTATCTTGGCTGTTGTGAGTAATGCTGCAGTGAACATTTCTTTGAGATCCTGTTTTCGTTTCCTTTTTATACATACCCAGAAGTGGCATTGCTGGATCATATAGTAGTTCTATTTTTAATTTTTTGAGGAACCTCCATACTGTTTTCCATGATGGCTGCACCAGTTTACATTCCCACCGGCAGTGCACAAGGGTTCTATTTTCTCCATACCCTCACCAACACTTGTTACCTCTTGTCTTTTTGATGACAGCCATTTTATCCATTATGAGGTGATAGGTGATATCTCATTGTGGTTTTGATTTGCATTTCCCTGATGGTTAGTGCTGTCGAATACCTTTTCATGCACCTGTTGGCCATCTGTATATCAGCTTTGGAAAAATATCTATTCCTCTGCCCAATTTTTAATCAGTTTTTTTTTTAAACTATTGAGTTGTATGCATTCTTTATATATTGGGTATTAACCCCTTATTAGATACATGTTTGCAAATATTTTCTCTTATTCCATAGGTTCCCTTTTTGTTTTGTTGATTATTTCTTTTGCTGTGCAGAGCTTTTTAGTTTGATGTAGTCTCACGTACTAATTTTTGCTTTTGTTTCTTGTGCTTTTGGGGTCACATCCAAAAAATTGTTGCCCAGACCAATGTCAAACATTTTCCTTATGTTTTCTTCTAGGGGTTTTACAGTTTCAGTTCTTATGTTTAAGTCTTGAATCCATTTCAGTGGTATAAGATTGGGGTCTAATTCCATTCTTCTGCTTGTGGTTTTCCAGTATTCTCAACATCATTTATGGAATAGAATATCCATTCCTCATTGAGTATTTTTGGCTCCCTTGCCAAATATTAGTTGACCATATATGTGAGGATTTATTTCTGAGCTCCTGATTCTGTTCCATTGGCCTATGTGTCAGTTTTTATGCCAGTACCATACTGTTTTGATTACCATAGCTTTGTAGTACAGTTTAAAATCAGGAAGTGTGTTGCCTCCAGCTTTACTCTTCTTTCGCAGTATTGCTTTGGCTTTTTGAGGTCTTTCATCATTTTATACAAATTACACGATTGTTTTTTCCATTTCTGAAAAAATGCTATTGGAATTTTGATAGGGATGGCATTGAATTTTGATAGGGATGGCATTGGGTAATATGAACATTTTAACAATATTTGTTGTTTTGACTCATGAACAAGGGATATCTTTCCATTTGTTTCTGCTCTAATATTTGTTAATTCCTTCCTCTGCTAACTTTGGGCTTAGTTCGTTCTTCTTTCTCTAGCTCCTTGAGTTGTAAAGTTACGTTGTTTATTTGAGACCTTTCTTTTTTCTTAATGTAGGCATTTATCACTATAAACTTCCCTTTTAGAACTGCTTTTGCAGCATTTACTGGGTTTTGGTATGCTGTGTTTCCCTTTTCATTTGTGTAAAGGTATTTTTTGATTTCCCTTTTGGTTTCTTCTTTGACCCATTAGTTATTCAGGAGTGTGTTATGTAATTTCCACATATTCGTGAATTTTCTGGCATTCTTCCTGTTAGTTCATTTCTAGTTAGATTCCATTCTGGTGGGAAAAGATACTTGATGTGCTTTCAGTCTTCTTAAATTTGCTAAACTTGCTTTGTGATCTATCGTATTGTCTGTTCTGGAGAATGTTCCATGTGTGCTTGAAAAGAATATGTATTCTGCTATTATTGGTTGAAATGTTCTATATAGGTCCATTAGGTCCATTAGTTCCAAAGTATGGCTCAAGTCCAATGTTTCCTTGTTGATTTTCTGTCTGGATGATCTGTCTATTGTGGAATGTGGGGTACTGAAGTCCCCTACTATTATTATATTGCCTATTTTTCCTTCAGGTCTGTTAATAATTGCTTAATATATTTAGGTGCTCCAATGTTGGGCACATATATATTTAGGAGTGTTATGTCTTGTTGACTAATTGATTGCTTTATCAGTATATAATGACCTTTTTGTTTCTTTTTACCATTTTTGTCTTAAAGTCTATTTTGTCTGATAAAATTATATTTACTTCTGTTCAGTTTTGGTTTCCATTTGCACAGAATATCTTTTTTTTTTTTAATTGCTAGTTTATTTATTTATTTTTTGGCTGGGTCACATGGCTTACGGAATCTTAGTTCCTCAACCAGGGATCAGACCTGGGCCCCGGCAGTGAAAGCACTACATCCTAACCACTAGACCAGGGAACCAGGGAATTCCCCAGAATATCTTTTTCCACCCCTTCACTTTGAATCTGTGTATGTCCTTAAAGCTGAAGTGAGTGTTGTGTAGCCAGTATACAGTTAGGTCTTGCTTTTGTCCATCCAGCCACTCTGTCTTTTGATTGCAGAATTTAATGCATTTACATTTAGAGTAATTACTGATTGGTAAGAACTTACTAATATCATCTTGTTGTCTGGCTGTTTTGTAGTTCCCTTGTTCTTTATTCCTGTCTTGCTGCCTTCCTTTGTGACTTGATTTTCTGTAGCAGTATGCTTTGATTCTCTTCTCTCTGTCTTTTGTGAATCTGCTGTAGCATTTTGCTTTGTGGTTACCATTAGGCTCACATAAAACATTTTATAGTTATAATAGTCTATTTTACCATGATAACTTAGATCACAGACAAAAACTTTACCCTTTTGCTCCCCCCTTTGAAGTCACGATTTACCTCTTTTTATATTGTGTATCCATTAACAAATTACTGTAGCTAGTTATTTTAATGCTTTTTCCTTAACTTTGTTTTTGAATTTTTGAATTTTATTTAATTTATTTTTTTATACAGCAGGTTCTTATTAGTCTTCAATTTTATACACATCGGTGTATACATGTCAATCCCAATCTCCCAATTCATCACACCACCACCCCCACCTGCTGCTGCTTTCCCCCCTTGGTGTCCATACGTTTGTTCTCTACGTCTGTGTCTCAATTTCTGCCCTGCAAACCAGTTCATCTGTACCATTTTTCTAGGTTCCACATATATGCGTTAATATGCAATATTTGTTTTTCTCTTTCTGACTTACTTCACTCTGAATGACAGTCTCTAGATTCATCCACATCTCTACAGATGAACCAATTTCGTCCCTTTTTATGGCTGAGTAATATTCCATTGTATATATGTATATATATATATATAACTTTTTTATTAGAGTTAAATGGTTAGCACTCCACTGTACTATATTACAGTATTAGAGTATTCTGAATTTGACTATATACTTATCTTTACCAGTGTGTTTTGTATTTTATATGTTTTCATGTTACTAATTAGTGTGTTTTCATTTCAGCTGGAAGACTTTTTTCAGCATTTCTTGTAAGGCAGGTGTTGTGATGAGTTCCCTTAGCTTTTGTTTGTCTGGGAGAGTCTTTATCCCTTCTTCATTTCTGAAGGACAGATTTGCCAGGTAAAGTATCCTTGGTTGGCAGTTTTCTTCTTTCAGCACTTTGAATATATCATCCTGCTCTCTCCTGCCCCATAAGTTTTCTGCTTAGAAATCCACCAATAGCCTATTGGGGGTTCCCTTGAACTTTACACGCTTTTTTTCTCTTCCAGCTTTTAAGATTTTTCTTTGTCTTTGATTTTTGTCAATTTTATTAAACTGTGTCTTGGAGAGGATCAATTTAAATTGATTTGGTTTGGTGACCTATTAGCTTCATGAACCTGATATCCAAATGTCTCCTCAGTTTGGGAAAGTTCTCAGCCATTATTTCATTAAATAAGCTTTCTGCACTCTTCTCCTTCTCAGACTCCAATAATTTGCAAACCGGTTCTTTTGTTGGTATCCCACAGAACATGTAGGCTTTTAAAATTCTTTTTCATTCCTTTTTCTTTTTTCTCCTGATTGAATGATTTCAATTGATCTATCTTTGAGCTCACTTATTCTTTCCTTTGCTTGGTCAAGTCTGATGTTAGAGCTCTCTACTGATCATTGTATTCTTCAGCTTGAAAATTTCTTGTTTGGTTCTTATATATGTTTTCCATCTCTTCATTGAACTTCTCAATTTTTTTCTTATATTGTTTTTATGATATTGTTATGTTGCTTATCTGTGTTCTATTACTCTTATCTAGAGTTCTATTGTAACTCTCTGAGCATCTTTTGAACAATTGTGAATTATTTGTTGGGCAATTCCTGTATCTTCATTTGTTTGAGACCAATTACTAGAGGTTTACTGTATTCCTTTGGTGGAGTCATGCTTCCCTGATTCTTTGTGATCCCTGTAGCCTAGTAAAGGTGTCTGCATTTGAAGAAGCAGTGACCTCCTCCAAACTATGGACTGACTGGTAAGGGAAGCCTTTTACCTGTGGGTGGGGGCATGCTGGAGCATGCTGTGACCCCAGGTCAAGTGCAGGGGTGTGTGGCTACATCAGTTTTGGGGGTCAGTGTGATGTCTCTTTGGCTCAGGCCACTGGATTTCACAACATTGATATGTGTGGTCTCTGGTGAGTGATGCAGGCTGTTTTCAGTGGCTGCAAGGGCTGTCTGAGTCCTCAGTGGCATCGCTAGGTTCAATGGCTAGGTATCAGAGCAGACAGCAGTGATGGCCAGAGCTGGTGGTGTGCACACATTTGGCCACGGGAGCCAGCTACAGGGGCCAGTGAAGTGGCAGGGCCGGTTGCAGACGTACATGTATTTGTGGCACTACAAGTCAGGCAGCAAAGCTGGAGCCAACTATGGGTACACTGGTAGTTGCAGGGCCCCTGGTGGTTGATGTGTACTACTGTGACTGCTCGGTCTCACCATGAGCACGCCGCAGTGGAGACTGGTGACAGGGGCAGTCTTGGGGTGTGCAGGGGCACAGCTGGCAGGTCTAGCTGGCAGGTCTAGCTACCGGTGGGCACAGTGTTGCCTGCCGGTGACAGAAGACAGGACCACATCCTGACCCACAAGCAGCTCTGGGGGCCCTCGCAGTAGGCATGCTTTCCCATGGCCGCACAGTCTCTTCCTGGGTGTGCGCAGGTGATGGAGGCTGGTGATAGGCATCAGGTTGGCAGCAGCTTGCAAGTGCACAGCTGGAGTGGCTCCCATAGTAGTGAGGGTCTAGGCTGGAATCTTGCACTTGAGCAGCCACAGAGGCCTGGTTTGGCTGCTGATGTGGTTCCTGGGCTCCAGAGGGGATGAGTGTGGAGGAAGCAGGAAGGGACACAGGTGGCTGGAGTCAATGAATGTGAACACATGGGGGGTGAAAACTGGTGAAATCTGCAGGGGTTCTGTGACTACTGTGCTGGCCATTGGTTCCTTCTTCAGTGATGGAAGCTGCTGGGTTTCTCTGCAGTGCAGGTCACTGTGAACTCCTGCTGTGTGACTGCTACTGGTAGCCCCTGCTTTTCTTCCTTGTTCCTAGGTGTCTCTATGTGTCTCTTTGCACCGTGCTCCAAAGGGCTGAGGAGGTTGATCACTTACTCACTTTTCTTTCCCAGCAAGGGGAACTCTTTCTAGCTGTGGAGTTCCCTCTTGGCATTGAACAATGTTGGCTTGGGGGATGGCATGATGCAGGCAAAATGAAGCTGCTTTGCTTCTTTTTTTGTGTGGTATTCTCAGTTTGTTGTTGTTGTTGTTGTTGTTGTTGTTCCACTGTGTTGCTGAAATTCTGTAAGTAGACTCCAGAGCTCTCCCAGGACTGTTTTGTTTGTGGATAGCTGTCTAATTGTTGATCTTTGTGGGAAGATGGAGGCTGGGGTCTCCTATGCTGCTGTTTCGGTTATGCTACTCTCTTGACTTGGCTTTAGAGTCTGTTCTTAATCACAGTTGTTGTTCCCTTCAAAGTAATTTTAGAAAGCCAAACTTTTATTATAGCAGTAACAGCAGTAATATCTTCTTGAGTGCTTACTTGGTGGCAGGTTCTGTGCTAAGTTCATTTACAACCATTCCAAGCAATGGGTATTAGCACTGCATTTAGCCCGTAATGAAACTGAGGCTCCCCAAAGTTAAGCTGTTGTACTTTCTCAAGGTCACAGTGCTTGTAAGTGCCAGATCTAGGATTGGAACCCAAACAGTCTGACCCAGAGCCCATGTGCTTAACTGTTTAGCTAAACTGCCTTTACCTTCATCTGGTAAAGGAGTCATTAAAAGTAATCATTATGTGCTGTTATTTAAAAATAAAAATGTGGTAAGATGTAATATCCTAGAGCATGAGATGGAGGAGAGTTAATATATATTTAAACAGATTATCAAAGGTCTGTGAATTCATGTCACCCTGTGAGGAGTTGAGGGATGACTTGCCAAATGGTTTATTGTCTGCTGCAATTCTCTTAGGTATTTCACTGAAATGCATGATGTCAGAGCCATAGGTCCCAAAGTTGGCTAATCACCACAGTCACCTGTGGAACATTAACACTGCAGTTTCTGGGGCCCTACCTGAGATTCCTGGATGAATCCCAGGGATCTGTAATTTTGAGCAGCCTTTCCAATGAGTCTAATGGTCACTGTTAGAGCCTTGTTCACCCAACCACATTCACTTCATGAAGGATACTTCAGTGACAGAATCCAAGTGCAGAAAAATCTTGATGTGGTGGAGTGACACGCTGAACCTAACAAAATTAAATTTAAAAGGGGGAAAAAGCATATATGAAAGGGGGTATAGATCTAGAGTTTCAGGTGTATACATACACACACATATTGGGGTGAAGTTTTGTTTCTTTGGGTGAAGTTTTGTTTCTTTTGCATTCTGCCATTGGTGGTTATACAATATACATGTAATAATATTTCCTTGAGAGTTCTGTTAGTTATAAATTTGATTTGGTTGAATGAAGATTTCATATCACTACCATGGTAAGAAGGATTCTAGAATCGTCTCAGCGTTCTTTATCCAAACTCCCTC
The DNA here is from genome assembly GCF_949987535.1 of Balaenoptera acutorostrata. Classification (NCBI taxonomy): domain Eukaryota; kingdom Metazoa; phylum Chordata; class Mammalia; order Artiodactyla; family Balaenopteridae; genus Balaenoptera; species Balaenoptera acutorostrata. The sequence continues at coordinate 93,546,929 of NC_080065.1, forward strand.
CACCCTGCCCCCCACACGTCAGTTGAAAATCATAGCCCGATGAGCCATGGTTACTGAAGGTTGTGAAATCTGAAAACATTTGACTGGACTGTACAGAATCCATAATCTTTGCCCTAGAAAAGGAGCCACGTATTTTACTCTACTCACGAGGTCATGATTGTCACTATGTGGCTGAATATGGGTCATTTTTTATTTCATTTCCCAAAAGTCCATGAAGATCACCCTATTATTTAGGACTCCTGATTCTTCTCTTACCTACTTTTTGGGTTACAGTGAAGAGTTTTTCTGGATTTTCTTTCTTTAAAAATTATTAGTTTCATTTTTATTTGTATTATTTTTGGTGTAGGTATATGTGCCAAAAAATGACATTTACTACTTCCTTGTCTTAGGAAAAATGTTACACACTGTTTTTCTGTCTTTTTTTTTTTTTTTTTTTTTTAGTAAATATTTGCATTTCTATTGTGTGCCAGGTGTTGTGCTAGGCATCAGGGTACAATGATGAGTAAGACAGCTGTGGTGCTTGTTCTAAATATAGTGATTCATTTAGTGATGAAGATGGGGAAATAGTACATGAATAAAATAGGTAAAAATGCTGTGGAAGAAACAAAAAATAAGCTGACATAGAGTATAACCTGAGGAGGCCTATTTTCGAGAGGATGGCTGGAGAAGACTATGCAGAGGGGACATTTGGAGCAGAAGGGAGTTGGAGCATTCTGTAAAGAGAACATGTACCAAGGTCTTAATGAGGTGGGGAAGAGCTGGTTTAGAACTGAGATAAGATCAGGGTGAAGCTAAGTTGGAGGAGAGAGAGAAAGAGAGCAGCGTGGGGAGATAGATATGCAGGTCCTTATTGAGTCTAGTGTGAGGTGTTTTAATTTTTTTTGAAGTGTCATAAGAAACTAGCACTGGATTGTAATAAAGGTATTACAATGAGTAGGGCATGGTTGAAGGATGTGGATATAGGAAATCAGTTAAGAGGCTGCTATACTAGGCTAGGAGAGATTGTTGGTGGCTTGGACCAATGTGGTAGCAGTTGAGAGGGAGAGAGGTAGATGGATTCAGTAAATATTTTGGAGGTAGGATGAATGAACTTACAGGTAGGTTGGATGTGTGAGCAGGGTGAGGAGGATTTCAGGAGTGGTCAACGAGGTAGACATAGGCCTCCAGTCTTTACTAAGTAGCTTTAGTAAGATGGCTTTTTGGGGAAAGTAATCTTTCAGACTTAAGTTTGAAACCGAAGTGGAGAAGTCAGGTAATCATTTGGATATATGGGTCTATTTTTCAGAGAAGGGGTTTCATTTGGAAATATAAATATGGGAGACATCAGTACAGAAAATGGAATTTAAACCAAGAAGTGGATGAGATCATTTACGACAGTATAGAGAAGGCAGATTTCTCAGGAGCTAACCTTGAGGGCCTCCATTGTTTAGATACTGGGGAGAGAAAGAGACTGATAAACAGTTGGCAGGAGGAAAACCAAGAGCATGCTGTGCTGCGAGCAAGTGAAGAAAATATTTCAGGGAGGAGGGAGTGGTCCACTGGGCCAAATGCTCCTCGAGATGATGAGTAGAGACAGTGTTGGCTAATGAGGCTTGATAACATGGTAGCCTTTGGGGGCTTTTCATGGGCAGTTTTGGTGGAGTGGTAGGCAGATGCTGATTGGAATGGCCAGATGAGGGAATGGGAGTTTGTAAGGAAGGGGGATGTATAGACTGTTGATAACCTCTGTTTGTCTGTGAAGGGGGTGGGGCCCTCGAAGGGAATGGTGGGGCTAAGGGAAGCACCAGAGTTTATTTTTTTAGATAGGATATAGTGTTAAGTTGAACCATAAGAAATTGGTGACATTTGACTATTTTTGGCTTATGAGAATGGCAATTTCATATAATTTGACCTAATATAATATGTTATACTATTGAGGATGAGTTGCTTTTAGAAGACGAGTTTGATGAAGCAGTGTTGAGGGAGTTTAACCAAAAGAATACAGCCTTTGAGCAATTGAGAGAGATGGGTTTGGAGCTCACCAGTGGAGTGTTGGTCTTTGACGTGGGGCGGGGAGGCACGTATTTTTTCAGTTGTAACAGGAAGGAAGAATGATATGCAGATTCAGCCATGCTTGAGTGATTACAGTGATGCCAATCCCAGCAGCTAGTGTCTTATATGGGGCAAATAATTATATAAGTTTTTGGATTTAGCAGTTAGGTGTATATAGATTGATTTTTTTCGTAGGGCGGTGTGGGTACTGATCTTGGTTTGCTTGTAGTAGGCTCTAAATTTTCTCTCTCAAAAGCCTTTGCTATCAGTGATTTTTTTTTTTCTCAGTTTTTCTTTTTCACCAGAAGCAGAGTAAATCAAATATCATGACCTCCTCCCCCACTCCTTGGCAGTGCAACACTGTGGCCTCCCTGTAGAACTGATTAGCAAATCAAAGAATAAAGTGGTTTTCTCACAAGTGATTTTCTTGCCCTACAGAAAATTGTCTTTTTCAATATTACCATCAGCATTCTTTGACTTGTCAGCATAACTGAAACATTATCTATGATTTCTGTTACTTTAATGCAGACGACAAGTGTATCTTTTTAAGGTCATATCATGCTTCTCTGTCGTGTGTACAGAACTTGCTTATGGAAGTATGTATATTTCAAGAATTTTAGCTGTTTGTAGCGAGACTTTATTCCACTGCATAATATAGTTTAAAAAATGATTTTCATTAGACCATTATGCTAACATATCTCTAGGCCATAATTTTCTCCATGGACTTATTAATTCAGTACAGAATTCCAGGTACTGATCATTAATTGTATCTTTAAAACTACAATGAGATTGAAAGTCATCTTTAGTGCCTGCAGGATCTTTTTTCATGGAACATCCATCGCCTGTAATGTTTATTTTGTATAATACTCTCATCCATGGGTTTCGGGACTGGGGCCATAGTGAGAATATTCGCAAAAGGAGGCTCTTTTTTCTCAGTGTGTTCTTTTAAGCTATAGGTGGCTTTGCTATATGCATGGCTCCAGAATTATCTTTTCCCGAAAGTACAGAAAGATCTGGAGAAACATGGGCACCCATGAATTAATTTATACATTATAAGTGTCGGATAAAACACGCAGCATCTTTAAAAGCTCTGGGATGGTGGTATTTTAGACTAAGCTAAGGTTTTATTTTATGGAGATGTGTAGCTTTACTGCAGGCAAGACAAGGCAACATGTTCTAATTCTGCTTGGATTCAGAGGAACTTGATTTACTGTTGTTACCTGCTGTGGTAGAAATTGCAAGCATCACTGAAGTAGGCTTGTATCTTCAGTATTGGAAATATTCAACAAAACTCATCAGTAGTGATTTCAAAAAGCCTCAGTCTGGGGTGTTGTGATAATGAGTGAAGAAAAGTTTTTCCCTTATTTCAGACAGCCTTTGATAGCATGTCCATTTAAGAAATTAAATACAGATTAGTCAGCTGTGTACCTAACTCTCAAATATTTTTAGCTTCTTTGGGTGAACTTTGGGTTAGGCCAAGGGGTCCCCTTTGGTCTTTCCACGAGAGCCAATCGACCAATATGGATGTGTGCCTATAAAGAAATATTTGTAGTGTAATATTGCTCAATTGCTGACTGGCAACTTCTGTGGTTCAACTAGCTTCTTTGGACCCTGACCTAGTGTGTCAGTGATCCAACAAGTTTCCTTTGCTTTGCCATTTCTAGTCAAGGACTGATCCATATTCTCTCTCTTGCTTTTCACGGGGGGAAGTGGGGCTTGTTTTTCAGGATGAGTTCTTTGCTAAGACCTTGCACTTTCTGCTTCTCTATACATTGATTAACAGGCTTGAGTTCTCCCTTGTAGGACGTGGCACCCCACGCTAGAGGTGACAGTTGCCTTAAAGGACTACAGTTCTGACCTGTAGGGGGCTCTTTCTATCATACGTGTCTAAGTAGAGAGGCCTGTGAGAGCATCTTTCAGGTCTGAGGAGGTCCATGGCCATCTTGTGCTCTTTGTTCCTTCAACGTCTAGGCTTTGGTTATTCACCTCCAGTGTTGTCTCTCCCGCTCACCCTCAAGGTACCTTCCTGCTGGTTTGCTTCTCATCTTGGCTATAGTAAGTCCCCTACATACGAACCTTCAAGCTGCGAACTTTCAAAGATGCGAACGTATTATAAACTTACTACAGTACAGTGCTATCAATATATAGCCGATTGTGTTAGTTGGGTACCTAGGCTAACTTTGTTGGACTTATGAACAAATTGGACTTAAAGACGCGCTCTTGGAGTGGAACTCATTCGTATGTAGGGGACTTACTGTACTTTTTTTCTTATTCCAAAATATCTCCCTTGGTCCCTTCAGACTTCTGTCACCTCTCTCACAGTTTGCTGAAGTGGTCTTCTCTTGGTAGATAGCACTCTGTTGATTTCTCCCCACCCCTTGCTGAACTGGCCAATACTTGGAACTTGAATCTTTCTTATTCTTGGCCTCCCCATTACAAAATCCACAACCACTCATAATGGACTAAAGAAAAGTATAAATACCCTTAACCAGTTTTTTCCATCTTGATTATGGCCTTCCTTATGTATTTTTTATCAAAAGAGGATCAATCATGTCATACATACTACGTTTTTCATACATACTATTTTAAAACTGGGTTTTCTTCACTGTATCTCCTGAAAGTAACTTCCCAATATTTCTTTTTTTTGAAAATTTGTATTTCTAACTTTTTAGCGACTGAAAACTGTTTCATGATATTAGATGTATCACTTGACCAGTCCTTCACTTTGGGACATGTAGGTGTTTTTTCTTCTTCTTTTCCTTCCCCCTTTCTGTCTTCCTGTTATTTACTGGTGAGAGAATTTTTGTTTCTGGGTGTACGGATTTGTTTATTTTCTATGCATATATTTTATTAAACCTTAATGTGGACATTTTTGGGGTCATAGCGCAGGCTATTGCTATTGCTATTGCTGTGGCACAAATGCAATGTCACCTTGTGTATTCAGACAGGGACCCATATCTAATGCGCATCTGTCTTTCCAGCATGTAGCCTTATGCCTGTACAGTGGGTGTTCACTAAAGAATTATTGTTGAGTTGAAGAAATGTGAGGGCCATGTGATAAACATATAAGTACTATGTATTTGGGACCCAAGATATAGGAGTGAACAAGACAAAGATTGTCATTGCTCTCATAAGTTGAAGGGTTATTCTATATAGCATGGTTTATGTTTAGAGGTGGCAAGCCTCTACATGTGAGGATCAATTAAAAAAACCGAAAGATGCACAGTAGTATAGTAGAAGCAATCTAAATGACTTACAGCGCAGTTGCTTGGGGAAGGTTCATGCCAATCTTTTTCATAATATAGCTAATTAAGAGTTGACTAGTTGATTTTTCTATTGATGATAGTTCTTCTTTAGGATTGTTCACTAGTGTTACTGATTGAAATGGAATGATCTTTTTTAGGTTCATACATTTTTGCTCTTATAAGTAACTGGAATCAATTATAGTTAAATTTAAAATTTCATATCTGAGTATAATATGGTGTTGTACTTAGTGATTTTAGAGACCTGAAGATCTTTTAGGGCTGGGTTTGGGGTAATAGGAAATATAGCCCCCAATATTTTTGGTCTTTCTGTTGCACATTTTAAAATATGACTAAACGAAGATTGCAGCCATGGAGAAGATTTTCTGCTGTAAATTGGTGTTTTAACAGCCAGCTGTTATGCGTTCATGCGTTCTGTGATCCGACTTATAAAAGTGGATAGTGAAGGGTGAGTAGCTGCCCTCTTGGTCAGGCACATAGTTTAAAAAAAATGTTGTGTGTCTCAGCAGAGCTATATTAGAGTTTCATATAGCTGCCTTTTTCTTTTTTATTGTAGGGCCAGCTCTCAATGTTGCAAGAAAAAATAGACCATTTGGAACGTTTGCTAGCTGAGAATAATGAGATCATCTCAAATATTAGAGACTCGGTCATCAATTTGAGTGAGTCTGTGGAGGATGGTTCGAAAAGCTCAAAAGGCAATTTCAGCCAAGGTGCCGGCTCACCTCTTCTGCCATCGAAACAGCTGTCTCTCACAGTTGACCCTGGAGACTGTCTGTTTGCTTCGCAAAGTGGAAGTCAGAGTTCAGATGTGCAGGTAATGTATGCATTCGTTAATAATCACTGGGCTGGGCTTCCCTGGTGGCGCAGTGGTTGAGAGTCTGCCTGCCAATGCAGGGGACACGGGTTTGAGCCCTGGTCTGGGAAGGTCCCACATGCCGCGGAGCAACTAGGCCCGTGAGCCACAATTACTGAGCCTGCGCGTCTGGAGCCTGTGCTCCGCAACAAGAGAGGCCGCGATAGTGAGAGGCCCGCACACTGCGATGAAGAGTGGCCCCCACTTGCCGCAACTAGAGAAAGCCCTCGCACAGAAACGAAGACCCAACACAGCCAAAAATAAATTAATTAATTAAATTAAAAAAAAAAAAAAAGTTTGCCTTCAATTAAAAAAAAAATAATCACTGGGCTTTGATTTGTTTTTGTTTTTTTAGATTTGATCTGGTATCTGTTCTTAGTTGCTGAATTCTCTGGATTATCGTTTCTATTTTTATAAAATCATTTGATTAGCCAAATGATCATTAATGTTCTTTTTAGTGATAAATTTCTGTAATTCTGTGTTTCTCCTAATTTTTCTTATTTTATACTTCCTGACTATGGCCTTTTCTGTATGCTTCTTAGGTCTTATTTTCTGTAGTAGTTGAAGACCTTCAGAGGTTTAAATCTGGCCAAAGAGATTTTTTTTACCTTCCTTTGGAGAGTACCAGAAAAGCCCTACTCTTAGTATATATCTGTTCTACATTATAGGTTTCACACAGTGTAAGGTTAGATTCTTTTTACTGAATATGCCTTTGTGAGAGGGAAGGGAAATGTTCTAGAGCCGTGCTGTCCAGGATGGAGGCTGCTTTCCACCTGCGGTTAATGAGCACTTCAAGTGTGGCTAATTTGAGTTGAGATGTGCACTAATATCCACACAAAGTGTTGAAGAGTTAGTGTGAAAAAAAGAATGTAAAATATCTTGCTCATTCTTATATTGATTACATGTTGGGATGGTAAAATTTCGAATATATCGGGTTAAAAAATATATCATCAAAATTAATTTTATCTATTTCATTTTACTAGAAAATTTTAAATTATGTATTTGGCTTGCATAATATTTCCCTCGGGTAGCACTGTTCTAGAGGGTAGAGGAGTTGAAAACTAAGGTGAGAAAGGACTTCTGCCTTTCTTAAACTTTGGGTGTGTCACTCATATTTGCTGTGTTCTACAAATTGGCAAAGAGCTATTTTAACGTTGTACCTTAGACTGGAAACTGGAACTTGGTGACAGGACCCTGGGGTGTGAATATTTTAAAGTTGGACAAAAGGAGTTGGCTCTGGCCTTGCTTCAGAGTAGAAGTTTTCATTAACTCTTGGGGACAGAGAACATGATATGATCTCGAGGCCATGGCCACGCCAGAAGCTGGGGACAGTGGAGCTGCCCGGGCTGCGTGCCTACAGCCTCATCAGCCTAGTGTGTGGCCAGGTTCAGATAGGATCACGATCCTGGGCTTTGAAGGGGTATCTATTTCTGTGAGGCTTGGCTTTGTTTAGGTTTTAATTAAGTACCTTTTAAAGGGAGATGATAAAATCTTTTTTGTGGGGGGAGGGGAAGGGTCTAAATCTGAGCTGGACAGAAAGGAGCTACAGAGCAGCCATGGAAATCAGGCAGAGCCAAGGTAGCAGGGTACTGGGAAAGCTGCAGGGCCCAAGAAAGACCTGGAAGGAATAGCAGAGAGTGCTCTCACATCCTCTTATCCAGCTGGTTCCCAAAGATTTGTTCTCATCCTTGGGAGTATTTTATTTTAGTTATGAACTTCCAAGTGAAAGATATATTATTGTTTTAAAATACGTTGTATTCACTTTTATATAATTTGCTTATCTTAAAAAAATTTGTAACCCATTTCTGTATTTATTAGGATGTAATTTTTTAGTTTGAATTTTACCAAAGAAGGTTTGTGTTCTTTGTTACACTTACTATTATAGAGAGTATGAAAAATAAGTTTTTAGGTTTGTTTGGCTTTGTTTTTCTGTAATATTTTTTTCCTTTGTGTCCAAATAGATTATTATCTAGAAGGAACACTACATTGGAAACTTAGAAAATATTTGAACACTAAAAGCTAAATCTCAATGTAAAAAATTCTTCCAATTTTAAACCTAGTTGACCCTGTTATAGTTTTATTTTTAGAATAAAAAAGGTAAACATACATAGGCGAAATTAAAGAATAGCTATAGATCCATTTCCATTCAGATACAGATTTTAAAACATAGGAGATTGATTATAATATAAAGACGAAGTAGAAAATAATTTTCAGTACCGTGTTTGAAAATGCTAAAATATTTGATCATGATGAAATTTTTTTTTGTTTGCTCTTCAGTTCCCATCATTTTCTATTAAATTGTATTGGAAGTAAAGCAAGGGAAGAATTGAATGAAGGTATTTTATATTAGAAGCAGAAGAGGAAGGGGATTATTTATCAGGTTAATTATATAATACAAATAGCATTTTAATCCTTTGAATGGTGATTAAATATTTTCTGCCTTAAACTCTTTAGTTAATGTCTACAGAAATAGTTTTATCTTTTAAAATATATATACAGAGTACAGCAAGGAATAGTTTTGAGCAAATATTTCCAACATTAAGTTTAAATTAATAATGGTTATACATGATTAAATTTAACTTTTTTTTTTTGTCTCATATTTTTAGATGTTGGATGTTTACAGTCTAATTCCTTTTGACAATCCGGATGGTGGAGTTTGGAAGCAAGGATTTGACATTACTTATAAAGCTGATGAATGGGATACTAAGCCCCTTCAAGTCTTTGTGGTGCCTCATTCCCATAACGACCCAGGTAAAATTTGCACTTCAAAAATCTAGAGGTTAATAAGCCCTTGTAGGCCCAGAGTATTTTAGTGAGAATCTGGTATAACCCACTTCTCAAATTTTTGAGACGTTATTCTCTGACTTTTAACAATAACATATTTATTTTATATGTAGTTGTGTTCTCATTTTATCAATTTATGAGCCATTCAAGTATAATACTTGTATAATATGAAATAGGAATAAACACAAGAAGGTCTTAGCTTTGGGAGATGAAAAGTTACATGCATTTAAGGTACTGATAGTTCATTTCAGTTACTTCTTACGTATTGTGTGGGAGAATTATTTCACATCCATAAACTCTATATTAGAAAACTCAGAGTGCTCATGGGAAAGTTTGTATCTTTAAAATGTAGAAACAGTGTAAAGTGGTTAAGAGCCTTGATGTTAAGCAGACATGAGAGTGAGTCCCAATCCCAACAGTGTTAAACAACTTTAGGCCAGCTTCTTAACATGAGAGTAAGTTTTTTCCCAGGTGGAATCAGGATAAAGTACTTACTTCATAGGGTAAAATGTTAAAGGTATGTTACACAGCCCTAGAGTAACTGCTATCATTATCATTAATGTTATTATTCTTTCATATGACAACTTCTGTTATTTACTGAGGCCAGAGATTTTCCCCCCAAGGTAAAGGGAAGTTGCTAAAATGATGATGGGAAATGTGATTCGATGTTTATCTCTGTTAGTATGAGGACACAGGCACTGAGTAAATGCCCAGTGAATTAAGTTGCAGGATTTTTTTTTGGAATATACTTCCAAAGACCTCTTTTGAATGACTGACTTTTGCTTCTATTTGTCATTTTTCTCAATTTTATTATTACTCTCAGAGGCACCATATTCATTTACTACTTTGAAGGTTTTTTTCTTTATTCCCAATTTTCAATTTTGTCATACTATATTCTTTTCAACTAGTTTATTGTTATGTATTTCTTTCTGTTTCTAAGACAGTAGAACTTGTTACTTTATGTCTGGACAAATGATTTGGTGAAGGTGTGTGTGTGTGTGTGTGTGTGCACGCATGCGCCCTGCTTTTGGGTGTGAGAGATAGTCTGGGAGATGGAGCTTGGATGCTGAAGTGTTTGAATTTCCAGTATACTTCAATATTTAGTATACACAGAGGTATAGTATATGTGAAATCAATATTGTTCTGGAAATTTGTGATGAGTAGTTACTACACATCAGCTTCTGACTTGGTTTCCTTGTCTTTGGTCTTAATGTCTTTATCTTTTCCTAAAATTCCCTATTAGTCTTGTTAACTTTTCCTCTTATATATTTTATATCACCTTCCTCCTTAATCTTAACCTTGCCCTTCAAATCAAAACTCAGGGTTGCCTGGGCATTGAATAAAGGCTGCAGAGATTTGGAGCCAGGCAGAATGAAGCAGACCTTCTGGTGTCCTTGGGCTTGTTTATCTATAAAATGTAGAAAATTGTGTATCTATAAAGCGGAGGTCATATAGTGGACAAGAATTAGTTATAAAGTAAGTACAAAAGGTGATGAAAATCACATCTGATAAAAATTCCTTTTGCTATTTATCCCCTTGAGCACCAGATTAAATAGTACATTTGCATTTAAGGGACACATGAAAAAACACACTGTCTTTGTTTATATCTGGACTCACTCAGTGAGGTGAGGTGCTCACACTTTACATGTGGGATCTGAGAATTGCCTGTAGGACTGCAGATTTTTTTTTTTCTGTAAATCTCATTTACTCTGAAATAGTCCCTCATTGAGTGAGATAGTGGCAGAGCCACTTTTATTATTTAAATTGTTCTCTCCTCCTCTTTTCTCTGCCAATCATGTATCGTTTAATTCTTGTCACTTAACTGGGTATGTGATGTGATTCCATTGTATACTATTCCTTGTAGGCTTATAAATACACTTAGCAGTGTGTTTTACAAAGAGCTTCTAATGTGAACCCAACTCTCCTCCCTTTTTGATTTTTTACAGACCTTTATTATCCTTTCCTCTTTTCTGCCATCCTCAATTTCCACCACTCTCATTTCTTGTTATTCTATAACGTGGGCTCTTAACTGAAATAATAAAATTTGTAGTTTACCAGGCAATGTGCCAAACGTTTTATAAACATCTAATGTTCACAATAACTTTTGAAGGTTAGTGCCACTATTCATGGTGAAGGTGTTACCAACTTGCCAAGGTTACACAGGCAGTAAGTGGCACCAGACTACTTCCCTGGTAGTTTACCTGGATCTCCCACCCAGATAAACTTGAGTGGCAGAAAACATGTGTCTCTTGTTACACTCTGTCCTCATTGCCTAGCCCAGCACTTGGCATGTAGTAATCACTACATATATGTAAGGCCTTCACTGACCTGCCTCCGTGCCCTTTTCACACTGTGTTCACACACACACACACACACGCATTCATGCTTGCCTATAGGCAGAAATATTAACTTCTGCTTGGTCTCCTTCCTGGAGTGTAAGCTCAATGAGGGCTCAAACTTTGTCTTATTAACCACTGGGGTGCTAATGCCTAGAACAGTAATCAACACATAGTACAGACTCATTCAGTTAAATAAGTTAATGAACAAAGGAATGTGACTCTGCAGATTCAGATGGAACAGTTGACTTATTCTTTGGCCTATACGTTTAACTTCCCTCCGTCACTTCTTCCTGCTGTCTACTTATTTCCATTCCTTTAAAAAATAGCTTATTTAAAATGCACTTTTAAATACCAGTAACAGACGATATTAAGCTCTTAAAGGGCAGGGACTGCCTCTGCCCTTTAGACTTTGTCTGCATTAAGCTTCCTTCCTGTTGCAGTTAGTATGTTGTTTTGTGAGAAGACATTATGAATAACTGTTCCTGACTGTAATAAGTGAATCTGTCTGTTGGTATCCTAGCAACCACAGTTGAATCTTTTTGTCTTAGTGAAAGATGTTAATGACCCTTACCCTCAGGCCCCTCTCCACTTGAGACAAAAATAATGGTCAGAAACAGACCTTTTAAAACTAAAGTAATTTTTGCTATCAAGCAAAATGCTAGAGAAGAACCTGACTTTTCTTAATAATTTTCACTGCTCCTTAACAAGAGTAGAATTTAGGTAAACTAAATTATTCTGTGAAAAACTGAATCACTCAGATCATGAAAAACCACTCTTTCAGTAGAGAAGAAGAGATAAGTATGTACACTTACATTCCAAGTCAAAGTGTGACTCTGATGGGAAATCTTTGTATAATACTCCTAAATGAATGTGCAATTAAGGCAGTTTACTTTCTAAATGAAATTTATAGAGATTTGTTTCCATTTTCTGCCGCAACAATTTAAAACAAACTTTAGCTCAGTAGTTTATCAGTGAAGTATTGTCTGTTGGGGATAGAGTTTAGAAGATTCCTATATTTAGTCACTGTACTTAAAAAATTATGTTGCTGTATTTTTATATGTGGAGATATTTTTCTTTTGGGAGCAAATTGGAAAGATAAATTTCAAATTATATTTGTATATTAATAAAATTCCTAATTATGTCTTCTTCCAGTCCATAAGGACATGTAATAATTATCATATAATATTTTACATGGTTTATATGAGATAAAACAAAGTTGGAAAGGAATTGTTAAGTAAATACTGATAATTTTGTACCGTTATGCTTTTGAAAAGTTTTGAATCATAGACCATGAAATTAAATGTTAGTTGATTGATACATGTTCATGTTGTATTTAATAAGCTGATTAAAACACAGTTAAAGCACCTTTGTATCTACAATCTTAATTCTTTGCTTCCCGCTAGTTAAACTGCTGAAATATTTAGTTAATTTTCCTTCAAAGAAATCACAGTGTGTAGAGAGAGAAGATAAGGTATACTAAATGAAAAATTGGACAGCATATTGTTAGTTAAGCAATTTGTAAAATGAGCGTTAGAAAATAATCCCCCGTGTGGTATGACTCCAAAACAGAAGGAAGACCTAGGCCCACGAGTCACAATGGAAAATAATTTTCTTTTATGCATTTGCAGTTCTTCTGCAGAATTTTTATTGACTCGATTGAGTGATTAGGATTTTCAGCCTTTTTTTTTTTTTTGAAAATTAAGAGAACAGATTTTTGCATTTAGTATTATATGATAATTTGAAATGAATTTGTTTATGTATCCTTATTCTTAAAAAGTTTGTGAAAAAGAACAAAAACATATGAGGACATCACAGTGTAATGTTATTTCACAGCTTTTCTGTTCAAATACTGTTAAGCACAGTCAGAAGAAACCAGTTCTGGCCAGCCATGGTTGAGTACTGTGCATGTAGGTGAAAGGCAGTGGGGACAGAACTCAGGCTGCCAAAGGAACCTGCCTAGTGGAATGAGATGGTCAGGAGAAGGAGAGCTTTGTACGTGGACACAGTTTGGGGAGTATATTTTTCTATTTAGTTATTGTGGGATAAAGCGAGTTCTTTGGTTTTGGCTACTGTGATGGGAAATTTGCGTTTCTGGAGCTAATATACTATGACATTCATTGCCCGTCCTGCCTCAGGGTGTGTTTGGTGTGTGTTACTTCATGGAATCTGTTCTGCAACCCTGAGAAGTGGTAAATTTAAACCCCATTGACCAGGTGAGGACAGTAAGGTTAGAGGAAGTGTAGTTATTTGCTCCAGGTCAGTCAGTCATAAATAAATGGGCAGAGGAGTGAATTGGATCTCAGATTTATGTGATTCTAAGATCCACGTTCTTTGCATTTTCTATACTGCTGCTTAAGATACTTTATTTAGTTCAAATGATGCTAGTATTTCTTTTCTTCTTGCTTTATGGGCATTAACTAATTTAGCACATTTATCTGAACTTTGGGTTGTTAATAGAGTTGCCAGATTTAGCTGGGAAAAAAAACCAAAACAGGCTGCTCAGTTAAATTTAAATTTCCTATAAACAATGAATAATTTTTTTACATGTGTTGCAAATATTGTATGGGACACACTTATGCTAAACATTTATTATTTATCTGACGTTCAAATTTAACCTGGCATCCTGTATTTTATCGGGCAATCTTAATTGTTAAGAAATTGTGGCATTTAAAAGTTAAACATTTACATGGCTCTTTAGGGTTGCCTTTTTAAGAGATCTCTAGAATTGGTATATTGAGGTTCCTTTTTAGAGGGAAAAAGTCTGATTGTTTGGGCTCTGACTGGACTGTATTCCTTAGGAGCACAAATGTCAGGTAGCACCTAAGATATGTAGGTGATCATTAAACATCTCCCAATTCCCCTATTTTTATTACTTTTGTCTGTCATCAATCCTGGGTGCATCAGAGCTCACCAGTATGCTGCTTACACAAATAATTGCTGGTACAATGGGAATTTACTGTGTTCCAGGCGCTGTTCTAGGCATTTTACATGTATTGAATCCATCACTCCTATCAGCAACTTTATGACAGAAAATCCTGTTTTTACCCTCATTTCGCAGATAAGAAAACTGAGGCAGAAGAGAGGATAAGTAATGTGTCAGTGGCAGGGCTGGGTTTGAACCCAAGCCATCTGGTTCTGGAATCAGAACTTGTAACCATTAAATATTGCCTCTTGTAGGTAATACTTCTGAACCCATAGGAGAGCTTTTAGGAAGAAAGTCTTAAGTTTTTCCAAGCCAGATGTCATCTACTTTAGTATTATTAATCACGTAAAACATTTTAGTAACTCTCTTGCAAAAGTAGGTTCCTCGTTGCACTATTTCCTATCCTTTTTTCCTTCTCTTCTATCCTTATTGAAACAGACATCTTTGTCCTTAAATACTAAATTAGTACATGAAATGGTGAGTGGTTTTCCTCATTGCTACATCTTTTACAATTAGAAAGTGATTGAGAAGCCATATTTTCCAGCTTTTAAATGGTTTCTTCTAGAAGCTTTGATTATTTGCCCAGTATTGGCTTACTCATAAGGCTAAGTACGTATACTCCTCACATATCCTAAGAGTAATGCCTCAAAGGAATATACATGTCTCTCATATTATAGACAACCAAACTCTATTTAGAGAGGACTTATTAGGCCTGAAGTGTCCTCATTTGGTGTGAGTAGATACTCATGGATGAAATTCTTAACAAGAGAGGGAAGTAACTTTAGCACAGACTTAGAAAATATTTTGGAGGTTGATCTCACAATTGCAGGTGTCAGGTATCAAGGTATGCAGGTCTTTTAAAGGGCATTTAGAAAAGCAGTACAGTAAGAGGTCACATTTGGCCATTATACATATACAGCTGCGGGGTGAACAAAACCCCAGCTGTCCTAATAGTAATGCAAATAGGTCCTTGTGGTGTGGGATAGAATTTCCAGTGACAGCATCTTACATGGGTTCAAAAAAAATGCCGTATCTCAAACAAGTTAATGGAAGTGAAGCTGATATGCTTTAAAAACTATTAGATGACACTGAATCACCTGGCAAAAAGGTTGGGTTATTTTGAAAATCTGAGTTTAAAAGCATTTAGAAGAATCAGCAGGTTTGCAGGTTTCCGAAGACTCAGCTTCATCTTTGATTCTCCATCTACTCTCTTCTGGAAACTTAAGTCAATTAGTAAACGTGCTTCATTTTGCCTCCTTGGCCTCTTACTTCCCTCTGTTTGTTTCCACTGCGATCCATTACCATATTTTAGCAGGATTATTGCAGTGACCTCATTTCCTCTTTTTCTTCTGCTTTACCTTGCTAGTCTATCCTTTATACTCACAGTCCAGCTATTTTTGAAAACACAGCTCAGAATACCTTAACTTCCTTCCTCCTAAGTACTTGGTGAGAAACAAGGATCGTTTAGAAGGTTTCTGTGATCTGACCCCTACTTCTATTTATCTCACCATGCTCCCACCATGTAAGCTGAGGTGCAGCCATACCCTACTGCCTTCTGCTACCTGAAACTGACACACAATTTCATGGCTTAGTGTCTTTTCCATATCCTCTTCTGCATTTGGAACTTCCACCTTTTCCCTCTAACCAGATGACATCTAATTTAAGAATCTCTCTTCTGTCCTTCTGGTAGGAATTTACCATTTCTTTATTCCCACGGCATTTGGTTCATATTTTCACTGTAGAATCTGTTTTCATTTAGCTTAGCTTTATCGTTTTGCCCTTATTAGATGCTTGGTTTGTGTTTGAACGAATAAACCAGAACAGAATGTTAATTAAAACTCTTCCACAGTTTATAAGGGGGGAAAATAAGCTCATTTTATAATAGAAATGTTGGAATTAAAATTAATCAGCATGTGAGTTATGGTAATACCAATTAAAGTTGTATGTGACCCCTTAAGTGTAAGATTGGATGTTGCAGTCGAATATTGAAGGGTTTGACAAGTGATGGAAGAAACTGTTGATCATTTGTCCATATAGAATAACTTAATTACTAAAATAAAGGAGCTTTTTTAATGAACTCTACTTGTATTTTTAAATTTGAGAATATTATGTTAAAATGGAAATAACTTGAAGCATGTTTTATTTTTTTCAATGTTTATTATCTGGATATAGTTATTTTTGACTCAGAATCTTTTTATGTTTTCTTAACAGTTGGTACCTATTTAACTTTTGAGTGGAATTAATGTACTCATTAAAAAATCATTATTGTAGCAGTTAAAACCATAACAGTGTAACAATGATTTGAGGGGCATGCCTTCTTCCGGATGTGTGTTTTTAAATCATCTTAGGGCTGACAGAGCCTTTTTAAATATAAAGTAGAAACTTAGAGATATTGTTCAAAGATTATTAGGTTAGTATCAGAACAGAGAGTGAACATAGCAGAGCTAATAGTATGTGGTATCTTTGACCTTTGGTCTCATTTCTAGTTGAAGTAGTAAGTTTGCATTTATACTCCACTTGCATTTTTTTCCAGTCCTTTCGGCACCACACTTCATTCATCTATCAAGCACTTACTGAACTCTTGCTGTTGTAGACTGTACCAGGTGCTAGATTCATGAGAACTGACTCGTTTGAAGTTCAGGTTGTAGCATGTGTCTAGGCTTGCTTCTAAAATTTGCAGGACCTGGGGCAAAAGTACATGGAGGACGTCAGACACTCTGTCTAAACATTTAAAAGTTATAAATCAAACTAACACATTGCTAAATAAAATAGGTCTCTTCCTACTGCCTTGAGAAATAACTCAGAGATCTGGAAGGCCAGGTGTGGGTTTAGATTGCTTGGGCTCCACTTCCCCACTGGAATGTGCTGGTGTTGTGGGGAGAGCCAGCCTCCAGGCGGCCCAGCCCCCTCTCCTCCCAGACCCGGCCTTGTCCTAATCCAGGAGGGGCTCTTCTTGCAGACACCCCAGTGCTCTTCCCACGCCCCTACAAACTTCAGCCCCTTGGCTACTGCCCAGGCTAGTTCAACTGTCTTAGCAGGTAAAGGCATTATAGAAGGCCCTGGGAGGCTCAGAAAGCTGGCTTGGGGATGTTTGGACACAGATTTCTGGGTCTCGGGGACTCAGAAGGGCAGGGCTGGGTAGGACAGACTGTGGGTGGTCAAGTTCTTTGCCCTGTGGATTTATCATGTGGAAAGGGATGTGGTCAGAGGAAGAATAGGGAGATCCCTCTCGAGTCCAGTGCTCAGTGTGGGGTACTCTTTGCCCAGGTCCTAAGGGTGGTACTGTGTATGCCCTTGAACCGAATAAAACGAAGTGTTCCTTAAGAGGATCAGGTCTTCACGAAGTCTGTAGACTTCGAAGCTAGATCGGGTCCAAAATTTAAAAAATAAATTGTATTTTGTTAGTGAACAATTACTAGGTGTGTGTTTGTTTATGCACATTAAAAATAAGCAGTAGAGTTTTCAACTTTATTAGTTTTCTGTTTTAGAACTTAAAAAAATTTTATGATAAAATAGTGATAGTGAATTTGGAATTATGCTGGCTGTATAGAACTTCTAATTGTGTACTCTTTGTTTTTAATATTTCCCCACTTATTTAAAATAGTGATTAGGTGTTTTATGGGTGATAGTGTTGTTAGGATGAAAAAGAATAAATTGAAAAGTACTAATGCTCTTCTAGCCCTGGTTCAATTTCCAAGTGTATTCAAGGGAAAGAAAAAGGCTGTGAATTGACCACTTAAGTAAATCGGTTTGCAACCGAATGTCCCAAGATTATTAAATCTAGAGGTAGGAATATAATTTTATGTCACAAAAATTCATCCCATACAACTTTTTGTAAAATACTATCTTTGTGATTGGTCTCATGTTAATATACAATTGGAGTTTTACAGTAGTTTAGAAAAAGAAAGAGCCAATTCAATGTAAAAGGGAATACTTGATTACGCTATTGTATAAGAGCAGTAAAAGCTAATTTACTGTTATATTACTGAATGTTGAAAACTGCAAGAGGCTATCTTTCAGTTCATTCTTAATTAATTGTGCTGTATTTTAGTGATAGTAGTATCTATTATAGATGAGTTTTATGCAAGGCTTTTAAGTTGACATCTCTGAGCTTGTATTTTGGCTCACGTAAATATCTTTGACATATTTTCTGCATGATTGTTGAAGGCAGAATGGATTAATCAGTCACTGTGATTCCTCTATGAAAACTCCCGTGATAAACTATTCTTTGAAATGGCCTGAGTTCATAACAACATATAACTGATGAAAATAAGTAATTGTATTAAAAAAAAAAACCCTTTCACTTATTAATCTTCATAAAGACTGTTTTTTCTAAATTTGCCTCTTATGCTAGGTTTCTAGTGTTTTATTATTGAATTAATTTTGGAGGCATTCCTCTGTTCATAGTTCCTTTCTTTAATTGAGTTATCAGCCAAATAATTAGGGATTAATTTTGACATTTGTTAAAATTTAGGTAGAAGATAGATGTGATGTCTTAGGGACCATAATTCTAGTAGAGCCATTTAGTAATTTAGATGGTCCTTATTGAGTACATATAATAACATGGGACACAAATTGATGTTACTTACATTTGATTTCAGCTCAGTCTTGCAATACGGAGGTAGATGTATATTAAGTATTATGATGGTATTTGGTAAAGTAGATTCTCTCTGCATTGCAATCTTCATTTTTTGAATAGTAATAACACTTATTTTTTCTAGTGTGATATTGGTTCGCTAGGGCTGCCTTAAAAAAGTACCACAGATCAGGTGGCTTAAACAACAGAAAATTATTTCCTCACAGTTCTGGAGGCTAAAAGTCCAAAATCAAGGTGTCTGCAGGGTTTGTTTCTTCTATGGGCCTCTTGTCCTGGCTTGTAGATGACCATTCTTCTCCCTTTGTCTTTACATGGTCTTCACTCTGTGTGTGTCTGTGCCCTAAATGCCTCTTCTTAGAAGGACATGGATGGTACCTTGCAGGTATTGCATGTTTGGTTCCAGACCACTGCAATAAAGTGAGTCACATGAATTTTTTCCCAGTGCATATAAAAGTTTTGTTTACACTATACTGTATTCAAAGTGCAATAACATTGTCTAAAAAAACACAACATACAGACCTTAATTAATAGATACTTTATTGCTTAAAAGTGCTAGCCATCATCAGAGTCTTCAGCTGGTAGAGGGTCTTGCCTCGATGTTGCTGGCTGCTGACTGATCAGGGTGCTGGCTGCTGAAGGTTGGGGTGACTGTGGCAGTTTCTTAAAACAAGATGACAGTGAAGTTTGCTGCATCGACTCCTTCTTTCATGAATGATTTCTCCGTAGCATGCAATGTTGCTTGATAGCGTTTTGCATACAGTAAGACTTCTTTAAAAATTGGTGTCAGTCCTTTCAAATCTTTCTGCTGCTGCTTTATCAACTACATTTATATAATATTCTAAACCCTTAGTTGTTATTTCAGCAGTCTTCACAGCATCTTCATCAGGAGTAGATTCCATCTTAAGAAATCACTTCTTTGCTCATCGTAAGAAGCAACTCCTCATCCCTTAAAGTTTTATCAGGAAATTGCAGCAATTCAGTCATTTTCAGCCTCCACATTTAATTCTGATTCTCATGTTTTTTTCCACCACATTTGCAGTGACTTCCTCTGCTGAAGTCTTGAATCCCTCAAAGTTATCCATGAGGGTTGGAATCAAAGTATTCCAAAATCCTGTTAATGTTGATATTTTGACCTCTTCCCATGAATCGCAGAGGTCCTTAATGGCATCTAGAATGGCAAATCCTTTCCAGAAGATTTTCAGTTGACTTTGCCCAGACCCAGCAGAGGAATCACCGTCTGTGGCAGCTATAGTCTTATGAAAGGTATTTCTTAAAGAATAAGACTTGAAAGTCAAAATTACTACTTGATCCATGAGCTGCAGAGTGGATGTTGTGTGAGCAGGCATGAAACCAGTGTGAATCTCGTTGTACATCTCCATCAGAGCTCTTGGGTGACCAGGTGACCATTGCTAATGAGCAGTACTATTTTGAAAGGAATCTTTTTTTCTGAGTAGACGGTTTCAGTAATGGGCTTAAAGTATTCAGTAAACCGTATTGTAAACAGATGTGCTGTTATCCAGGCTTTGCTCTTCCATTTATAGAGCACAGGCAGAGTAGATTTAGCATAATTCTTAAGGGCCCTAGAATTTTCGGAATGGTGAATGAGCATTGGCTTTAACTTCACTAGTCACCAGCTGCATTAGCCCATAACAAGACAGTCAACCTGTCCTTTGAGGCTTTGAAGCCAGGCACTGACTTCTCCTCTCCAGCTAAGAAAGTCCGAGATGGCATCTTCTTCCAATAGAAGGCTGTTTCATCTACATTGAAAATCTCTTGTTTAGTGTAGCCACCTTCGTTCATTATCTGAGCTAGATTTTTCTGGATAACTTGCTTCAGCACTTGCTGCTTCACCTTGCACTTTTATGTTATGAAGTTGGCTTCTTTCTTTAAACCTCATGAACCAGCCTCTGCTAGCTTCAAACTTTTCCTCTTTATCTTCCTCAACTCTCTCAGCCTTCATAGAATTGAAGAGAGTTAAAGCCTTGCTCTGGATTATTAGGCTTTGACTTAAGGGAAGGTCGTGATTGGTTTGATCTTCTATCCAGACCACAAAAACTTTCTCTATATCAGCAATAAGGCTGTTTAGCATTCTTATCATTCATGTGTTGATTGAGTAGCAGTTTTCATTTCCTTCAAGAACTTTTCCTTTGCATTCATAACTTGGCTAACTGTTTGGTGCAAGAGGGCTAGCTTTTGGTCTCTCTCAGCTTTCGACACGCCTTCCTCACTAAGCTTAATCATTTCTAGCTTTTGATTGAAGGTGAGAGACATGTGACTCTTCCTTTCACTCAAACACTTAGAGGTCATTGCAGGGTTACTCATTGGCCTAATTTCAGTGTTGTTTTGTATCAGGGAATAGGCAGGCTGGAGGGGAGGGGGAGAGATGGGGAATGGCCTGTAGAGCAGTCAGAACATTGTTTAAGTTCACTGTCTTATGTGGGTGTGGTTCGTGGCACCCCCAAAACAACTGCAGCAGCAACATCAAAGATCACTGCTTACAGTTCATGGTAACAAATATAATAATAATTAAATTTTTTGAAATATGAGAATTACCAAAATTCAGAGACTCAAAGTGAGCAAATGCTGTTGGAAAAATGGCACTGATCGATTTGTTTTACGGATGGTTGCCACAAACCTTCAATTTGTAAAAAAATGCAACACCTGTGAAGCAAAATAAAGCAAGGTGCAATAAAACGAGTTATGCCTGTATTGGATTAGGGCCCATTCTCATGACTTCATTTTACCTTCATTATCTCTTTAAAGAACTTACGTCCAAATACAGTCACATTCTGAAGTGGGTGTTACTGGGTGTTAGGACTTCAACATATGAGTTTCAAGGGGACACAATTCAGCCCATAATGGGGGCATAAAATGAATTCTATGCAAATTGAAGTGTTGGGTAACCAATATGTTTCAGATGTGGAGCAATTTATTTAATGTTTTAAATAAATTGTATACTTTTCAAAATTAGATGTTAGGAATATCTTTTATTTCTGCTTTGACCCA
Organism: Balaenoptera acutorostrata; assembly: GCF_949987535.1. Classification (NCBI taxonomy): domain Eukaryota; kingdom Metazoa; phylum Chordata; class Mammalia; order Artiodactyla; family Balaenopteridae; genus Balaenoptera; species Balaenoptera acutorostrata. The sequence goes on from NC_080065.1 coordinate 93,568,725, forward strand.
GTTTGATTGTAGAGATGTGGAAGGGGCAATTAAAGACTGATGATGATTATGATAATAATAGTAGCAGCAGCTATTATTATTATTATTATTATTATTATTATTATTATTATTATTAAGTGCTATATTATATACTGGGCTCAGGTCTGAGCACTTGATATTTTTTGTCTCTCAGGGGTGCTGCATGGTCAGCAGGGAGTTAGGGCATCTCCATTTAAGAATAGGTTGAATTTTCTTTGCTTGTCCCTGGGAATCCAGATGGGGATCCTGACCTCAGTGCTCTGGGGCAGGGTCCAGGTTTGTACCTTTGTGAAGCAAGATGGGATTCTTTGTAAACCACTATTTCATGAGACATCTTTGCGTTTTCTGTAGGAACAGCCTTTTTATTTAAACATGAAAAAGTTGAATTAATTCAGGTAGCATTCTTTGGTGACAAACCAGCTTAAAAGTGCCCCAGATCAAGAAAGTCCTATAAAGAATATTTTACACTATATTCCTATTTGGCTCATAGCTTCATACCCATCACTTTGTAGGTGCTCAGTAAATAACTGTAGAGTGAATAGATTTCACTTAAAGCAAAAGGGAGAAATGTAGTCACACTGGCAGTGCCCTTTAGAGGCTCATATTTGCATTGTCAAAATAATATATTGCCGGCTCAGCCCTCGTAGGTTTTTGTTATTTTTTGCCAGCAAATACAGTATGCATTGAATAGTCACTTAATTGTAGACAGACAAAAGAAATAGCCAGTTGTATCCCTTGTATTTTAGACCTCCCACATGCTTGAGGCTTGGTAACAATAGCACAGTAGTTAAGCCTGTCTCTATAGAAACTCCCCTTCCTTTTAGATTTCATAGATAAGAGGTTATTCTCAGCAGGGTATATTTTGTGTCCCACCAGTAGGTGGAATTGGTGGCTGTGTATGTTTTGCTTCAGCCACTCATCACGTTGCTTTATTACTCTGCTGGATGGGGCTGTATTTGGAACTATAGGTCTTGTTAAAAATATTTCTTTATAGTTGAATTGCAAATGTCTTTAGATAAAGTTTCCAGGATATTTGAGATGTAGTAGGAAAAGTCAAAGAACTAAGTTGTCAACATCAATTCTTTTTTGAAAACAACTTTACATAGATGTGTACATATTTGTTGTTTGATTATTGCTCTGCTGCTGGCTTTTCGGTAGAGTTTGTACTTGTGATTTTCTTTTTCTTAGTTTAGGTTACTTAATGGATAGGAAATTTTTGATGTGGTATGAGAGAGGATAAAATTTTGATTCCATATTATGAGAATATTACTGTCAACTTATCAACACTGTTCAGATTTTTTTAATTTAAAAAATTCCTTAAATTAGAGATAAATTATAAATAGTTGAATTAGATATTATAATTGTTACATATGAAATGCTTTTTGGCTTTTTCATTTTTCTCATAGATATCTGAATTTGTACAGTTTTCAGAGTATTTTTATCATTTCAATGTTAGTGGCTTGTTGAGTCTCACATCCATTCAAGTGGAATTTCATTAACTGAAAACGTTTGCTAAATTTTTAAATATGTCTTTATATGAATGAAACGTGAGGTTATGCAAAGGTAATGCAATGGAATGTGACTGAGTTTACATCAGACATATGAATCAGACCTTTGTGGTATATTTATGTCTTAATTTAGGTTGGTTGAAGACTTTTGATGACTACTTTCGAGAGAAGACTCAGTATATTTTTAATAACATGGTCATCAAGTTGAAAGAAGACCCACGGAGGAAATTTATGTGGTCTGAGATCTCTTACCTTTCAAAGTGGTGGGAAACTATAGATATTCAGAAGAAGGATGCTGTTAAAAGGTTTGTTTTTTAAAACTTTTTTTTAAATTTGGTAATATTAAACATTAATTATACAGTGAAACAGGTGTTGAATTTTTAGAACGTGAAAATTCTTAGCTTTATATCTGAAACTTAAAATATTTCTTTGCATTCTGTTTTTCCTTGATTCTGGTTCATCTCTGAAAAAGTGACTTGAAACTTTTCCATTGAAATCCTTATGTTCCAGCTTTGTCCTAGAAATGGAATTACTAGGTCAAAGGGGCTTAATATTTTAAAGATTTTTTGAAGCATATAATCAAAGTGACCCCTGGAAGAGTGGTTTCAGTGTATTCTTCAATCTTCCATATAGAAAGGTACCAATTTCTCTGCATATTAGGCAACAGTATAATTTTTTCTAAAACTTTGACCAATTTAAGTGGTGAAAAATGTGAATTTTTGATTACTGATAGTGTTCCATGTTTTCTCATATATACAGGCAGAGCTTTTTTTTGAATTGCTTGATCATGTACTTTTTCTTACTGATTTGTAAGAATATTTATATACACATACCAACCTTTATTTTTCCTGAAGCTTTATATTTCTTCTTAATTCTTAGTGTTTGATATAAAGACTTTTAAAATTTTTATTTAGCCAAGTGTATTAATCTGTTTTCTTGATTGACTTTGCTGTCATATTTAATATGCTGTCATATTTTAAAAGTCTTCCCCAATCCAAGAGATGAGATAGTCTTTTTTTCCCCAATTTAGTTTTTTATTGTTCACTTTTATAAATCCTCCACTTTATTTTTTTAATGTGGTGTGATGGGAGGTTTTGCTCCCCATGTCTCCCTCCTCCCTGCTCCCAGGACTTTAAGGATTGTCTTAGCGTAAATTGCTTTCTTTTACTTATTTAACATCACATATACAGTGCTTACTGTATTACTTCCTGTTTTAAGTAGCTTGCAAATGATAACTGATAATCCTCGCAACAATCCTGTGAAGTAGATACAATGACGATCCTGATTTTACAGATAAGGCCACTTGTCATCCAGGGTCACCCAGCTGCACGTGCTGCGCTAGTTACCATCCAGTCCAGCCCCACAGGCTGTTTGTTCCCTTGCACGCTGTGCTGTGCTGCTTCCCTAAGACTTACATAGTCCATTCTTTTCTACTGACTTGAAGTGCCATCTTTACTGTATTTCAATATGCATTGATTTCTGGGCTTTCTGACCTCTTTCATGGACTTTTCTGTTTAAGCGCAATTGTTGCGGCCTTATGTGTTTCAATAACAGACAGTTTAAATCTCCTCTTGCTTCTCTTTATTGAAAAGTTCTTTTAATGAGTGACCACTTAATTTTCCCAGAGAGCTTTAGAATTAACTTGCTAAATTCTTCCTACCCTATCAAAAAAAAAAAAAAAAAAAAAAAAGAGGGGGATTTTGATAGATATTGACAGAAACGTTTAAAGGTAATTTGGAGAGAATTGGTGTTCCATTATTATCTATCAGACATTTTTTCCCCCCCGATAGCATGCTTAAAATGCTTATAAGAGTGGCCAGGAAGGTGCCAAAACTGAAGGCTGTAGACTCTGAGGGTCCTGAATGCACCAGGAGTAACTGCCACACCCAAAGGGACTGCCCCCTCTTCCACTCCTGCCATGTGTGGCCACGGGAACCAGAGTTGTCAGGATATTCTTCCAGTTATTCTTGACAAGCTGGAATTCCAAAATGTTACATAAAATGTCTTGACTTTTTAAGTTGAAATGTTAGCACCTAATTTAGGTTAACATACACACACACACAAATCCTTCGTTTACATCGAGTTACCTACTGGTTTGCAGTGTTTCAGAAATTAAGAACTGCCCTGTGAAACCCTGCGGAATTGGTGTTTGTCTATACATATTTTTTCTTTTACTAAGTTTAGAGATTAAAACAGATTTTTTTTGTCTGTCTAGGTCTTATATTGCTCCTTGAGTACAAATAATACTTCATAGTTTCTTATAATTTTATAGTGTTTTACTCAGATTGTTCAGATTTTAAGATTTTATTGCATCTGTAGTTATTTTGTTTACTTGTTTTTGTTTGTTTTCTTATTATTTGGGGGAACCTGATTTTTTTCTTCATCTTAATTAGATCAGCTAAAGCTTTTACTATTTCTGTTGGTTTTTGTACCCCCAAAAAACTATTATATTTTTATTTTACTAGTATTTACTCTTGACTTTTCTGCTTTTATTTAATTCCTTCTACCTGTTTTTTACTAATGCTAAATGGGCCAGTTGATTTATTTTAACAAGGAGCATTTCTCCCTCTGTGTTTGCCTTTTTACTGCTCTTACTAGCTTTCACATTTTTATGTTATTTTTTTCCTAAATATTCTGTATGTATTGTTTTCTCTTTGACTTGAGTATGTTAGGAAAATTTTCAAATTCCTATTTTTTTCCCAGTTATACTTTAGGTGTTAAAAGGTGGTTTTAATGTCTTGTGGTCAGAGAATATGGACTGCACAATTTTTATTCTTTAGATTTTTGAGAAACAGTGCCATTGATCCCTAAAATTCCACACTTTTGCCATATATCTAGGTATGCATAACTTATTAAATTTTCCATGTATCAATTCAAATATTTTCAGCTTATGTGTTTTTGCTCTTACTAATTACTGTTTTTATTTCATTTGTTTTAGAATTCAGTTATCTAGTTGTTAAGTCTCTGGTCTCTCTTTGGCATATGCATTTTAATTTTAATTTTTTGGTTATATTTACTGCATTATGTGAGGTTTTTCTCAAGGTTTTTTGTTTTCTTTCCCACCTCACATTGTTCTCGATGGTGTGGAGCCTGTTATTTTCTGGCTTCAAATGCTTGGTTTTAACTATGCTTTTAAATTACCCTTTAGTTCTGGGTTCTTTATATTGTTGTCTGTAAGTCCAAGCATTTTCCTTCCTTTTAATTCATCCATGAGCAATAACATGTATCCACACCTGGAATTTGTTTCAAAACAGAGAGTGTAACTCGACTCAAAGCCCTTCCTTTTCTAACCAGAACACTTTGTTTGCCATCCATTTCACCTGATTTCCTTTTAGGAAATGGTCTCCAAACACAGAAGTCAGATCCTTCATTGTCCTGCCCCAGGTCAGATAGGTCAGTTATGATCTGAGCTCAGCTAATCAATATATTATTTCCCAGGGTTTTGAGCCTTTAGAGTGAAGCGAGGGTAAAGAGATGGAAAGAAGGGAAGCAGAATGGAGGGAAGGTTGCAGGTCAGCCCTCACAGCACTGGTGCATCCGCAAGATTCTTCCTGCCCTGTGTCACGGACCCTGTCATGCCTGTAGCATGGCCTCTCATTTTTTTCCAGTCCTTTGTTAAGCCTGGACTTTTAGCCTGTCCTCAATTCTGTGTACCCAGGACTGTCCCCCAATACATTTCCTGTTCAGAGTCAGTCAGTGTTGCTTGCGACCAAGAAAGCTAGCTGATATATTTCTCCTCAAATCCTTTGTTGGAGAGCTGGGTTCCAGAAAAAACAAAACAAACAAACAGAAAAACTTAATAGATACATAGGTTTGCTCCCATTATTTAAAATTCTGAGCTTGTACTAAGCGGCATTAATGATAGAATTTTTTTGACTACTACTGTAATGCTTATGCAATGCCTTGTTTTCCTCTTTTTGAAGATGAGTCTGTGGATTAAATATCTGTACCTAAATTTGCAAGCTAGCTGTTGAAGAGAAGAACCTGTTAATTCTAGCAGAGTTCTGTGTAAGCTTTTATTGTCCCTGAAGAATATCAGTTGATTGTGGGAACTTAACAGAAACATAACTCAAGTGATCCTCATAATCTATGCTAGCAATGACTTGTTTGATTCTTCCCCCCTGTGGCAGCAGTATTCGGCTCTATCAGCTTTCAGAAATGAAAATCTAGTTAACTAAAGGGAGATCCATGCAAACAACATCTAGCTGTTTTATTTTGTATGACTCAGAGTAATTTAATCAAGTATAGTCATGGTTCCTACTTGTAATACATATCCAGTGGATTTAAAAGAAACTGCCTTGTTATAATCAGCACATTTTCCATCTACGCTTGTTTTATTTTGAAAATGACTGGTATGCTAACACTCTTTTTACTTTTTAGGCTTTCTATTTGAATACTTTTTGGCTAAATGCAGTTAAGTACTGCATGACGTTTATAATACAGCAAAATGTGAACCCTATTCAGAGTCAAACAGCTGAAACGTTAGCCTTAGCGTTTCCTTTGACTAGCACCCAGCATATTACATATTCATTTTTCCTCTCTGGGCTCTGAGACATTGAAAGAGTTTTTACATTGCATCTGCTTCTGCTGTTGGGACCAGTGTTCAATTGAGAAGCGCACTGGGCTGTTGGAACCTAGAACAGTTTATGTGTTTGCCAGAATCTTGACCAGCTTCTCTGTGTGGACCTTTTGGTATAAAATAAGGCTCCAAATGTGTGAGTGGGGAAGGGTACCGTTAGATACTGTGTCTTCACTGCATTGCTGGATTTCATTGCTTTGCTGAGACCGCGAAGTCTTTATCTAATCTACCATTCTCTTACTTCTTTTTTCCTAGGTTTATAGTTAAGTGAACCTTCTACCCTGTCCTTATAACTATCTCTGCTTATTGAAATCAGAGAAAAGTTTGAGATTACTTTCTTAAGTAATACAAATAATACAAATCCAAACTTACATTTTGCAAACTTACATGCATTCTGCATTATGAGTTCACTAGAAAAAAAAATACCTTTAAAGTTCTTATACTAACTAATTTATTATACATTTTATACAGGTCACATTTTGTGCTATTTAACCAAAGCCTGCTGTAAAATTTGCAGAGCAGTGAGAAGTTACGGTGTGTCATGTTCAGAGTAAATTGCAGATTTGGATTTAGTTTGGAGCCTAAAGATACATAGCATTTCATCAAAGGAATCAAAGCAGTGCACCAGTGTCTAAAATAACTTTGGTTCTACTAGTTGAAGCAGTGCTGTACATTTATTTTAGAAAGTATGTATCCCATCCCCACCCGCTCCAATTCCAGTTCATCTGGATTGAGGTGTCTTTGCTTTGCTTTCACCTCTCATTCACTTCAGCTGCTGGCTTCTGTTTACATCAGCTATAGGCAAAAGCCATGAGGACTTCTCAGCCGCTCTGTCTGTTGGATACTTCTTCAGTCCTCTGGGAGGATTTCTTTGCAGCATTGACACTGGCCACTCCATTCTCCTTGAAATTCTTTCCTGTTTTGTTTTTTGGTTTTTGTCTTCTGTGAGCCAGAGCTCTTTCTCTCCTGGTTCTAGTCCTGCATTGCTGAACATCCCTTTGTCATCATCCCTCTGACTCCCTTCTCTGCTCTTTCCTAAATATCCCAGTTCTCATCTGTGGGGTAGCACCGTTGGTTCTCCTCATTTTGCATGCCCTGCCACACTGCTGTTTTAATTTCCAGGTGTGTGGGCTGCTTCCAGATCTAAAGCTCCAACCTCGATTTCGTTCTTCTTCCCTAGTTAAGGGTAACAGTAACAGCTAACACTATTGAATGCTTGCTCTGTACTCAACGTAGGAGGCTTGTTCTAAACACTTAGATGTATTCATTCAGCCCATCCTGTAACATTCCTATGTGTTAAGATCCTTCATTATTCTCATTCTACTGCTGAGGCAACCAATGCAGAGGTGGTAAGGAATGCGCCTAAGGTCCCCCAGCGATTAAGTGTGGAGTGAGGACCAGAACCAGGAAGGCTCACCCCACAACCAGTGCTCCTGCCCACTGTGTGCTCTGCCTTCCGGTCTGCTGTTCATGTCATCCAGTCAGTCCCCACAAGCCTGTCAGCTGTGCCTTGTTAGTGTCTCTGCACAGTCTCACACACACACACACACACACACACACACACACACACCCCCGCTCTATCCCCCTTACTCTTGTTTCCTGCTGTAATGAAAACCTCCAGCTGGTCTTCCTGTTTCCAGCTTTGCCACTTCCAGGTGTCCTCCGTTTCACCCACAGAATTAGGTTTCTAATATATGAGTCTGCCCATGTCTCTTCTTGGCTTTCAAATGCTTCAGTGACAATTCATTGTCAAAAGGTACAGCGCAACCTCCTTTGCCTGGTACATCCTTGCTTTTGCCCTCTGATTCCTCCCTGCTTGTCCACCCTTACCTCAGATCACTTCCTGCCTCACACCCCACTCTTAGCCATGCTGAGCCACGTGGGTGTCCTCAGTCACAGGTTATTTCCTGCTTCTTAGGAACTTGCCCATGAGTTTAGCTGAGAATATTTTTTTTCCTTTTGTGCATTGGATAATCTCAATCCTATTTATTCTTCAATACTCAGCTGAAATATTACCTCATCTCCAAAGCCTTCCCGTATTTTCTCCATCATCTATTCAACAAATATTGACTGTGCTAGACTCCAGGGATACAGGAAGTGAGTGAGACTTACCTGATCCCAACTCTCAGGGCAGAGCAAGGAAGACAGTATAATTAACACAGTATCACAATAAAGCATTTCCTTCTGTGGAAGCAAGAAGTGGGTCTTGGGAAGCTTCCTGAAGCAGGTGGTATTCAAGCTGAAACCTGAAAAGCTGTTAGAACTAGCCAGGTATAAAGAGGGTGGCAGAGGGTGGGGAAGGAATTCCAGGTTATGAGAGGAGAATTGTGATTACGGGCCAGGGATTAGCAAGAACGTGGCATGTTCAAACACCTGAAAGAAGTTTATTAGGCTGCAGCAGTGCAAGGGAGGGTGTGCATGTAGGGGCTGAGTAATATGTGGTCATCTGGGACATGCAGATTAAAACTACAACAAGATACTATCCCAAACACCTTAGAATGGCTAAAATCAAAAAGACTGACAACACCAAGGCTTGAAAAGAATGTGCTGCAACTGGAATTCTCTCTGAAGTTAAATATACATCATGTGACCTGGGAGCTCCCTCCTAGGAATTTATCCAAGAAAAATAAAAACATGTTCACCAATGTTTTGGTGAACAGGAAACAGTTCAAATGTCCACCAATAAGATATTGGATTAAAATTTTGTGCCATATTTAAACAATGGAGTACCACTCAGCAATGAAAAATAATGAGTTACTGAAATACACAGAAGTATGAATGAATCTAACAAACACATTAGCAAAAGAATCCTGACACCAAAGAGTATTGTATGACTCCATTTTATGAAGTCTGAGAGTAACTAAACTAATCTATTGTGATATAAATCACTAAATAAGAATGTCTTTTTTGTTGGGGGGAGAGTAAGGTAGGAATTGATTGGAAAGGGGCAGAAGGGAACTCTCTGAGTTGATGGGAATAGCCTATGTCTGAGTGTACAAATATCAGTTGTTTTGGGTAGTAACAGGGGTATAAACAGTTGTCAAAATACATCAAACTGAACGCATGTATATTATGTGTTGTTATATCTCAATTATAAATACTTTAGAAAATACAATACATCCATAAACATAATGATATATGTCTGTTTATTAACATGGAAAGATGTTCATGGTATATAGTATTAAGTGAAATAAATTGATTAAAAACTATGCCTACCATAACCCTTTATGCATTTATAGCAAGAAATTGAGTGGAGTTTTAAATTTTATTCTTCAACCTCATATATTTTCTAGTTTATTTGAATGAAGAGTTTATTTTGTTTTAGAAAAATGAGAAAATGAAGTAATATTTACTATACAGTGAAATATTTCAAGTGTATCTTATTAAAACTTAACAGAAACTATTAATTCAATTGTCTAATATAAGAAATATTCTTAAATAAAGTTTCGTGACTATTTTATGCTATAGTTTTGTTTATTTTTAGTGCTTAGGAGAAATCAGGGTAGTATAACATTTATAGTTTAGAAAAAGTTTTTATTTCATTCATATTTTAATATAAGCCTGAATATATAAAGGGTATACAATGAAAGGTAAGGTGCTGACTACTCCTGTCTTCTTGGCATCTATCTCTTCTCACAGGAGGCATCTACTTTGACCAGATGCTTATCTAATTTATAGATACACAGGAAAAATATGTGCATGTACATATGTGCAAAGACACATTCATATTATACAAATGATAGCATGCCATGCACATTGTGCTTTTTTTTTTTTGAATGCATCTTTTTTTTTATTGTGGTAAAATGTACATAACTTAAAATTTACAATTTTAATGATCTTATGTGTGACATTCAGTGGCATTACATATATTCACATTGTCTTGCAACCATAACCATCTCCAGAACTTTTTCATCATCCCAAACTGAAATGCTATACCTATTAATAACTCCCCATTCCCCTTCACCTCTGCCCTGGCAACCACCATTCTGCCTTCTGTCTCTATAAATTTGACTATGCTAGGTACCCCATATAAGTAGAATCATACAATATTTGTTTTTTTGTGTGTCTGGCTTATTTCACTTAACATAATGTCTTCAAGGTTCATCCATGTGGAAGCATGTGTCAATTTCCTTCCTTTCTAGGACTGAATAATATTCCATTGCATGAATATACCACGTTTTGTTTTTTCATTCATTCATCAATGGACGTTTGGATTGTTTTTACCTTTTGGCTATTGTAAAAATGCTGCTATGAATATGTGTACACAAATATCAGTTTGAGTCCTTGCTTTCAATTCTCTTGTGTATATACCCAGAAGTGGAATTGCTGGATCATATAGCAGTTCTATGTTTAATATTTCACAGAACTCCCATACTGATTTCCACAACAGCTGCACCATTTCACATTGCCACCAGTAGTACCTTAGCTTTCCAGTTTCTCCACATTCCTTATCAACACCGGTTTCCTGTTTTTCTTTTCTTTTCTTACTCTTTTTTTTTTTGGTTAATAGCCCCTAATGGGTTTTGTACCATGGTTTTTAAACTTAATATATCTTGGAGAACCTTTCAGGAACCTTTCTTTTTAAAGACTATGTAAAAGTGTTTGTTATGAGTGGGCCTTAATTTATGTAACTTCTCCTGATTAATGATCCTGTAGTTTTGTTTCCGGTCTTTTGTGAATGCATACAGTGTAGCTTTATCTTTAGTGTATATAGTTATCCCTTGATAATCCTCAGGGGGTTGGTTGCAGAACCTGCCCCAGATACCCAAATCCTTATATAAAATTGAGTAGTATTCGCATTTAACCTACGCACATTCCCCTGTGTACTTGAAATCATCTTGAGATTACTTATAATATTTAATACAATGTAAATGTTATGTAACTAGTTGTAAATACAATGTCAATGCTATGTACATAGTTGCTAGTGTGTGGTAAATTCAAGTTTTGCTTTTTGAAACTTTCTGGAAATATTTTTCTTTTTTAAATTTTCCTTCAGAAGTTGATTGAATCTGTGGATGCAGAACCTGCAGATATGTAGGGCTGACTGTACAGTGCTTTTATTTATTTTTATGTCTTTTCTGACTTCATTTTAATGAGCATAGATAAAAGTATATATGCATTTTAAAATTTGATAGTTATTGCCAGCCTTAAGTAACAATACCTATTTGTAAATATCCTTGACATCACGTTACACAACTTTTTGATCTCATTGAAGTTTTAATTTGCATTTCCTCATGAGTGATATTAAACTTCTTTTCATTTTTAGGAGCTAGTAATTTCTGAAATATCTGCTTCATATCTTTTGTTTGCTTTTCTTTTGGGTCGTTGGTACCCTTTTCTAGTAGGAACGCCCAGATTTAAATGGCGAGCAAAACAGATATGATTCCTGCCTTCATGAGCTTACAGTCTATTGAGGGACAAAGACAGTAAACATGCAGACGTGTTATTAAATTTTGTGATAAATGCTATGAAAGAAAAGTTTTGGATTTTATGAAAGATAACAACTTAGGTGGGGTTTGAGTGGAGTGTGGTGGCCAGAGAAGGCTCCTGATGGGTCCGCTATGAGCCACTGAGGTAAATACTGGGAGGAAAAACATTCCAGACAGACAGCATGGACTGCAAACTCAAAGAAAGGGTATGGCTGGAATGAAGTGAGGAAGAAATGAGGAGATGACTCACTGGCCATCTGTCCCTCATATACTCTCTTAAGACGGGTGTCTATAATACTCAGAGGTATATGATGAGTTTCCCCAATTATTATGTGAAGGGTTTTTAAAACAAATCTTATTTTTACTCTCTCATTAGATATTCCCCATGAAAGGCATACGAGTCAGATAATCTGATGAGCAAAATGCTTTTAGACTATTACTTGATTCATTGGGAGCCTCCATCTTTTTAAATTTTCCATTTAACTAATTTTTTATTTAAGAATGAATCACCGTACATCATCTTGTATTATTTCATATTTCCCCATACAAATTCAACTTGTTTTCTCATGTGAAATTAATTTGTGATTCTTTGAAGCTTGCTAAATGATGCATTGTTTGCTACTAAGTTATCTGTGACAATTTCCCCATTAGGGAAAAAAGCTCTTTGAGTCTATCCTTCTGTGTGTGACCAAATTTCAAATGTGTGATGTGTCAACATAGGGGAAAAAGTGACAGAGAAAATGATTTGCAACTTCTTGTGCTTGGCAAGTAAATTCATAAATGTAAATTCTGGATCTTGGGCAAAGTGAGCTGTGACAGATATGCTCAGCTTAATTTTGATCAGTATTTTCTTAAGTTCTTTATATCAAATTCTCAAGCAGAGAAATTGCAGAAACAGAGAAGTACATAATGACTTACAAATCATTTAAAAAAGTAAAATAAGGATGTTGTTAATTGTGAAAGTTAGTGCCTGGTTTCCTATTTTCTGGATTTGCTGCATATATATACTCCTTTCTCTCCCTCTCTTTCCCTGTCTTTTCATTTGTTTCTGGATCTCTTGTTTATTAGAAAATATTAGGAAGAGCATTCATGCAAAAAATTTGCCAGAAACCAGAGCGTCTCTTGGTAGAAATTAAGCAATAGACCCTATGAGGTGGGTACATCTTCTTTGATTTTGTACTTCCCTTTTTTTTTTTTTTTCAGAGTTAAAACAGTGGTTGTTATTGGGGAATTAGATCTGGGTAACTTTTATTTACAATTTTCTGCATCCTTTCACTTTTATCATTAGAACAATAGGCATTGCTCTCCTAAAAGTAGTATAAGTAGTATGCCTGTTTTCTTTTTTTTTTTTATTTAAAAATTAATTTCTTTATTTTTGGCTGTGTTGGGTCTTCGTTTCTGTGCGAGGGCTTTCTCCAGTTGCGGCGAGCGGGGGCCACTCTTCATCGCGGTGCGCGGGCCTCTCACTGTCGCGGAGCACAGGCTCCAGACGCGCAGGCTCAGTAGTTGTGGCTCATGGGCTTAGTTGCTCCGCGGCATGTGGGATCTTCCTGGAACAGGGCTCGAACCCGTGTTCCCTGCATTGGCAGGCGGATTCTTAACCACTGTGCCACCAGGGAAGCCCTGTTTTCTTTTTTTTCAGAACAACCTTTTATTGAAGTATAGTTGATCTACAATGTTGTGTTAGTTCCAGGTATACAGCAAAGTGATTCAGTTATGCATATATATGTGTATATATATATATATATATATATATATATACTCTTTTTCAGATTCTTTTCCATTATAGGTTATTGAAAGATATTGACTATAGTTCTCTGTGACATACAGTAGGTCCTTGTTGTTGTACCCCCCTGACAATTGCAGAGAAAGCTCAATTCATGCTTGTTGAGCACTAAGTGAGTGGAAATACTTGGAAGCACCTGTACTTATTCTAAGTAACTTTTTCTATAGGTGTTTCCCATTACCTGATATTTTAAATATTACGAAGGTGTCGAATGTACAGCTTGCAGTCTGTCTTAATTTTATTTTGTGTTGCTAACAATGGCGATTTTAAATATGGTACTTTTTGTAGGCTAACATAGCTTTTCTGCTATTGCTTATAAATATTTTTCTCAGTATTTCCTGGAGTGTTGTTTCTGTAAGACTGTCAGGCCTACTTTTTGTACCTATCACTACCTGATGATGATGGTGGCTGTGCTTCTCAGTCATTAGGTCAGTGTTTTCCTCATGTATATTTGGACCATTTTGTTTTCCTGTCATTCTTCAGGTGCTTCTTAAGTGCTTATCACATATGTTCTAGAAATCAGGGGTATACATGGCAAATTTGTGCACTTCTGCAGTTTTTATGTGTGCATGTGTATTTTTTGTTTGTTTGTTTAACTGGTCAAGTGGCATGTGTTTTTGCCTAACACAGTGAATATTTTATATCAAGCCTGACCTTCCTGCCTGTAAGAATGTCTGGTTTATAATCTGGTTTTCACCATTCATATGTATAGACTAGGGAGAACAGGCAGTTGAGTGAAATAGGAGTACTCACTAACCTGATTATTTGTCCAGGTGTCCACTCATTGTCACATTGCTTCATATCTTAAATCATGTTATCTATTGTCTTCCATTTTGTTCTACCTGATTAGAGAAACTTTCCTAAGAAAAACTAAAACCTAAGTTCTTTCTGGCCTGCTATTATGACATCACTTATGCCTCTTGTGACCTCCTCATGTAGTTTTTATTAAAAGCCTGTGTGAGCCATTTCAAATATCAGTCCTTTGGCTTCCATGACATAATATCTTGGCTTTCTTATGAGTTTGTTTTAAATCACTCTGACTGAAGATTAAAAAAACCAAACAAACCGCAGTCCATTCTTCCCCACTAATTTAATGGCTATTTTAATAATATAAATATTTTAAAAATTTATTTCTCAACTTTATATTCTGACCCACTGATGTGTCCATTTCTGAGTAAGTCACAGTTATATGGTAGCTTTTTAAACTATAAAAATGCCTTTTACCAAGGAGAAGTGCAGGTTGTTCCTCATTACTCTTTTCTAGAATGTCTCAGGTCATAGTCACAGACTTGTTCTTTTTTTCTTTAACATTTCTTATCACCTCAATTTCCTCTTATATTTTCCTTCTGCTTGGTCCTTAACTCTCCTTTTGACTGTTCTCTCCAGACTTCCCATCCTTCTCTATTTCATCTTTGTTTCATTCCTGCAAAACTTAATTTTATATTGACCTTTTCCCCTAAGCTTAGTTTTCTTTTTCAGTTAGGTCCTTTTGGCTGCCTCACTGTCACATCAAATAGCCTTACCCAAATTTATATTTATTACTGCAAAATGATTCCCTTCTCAACTGAACTGCACTGTCTGTGTGTATTAACACCACCACCCCATTAGACCCCTGGAATCAAAACCCTAAGTCATTCGTACTTTAATCCTTTCTTCTATGTCCAGATATTTCTTGATTCCCACTGATGCTTCATGAAGCATCTCCTCTCTCTCCCTCCCCGTTCATTTTTCCTACACGAATCATATTCCAGGTCATGTCACTTTATACCTATATTATTCACACTCCTTTTTAACTGACCCTTCCCTGTTCAACTTATTTTGCATATGTCTGTGAACTTCATCTAATAACAAACTTTATGTTACTACTAATTTTAAACTGAGAATCTCATTCACTCATTCCCTCTTCATCTAACAACAGAGTACCCATTAAATGCCAAGTAAGCTTCTCAGTGCTGGGCCTGGAAAAGTGAACAAAACAACATGTCCTTGTCCCTGCTGTCTTGGAGCTTATGTTATAATGGTGGGTGGGGTAAGGAGGGAGAGGAAGCAGTAAATGAACAAGGCCATTCTGGTTTGTGAAAAATATTATTGTGTGATAGAGTGTGGAGGTACAGTGGGAGTGTTGATTTAGGCTGTGTGGCCCAGAGACTTTGTAGGTGTCCCAGAGACTTTTATTTGAGCTGAGCAATGAGGGCAGCTGGGATCAGCCAGGTTGGGAAAGATAGGAGAGAAGAAAATAGATAAGAAAATTCTGAAAAACATTTTAATGAGTGAGAGGCTTTCATGCCTCCCCCATAGTAATAGATAGGATAGTCTTTAAAGTAATCATTGTGTACAGATAAGAATGCTGTACACAATCACAGTAGCATCTCAGGCGTCATGCAGAGGGGGAAGGGATAAATTATTCACAAATGGAGCTGAGGAAATATAATATGTGTGATTCTTTGCTTGGTTGGCTTTTCTTGGAGCCCATTTATGCCTATGGGACAGGGAATATGTAGCAAAATAAAACTGACTGATATAGGTGAGAAATTCCATCATTGGAGTGATTTTTTTCCACTTAATATTCAGATTAGTTAATTTATAGTTTCTATTCTCTATTCAGGAGCAGCAAAGAATTTGTTTTGACCAATTTATTTCTGATATTTTCCAGAAGATCTGTTTATTGGAATACTGAGATAAGGAGATCAAGTTTCTATATTTGATGACTAGAGATTAAATCCCAAATCTGTCCTGACATCTCAGGCTTCCAAATACTGCTCATAGGCATAAGGGGTGGGACTGGTCCATAGCTTCCAGGGTGTGGCTAAATCAGGCAGTCACCAGAAAGACAAGAAGAACTAACTGTAAGCAAAGTCCCATAGAAAAACAAAGACAGTATGCTAACACATATATATGGAATCTAAGGGGAAAAAAAAAAAAAGGTCATGAAGAACCTAGTGGCAAGATGGGAATAAAGACACAGACCTACTAGAGAATGGACTTGAGGATATGGGGAGGGGGAAGGGTAAGCTGTGACAAAGTGAGAGAGTGGCATGGACATATATACACTACCAAACGTAAAATAGATAGCTAGTGGGAAGCAACCGCATAGCACAGGGAGATCAGCTCTGTGCTTTGTGACCACCTAGAGGTGTGGGATAGGGAGGGTGGGAGGGAGGGAGATGCAAGAGGGAAGAGATATGGGAACATATGTATATGTATAACTGATTCACTTTGTTATAAAGCAGAAACTAACACACCATTGTAAAGCAATTATACTCCAATAAAGATGTTAAAAAAAAAAAGTCCCATAGGCAGTAAGAGTGGGACAAAATAGCCTTGGATTTAGTTGTGTTCTTAAAGAAATACAATTTTTAGAAATTTCCAGCTTCTTTCTTACAAGTTCTTGATGTGGGCCTGTGAGAATCTGAGGTTTGACTGGACATTGGAGTTTCTTTAGACACTATATAATGAGCCATCATATTCTCCATATGAAATTGTATTATTTGGTGATCCCCGTGGTAATACAGATGTAGTTAATATCTTTTTATTTTATACAAAGAAATCATTCATGTATTCATTCATTTTTAGAAATTGTGTCCATTATCCACTCTGTCATTGGTTTCTATGATCATGCATATGTTTGAAAAAATTGGATGTTCTGTTAATTCTGTGGCTTCTGTTACATGCTTTGTAGGAAAATGTTTATTCTGTATGCCTCTGGTCTGTTTCAACCAAATTTGGCTTTGTGCTTGGCTGTTAGCTATAGGCATTCAGTGATGTTTATCCTTATTAAAGCTGATTTTGCTTCTGAAATTTTACATCGTTTTCAAAACTACCTTGTCGCAAACTCAAAAGTCTGTGGCACTTAAAAGGCTTGGTTAAGTTCTTGACATTTACACTTCCTCAGGTAGTTCTTCAAATTTTTAATAGTTGATGATTTTTTTCTCTCTCTGAGGAAGGTGTCTTCTTGTAACAATTTAGTTCTCCAGGGCTGTGGTCTAGTTACTTTGTATAGTATTATGGTAAAGAGTACCCAATGAACAGATAATGATCATGTTAGAGCTTTTGGCTCAATAATGAAAGATAAACTATATAGCCTACATTATAACTGACTGGAGCAGGGTACTTTATAATGTTTTCTGTATTCCCAGAAGCATGTGATATTTACTAGCTTTACTTTTATTTTTATTACTTCTGTAGTTTGCATGATTAACTTATCAGTGTCAGAAGTACTAAAATAAGTCCTGATTTTTCAGCATAGGTGTAATGAAACAAATATTGTGCTTAAAATGGCAGTCCTCCAATTAACACTCATCAAGCATATACTCAGGTATTTGCTAGGTGCTCGGCAAGATCCAGAAGTAAATCAGGCGTGGCTGCTGACATCAGGAATCTTTGAAGTTGTGTGGGAGATTATACCCTTAGGAAATAGAACTTACAGAGTGACCTGCGTGGCTTTGCCTAGGGCAGGAGGGGCAGATACTTTACTAAGGACACTTTATCACCAGGGTCCCAAAGTTGAAATTCATCCACTGGTTTAAAAAAAAAAATTAACAACTAGTGTAAATACTGGTTACATTTAAAGGCTGTCTCTAATATTTATGATGTCTTACTTTTTTATTTGAACTTTTCTTATATATATTAATGTAAACTCTTATGTTATTTTCTCCCTAGTTTACTAGAAAACGGTCAGTTTGAAATTGTGACAGGTGGCTGGGTTATGCCTGATGAAGCTGCTCCACATTATTTTGCCTTAATTGACCAACTAATTGAAGGACATCAGTGGCTGGAAAAAAATCTAGGTATGTATTCGTATCTTTCTCTTTCATTTGGCCTACTTTGGGCAATTAATTTTGGGGAACGTGAGATGGGGCTTTTTATTTTTTTTAATAACTAATTTTTCTAGCACTGATTATTACTGAATAATTTATTTTTTTATTGATTTATGATGTTTCTTGGATCATAAACTCAGTTACATAGATATAATATGGTCACTCTTAGGGTCATCTACCTTGTTTCACCTATTATTTTATCAATTTTACCTATTTATTAATTTTAGTATTTTTTTCTAAAACTATCCCCCTGGGATTTTAATTATATATTAGTTAAGACACTTGATCATAAAAGGCAAAAACCTAGTTTACTAGCTTAAGCAAAGAAAAAAAGGAAAGAAAAATGTTAGTTTTGTCATTGAGAATTCCAGAGATAGGGTAGCTTCAGGTAAGGTTGGATCCAGAGGACTTAGATTATGTTGTCGGGATACTCTCTCTTGACTCTGCCATAGACAACCAGGACTCTGATCTTCTTGGTCTAACAATTAGGAGGAGTTTTCCTTAATACCTTACCTAATTGACCCACTTTGGGTTAGGGGCTTATCTCTGAGCCAGTTTACTGAGGCCAGAGTTAAAGGAGCTGAAATCACTGAGGCCTGGTTAATTTGATGGAAATGATCATGGGAGGAGAGTGGTTTGGGGCAGGGTCAGCCTTGCCTGAACCATGTGAATGGGTCCTCCATGGGGAAGAAGTATCCTGTTACAACAAGAAGTGGGGAAGTGTATTCTGAACTGATAAAATCAGATGTTCATACAACTCATAAGAACATGGGACTAATCGAAATCTTTGTGATATCGAATATTTGCATTCTGCAACATGGTATGTAATTGTTTTCAAATATTTCATATCTCTCAGTACAATTTTGTAGTTTATGGTAAATATACATGTTTTTTATTGAAGTTATTTCTAAATATTTTATTATTTTAAAGTATTCTTCTGTTAGGGATAAAATCCCCCCACCCCCATTAATATTTTATTTACTTTTTATTTTGGAATAATTTCAAACTTAAAAGTTGTAGGAATACTACAAAGAACTCCCATAAGGCCCCCAACCAGATTCACCAGTCATTATTTTGACACATTTGCCTTATTTTTTCCTCTTTCCATATTGTTATTGTTGTGATTGTTATAGAGTAAGTTGCAGATATCATACCTGTGCCGAAAAGAGTTAACATAGCAGATCTGAAACTGCTATCCTTAGAAAGATCTTGCTTGCAAAGTTGGCTGTTGGCTGGTGTCTGAGGACTTGGATTTCTTAAATGATGAGTGACTCAGTGTTTAAACTGTACAAACAGTGTAGTGTATGCTAAACACTTGTTTCCCTTCTGGGAGTCTAGAATCCTATTATGTACTAGACAGAGGGTGCCTGCATGACCAGACCCCAGTAAAAACCTTGGACACTGAGTCTCTAGTGAGCTTTCTGGGTTGACAGCATTTCAGGTATTGTCCCCATTCACTGGTGGAGTAATTAACTCGTCCTGGGTGATGCCACAGGGAGAGAACTCTTAGAAGCTTGTGCCTGGTTTCCTGCGGACTCTGCCCTGTGTGCCTTTTCTGTTTGCTGATTTTGCTTTGTATCTTTTCACTATAATAAATCATAGCTGTGAGTATGACTATATGTCGAGTGCTGTAAGTTTTCTTAAGTCGTGAAATCTGGGAGTGGACTTGGGGACCCCCTACTCAGTGCCACTTTTCTTAAATACTTAATTATATTCTAAGCCAAAATATTCACTTTATAAACCTCAGTTTTTGTGGATTTTTTTCTTTATGTTTAGCTTTTATGGATGTGTAATTTACATGCAGTGCAGCACATAAATCTTAACTGTAGAGTTTGAGTTTTGACAAATGTAACTCTGACTGCACCTTGTAAATTAGAGTAGTGTTCTCAGTTTTGTTTAAACAGTTTAGAACAACATGTTGTTTTGGACACTGGTTTTACATTTGGTTATGGGATACTTTTTAAATTGTTTAGTCTTTGGTGGTTAATTTCTGCTTTTACTAACTTTATTATATAAATTTGACCATTAGAAACTAAGTTTGAGTTTTTAAGGTTATCTTTTGCCTAAAGTATCCATTTTGTAACTGTTCTCTGACTCCTCTTAAGCTTTAATATTAGATATATTTGGAATAATCCAATTTTATTAATTATATTATTCATGTTGCTCATGTTCTAATTTTTAAGTCTATTAGATTTGCCAAAAACTGAGTGATGTATTTTACTCTTTTTTTTTTTTTATAAACATTTTTTTTTTAACTTTTTTTGGGTTTATTTATTTATTTATTTATTTATGGCTGTGTTGGGTCTTCGTTTCTGTGCAAGGGCTTTCTCTAGTTGTGGCAAGCGGGGGCCACTCTTCATCGCGGTGCGCGGGCTTCTCACTGTCGTGGCCTCTCTTGTTGCGGAGCACAGGCTCCAGACGCGCAGGCTCAGTAAATCGTGGCTCACGGGCCTAGTTGCTCCGCGGCATGTGGGATCTTCCCAGACCAGGGCTCGAACCCGTGTCCCCTGCATTGGCAGGCAGATTCTCAGCCACTGCGCCACCAGGGAAGGCCCTATTTTACTCTTTTTAATGATTGTTTCCTGTAATTTTTCTTGTTTTTACTCTTTTGTATTTTGACAGTCTTATTCTTACATGAAAACACAAAATCTTTCCTGGTTTTATTGGCATATGTACCCTCTTAATAAAATTTTGGATTTTTCATGTACTGCATTTCCCCCCTAAGTTTGTCGCTTGCCGCCTTTAAAAAAAAAGATTCGCTTATACCAAGGAAAATCCTAGAAGGATACTGGGGTCCCCTCTATGTCTCTCCCTAGCTTCTGCCTCCTTTCGTATGAGTTTTTAAAAATGTAGTTTACGTTCTCTCTCTTCTACATCATTACTTCTCAGGAATTCTTTAATCTATTGCAGCTAGGTTGCTATTCCTGTGTATCAGGTGATTTTGATACGGAAAAGATCATCAGTGATGATGAAATCTCGGACATCACTAACTTTTCATGTTGATTTTTATTCTTGTTTGTAAGCTTATTCTGTCCTAGTTATTTGGGACAACACATACTCCTTTTTTTTTATTTTATAGCTTAATTTGATTTAATTTCAAATTTATAGAGTTGCATGATAGTATTTGAGAGGGGCTCCTATATATCCTGTAGGGTTGGCCCTCTGTATTTACCAGTTCCACATCTGATGATTCATCCAACAGTAGACAGAAAATAATTGAAAAAAAATCTGGAAAGTTCCAAATAGCAAAACTTGAATTTGCCATGCCTGGCAACTAGTTACATAGTATTTACATTGTATTTACCACTATTTACATAGCATTTACATTGTATGAGGTATTATAAGTAATCTGGAGGTGATTTAAATTATAGGCATACCTCATTTTACTGTGCTTCACAGATAACTACGTTTTTTACAGATTGAAGATTTGTCACAGCCCTGTGTTGAGCAAATCTGTTAGTGTCATTTTAACAACAGCATTTGTTCACTTTGTGTCTTTGTGTCACATTTTGCTAATTCTAGCAATATTTCAGACTTTTTCATTGTTAATGCATTTGTTATGGTGATCTGAGATCAGTGATCTTTGTTTCTATTGCAAAAGGATTATGACTTGCTGAAGGCTAGCGATGCTTAGCTGATTTTTAGCAATAAAGTTTTATTTTGTTTTGGTTTTCTTCCAGTTTTATTGAGATATAATTGATATACAGCACTGTGTAGGTTTAAGATATACAGCATAGTGATTTGACTTACATACATCGTGAAAAGATTATCTCAGCAAGTTTAGTGAACATCTGTCACCTCATATAATTACAAAATTAAAGAAACAGAAAAAACAATTTTCTCTTGTCTGAGAACTCTTAGGATTTGACTCTCTTAACGGCTTTCATATATAACATACAGCAGTGTTAATTACATTTATCGGGTTACACATGACATTCCTAGTACTTATTTATCTTTATAACTGGAAGTTTACCTTTTGCCTGCCTTCATTCAATTCCTTCTCCTCCCACCCTCACCTCTAGTAACCATAGATCTGATCTCTTTTTTCTATAAGTTTGTTTGTTTGTTTTTGAAGTATATTTGACCTACAACATTATGTTAGTTCCTGTTATACAGCATAGTGATTCAATATTTCTATGCATTTCAAATTGATCATCACGATACGTCTAGATGTGTCACCATGCAAAGATATTACATAGTTATTGACTATATTCCCCACACTGTACATTTCATACCCATGACTCATTTATTTTGCAACCGGAAGTTTGTACCTCTTAATTTCCCTCACCTATTTCTTTCCTCCTCCCAGCCCCCTCCCTTCTGGCAACCAGCTGTTTGTTCTCTGTATCTATGACTCTGTTTATGTTCTATTATGTTTGTTCATTTGTTTTGTTTTTTAGCTTCCACATATAAGTGAAATCATTACAGTATTTTTCTTTCTCTGTCTGACTTATTTCATCAGCAAAATGTCCTCAAGGTCCATCAATGTTGTCACAAATGTCAAGATTTCATTCTTTCATATGCCTGAATAGGATTCCATTTTATATATATATATATATGTATATATATATATATATATACACACACACATATATATACACACACACACCACCACATTTTCTTTAATCATTGATCCATCTGTGGATACTTAGGTTGCTTCCATATCTTGGCTATTGTAAATAATGCTGCAGCGAACATGGGGGTACATGTATCTTTTCAAATTCGTGTTTTTGTTTTCTTCAGATCAATACCCAGGAGTGGAATTGCTGGGTCATATGGTAGTTCTCTTTTTAATTTTTTGAGAATTCTCCATACTGTTTTCCATAGTGGCTGTACCAATTTACATTCCCACCAACAGTGCACAAGGGTTCTTTTTTCTCCACATATAAAGTATTTTTTAACTAAGGTGTGTACATTTTTTTAGACATAATGCTATTGTACACTTAATAGACTACTGTAAACATAACTTTTATATGTACTGGGAAACCAAAATATTGTGATATTCACTTTATTGCAGTGGTCTGGAACCAAACCCACAGTATCTCCAAGGTATGCCTGTATACAAGAGGATGTGTGTAGGTTATATGCAACTACTACACCATTTTATATGACTTGACATCCAAAGATTCTGGTATCTTCAGGGGTCCTGAAACCAATCTTCCCTGGATACCAAGGGACTCTAGTTAGATTCACATACGTGTTTTTCTGAACCATTTGAGAGTAAGCTGGAGGCATCTTGTCCCTTTGTCTCTCAATACTTCATTGTGTTATTTCATAAGAAATAAGGATGTTTTCTTAGATAAGCAGAAGATAGTTATCAAATCAGGAGCGTTAGCAATACTACAATCTAGTTCACAGGTTATATTCAAATTTTGTCAATTGTCTCAATAATGTTCTTAATAAAGGGTGCTTTTTCCCCTCCCAATCCAGGATCCAACCTAGGATCGTGTATTGCTTGTAGTTGTCATGTCTTTTTAGTCTCCTTAACCTGAAACAGACCTTAGCCTTTCTCTGGATTTCTTGACATTGATATTTTTGAGGAGTGCAGACCTCTGTTGTAGAAAGTCTCTCAATTTGAGTTTGTCTATTTCCTTATGATTAGCTTTAGATTATTTATCTATCTGATCTATCTGTGTAATCTAACCTAATTTATTTTGCTAGAATATCACTGTAGTTATTTTCTGTTGTCCTCAATGCATCCTGTCAGAAGGCACTTGTCATCTCTTTGTTCCCATATTGGTGATGCTATTCTTGATCACTTGTTTAAGTTGTGTCTTTTAATTTTCTTTACTGTACTGTTACATTTTCTGCCTTTCGAATTAATAACTAATTTGTAGGAGATACATTGAGAATAGGTAAATATCCTGTTCCTCATCAAACTTTAATGTTTTAGTTTTAGGATCCATTGATGATTTTCTAATTCCATCATTGCTTCTATAATTATCAGTTAGTATTCTATTAATACTAAAAGGAAGAGCTTTCCTTTTTATTTTCAGTTTATTTGTGAGCTCATGGATTCTTATTTTATTCAATGGGTTCTAGTCCAGTACTATTATTATTTATTTTGCTTCCCCAGTTGTCCTGCATTTGGCCAGTGGAAGCCCCTTCAGCTATCTCCTGATTTATTTTTATATGTTCCCATGACTCTTTGACCATTTCTTTAATTTATGCCCCAAGAATATGTTCCAGGGTTATCTTGTACTTTCCTAGCCTCAGCCCTGGAATAAGTAATTTCTTTAAGGTTATTTTTAATAGAGCCATGGCATTTAGAGTTCAAAGTCTGGGATTGAAGATAATGTTGATTGGTACTGAGGTGTTATTACAATGAGCTAGGAAATGTGTGTGTGTGTGCATGTGTGTGTATATGTATATATAGAGAGAGTTTAAATATATATTTGTGTGTATATATGTATATTTATTCATGTTAGTACTACTATCTCCTATTTCAACTCAGTATCACAGGGTTCTGCTCTTTCATATTTATATATTTTATAGTTCCTTTTCTTAACAGTGTAAAAGCTGGCTCCTTTATTCTAATTTACTCAGTCTTGAAATACATGAAAGTTTCAGAATTGCTAAACCTATACTACCACAAAAACCCAGAATTACTAAATAGAGTTCAAGATTTCTTTATAATTTTTTGGAGGTAAATTACATATGTGAAATGGACAAATTATATGGTCGCTTTGAGTTTTGACACATACTCTTGGTCCTCTGACAGTTCTGACTTTTCCTTCTCAGTCTCCTTGGTGGCTTCTCACCTCTTTGTTAATCTTCAATATTGTTCTACAGAGTTCTCTCTGTTCTCTTTTCTGTTATCCTGTGTTACACCTATTTGCATCATAATCTCTGCAACTAGAATCAAGATCAAGATTAACTCATTTTTGTAATCCTAGGGCCTCTTTTAGTCTTCGGCATATGCAAGGTGCTAAACAGGTGTTTGACTGAAAAAAAAGTGCACAATTATATTACTTATGTCGATTTATAGGTTGTTTGTAGAAGCCTTCTTTGAGAATCCTGAATAAATAAAAGATCAGATTTGTATAATGCCCAAAGAATAATCTTATTTCATTAATTCTAATCTGTGCATTTATTATGTTTTTTTATATTTTATCCTCTGTGAAATTGAGATATATCTTTAGGCCTTCACTCTTAGAATTGGTGTGAGTCAGGTGTGAAAAATTCTATTGACCCATTCTTGGTAGAAAGCACCAGCATCAAAATGTCTTAAGATTTAATGAAATATGGTACAGTTACTTTGGCCATTTCTGCTACTGTATATTATGATGATTTGGGACTATTGTAAGCTATAAAAAATAGTCTAAAATCCCTTAACGTTGGGGTTGGGGAGTACAAGTTGAAATGACTTAGGTTACTTTTCTATATTATGTAACAGTGAGTTGCTGGGTTATGCATCTCCACAGAAGACAGGACTGTTAGATCCTAGAGGGCAGTGACTTGGTCCTGGTTATTTCTCTGGCTCCACTGAGTGCAGTAGCTTTCTAATATCTATCAGGTGGCAGAGTGCTTATTTCACCTCCAACTGATTAACTTCCAGTGTGATTCACCCTGCCTGGGAGAACACAGCAGTGGCAGAATCCTCCTCTCAGGGAGTCCTGCTGGGAATGCTCGCTAAGGGTAACGCTGGGCAGCCCCTTTATTTTAGAGTCCAGGAGACCAAAAGAACTCTGATGGGTCTAAATGTGTTGTGACTTCTTCTATTTCGTTTATCAATTTAAAACAATAACACATTTTCTTTATCAACAGGAGTGAAACCTCGGTCTGGCTGGTCTATCGATCCTTTTGGACATTCACCAACAATGGCTTATCTTCTAAAACGTGCTGGATTTTCTCACATGCTTATCCAGCGAGTTCATTATGCAGTTAAAAAACATTTTGCATTGCATAAAACGCTGGAGTTTTTTTGGAGACAGAATTGGGGTATGTAGGGTTTGATGAAAGTTGAAGATCTCACTTGACCTAGATGTTATTTCACAGGGGTTATGAACTCATGCTGTTGTGGGTTTCATTCAGAGTGTCAGTCTTGAAAATATGGTTGCCTAAAGATACACATAATTGTTTTTTCAATGTATTTGTGTCAGGAGTCTTTTAAGCATTGGTGAAGATATTTATCTATAGAACATTGTAGATTCTTTTTTAAGCCTAATGGAAGTAAATAAATAACAAGTAATTAGTCTTTTGCAAATAATGCTTTCACTTGCTTCTCTTTTAAAAAGTACCTGTTTTATCACAAAGTTGAATGTGCATTAGAACTAATGTCCAGTCATATATCTCATATTCAGCCAGTGTTTCTTCCTTCTGTCTCTCCTGTCTCTGTATCTAGTAAGAGTTGCCTTTTAAAACCTTAATCCTGTCCTACTAGAACAGCCGTCCTATTACCTGTGTTGCTTGTTTTCACACTGTTCTGTGGGCACGCAGGTGTTCCAAGGATGTACTTCTCCAGCTCTTTGCTGGGGCAGAGGTGACAAGATTTAGGCCTCCTGAGAGGCCTTTGCCTTTCCCAACCCCCATGTAATTCAGAACACCTTATTTTCTTACTTAATTTTATTTATTGAGTCATTATGGGCCATGCATGGTGTTAGATGCTTTATATTCACTCTTTCATTGAATCTTTATAATTCTTTAAATTAGTTTCTATAATTATCCCTTTTAAATGGTGAGGAAATGGAGGCTTAGATATGTGAAGCCATTTGCCAAAAATCATACAGGTAGTGGGTACAGAGCTGAGATTTGAATCCAGTTCTGTGCTGTTCCAAAGCCCAGGTCCCTAACCCCTAGTATATACCACCATCAGTATTAAGTTCTTGGTAAAATTTCATCTGAAAAAAGGATCTCATTGCTAAGACAATGTTCAGAAATCACTGCATTACATCATACTTGCTTCTCTGTGTAATCTAGACCCTCCTTAAGTGTTTCGGAAAAGTCATTTGTAAATTTAGATGGTATCTTTATGTGTACTGTTGTTTTTTTCAATGAGGAAACATATTAGCTATATAATTTTTTATCCTGGAAAATTAAACCTAATCTGTAGAGAAAACAAGAGCTTGTAGGGGATTGCATCCTGTATACTTTGATCAAATGCAAAGGAGCATATTAATTTTTTTATAAAAAGGATTATTAATTTGAGGAAGCCCTATTTAAACTATTACTTACATTCAAATTGCCCATAAATATCCATCACCAGGAAATTACTGAGTACTTTTATGTACTTAATACCATGCTAAGAAGAAATCTTGCTTATAAGAAAATTATAGTCTAATTTGATAAAAGACAGACACCACCAAATACAGCAGATAAACTGAAATGTGTAAATGAGCTGCTAAATAGTATGGCATGAAGAGAGGTAGTAGGATGTGGAGTATGTCCTTGATTCATAGCAGAAAGGAAAGAAGTTGCCATAAGTCCTGGGACTATGACAGCCTCTGTGCAGATAGCAAGCATTAGTGACCAGCATCCATGATGTCACAGTCATGAATGTGATTCAGTGAAACAACTTACAGCACACAAATGTACGGATTATAATAGCTTTAAAGTTTGGA
Source organism: Balaenoptera acutorostrata (assembly GCF_949987535.1). Lineage (NCBI taxonomy): Eukaryota > Metazoa > Chordata > Mammalia > Artiodactyla > Balaenopteridae > Balaenoptera > Balaenoptera acutorostrata. Next base: position 93,596,422 of record NC_080065.1, read on the forward strand.
AAAGACCTGGTAATGATTTTAACTAAATGGAGTATGAGAGAAAACTGGACTATTTTAAGACTTACCTGATAGATTTGGACATGTTGCTTTAAAATGATGTTTTGGAATCAAGTTGAGCTTCTTTGTGTGTTCTGGTTCTTAATGAAGCAGTTGTTTTCAATTTTTTTAAATGTACATGTTGCTTGTTTGTTTTTTCTTGTTGTCTGTCTTTATTATAAAAGCAATGCATTGCTGAGAATTGGAGATCCATACGTAAAGGGGAAGAGGTAGTTGCAGGTCAGAATCATAAAAAGATACCACTTTTAACTCTTATCGAAGTCCTTCAGTCTTACTTGGTGGGAGGCTTTTGACCTCTCGAAAGCAGTGATATTAACACATACTGGCATTGAGGTTTCAGTTAAAAACAATTCTGTGTCAGGAACCAGTGCTCGTTTTCTGTATCTTTTTTGTTTGCTTTGTTTTGATTCTACTTTTTGCTTTTGAAAATTACTTTTACTTTTCCTCTGCCTCCATGGAGAAAAGCATCACTGGCTCTTTATTGGTGAACATCAGGGTGACTCCACAAAACTCTCCTGAGTACACTTCTTTCTCATCACTACAAAACCAGTATTTCCCCAGTATCTTCACACCCCCTCCTTCTTCTTCCCTTATTCTTCCAGGTCCCCTTTTAACTCCCTTCCTCTCTTCTCACCCGGTCTCTGACGCTAATGGTCTCTCTCAGTGTCCTATTACCTGAGGTGGGAGTAGATGTGGCAGGGGCTGGCAGCCAGGGACAGACACGGCCATAATTTTGGATGAGCCGGTTATAACTTTTGCTTCTGCTCAGTTTATATCCTTCCAGGTCAGCAGATGCTGCTTTGTGGCGGGGCTTTTCTGTCTCAGCTAGGTTTAGATAGAAGAGGTCGATAGAGACAGATGTGAGTATCTTCCTTCTGGCTGGTGGTCATTAAACGCTGCTGGGGTGTGTGTTCTAGTAGTTGAAGGGGTTGTTGATTTAGGGTGGAGTTTGCATTATGTATGTATAAAGTACTGGAAATTTGAACAGTTTGGGGAAAACAAAATTTATAAATGCAGGTCTGTTGGCTCTTTATTTTAGATCTGGGATCTGTCACAGATATTTTTTGCCACATGATGCCCTTCTACAGCTATGACATCCCTCACACTTGCGGACCTGATCCTAAAATATGCTGCCAGTTTGATTTTAAACGACTTCCTGGAGGCAGATATGGTTGTCCCTGGGGAGTCCCCCCAGAAACAATATATCTTGGAAATCTCCAGAACAGGTACGAAAATATGCATTTTGTAAGACAACATCTTGAACAAGCAAGCATCAGTGGCTTGTTGCTGAAGGACTGAATAAATGGTTTTTAGTAGCCAGCTTATCCTTGTTCAAGGTATTCATTCAAACTAGATCTAAAGCAACTTAAAAATACCAGAGCCTTGACTATTTGTCTTGTATGTTATAACTTAATGGAAAATGAACAATAGTAGATCAATATACAATGGATAACCTGTAATACACTGTTATTACTGTCTCCTTTGCCCTCATTATAAAAGCCTTCTACTGTGTTTGATTGAGTTCATATACTTTTGTTGATAATAAAACTTACAGCCTCTATGGTATAAATTGGTAAGAAAAGCAGCCCAACTGCAAAAACACATTTGTTGAAATGGAACACATAAAGCATATAATTATCTGTTCCCTTAACAACAATTTCAGTAATAGTGAATGCTGCCCAGCTCTGATGAATACACATCTGCATCTTTCTGATGTTTTTGACTTATAGAAAACTTTAATTAGAATATTTATACTTAAAGATTTTTAAATAAAAATCAAAGGAATGAATTATTTTTTTTTTCTTAGAAGAAAACTGTCCTAATGATGGAAACATCTCATTAAACCAGGCTACCTATACTTCTAATTCTGGTGCTTTTAAAGTTTAATTTCTTCACTTTAAAATTAGTGGCATGTAATGCATTAAAATAAAACATTGTGTTGTAATATAAACCACTCAACTCTGCTAGAAAAATAATATAGCCTTGTAAGATCGTTGCTCTGTGCTCAAATCTCTTTATTCTTAAAAAGGCTTTTAAAAAAGTGTGTGTGAGGATGAAGGTGGGATTGGGTCTCTTTGCATTGAGTGTCCTTGTGGCCATAAAGAAAACATTCCAGTGTGAGCCTCTCACTGGCAGGCACAGAAGTATTTTAGCATGGCAGCCTTCTTGAAGCCATGGATCCTTTGTATCAAAATCTGGCTTTCGTAGTTGTTTTGAAAAACTGTCCAAGGTTTGGGAATCAACCTGGTTTCATTTTCTTGATTCCTAGAGAAGTGAGGATCAATGGGAGACCCTGAACAGCCTGCTTTCTAGGGTCAGGCTACTTAGGCTAAGAGAGTAATCCAGTACATTATGTAGCAAAAGGAGCAATGGAAAGGAAGTGGTGGTGGATTGGGGCGGTGTGTGTGTGTGTGTTTGAGGGGGGGGATTCTTGCCTGTCTACTTGGGAAAACAGCTGTTTGTAACTGAATGGTATTTACGCTCCTTTCAGCTCCAGTGGTCAGGGATAGGAGACTTCTTGAAGGGTAACCGGAATCCCAGTGCACTCACAGATATTTTGAGGCCCGTTTTTTCTTTTTTGGGTGCTCCTTAGAGTACTTGAGAACCATTTTGTGTCATCCCGTCGCTGTGTCATAGAACCCTTCAAAGATTACCCCCCCATCCCCCCAAGAACACACCTTGTCGTCAGTCAGTTCCAGTGATTCTGAAAGTGGTTTCCAGGCACCTGGGACATACGGATGAGAGAGTCTATGTAATACCTACATAGTTTTTTTTTTTAAACTTCTTACAAGTCTTGAAGTCTTAGCTCTGCTGGTTATTCCTGTGCAGATATCACCTTCCTTTTGATGTTGTGATGAGCAAAGATCAAACATGGGCATTCCAGCTTAATGGCATTTGATTTTTTAATTCCCTAAAGAAAATGAAATTTAACTATAAGGTACAGGTGATACATTTAATAAGTTCAGTTTATCAGGTTCCTCTACTTTGCAGATAAAGAAGTACCATTCTTCAACAAGTTCAGTTTTTGGTCTAGTACCATATATTTTACATTTGATGATGATTTACATGTCAGGTGATTTGATGTTTCAGGGAATTCTTTTTTTCTTTGTTCTAGTTAAGTTGCTCTTTCTTACGTGGTAGAATAAGTGAAGAGCAAATTGCAGCTGTGCATCTTTAAATGTGATGTTGGTCAGTGCGTTTGTCATAAGTTTACTGTACATTAGTGAGTACCCACTACCTGCCAGGTGGGTTAGGTTGGTCCCTTGGCTTTCCCAGCATTGACACTTTCTGAGCAGGAGGTTGGGAGTTAGTTAGGATAGATGCTGAATAGAAAAGGCACTTCATTAGAGTTTGTGATTTCTTTCCTCTTATGTGTTTTACACATATACATGCAAAATATGGTATATCTTACAGTAGTAAACCTTGGGATGCATTTAAATGCTCGCATACCCTTTTTTATGCTGGTTGCCTGGAGGATCTAGTTGGATGCTCATTCATACTATATCCTATATCGGCGATTTATGTATATATTTTTTCCTCGTATTTCTTTGGTCTTATATATCTTTCTATGTGATTAATCTCATTGTATGTGTGTTTTTTAATTGTAAGTAATAATCTAAAATTGTTTTTGGAAAATGTGGAATATTAGTAAATTACTAGTAAAAATTAAGTACTATATTGAATGCTAATCTCAGAAAACTAAGTATTATATGTTATATAATTGGGTCATTTGTAGAGACGTGGATGTATCTAGAGACTGTCATACAGAGTGAAGTAAGTCAGAAAGAGAAAAACAAATATCGTATATTAACACATATATGTGGAACCTAGAAAAATGGTACAGGTGAACCGGTTTGCAGGGCAGAAATTGAGACACAGATGTAGAGAACAAACGTATGGACACCAAGGGGGGAAAGTGGCAGGGGGTGGGGGGCGGTAGTGGTGGGATGAACTGGGAGATTGGGATTGACATATATACAATAATATGTATAAAATAGATAACTAATAAGAACCTGCTGCTTAAAAAAATAATAAAATTAAATTTAAAAAAAGAATATTACGGTTACATTTTACCCACCAAGTTATTAAATTTTTGCTAATTTAATATTTGCAAAATATTAAATTTTTTAATATAAATATAAATAGAGACTATCAATATAAAAAGACTATCAATATAAAAAGATCATATGAGATTCTAAATTTAATTAAATTTTTTTTCATAATTTCTACAAAATGCCTCTTTCCATCATTGATATTCTTTGAGATTTCTTCATAAATTTTAATATCGTGAATTAGAATCTAATTCTGGATAATCCTTGAAATGAAAATTGGAATAGTGTGTAAAAAAGTGTATTTGTCATTTATCACTGTTTTTTTAAGCTTTGGCATTAGAAATATGGAGAACTACTCTGGGTTCATCTGCTTGTTTAATTTCACTTTCAGAAGCCCTTCCTCTTAGTTTGTGTTCCCAGACTTCCTCAAATGGTGCTCCAATTCAGCATCTCCCAAAGGGTTTTTTACAGAATAGGAGAATATGAAATATATAAAGCACAGCGGCACATTGTGTTTAGCTGACCTTTTGACTCATGGGTTAGCGCCCAGAGAGATAGAAACCAAAATAGCTCATTCAACTCCTAAGCTTTATCTGTTGATCAGTATTAAGAAGGACACCGTGACAAATACTCAGATTATTGATGGAAGGTGTTAAGTGAGTTGATTTTCTTCCTTCAGAAAAGGAAATATGGTTCTATAATTGGCTTCATTCTAAATACCTTTTTATGTTTAATTAGGCAATTTTAGATTAAATTAGAGAAAAGGAATTAAGTCAAAGCAAACTTCAAAGTTTATATAGATGAGAAATCCTGTCTTCTTGGACTAAATTGTTTTACGACAGGCTATCTGGGAGCCAATCTCTGTGGCTGACCTTTAGGAGGGCATTGATGCCCCCAGTAATTATATGCCAAAGTTGGTATGTGACTTTATTTCTCTAAGGATATTCCATTGGAAAGCTATGGGTTTTTCCCTCTGATAAGAATTTATGAATATTTTAAATGGATAAAGAAAATCACTATGGTAGTTTAAAAAGTCTGCCTCATAAATTATGCTAAGATAGAATATAGGTAAAATACACAATACTTTATTTTAATATAATACACTTTTTAATGAGTTACCCCCTTGTTCTTTTCTTAGTAGTATTTTCCTTTTTTCTTTTGTAGGGCTGAGATGCTTCTAGATCAGTACCGAAAGAAGTCAAAGCTTTTCCGTACCACAGTTGTCCTGGCCCCCCTAGGAGATGATTTCCGCTACTGTGAACGCACGGAATGGGATCATCAATTCAAGAATTACCAACTGCTTTTTGATTATATGAATTCTCGTTCTCAATATAATGTTAAGGTAATGAGAAAATATTTTATTATGAGACTGTATTTGAAGTTGACCCTTCATTATTAAAAGAGGCTAAAACACAATAGCCTTAGTTTCTTTGTCCCACATCCCAGTATTTCGTAGAATATGTAGTTCTTCTATAAAAGTATAATTCATGAAGAGGAAAATTATCTAATATTACAGTTCCGTTTCTAAAGTTGTCCCTTTCTTACCACTCATTGAGGATTAAAGAGGCATTACTTTATGTAGTTGAAAACATGCACCTACTAAGTTGTGATGTTCATTTCCCAGTGATGCCCTGTTTTCCTTTCCTACTGAAAGTTTGTTGTTTCTTACAGTTGCATCCTGTGATTTAGTAGTGTGACTGGCAGATGCACATGTCAAGAATTTTGCAAACAAACGTCTTGTATCCAGAGACTACAGTAGCATTTTTCTTAGATGAGAAGGCTTCTAAAGTTAATCATTTGTCTGTTGTTCTTGCTCTTTCTTCCCCCCTGTGGAAAATCTATTATGTACCCTAAAGTTGTGAGAATATTGTAAATTCCTCCCTCCACCCCACTCCCGCTTCCCATATCCATGACTCAGCTACAACATTCATCAACTCAAGGTCACTCTTGTTTCAGCTGTGCCCCACTGTCATCTCACTCCTCTCTCTCGAATTATTTTGGAGCAAATCTCAGCGGTCATGTATTTTTGTCTATAACGATTTCAGTATGTATCTCTAAATGAAAAGGACTCGGTGTAAAAAATATGATCATAATACCATTATCACATCTGAAAAATTAATAGTAATTTAATATCATATATCCAGATAGATTCAAATTTTCCTGATCTCACAAAAGCATTTTTTTTTCTTTTTAACAGATGCGTTGTGTAAGTCAGGATTCAAACAAGAGTCATATATTTGACCCTATATGAGAAAATGAATTGTCCAACAGTTTATTATATTCACATATGAACCTTTAAGACAGTAATAGATATATGAAAATACCATACAGAAGAAGTGATATACCTGGTAGGAAATTAGAAAGGTGATGATATACCACCTTTTATGTAGTGAGAATTCAAATTTATTAAGTAAACTTAAATAATATTAAATAAATAAATACACTTAAATAAAATATTGAGGTTATTCAAGATACTTAAAACTGAATTTCTACCATGTTATAGACTCTGAGCATCGGGCCTATATTTAAATCATCCCTGTAATCTCCTCAAAGATAAAGTGCATACATAGACGTTTGATTAGAAGAGTCCATATGTATGTGGGGATCTTATCTCTAAATATATCTTCTTGGGGAATGGTTTTGAGGTCTGCAAAAGGATCCACTGCATGATTCTGAAGAATTTAATCCTGCTTTTAGTATTTTACCTTTTTCCTCCTTTGTTTGCCCACTAGAACAATTTTAAAGTAATTTAAAAAGTTGACGTATCATATACATAGAAGTGCACAAACCATTAAGTATACGAAGAATATTTTCAAGTTTTAAAACCCCCATGTAATATAAAAAAAAAATGTCTATATGTGTATAACTGAGTCACTTCACTGTACAGCAGAGATTGGCACAGCGTTGTAAATTAACTGTACTTCAGTAAAAAAATAAATAACCCCCCCGTGTAACCACCATCCAGATCAAGATGTAGAACATTTATAGCCCCTGGAAGGGTCCCACAGATGTCCTCCAAGTCATTACCAATTCCTTCAAAAGTAACCACTATTTTCATTTCTATCACTGTGATTAGTGTTGCCTGTTTTTGAATTTTATGAGAAAGGAATCTTAAATATGTGTTATTTTGTGTCTAGCTTTTTTTTGGTCCACATTATGTTTTTGAAATTCATCCATCCACCATTACGTGTTGCTGTAACAGTAGTTCATTAATTTTTTATGCTGTATAGTATTTCTTTTTTCTTTTTTAAAAAATATTTATTTATTTATTTGGCTGCATCGGGCCTTAGTTGCAGCATGCAGGATCTTCGTTTGCCAAGTGCGGGATCTTCGTTGCGGCATGCGGGATCTTTAGTTGCGGCATGCGAACTCTTAGTTGCAGCATGTGGGATCTAGTTCCCTGACCAGGGATCGAACCCGGGCCCCCTGCATTGGGAGTGTGGAGTCTTAGCCACTGGACCACCAGGGAAGTCCCAATGCTGTATAGTATTTCTAGTATCCATTTGATATATATATACCACCATTTATCCATTCTATTGTTGATGAACATTTGGGTTGTTTCCAGTTTTTGTCTATTACAAATAATGCTGCTTTGAACATTTTGTGCATGTTTTGGTATACATGTGTATGAGTTTATGTGGGTATAAAATCGGATGGAGTTCTGGGGTTATTGGGAATTTACATGTTCAACATCACTAGATATTGCCAAACAAGATTCCAAAACAGAAGCACTGGGTATTGCATGGTATGACGGTTTCAATTGCTCCGCTTCCTTACTCAGACTTCGTATTGTCAGGATTTTTTTTTAATCCTTTATGATAGATGTGATGGTTTTATTTTGTATTTCTGGTAGTTAATGAGGTTGAGTCTCTTCATAAGTTTATTGCCATTTGGATATCCTCTTTTGTGAAGTGCCTATTTAAGTCTTTTGATGATTTTTTTATTAAATTGGGTCATCTGTCTTTTTCCTAACCATTTATAGTTCTCTTATGTATTTTGGATTGAGTCTTTTTTTCAGATAAAAGTTATACAAATGTTGTCTCCCACTATATAGCTTGTGTTTCTCTCTCTTAATGCTGTCTTTTGACGAACAGAAATTCTTAATTTTAATTGAATGTAATACAGCAGTATTTTCCTTTATGGTTAGTGCATGTTATGTTTTGCTTAAGAAAATTTTGTTTACCCCCATGGTCATGAAAATACATTTCTTCTGAAGCTATCCTCTAGAAGTTTTATTGTTTTACCTTCAACATTTAGGTCTGTAGTATATTTGGAATAGATTGTTGTGTATTGTGTGAAGGGAGGGATCAATATACTTTTTGCCCATGTGAGTATCCAGCACCATTTATTGAAGACCATAGTTTGCCCACTGCACTGCAGTGTTGTCTTTATCATTAATCATGAGTGAGACGAATGTATGTGTGGGTCTGTGTCTAGACTTTCTATTCATTTTTGTCTCTCTGACTGATCTCATACTGTCTTAATTACTACAGCTTTATAATAGATCTTACTATCTGATAGTATAATTCTTCTAGTTTTGTTGTCCTCAATATTGCATTGGTTATTGAGCTCATCTGTACCTATTGGGTCTGAAGTTAACGCTGTATTTCCTTGTATTTGTGACCCTCATTTCTTGCATGTTCACACACACACATATTCTGCTTCCTAGTAATTACATTCTGCTTCCTGGTAATGAGATTAGAGAGTAATACGTAATATTAACTAAAATGTATTGAGACATTATGATTTGGTAATTAAGTTTTTAAAGTGCTTTACTTTATTTAAAAATTTTTTTCTAGTTTTACTGAGATATAATTTGACATATAGCACTGTTTATGTTTAAGGTGTACAGCATAATGATTTGACTTACATATATTGTGGAATGATTACTGCAGTAAGTTTAATTAGCATCCATCATCTCATATAGGTATGATAAAAAAAAGAAAAAGAAAAAATATTTTCCTTGTGATGAGAACTCTTAGGATTTACTCTCTTCACAATTTTCATACATATACAGCAGTGTTAACTATAGTCATCATGTTGTATATTACATTCCTAGTACTTATTTCTCTTATAACTGGAAGTTTATACCTTTGGACTACCTTCCTCCAGTTCCTCCTCCCTACCCATCACCTCTGATAACCACACATCTGCTTTCTTTTCCTGAGTTGTTTATTATTATTATTACATTTCACATGTAAGTGAGAGCCACAGTATTTATCTTTCTCTTTATCTACTTAGCATAATGCCCTCAAGTAAAGTGCTTTACTTGAACAATTATTGAATTCTCTGAACATTTTCTGGTAGGTACTATAATTACTCATGAGGAAACTGAGGCACAAATAGATTAACTTGCCCAAGAAACACTATATTTGGTGAAGCCAAGATAAGAGTAGATAATATAGTTGAAAATTGATTTTCTTTAATGTAAGCATAAGGATTTGGAAATAGACATCCACTTTGCTGTTACAAAATTTATTATATCACAATTAGATTATAATAACTTATATTTGTCTTACTAATATCATTGTTATGTTTCTGGTTGATATTTTGCCTTTGCAATGGAAGAATAATAGCTAAAACTTATACCGTTATTTGCCAGTCATGTTTCTAAGCATTTTACTTAGAACCCTATTAGCTGTAACGCAGAGAGACTCAGAGACATTATATACTATGCTCAAAATCACATGTTGCATAAGTGGTAGAGATGGAATTCAAACCCACATCATCAGGATCCAGCTTCTGTGCTGCTCTTAATAACTGTTGAAGTGCCACTAACTCTTTTCGACTACTTTAATTATTTTTCTGCCACACTGAATCGAAATGGCTCTCCACATGTGTGTGTGTGTATTTATGTATGTATAAGGTCAGAAACAGCAAAATTAGCATCATATTAAAAAGAGCACATTCCCTACTTAATTAATTGTGTGTTTACTTCTAGCAACACTGCCTTTTAATATCTGTTTATGAGGTCTGGTATAATGTTTCTTTTTTCCTTTGATTTATAGAATAGTTTGGGCTCATAGAAATGGACTTATGTACTAGTAATTTGAGTCACTAGTCAGAAAAACCTTTTCATTTGAGCAGTCAGCCTTGCAATTCTTGTCCCTCTTTGTGTTTTACCTCTATTCATTGTTAACCTGCTGGTAGAGAAAGTCCATTTTTTTAATGACCTGCTGTTCTCAAAGTCTCTCTTCTCTCCATTATAAGAACACAAACTGGGGAGAAGGGGAGGCCAGGGGAGGGTATGTGCATATGATATATGAAAATACTTAATAGCTAACAAAACTGTTGTTCCAGACTTCTGGAACATTTCGTGTCTTTTATTTTTGCTGCTTCCCCCACTTTCCATTCATCTCTGGATTATTCCATATCCTGATCCTTGCACACTTGGAGATTCTAGGGATATGTAAGGAGTTTTCAGATCCACAAATTTGTAGCTCTAAATAACTCTTCTTACTGCTTAGGTGTACAAGTTTTCTCTTAGTTTAACTTGGGACTTAATGCAAGTAAAAGAAAGTCACTGAGTGCTTTCCCCCCTGCATTTGAGTAAATCTGAGCTATATATTTATCTTAACTTGGAAGCATGTCTTAAATATTTATTAGTAACTTTTCCTTTCAGTGCTAGAAACAATTTTAAGGTAGAGATGAATGTGTGAATAAGTGAAATGTACCTTTTTTTTTTTTTTTTTTTTTACTAGATACAGTTTGGGACTTTATCAGATTATTTTGATGCACTGGATAAAGAAGATGCAGCCAATAGAAAGAATAGCCAATCAATGTTCCCGGTTCTAAGTGGAGATTTTTTCACTTATGCTGACAGAGATGATCATTACTGGAGTGGCTACTTTACATCCAGACCCTTTTACAAACGAATGGATAGGATATTGGAATCCCATTTAAGGTACAGTTACCTTTAGATAGCTACATTTATTTTTTTACTTCTTTTATGTTATCATAACCTATCTGTAGAGTTTTGCATAATATACAGCATTTATGCAGTGTTAGGATGCACTTAATGTAATTGTGAAATATTAATGCAATCAGAGATGTGTCTCCAAACCATAATCAGATTATTACAGAGGCTTTTATTCTGGAAGGAAAAGCAGTTTATGTAATTAGATTTTCTGGGAGTTGTATTCAATATTTTATATTTTTCTAATTAAACTACTTATATTATTTGCACACCATGGTAGTATTCAGCGACATCATCGTGTGTCTGCAGGTCAGTAACCTGGCAAGCTGAATTGTTGGAAACAGGGGCAAGGGTCAAAAGGAGCAAATAGGGTCTCTCAGTAGCCAAAATGTAGGCCTCAAAGTACATACTCTAAAACCAATGTACTTTATATGTGGGAGAACTTTAGAGACTCCATCTCAGTTCTTATTTATTTATTTGAAACACATCTCTATAGGTATGATTTTCTGCTTAGAAGAAGAAAATTTGAAAGAGATGAGAACAGGTGGAGGCAGAGTGATTGGTTGAAAAAGTAAACAGATATGGAGATGACAGAAAAGTCATTAGAAAAACATAACACTCTAACCCTGCATTATCCAGTTCTTTTCAATCACTATCCAATAGAACTTTCTGCAGTGATAGAAATACTCTATTTCTGCACTGTTTATGCAGTATGGTAGCCACTAGCCACATGTAACTATAGAGCACTTGAAATTTGACCAGTGTGACTGAGGAACTGAACTCTTAATTTTATTTAATTTTAATGAATTTTAATATATATAGCCACATGTGGCTAGTGGCTGTCATAGTGGAGAGTACAGTTCTATGTAACTGAGTCTCATTGTTTTTTGATAAAGAGAAACCACCCCAAGGGAATCCTGAGGCTTTTTCTATGTGTGTAGCTCAGGAGAGTAATTTATTTTCATGACAAATTCATTGTCAGTTAAGTTCAAAATACGAATTCATGATGATTGATTTTCATGATGAATCTCAGTATTAAAAATAAAAATTTATATCAAACCTACCCTCTTCTATGTACTAATGGATATTGAATATATTTTGGACAGCCTTTTTATAAAAATCAATAATTTCTTTAAGAGTTGTACTTTGGTAGAGTAGTGTGTGTTTTTATTATTTTTACTGTTGTTGTGCTACTGTTCCCACAAACTAACAGTAACTGTTATTTAAAAAGCCTAACCTTTGACTATTTTGGGGTATATTCACAAATGTGCCAGATGAATATACATTATTTGTAACAAAATAGATTTATATATTACAGAGATTTCTGCATTCTTACCCAATAGAATCTTAGTTATCTTTATGTTAGTTATCTTTATAGTTATTCATAATTTTTAAGTGTCAAGTATTTTTTAGTGGCAAAGAGTTATGAATATTGGTTCAATCTTAATTTATTGAACTTGTTTAAGGTGTTACTTAAATATATTACTACTGGTAATATATTTTGATAATTCTGCTGCTTTAAAATAAAACAATAAACCTATAGTAAGTTGAATTTCAGAATGTAATTAATTTATTTGAAAATAAGTTAATTGTGTGATAATGATATTTCATCCTCAGCTCATTTGTAAAAAATGTGTATAAAATAGAAATGTACAAAGAAGAAAATATTCTTGAAATCCACTTTTTTACATTTTGGAGTATTTATATGTATATGTATTCTTTCCGTAACCAGGAATACTTGCTCTGGATATATATGCATATATATACATACAATTTCCTTAATTCCAATATAGTGATTCTCATGCCATGAATTTCAGAAGGCTTATAATTTTATAAAGTGGAGATTATTTCGTTTCTTTTAATTATTTCAACAATTCAAACGAATTCTTTTTTTTTTTTAAGCAGTTTGAATCTCTCCTTGTTTTTTGATACCTTGATACATTTTCATGCTGCCTTGATTTTTCTCTCCATCATCTTAACACATTTGTGGTAAAGAATCTTCTTATATTTTTCACTCCATCAAGGCATGTCTCTTTTTAAAGAACTTTTAAGAAACCCATCTTGAACCATGTCCTCAGATGAAAAACATTAAAGATGAAAATTATAAACCCCCATATTATTGCTCAAAACTGTCCTTAAGCTAAAGTATTTTTATTCTTTACTTTAAAATACTAAGAGAAGACGGCATAAGATTTATCATCTTTCAGTTTCTATTGTTAAATTCTCTATAGTTGTTGTATGTTATCATTCAACACTTAGACTAACTCTTGTCTCTGAGCTGTCTGGCCATCATTTTCTTCTTCTCCTTTACTGTTAGTCTAACACTCATGTGGCCATGCATTTCCCCACCACTTCTCCTCTTAATGTACCTATGTGAGAGTAAATGGCTTTCTGGTGATGAAGTTCATGGTATATCCAGTTCTTACTGCTTTGAGATATTTTTTTACTATGTTATATGTAAATGGACATATCTTTCTGCCAACAATTACTGGTTTCTCTTCCTTACATCACTGAGACATGGTGTTCTTTGATGAGAATTTAGCTGTATTAGGTGGATACCTTTGTGGTTTTATAGAAATGTTTATTATCAATATCTGTCTTATAAATTGATTGTCCCGAAATCATGGATTTGAAAAAAGCCACATTTGAAAATGTATCAGTGCCACCTATTTTAGGTAGTAAACTAAAATGTTTGTCTTGAAATAAAAATTAATGACTGTTTTATGCAATTAGGGCTGCTGAAATTCTTTACTATTTCGCCCTGAAACAAGCTCAGCAATACAAGATAAGTAAATTTCTTTCATCATCCCATTATATGATGCTGACAGAAGCAAGAAGGAATTTGGGACTATTTCAACATCATGATGCTATCACAGGAACTGCAAAAGATTGGGTGGTTGTGGATTATGGTACCAGGTAATATATTGAAAAGTGGACTTAAAACAAAATCTTTTAAAATTTCAGGTCATAAGCTTTTATCTTTTGATGAAGTGTCTTTTTTAATTGTAATACTGAATTTTTATTGAAGTAAAACACACTAAATCAAACCAATTTCAAAGATACACGTGTCACACCAAGAAAACATTTTCAGTTATGCTGACAGCCCAAAATTCTTATGTTTTGATGAAGTTTTTAATAATTATATCCTTTATAAGGTTTGCTGTAGAAAACCCACCAATTTTCAGAGTCACCAGTTTTTCAAGAAATCTGTTGACAAAGTACTGGCTGTCCCAACTTTTTATTGTAGTGCATTTCTGTAAATGGAGTAGTAAAACATTATTATAAAACCGATCCCACTTTTCCCCAAGTACAGTGTGGTAATTGAGGTTACTTCTTGACCAAGAATTTGGTATCAAGTAAATCATAGTTATAATCCAGGGAGATAAAGAACTCCACTTCATTATATAGCCATTTAATTTCATCCTATTTCATATCCATTTGTTCTTGGATACCTCATTTTTTGATAGGGGCATTGACAAAAAAGTGTAAGCCTAGAAGAATAGCCAGGAAGTAGAAAAACCTAGAAACCTTGTCATATATGGACGATATAAGGAATTGGGATGAAAAGCGATGGCCTGGGTGTTGATATCAAAGCCGTCTTTAGCTCTTGGATGGTCTGTCAGATGAATGATGGAGTAGAACTCAGTTATTTTCATATTGCAGATCAGAAACAATGAGTACAGCCTTTGGCTCAGAATAGCAGAGGGCTTTGTAAACAGTGCTTCCCAATAAGCTTACCTTTTGTGATAGTGAGATTTCCATCATCATACCAGAGTTGAGGCTGCCATTCGTTAGGATCAATGCAGAGGAGATTCCCACACTGGGGGGGGGGAGTTTTGCCTATTGTTTCACTGTAGCTTAGGTTAGTATTTCTTCCAGATTATGCTTTGATATTATTTTTAAATCATTAAAAATATGCTCTGATTATAGATTTAAAAAGTGAATCTCTTTTATAGGTATTCTCATATGTGGAAAGTGTACATCGCACATAAAGTCATTATTAAAAAATTGATCCACAGCTGATACTACTAATTATAATGAGGGTTAATTAAATTTTTAGTTACAGTATTTTGACTGCCTTTCACGAAACTTGGGAAAAAAGTATTCTTGAGGTTTCATTAGTTGACTTGAGTCTTTAAAAAATATATTCAAGGTAGTACCTTGAATATCTTCTCAGTTTTCTTATGGCAAATGTATTTGGCATCCATCTATTGAGATTGAGCTGGGCTTAAAGTAGAAAATACTCATTGGATGATAATGATGTTATTTCTTCCACAGAAAGCATTTTTGAAACTAAGGTCAGATACTCCATTTTTCTTTTTCACCTGTTCCTGTCTTCTTGGTTTATTGAGAGTTTAAAAGTGAGGCTGCTGGGAATCAGACCAGAGCAGAGCTCCTAAGAGGAAATAGAGAAGTCATCCTCCTCCACTGCCTACTTGCTATCTCTCTGGCTGCATATTGAAAGAAATTTGGGTACAGGTCATTGGGTTTTTGCTGCAGAACATTTTCTGTCTCATAACCTCTCCAAAAGGCCTGTCATTAGTTCCTCCATATGTTTGGTGTTGCTTTTAGCTTATAAAAGCATCCCCATACAAAATTGCATCTCAGAGAAAAAAGACACAATAATTCTCAAGTTGTACTTGACATTTGTAAATTTGCTTTGTGAGCACTTCACACTTCATTGAAAAGTCATAAACAATTATCAGGTCATTAGCACAGACATTTTAAGTAGGAAATTTCAAAACACAAGTTAGAGAATTATAAATAAAGAGGCAGCTAGTATTGGGTGGTCTCTTGTCCTTGGATTGTTGACTACTTTTTATTCAGATGTTGGCAGAAATGTCCCAGTGAACAAGTGTATGAGTTAGGGGCTGCCTTTGGCTGCTAGTAATAGCAACTCGAAACAGAATTAATCCTATCCTGCTTATTTTTAGGCCATGTGAAAGAAGTCTGCAGGTCACTGGTTCAGGTGTGACAGTTCCACAATGCCATCAGGGCTACAGGCTCTTTTTGCTCTCTCTTCTGCCGTTTAAGGGTGACTCTTAGTGTCATGCTGTCAACAGTAGATTGAATGTTTATGTAATTACAAACTGGAGAGCAAGCATACATCATGGCATATTTGGATGTTAATTCTAATCATGGCATAAAAAATGAATTAGACTGGGCAGTGTCTATGTGGATGTTCAGCTTAAAAGTGGTTAATGGGGCTGTGTGAAGAAGGAATGGTAATGAGGTCAGTTACAAAAAGATTAAGAATTCTGCCAATTGCTAAGTTGTAATAAAGATAGGTAGGAGAAGAAAATGAACAGAGGGTAAGAATGAGGCTCCTAACATGTAGATCAAACCGTTGAATAACAGGCATGATAACGTCTCCTTTAGACTGCAGGAATGGTAGCAAACTAGAAAACTGTGATTCCAAAGTGACGTTTCCTGAACTGTTTCATAATAGGATAAGGGCAGGTTAGGAAATTAGAGGCTCTGAGAAATACCACGTTGATGAAATGTTGAAACATGTAAAATTTTGTTTTACCCAGTTTTCCCCAAACTTATTTACTGTGTTTAACTTTGTTTTGTTTTCAATAAAATAGCTTTATACATACTGAGAAAGTGTTTGGGAAACGTGCCTGTCCTTAGCGGTCATCTGATAAGAAGACTGCGTGTGTGCCTTTAGGACACGAACATTGATTCGTGACATTCACTCAGTTTAATTAGGACTCTTTAATACACTGTAACACATATAAAGTTTTAGCTGATGGAGAACATGACTTATTCTGCATGTTCAGACAACCTCATAAAGATAGCCATGTAGATAATAAAAATAAACTTAGATTGAAGGAGTTGTTTTTCTGACTGAATTGTATTCATTCATGTGTATGGTCTTTTAGTCTGGTGAGGACACTTACTACTATTTAGTAAAACATTTGAATAGACTGAGAAATTTAGCTGGATGATGGTCTGAACTTAAATCCGTAAGATTTTAATACTATGGTTACAGATTTACTATGTAAATGCATTTAATTCATAACTTATTGATCATGATCGCTTACGTCTTTGAAGTTAATCTTAATGCTCTGGAAAAAAGAAGTTATTTCTATCTAATTCTTTTACAATTTTCTTGTTGTTGCACACCAACAAAAATGTTTTTGCCACATAGATACAAAATTGCTTCCTGTGTTGGGGAAAATAATATAATCACTCTATAAACAAAATAGATTCATTCTAATGGTTGATTGAAAACATGATTAGCAAAGTTTCTCTACAGATTTCTCCAATATGAGTTTACTTAGAGGTGCCTGCTCTCTAAAGCTTTAAAAAGTAAGATTAAACTTGGAAAAAAGGCAAGTTTTTTCCCTATGTGTAGTGCTTCACCAATCGCTGGTAATGTACCGAGATTCTATTCCAGAATTGATCTTGAAACAGTTGATTCATAAGCATCCCTTTGGCTCCTCAGACATAATTATACAATTTGAATACAGTTAAGAATTTCAATGACAAAGAAATATAATAAGGACAAAGACAATTTCATTATCTGCATCTGTGAAATACTTTTTTTTCTCTAGTTCTTTTGAACAAGAACATGAAACTAAATTCACAAAGTATCTATTTGAATTCTTCAGGAATTTAAATTCTTTGAAATGTGTATACTGATTGAATTTTTTTGTGAATGAGAGTTAGTCTCATGTGTTCTTTTGTCATTATTTCAGTGCTTGTTAAAGATTTTTCTAAAGTAACGTATCAAATCATTGCTTTTTGGTAGAACGCCTTAGAGCTATTGGGGTGATCATGCTGGCTATTGTTATTATTTGGTATGATATTCATGTAGAATATAAGTAGTTTGAATAAGTTTATGTGTTTCAGGTGTGTCCAGAAAGTTTTCTTATTTTAAATG
Source organism: Balaenoptera acutorostrata (assembly GCF_949987535.1). Classification (NCBI taxonomy): domain Eukaryota; kingdom Metazoa; phylum Chordata; class Mammalia; order Artiodactyla; family Balaenopteridae; genus Balaenoptera; species Balaenoptera acutorostrata. Next base: position 93,614,336 of record NC_080065.1, read on the forward strand.
AATCCTTATCAGTGATACCTTCTGATTAACTTTTTTTTATCCCTAAGTACTTCATTCAGGGTAAAAAAGGAGAGCCAATTCATCATAGGTTTATCACAGGTTTCACTTCGAATACAGGATGAAGGCGATAGTGGTTTGGCCATAATTAAAGAAACTGAAAATATTGTATACAGATTTTTTAAAATGTTTTTATTAAAGTATAGTTGATGTACAATGTTGTGCTAATTTCTACTGTACAGCAGTAATTCAGTTATACACATATATGTATATTTTCATATTCTTTTCCATTATGGTTTAATCACAGGATATTGTATATAGATCCATGCGCTATACAGTAGGACCTTGTTGTTTACCTACTCTATGTATAATAGTTTGCATCTGACTAATCCCAAACTCCCAATCCAACCCTCCCCCACCCCCTTCCCCCTTGGCAACCACAAGTCTGTTCTCTAGGAAAATATTGTCTAGAGATTTTTTTTTTGGAATTTTATTTTATTTATTTTTTATACAGCATAGAGATTTTTGAATTACTTCTCAGACTAGTAAAATTTTTGGTTCACAGACTCTTTCATTCATTGATGAATTTAAAGAAGATAATTGGACATTCTGCACTGCTGCTTATTTTGAAGGACAAACGCTCATACGACTCTTACTCTTTTGATACCTTCCTAGAAATGGTTAGTTGATATCTTCTATTTTCATAATAAAAATGTGTGATTCTTTTGTTCTTGGGTTGGAAAAGGGAGTGAGAAGCTTAATAAAAAGAGACATTGAAATATAATTATTTCTTTTTACATTATTTGAAAGAATTTGTATCACTGTATATAAATTACCTGTGTGTTCTTTCCCATAAGTGTGACTCTATTTGATTTATGGTGTGTATTTTATTCTCACTAAATCTAAGCATGAAAAATAAAATAATGAACTTATTTCAAGGTATGTAAAGCATACAGGCTTTTAGAACACTTAAGATGATATCGTAAGGTAACTGGACGTTATAATTGTTATTTTCCTTAGCTTTAATTAGAAGCTCCTTGATCATATGTTTTCATGTTAAAGTAAAAATGCAATAAACAGACTTACATTTTTTAAAGATATGAAACATATGACACAAAAGTAACATAGTAAAACTTTTTGCAGGATTGTCTCTAGAATTCTGATTTATTTGATTCCTAGTTAGAACTGCTCATTATGGACTCTAGTCCCCGTAACGTGCTGTACTTGAAATCTAAATACACAATACATGCGCACAAACACAAGATTTATTTGTTTTGAACTATGATGGACTTCATGTAGCTGGAAAGAGGTTTTGTTTTTTTTCCTACTGTGCCCTTTTCATGTTTTTTTAAGGTACTATTACATAGCTAATTTTGAAACAAGTTTTAAAAGTAAAATAAAAATTTCTGTTCATTTTTATAGGATTTGAAACAAAGAACACAAAGTTCTCTGCCACAAAAAAATGTAATAAGTCTGAGTGCGGAGCCAAGGTAAATAGCATAATTTCTCATAAACTTTGACCACTTCTATGACTTAACTTTTGGGGGTTTTCATGATTTTGTTCTGGACTCAGCATATATCGTTAAGGCAGTATTTCATTTAATCAACTTACGAATTTAAAACAGTTGTTCTGAAGAAATGGATTTTCTCCCATGACTGTGTTGTATTCAATGCTAATAGCTAACACGGTGTTTGGTACATTGTTAGCTGAATAAGCTATTATAACAATATTTCTTACAGATACTTGATGTTGGATGGTAAATATGTAGCTTTATTATAAAAATTACCTTATATTTATAATATTGATTAATTTTAGAGTATGTTCTTTCTTGATTCCCTTTTTGTTTACTTACCTTGTTTTCATTAATCTCTGATCCTGTATTTTTAAATGAAAGAAGAGACGTAATTACTATTAGAAGATAAGGGTTCCCACTGTAAATTATTTACTAGATAACTGTCATTGTGCTTGTAAAACTGCCTTATTTTCGCACTGTTGATTTATGTTTAAGTAAATGGGAAAGGTGTTCAGTCGACCTAAAAATGGGGCATTTAATTGATGGCTGCCTCTGATTTACAAAGAAATACTTTATGTTTTTATTGACAGTTATTTAACCAAGTTATCCATTTTTAATGAGCAAATATCAATCAGTCAGTACCCAGTGTACCCAGATACACAGTGTAGTTTTGTAATATAACTTTTTACTACCTAAATTGAGAAATTGAGTATCACCTGTTATAAATTGTAGAATAAAAGAGTAATTGTAAAGTGTAATTCATGATTTTACACTTTATTAAAATTATTTTAAAATAAATGGAATCAAAGTTATTACAGAAATTTTATAATTGTTAATAAAGTTGAGATTTCAGTTAAACATAGACTAGAGCCTTAGCTGACTAAACTTAAGTAAGTAGAAACTTAAAGCATATATAGGTCACACCTTAAAACAGGAAGATAAGTATATTTTAATAATACTAAAGTATCACTAAAGTAATACTGAAGAAATCCTACATCTCATTTGGCTGGAAAAAAGAAGAGCTTAATTTGAAAAGAAAGTTTAAGTCTTAAGTTTAGTCTTGCTGAAGTCTTATCTTAAAGCTTTCATATTGCCAGGCCATAGTTAGGGTGAAAGGATAATGATATTGAAAGAAAAATCAGTTGTAAAATTACAAAACATTTTCTTTGTCTTAAAATAAGTAATGTTTTGATGAATTTTGGATTGTATGGGCGTTCTTTATATATTGTGTCCCTAATAAACTGTGGTGTCAGTAAATCTATTTGGCTTTCGGCATAATCCTCTTATCTATTACCTTTTTTATCTTTTTCTATTTTGGTGGGGGAAGATCATCTTTTTTGCTGACTCTAAGAATGACTTATGCTTGCTATAAGTAATTCATGCTCCATCCCCAGCCCATTAGTCTTCCTGTGGGTACATGTTAAGGTGGGTGGGATGCAGTGGGGATGGGGCCATAATGAGTCAGAGGACTCATTATGCTCTGTGCTCTGTCCTTGCCTTAGCCAGACGTAAGTGATAATTCAACCTTACTTATGCCAGAGGAAGAAAGTTAGGAGATAGAGGTCTACTAATTAAGGACAGATATATTTTTGAGCTTTTAATATTGAAGAATTTTAATTAAAGATAAATATAAATAGGCTTTTTGAATCTATTAGGAAAGCAGTCACTTTTTGATATTTCCTTTTAAACAGTTTGTATTTAAATAGTGTTCTTCATTTTAATATATCTTCAGAGTTCTTTTCTACCAAATGTCAATGCTCCTGTTTCCGTAGTTAGGTGAATTGGGAATACTTAGGATTGTCAGATTCCTATTTTTATCTTTATTGTCCTTTTTGAACTTTAGAACCTCATGAATAAAACCACTTATAGTTTTGGTTTTAAAATCTATTTTTTACTTGTTAGCCACAAATTTTCTGAGTTATTTATCTTTCAGTAAAATCAGTGAAGAATGGAGGACTGATGATGGCCTTTAAAATGCAAGCCTTTGATAGTTTTATTTTGCAGGTACCGAAAGTTAAATAATTTTCTGTACTTCTCAGTCTTTAAATTGGCAGTTTCAAAAGAGTGGCCATGACTCAGTCTTCTATTCTTTGTGAGTCTTCTGTGATGCTCTAAGGCTCAGCTTTATTTTGCGTATAAGAATAATTCTTATTTGAACAACATATTATTAATCTAAATAACACATGCATTCTCAATAGGGAGATGTCTTCCCTAGGAGGCTAAGAATTGGTTCTTGGCGGGGGTGGGGGGAGGGTTTGAAAAAAACTTATTCTTTTTAATATGCAAAGCACAGATACAGCAGATAATAGTACGTAACAGATAAACATTTTATGTGTAGCATTAAAATTGTGTAGAGGGATGATTAGGAAAAAATGTCTGAAAAGAATCTTGAAGGAGGTTGTAATAAAAAAAGGTTGAGAAACACTGGTCTAAACCCATACAGTTAAATAATACATGTAAATGAATTTGATCATGCTGTTGGCAACATTACAGTTATAACCTAACATAATTTAGTTTGTGAGTATTTAAAAAGTAGTCCATGATCTGCTGAAAGTGACATAGTACATGTCAGTGTGCCTAATTTAGTTCACAGGGTTATGTGAGCTGTATAGTGAATACATTCTTAGCCTTTGTATAGAAAGCAGATGTGATTAAATTTAAAAGTTAGGGCACCCTGGACAAGTCATAAATTGTCTAGCCTTAAATAATCCTTAAACATACAAAGATGTTTCTGTTTCTCTCTACATTCACCATTGCCTAAGGGAACCAACTGTAAGGACACTTAATACAAAGACTTACAAGATTAGGGACTTGGAGAACACTGAGGATGCAAGGTAAAATCTGAGACAGGCGAAGAGATTTCAGTCTTCTTTCAGTATTCCATCTGTTCAGGCAGGACAGGATTAAATGTTGCCATAGCACGGGTCTGTAAGTCACGTGGTTTGACAAGGTATAAAGGAACTTTTTTTTAATGGTAGATAATTTGAAATGCCACCAAGTATGTAATCAAAGTTACATCGAGATTGCGTCTGTAAATCTGAAAGTGTAACTTTTCAAGTAATAGATACGTTTTTAGTTTGAGAGTAATTTATTCAAACCACTATTACAAATTTACCTTTAAATGCTTTTAATTTTTAGCAAGATATTTATTGGTAAGGAATCCTACATCTCTTTCTTTTGGCTAGAAAAAGAAGGGATTAATTTGAAAAGAAACCATTAACCATGTGGAGACACAAATGAAGTCAATGTTTTCTAGGCTTAGGTGACTTCAGAGTATCAGCCAGATACAAAAAGGACAGAACTCCAGAAAAGGCACTCGATAACCCATTCACTTGGGGTATTGCCATTCGTTTGTTGGATGACCTCCCTGCCCCTCTAATTTAATTTCCTCTGTTTTTCTCCATATATGCTTTTCTTTTGGATTCTAATCTTGATGGTGAGCATCATTTTCTTTTTAGCTGTCTAGGTTCTGTAACCCCAGAAAACACTTTGACTTCTGTCTTTTCTCATTCCTTAAGTATCATCAATTGTAGAGTCTTTTGGATTTTAGCTTTACTCATCGCTGACATCCATCCTCTCCTCTCTTTCTGTTACTTTGGTTTTAAGCCATCCTTTATGTTTTGCTTGAACTACTGCAATGGCTTCTTGCCCCAAGGCCTTTCTCTGTGCCTAAATTATTAACTATAATTTATGTAGTTATCTGAGGAATCTACCCAAAGCAGAACTCTGAAAAAGTTACCTGGCTAGAAACAGCAAGGCTTCTTAGGACCTAGACTCGAAAGTCCTAGAAGGTCATTTTCACTACATTCTACTAGTCAAGCAAGTCACTAAGGCCATCTAGGATATAAGAGAGGGGAATTATTCTCCATTACTTGATGTGAGGAGCATGTGCAGGAAGCACAGGGAATGATGGCAGTCATCTCTGGGGACTATCTACCACAGTTCACCACTGACCACCACAATTCACATACTTCCCATGTGCAAAATAAAATAAACTCACCCTCCTCCCAAGATGCCCAAGATCTCATCCCATTATGATAGTGGCCCCAATTTTTCATCTAAATCAGGTCCAACATGGCTCAGCCATCTGGCTGGGAATTGTTTTTGGCTTATTTCTGCCAGTATAATTATTTGAAGTTAATCCCACTAGACTGTAAACTCCTCGAGGGTACGAATTATTTCTGTCATTTATGTCCACCACTATGACTATGGTATGATATTCAACATAGTAAGAATTTTATAAAGATTTGTTGTAATATATTTTATTATTGCTTGAAGAGAATATTAAACTTCAGACACCAGATATGCATAGAATATGGTTCACATTCTATGTGAACCATATTCTATGTGAAAAGGTAGTATCCTGGTATATATTCTCCCCAATTGATTCTTTCATTTAATATTTGTAGGTTGAGTGGCAGAAGACTTCCAATCCACTAAATACTAATACAAGTAAAAATAAGCAGTAATTCAATATAGCTTTGAATTTGCTCAGCATTTAGACAACTGCTCATTTGAGATTTCAGAGTTTCATACTATGAGACTTGAAAAATTTGGGGTTGCATCTCAGCATCATTGCATTCTTGTAGAATGAACATTGTTGGGGTTGCATTCTTGGGGGCTCTTCAGAATGAATGGATTCAAAAGATACTCCCAAATACCTGAATGAGTTGCCTTATCAGATCATAAGACTTTTTTTATTGTTGTTGACATAAGAGTATTTGCCTGATTCTACATTTTGTATTTTTAATATTGTTCTCAGAGACAGTTCTTCTGGTAGTAATTATCTACTAGTGTGATGGGATTCAAGGCTTTAGAGCATTTTCTGGTTGGTCACTATGTCATCAACCTATTTTTATACCAAGTCAGAATGTAAGTAAGAAAGTATCTAACATCTCTACCAGTTATTTAAACATAAGTTTTAAGTGAAGAAACCAAGTTCACAGCCTCATTTTTATTGTTTGGAATATTCACCATTTTTCTTTGGGGGAGATGGAAAAGCATTAGCAGTGATAATTAGTGTAAGGACTGTGCTTGTTTCTCATGGATTGTAACGTTCAAGCTCAAGTCTTATCATGTACTAGAAAGCTAGTATAGAAGTGTCTTCACATTAGTTAGCAGAAAAATAAATGGATACAATCAAGAAGATTGAGCTTCTTTTTTTTTTTTTTTCTTGAAAATGGTGGGTTGCATTTTAAAATTATACCAAGGGAATTCAAGGTGATAATAGAATACATGATTTGACTAGGATTTGACACTGTACCCTCCAGAGGTTCTGTTATTCTGAGAGCAGCCCAAATGTCCTTTCCTGAGAAAACTAGTTCAGAACTTCTCTTTTAATGGGGGAATTATTAACTGACAGTATCGGAGACTCAAAAAAACTGAGCTATTCTAGTCTAGGTCTATCTGGGTATTAATTGCATAGTCCATTTATGAGTTAATAGTCATTACTGGACTTAAAGGATGAGTTCCTAAGCTCTTCTCTGAGATACTTTTCTGTTTAAATATTAATTGCTTGTGAAGGATATTTGTGTATTTTCATCTACATTCCATCTGAGTTGTGTTTTATTAATTATGACTGTTTTTAAGATGTATATTGACCAGTTCTCTGATTATTCAGAAACACGTTTCAGCCTGTTTGTAATCTGGAATGTTTTTAGAGGGGATGTTTTACCCAGAAGACTGAGTGGAATATAGTATATTATTTAAACAACCAAAAGTTTCTTAGGGAAATGGAGATCCCTTCCCCATGGTACATTAGTTAATTTTATGTTAAAACTTCTTTGCCTAGTGGTTGGAACTAGTTTTGGAACGAACAGTCATGTCTGGCAAGCAAAATAAATAACCTTGTCTGGAGTTTGCCATTCTAAGTCAGTCATTCACTGGTTTGCTTTTTACCTGATTTTTCAGGGAAATAGAAGGCAGGCTGGCACACTTCTCTCTCTCCAGTATTTCAGTTGAGTTGTGTGATTACCACCAATCAATTACTTATTCCCAAATCAGTTTTTCTTGTTATTTTTCTCTCATAATTTGATTTTTATTAAACTGATGAATTAAGCAAAAAGATTTTGTTTTAATATAAAGTTGAGTGCTTTGGAAATTTTCAATAAAGGTGAGTCACTGATAAATACTGACGAGATGACTACAAAAGATTTGGGAAGAAATTGTAAAGATGTAGAAGCAATCTGCACTCAGATTGCTTTATATTTTTAAGTGTTTAAGTTCTTGTTCTACTTTAGAAAAACTAAGCTAGAAACCACAGATAATTTATCATATGTACGGTTATGCAGAAAATATGACACAGAATGCCAATTAATGGTCCCATAATCAAAGCAGAAGCTTTGCTCTTACATCAGTAGACTGGGACATGATACACATTTGTATGTTTTATGGTAAAGTGTATATATATATACATACACACACACACATATACATACATGCATCTTAAAGATGTCCTACTTTAATTTTTACTTTCAAGTCAGCTTTAACTCTTTCAGTTAATGGATCTATTGCCAACTTTAATCACATTGATGGCTTTCACTGTGTCTCTATTTTACAACCAATTTGGAGACTGAATCTGCCAGAAATAAAATAGGCAGGAGCAAATGGGGAACTGATGACAGAGCATTGATCTAAGGCACTGTCCACTCAAGGAAATCGCTGTTGGTAGTGGCATGGGCCAGAAGAGTACCTGATATTGTTTGTTGAAGAAAGAAGCCCTCAGAGCAGCAAAGCTGGTGTAGAAGACCGAATGCTACAGACAATAGCCCCCTTGGATAGTAGCCTTTTGGGAACTTGCAGTCAGGCTGCATCTATGCATGTGAACCTATTTTTCACTCATTCTTTTCATCCTTCAGACATTATTAACAAACTGATTATTTCCTTTATTTCTGGTTGTGCATTTCCCTTGCTAAAATATTAGCTCTTGTTCTTTCGAATCCCCTAGCAAATACCTGGTACATTATAGGTGCTCAACAAATATTTGTCAAATAACTAATTCTAAATAAGAGGTGAACTTCAAGCAATACCACAATAAAGACCAAGAGGTACCTTTCTCATACACAGGGGCTGGATGGATGTCTATTTCTTTTTTTTTTTTTTTTTAACATCTTTATTGGAGTATAATTGCTTTACAATGGTGTGTTAGTTTCTGCTTTATAACAAAGTGAATCAGCTATACATATACATATATCCCCATATCTCCTCCCTCTTGTGCTGGATATCTATTTCTATGAGGATAAGTAAATGGAAAGTTATCATAGGAAACACGTGAAAAGGCTCTGCAAAATGATGAAAATTAGGGTAACATGAAGACTGAGAAGAACAACTTATCTCTTAATTTATTACAGAGACCAGAAAATATATATATTTTTTTAAATTATTAGCACCTTTAATTATTATTTATTTATTTATTTATTTGGCTGTGTTGCGTCTTCGTTTCTGTGCGAGGGCTTCCTCTAGTTGTGGCAAACGGGGGCCACTCTTCATCGCCGTGTGCGGGCCTCTCACTATCGTGGCCTCTCTTGGTGCGGAGCACAGGCTCCAGACACGCAGGCTCAGTAGTTGTGGCTCACGGGCCCAGTTGCTCCGTGGCATGTGGGATCTTCCCAGACCAGGGCTCGAACCCGTGTCCCCTGCATTAGCAGGCAGATTCTCAACCACTGCGCCACCAGGGAAGCCCCAGAAAATATTTTTTTTTAAAAACTCTTTTGAATTCTCAAAAAGTTAAAGAGTCACAATGTGGAATTTGTCTCCTTAGTGTTTTCAGGGTATGGTATCGTAAACCATTCTTTTCATCAATTTTACATAAACTTGAAAAGTGCAGGTTCTTCCCAGGCCCTTATAATTAGTCTGCTGTGACTTTTGTTCCTAGGTACAAAATTATTTTAGATTTATTAGATTTAGATTTCATTTGTAGAAGTGGTTGAACAGACTGCATTTTAAATGATTGTTTTAAGGTTTATTTGTTTAAAAGCAATGGCAAAGTAGTTACATGTTCAGTGAACACCTGCTAAATTTCTTGGTTAGTCTATGTTTTAATTGCCTTTTTATTTTTTATACTTTAAATCAAACTTTCTTAACTAGCTGTGTGGTTCTAGTTTATTGTTGTCAGATTATTATACAGTGAATTAAGTTTACACAGGTTGTTTAAGTTGTGTGGTTTGTCTAATGAAATTAAAGTGACTTTTGTACATTGCTTACAACATCTTACAATTACTCCATCAAGGACCACAATCAAGAAAGTGCAGAAGATGGAGAACAGTAATATGTGCCTCTATATGTAGGATTATGATGTTATTTTGTTACCTTACAATATGAAGGCAGAGTTAGCATGGGGACCACCACCTACGATCTAGGAAGGACTATAATAATTTCCAATTGAGATATTTGGAAATAAGTAACTTTGTAGAATCTAAGAAAAATCTTGTAAAGGAGATGAAATAGTGTCAAAGAAAAGCTGGCATTAGTTTTGGTGTATCTGCCAGATAATGCAAAGTTTGAGTGATTCTGTTCTGTGTTATTGCTTGTAGCACCCAAGTTTTCCCCCCATTAGTTGGAGTTATGTCATGCACTGTGAAAGTGTTAAAGTAAATTAAATATCTGGCATATGAATGATTTCTTGAGTGATTTGTATTGGGTTGGGGAGAATTGACGAGTATGTGAGAGCGATTCCTTATTTTTTCTAGTTTTGTGCACACTTAGTTCTCTGTCCTCTCTCTTCTCTTCCTCCCAGTGTCCATCATGTCTTCTGAAATTGCTAACACAAAGCTCATTAACTCAGAGCAGTTCAGAGCACAGACTGAAGTGACGCGGCATATTTCAAAGTCTTCCATTCTTCTGAACCAGATTTTTTTTCCTTCTGAATGCAGATTAATAAACCGTGCACTACAAGAGGAACAAGGAAAAGGATTTTAGTGAAGGTATCCTGATCCTGAAAAAGTCAGGGAGGGCTTCAAGCCCATCTTGGACTTCAGAACACTTCACAACTTTGTGGTAAAAGAAACATTTTAAATAGAGCCTTTGGACTTATTTATTTCATCCTTATTTGGAGAGTAGCTTTATTTTTTTTAGGCAAGAAAATTAAATGTGAAATTGGGGTACTTTTCAAACTAAAACATACTTGGGTTTTAGATTTTGATATTTTGTAGGTACTTAATGTATACTCAAAGTACTATAGGTGTTTGGATGGCTTGTGTGTTTTTCTTCGAAACGTGTTCTTTATCCCTTGTGACATGGTGTTTGCCTTCTCTGTGAGTGATGTTTTTTCTAGTGCTTTGTATCTTCTTCAGTCGGTTCACTGGATTGTAGGGTGTCTTTCCCAGAACTGATGTTGTGTAAAAGTGTTTTGAAAAGAGAGAGTGGTTTGTGTTTTTGTTGTTTTCATGTTTTTACCTCTTACATGATGGCTCACTAGCATGAAGAGATGTTGCACCAATAAAAAGTTGTTTTCTCTTCACCTGAAAGCCTCACACAAGATAGGTTTTCAGTTGTCAAAGTGAATACAAGCGTATTTGCCATTTTTGTCTTTCGCAACAAAATAGCCTTATTTTACTGCATTAACTTTTAAGATCTTTTTATGTGTAAAAATCAGCCTGTTTATGTACTATGTATTCCTCCAAAGTTATGGCGTTATAGTCATTGGAGAAATGAAATTTTCTTCTAGTAGATGAAAATTACATTTTGATTGAACATCATTCCTTATGCAGTCACCCATAAATATAATGTCTTTTGCTGTCTTTTCAGAAGATGGCTACAGATGTGATTTCTGAATTGACAAGAAAATAGAACATCTTAATGTTTTAGGTAAAACAGATGGTGTTTTTGTTTTAGGCAAAACTCTCAGAGTGAAAGCATCTTAATTGGTGACAAGACTCTTGGGGTCAGCCAAATTATGTACAATTTTTGTATCTGTTTCTTTTTATTGCTTTAGTATCAAAAATTTTAGAATAGTTGGAAAAGAATAGTTATCCTTTTCATTGACTTGCTATTTTCTCTTATGCACTGGGAATAGTTGCAAGATTTTTCAACCTTATTTTGTTAAAAAAGTTATAAAATTACACGTTGATTCTACTTTGGTTGTGGTTTTATTTATGCTTTTAGAAATGCTTTTCTCAATGTAAGAAAGCCTGAAATATGTAGTTCTACTTTTGAGGGTTAAGATTTTAATTTATAGTATTGAGTTGCATTTGCAGCTATAAATTTGAACATTTATGGTACTCTTTTGCTTCTATACCATTGAGCTTTGGGCAGATCTCACTGTCAGATGCCTGGCAAGAGCACAGTGTTGTGAAGGGAGCCTTGGACTGAGAGTCAGAGGGCTCATTCTGGTCCCACCTCTGTCACTAACCAGCCTTCTTTTTTTGAAACGTTAGTTCCATTTGCAATATGTCTTGGGAGAGAGGGGGCTAAAGTAGATAATCCCCAGGGTTACATCCAACTGACATTTAGTTTTTTTGTCTGTTACAACACAAATCATTCATAAAGCATTCATTTGGATGAACACTGGGAAAGGAAGTTTGGGGGTAGAAAACTCAACTCTGGAAAATAACCAAGTTTGTTCAGTAACTGGGACATAGGATAAGGAAACTATTTTCCAAAATATCACCACTATTGCAAAATGAAGACCTGTAATGTAACAGTTCCTCTCCCACTGCCTCTTACATAAAGTAAGAACTACTGAAAGAACAGCTTGTGTTGTTATTAGAGCAGCTTTGATAAGTAGCCTCAGTTTCATCACCTCAGAGAAAACCCCTTACCCCAGTCCTGCCACTACAGCTGGTTGGGGGCTTTCAGAGTGAGGGCTCTTTGCTAGGGTGGAGGTGGAGCCCTCTGATGAAGCAGAGTTCAGAGAGACTTGGGGAAATGGAACTCTGGTGGGACTCTGTGCTTCTAGCACATACACCCCGAGTCCCTTACCCACTGGAGAAGAGCAAGGCCACCTACCCTACCTCCAAGATGCCTTAAAGCCTGACTGCTTGAATTTGAATCCTGGCTCTACCATTTAAATGGCTGTGAACCAGGAGCCGGATACCAAGCCACTCTACACATCTATAAAGTGGGCATGATTTTAGAACTTGATAAGTTGGTTGTGAAGCTGAAAGGAGTTAATTCAAGTACAGCACATGCTGTATGCTAGACACTGTTCTAAAGGCTCATTAGTGCTAGCTGTTTGTTATTACCGTTATTGTTGTTGTTGTTACTATTAACATCTGGAAAACTCTCTGCCACTTACCAAGTCAAATTTACTTTGAGTTAAAAGTAGCAAAAAAATCCCTTTAATAATATAAAATTTTATTTTTGATTTACTGCTTTGCCTATTAGTATTATAAACAAACATAATTCTCTACACAAAGTAATGTCTTCTAACATAGAGCTTTCTAGAATATTTTCTTAATAATTGCATACTTTTCATCTAAACTAAGAACTCTTCTCAGTAATATTTAATAGAGTTCTTGGATTTTGTAAGGTATTTTCAGAAATCAAAACCTTAGTTGACAACAGCAGTTTTAGGTGCTACTATCATCTTACCGTTTCATAAAGGGCATCTTCACACTAGATTCCATCACCCTGCAGTACACTTGTTTACTTTCCTTTTGAATCTTGCCCTTGGGTGAATGACTTTCATGGGATGATAGATTTATAATAGTTTTGCCCATGAATTTTAATTTATTTCTCCTAAATGTAGAAAAAAATGTTGAAATAAACTTTCATGTGTTAGGCAATTCAGATAACATTTATGTACTACTATATTCAAGTGCAATCCTAATTTTGATTGCTGAAATGAAATTGTGTTCTGTTCTTTAGTGTTGAATTTTTCTTCTTCTTAAATGAGGCCAAATAATATATGTTACACAATCAATTAGAAGCTTCCATAAAATGTCATGTTTTATTTTTCCTCTTGCAAATATAAATTCCCGTATCTAATCATGGAAGATAAGTGAGATTGTTATTGTATAGTTTCTAGAGAGGTTTTTGTGGGAAAACAGCTAAATGTTTGCCTATTTAAGAAGGCCTATTTTATAGGAATAGAAATGTTTTTAAACTGGGAGGCCTTGGAGCTTATATGAAAAATCTTGCGCGTATGTGCATTTCTTCAGTGAATGGTGTCTGTATAAGGCGTTCAAAGATTAGAAGATAAGTAGAATTTTAAAAGGTTAAAAATAACCACCTTGGTCAGTGTAAGGGACTGTCAATCATTTGCTTTTTACGAAGTGCAGGTCTGGGGGTTTTCTCCTCTGCTTTTTCCTTATTGTTATCTGTGGGCACTTGCACAGGGACAATGTGAATTTGGGCACGTCAGACCTTGTAGCCAGCGGATGAGAAAGTATGAGAAAGTCCTCAATGAGAGAGCAGGTCACAGGGCTAGACACACTTACTTCAGTCTTTGCTTGGGCCCAGTTCCAAGGACCCCAAGCTCTTCTCATTGCCCTTCGCCCACCCCCACCCCTGCCCCCTTTTCCAGCATTCAAGAGTTTCTTTTCTGTGTATGGTGGTCTTTGTGATGTGAAACCGGAAGTTGGCCCTCATTTTCAAGAGGAATAGTATAACCCGGTGTATCAGTTTCCTAGTGCTGCTGTACCAAATAACCACGAACTTAGTCTCTCAAAAAAAACACAAATTTATTATCTGCAGTTTTGGAGGTCAGAGTACAAAATCAGTTTCACTGGGCTGACAAAGTATTGGCAGGGCTTGTTCCTCCTGGAGGCTCTGAGGGAAAAATCTGATCCTTTGCCTGTTTCATCTTCTAATGGTCACCTGCATTGCTTGGCCTGTGGCCCCTTCCACACACATTCCAACCTCTTGCTTCTGTTGTCACGTGGCCACCTTCTCTGTTAGACTTCCCAGTCTCTCTCTTATAAGGACCTTGTGATTATATTGGGCCCACTTGGATAATCCAGGAAATCTCCCTATCCCAAGACCCTTAATTTAATCACATCTGCAAAGTCTCTTTTGCTATGTAAGGTAACATATTCATAGGTTCTGGGGATTAGGATGTGGACATCCTGGGGGGGTGGGGGGGTGGAATTATTCTGCCTACCATACCTGGAAACCAGTGTATTTCTAGTGGATGAGTGGGATAATTAATTTAAGAACATCAGGATAAATCTATGTAGGTGTCCCTCAGGTACCTAAAATTCGAGAGGTCTGATACTGGATTTATCACCTTCATCTTGATATGTCTTCCACCCATCCTTAGGGGTTCAGTCTTGGTTAGTGGCGCTACCATATCTATGCCACCCTAACTGCAAAACAGGAATTACAGACTTTTCCTTCTGGCTTATGCATCCTCTAAGGAATCCAAAAAATCCTATTAATAAGAATTCCTACCTGTTTCTCAGACTTGTTCCTCCCTTTGTATTTCTACCACTCCTGTAACTTAGGTTTTCACCTTTTCTACCTTGGCTGTTGTAATATTTACTTGGTCTTCCTCCTTTGAGTCTTGACTCCTTAAATCCTTCCTCTACCTGGCAACTAGAAGTACCTATTAAAAATGAATCTGACCATGTTAAACCTTCAAGTCACTCCCCATACCCCATGTAATAAGGTTTTTAGCAATTTGTAATGACTTAAAGACACCTCACTCCTCACTGTGATTTGAGATTTATCTCTCTTTCTAGCTCCATATATTGGCATTTTAGACATGTGCTTTACTATGTGGATTCTAGTGATATTGAACGAGCTGTATGTCCTGAAAATAATGTCCTTTTTTTCTTTATATATCTGTGCCTTTATTCTTATGGTCACTCTACCTAGGATGTATTTCCCTACTTTTACTTGGCTATCTCTCCCTGACCTTTTAAAAAGTTGCATGTTTTTGTAGTTGTATTTTTCTGATTATTTTAAAAATACATACTTTTTGTAGAATAGTGTTTTATATCTAGATGTCTAAAAAGTAGTTGCAGGATGTTCGCTAAAAATCCCGGAACCTAGAGGAAGTATCTCTGTTAACCATTTAACTTCTCTTCTGCTTAATCTACTCTGTTGTTAAACATATCTGGTGAGTTCTTAATTTCAAATATTTATCCTTCTAGAATTTCATTCAGTTAATTTTTGACGTATTCAGTTTCTGTGGTGGAATTCTTTATCTTTTCATCTACTGTATTCATGTTTTCCTCTTTCCTT
This sequence comes from Balaenoptera acutorostrata, assembly GCF_949987535.1. Taxonomy (NCBI): domain Eukaryota; kingdom Metazoa; phylum Chordata; class Mammalia; order Artiodactyla; family Balaenopteridae; genus Balaenoptera; species Balaenoptera acutorostrata. The sequence goes on from NC_080065.1 coordinate 93,629,971, forward strand.
GGACATAGTAATTATCATTTTAAAGGCTTATCAGTTAACGCCAATATCCAGATCATGTGTGGTTCTAATTCTTCTCTTTGTTGTTTAATCATGTGGCTCTGTCTTTGCAGATGTCTCAGCTTTTTATATTAAGTGCTAGACATTGCGTAGAAAAGTTGTATAGGCTCTAGAAACTATCTTCTAGAGAGTGTTCACTCTTACTCCAATCAAGGGCTGTGCTAAATTGAGGCTAATTCTCTCAATGTCTTCTTCATCTAGCTCATTAAGTTTTCAACTAATAGCCTGGTATATTCTGTAGGCCCTGTTCCCTGGTGGGTTCTAAAACCTCATGATATGTCTCTGGTCTACTTTTTAGAAGCTTTCTGTTTAGATTTTAAGCCTCCTTTTCTGTGCAGCTCCCAGTGTTTGGCACGTGGACTGATGAGAAAGCCAACTGTGCACTTGAATCTTTCTACATCCTCACCAAATGCCTTTTAGCCTCTTTGCCACCACAGTGAAACTTCTGTAGGCTTTGTTCTGGGCTTTGCAGGGAACTCAGCCTTTCCCGTGCTGAGAATTGGCACAGCCCAGGGTGAAAATGGCTAGAGAAGGCAGCTCTCTTCTCTAAAGTTCTTTTTCTCCTCAGCAGTTCTCTGTTGCCTTCAAGCAGATGATTACTGTATTTTATCTGGTTTTTCTAGTTGGCCCATAGAAGTGAGAGCTCTTGTCAACTACTTCATCTCTCCTGGAAGTGGAAGCATCGTTTATTTTTCAACTTCAATTTGGTGAAAGAAAAATGCTCATTTTTTCCACTTGAGTGTTTATATTTCTATTGATTTGTAGGAGCACTTTACAAATTTCCCAAATTTGATCTCCTTTTATTTTTTTATTCTTTAATCTTATTTTTTAATATAGAATATTTTTTAATATAGAAAATGTTCTAATGTTCTTTTTGTTATCAAATCTGCCAGTCTTTTGCTTTGCTGTGTTTTTCTGTTATGGTTAAAAAGAGAATTTGTTCCACAAATTTCATATTTATTTTTCTTACTGATTTTGTATCATTTTTTCTGTTTTTAAATTTTTTAATTCATCTAGAATCAGTGTTGGCATATTGTTTTAATGCATTTGTTTAACCGTTTATCTTGCCCATCTATTACTGTAGATGTATCATAGGATTGTTTTGCTCCCTTTCTCCCAATAAAAGGATTTCAGTGGGATTTTGGTTGGCAGTGCATAGGATTCATGAATTAATTTTAGAAGAGTTGTATGTTTTGCAATATTTTAGTTTTCTCACCTAGAAAAGTATGTCTCTTCATTCATTCATTTTTATGTCCCTCAGTAAAGTTCTGTCAACTTCTGTATATACATTTTGCTCCTTTTGTATTAATTAATGTTCTATTTTGAATGCTCTCCTGATTAATTCTTAATCATCCTGACTGCCATCTTTTTGTGTGTATCACAAGACACACCGTACATACTTTTGTATTATTACCTACCCTATTATATTGAACTCAACAATTTCTCTTTCTCCCCTTCTAGACTATAGATATTCAGAACAGGGACTATGTAGTCACATTCATAAGTTTATAACTACACATACCAGGAGGAGTCCTTCTCTCTGTCCTTTTTTTTTTCTTGCCTTTTAATTTAGCCACATGCCATGTGGTTACTTTGTACGTGTGTAGATTCTGTGCATCTCTTTATTTATCTCCACCCCCCCCCCATATTATGTGAACTCTTGTTTCAAGGTATCTATGTTATAACATGTGTGGTTTTGTTAATTTCTTTCATTTAGATTTACATATGCCTTACATAAGAAAGCATATAAGGCAGTTCAGTGACCTGAGTTAATTAAAACATTCATTCCACCGTTCGTGTGACTCATGTACCAGGGTATCTGGTCAGGACACCAGGAGGGTCTTATAAGGGAAAGGAGAGATTTAATTGCTGTTGAGATTCTACTTTGTGCCAGGTCTGAGCTCTGAGCTCTGTGATTTTCCAAATATTTTATCATTTAACCCTAATTGCAATCTTGTCTCCTGATTTTGTAGATAAAGATATTAAGGCTTAAAGAAATGAAATCACGTGTCCAAAGCCTCTCAAATTCTAAGTGCTGTAGTGGGTTTTTGAACTTGAATGTATCTGACTCCAGAGCTAAGGACTCATAGAACTAATCATGATTTTTGAAGATCTAATGTATCTCAAAAAGGCTCCCTTTGTTTTTAATAGCTTAATTTTTTTTCCTGATGGCTAATATGGTAAGCATTATGTTTTAAACCTAGAAAACTAGGTAGACTATATGAAAAGTTCATATCTAGAAAGTGCAATTTTTGTAAACATGTAAAACTATATATTTTCGTATTCGGAATACTGTACAAAGGTTACTCCTCTTCTTTAGATGATGCTCCACTAATGAGGCTACTTAGAGAAGATGAATATATTGTTTGAATTTTTTAATATGCTGTCATTGATTAAGAATTGGACAGACTGAGCTCTACTCTTTGCTTTGTTCTTAACTGTCTCTGTGATCTTGGATCTGTCATTTCCCCCATCTTTGCAAAGGGGTCAGTTGCATAGCTTGTTGATGCTATTTTTTAAGGAATTAAAATAATCAAAATGAAAATGATTTGATAAAACCATAAAGCTCCACACTAGTAGGTATTATTCACAAATGATAAATTCTCCTACTGGGATTTTTGTGTGTTACTCATTCATCAACTATTTATTGAATGTTATTCCATGCCAGGTACTACACTAGGCACATGAAGTTACAATTACTTTTCATATAACCTGGTGTTTGCTTAATTGGTTTTAAACTGCACTTACAGGGGACTTGCATATATTTTTCATTTCTGTCTTCTTTACACAGCCATAAATGTATGTAGTATTTTTTAAATGGTTTTTTTGAATATTGTTTTTGCTTTCCTCATGCAGTGAGGTCATAAGATAAACTCTTTTAGTATGTGTTACAAGATATTTTCTATGCCAGCATTCCAGTTTATAAATTTTCTTTCACAGATATAATGTACTGAAATGTAAATAGCTCTTTGTTCATCCTGAGCTTCCTGAAGATAGAAGGTCTGTGGGGATCTTTGGCATCAGTGAAGACAAAGTTCTTGTCAAGTGAATTAGGAACTAAGGGAATCTCCACAGGAAACCGCAGTTGTCAAAATGGTTGTTATAAGCTTGGCCTGTGAATAAAGTGGTTAGGATGGTGAAGAAGATGGTAATAGGGGTAGGACTGAGTTCTAAGCCTGTTGTGGCACTTGTAGCTGCTTGCACCCCGGCAACATACCTAACCTCCCTGAACCTCAGCTCTCCTATCTGTCCACTGAAGGATGAAAGGCTGTGCCTCATAGATTATAGGCCTGAGCACTGAACCCCGGCATGCAGGAAGCACTCTGCAAATGGTAACTCCAGCGTCACTCTCACCAAGAGGCATCTTACTTTCATTCTGCCCTACGTCCAGTCCAAGAAGGAAGTCCGCGTGGTCCTAGTCTTTTGTTCATAATAGGCACTGATTAGATTTGCCTCAGAGAGAGGACCTGGAATGCCACAGTTGTCTTTCTTAACATGACATGAATCATTTCTACAAAAGGGGTGAGGAAATTCTAAATATACTCCTCCTCATTAGAATCTTCAAGGACAGAACCACATTTACCGTGGAATTATCATTCTTCCTAAAATGACTCCCAGTTTGACATGAGCATACAGATGTCTTTTCATTTCTCTCCATTCCTTTTTCTCTCAGCCACAGTAGATCATAGTTTGCCCTCTCATTTGATTGGCAGGTAACATAGGAGTGCTTTGTCTTCATGAGGTGAAGGTTGTTCATTGTATATAGAAAATTGAGATAATTGCCTGTAGGCAAGTTGCAGGGGCTTAATGTCATAATGCGAGCGAGGAGGCTGGTTATGACTTGGTGACAGATGATAGATAAGAAGCTAATGCAAATATAGGGGAAATTGGGAAAAAATATTTCTGAACTTCCTATATAGTTACTTCCAAGGTAAAATAGAAATTAACTATCCCCATTTTTCAGCGATATTTTACTCTTTTCATCTGTTAGTGTGGATGAAATAATATTAATTTTTAATAAGTGAGTATGATATTATATGAAACCTCCTGGTTCCGTTCACAATTGATTGACTTAAAAGGATTCATGTTTGGAGATATTAGCAGTGTAACAAATGTTTGACTACTAAACATGATAATGACAATGAAAATTTAGTTAATTTGTGATGCTGTATTTATTTCCCAAGGAAATATAATTCATGTATGATAATGCTTTCTCTGTACTCTACTTGCAATGTACATAGAAGTTTGTGTATCAGATAAATGTGTGCTGTGATGCACTTGAACATGCTGTGAATCTCTAATTATGTTAAAAAATTATTTTCTTAGTGCAGCTTTATACTCATTATATACTCTACACATTTAGTTTTTGAATAGATTCCTGGCATGATAATTACATAATCATTCAGTACAGTAGAAACATCATTATGGTCAAATACTAATTAGCTATGAAAATGAAACAAAACAACCTAGTTCACAGCTTATTATAAAAAGCTATTTAATATTGTACAAAACGAAATGTATGGTTGAAATTATTATTTGCTTTAAATTTGAGTCATTTTCTTCCTCACTGGGAAGAATCAGTGTTTTGGATGCTTGCTGCCTAATTTATTGCTTGGACACATTATATTTTATTATCAGAGCCTTTATAGCCAGTTCTGGGTAGTAGAGCATCAAAGAACTTGAAGTGGGAATTCTGGGCTCTGTACCTAGGTCTGCCTCATGGCTTCTGCAGAATTAAGAGACTGGCCTAAGTCTTCAGACTACATGTTCTAGAGTTCTTCACATACTGGCTCTAAGCCTCTGGGCACATGGGGTTCAGTAGTAAGTCACTCATTTCTGGGATGCTGGTTTGAACATCTTTGGTGCTGGACATGAGTGATCCTCAACTGCTTTTCTTCTCCAGTGTACCTGAGGAATATAGTGTAGTCTAGTTGATAACAATGAACCCCGGCATTTGTGATTCTCCAGGTGTGTTTGTGATAGGAGAACAATCAGGCAAAACGTAAGCTCTGGTGGAGGGCAGTGGGAGGGTGCAAATAGGTTGATAGAGTCCCTCAGGTAAGTCTGTTAAGCACACCTCTCAAGGGGGCAGTACTCTCACTCTCCTTGAGAATTGCTTCTGTGGATAAAAATGGGGTTTTGTCTAGTACTTTGAGGCTTCAGTGCCCTTTGTAGATATGTTTTTGACTGCATGCTTCAGCTGCTCTTTTCTCATATACATGTGGAATCTCAATGAACGTAAATGGTGTAAGTTAGATCTTGTGATCCTGATGTATATACTGCAAGCCTAATAGGAGCTAGAGACGTTCTTATTGTCATATATTGTTACCTTTGGTATCTCACAGTACTGTCTCAATCAAAAGTGCTTCAGCTGATAAACAATTTATAAGTCAAACATTTTATAGGTTTTACGCTACATCCTCTTTCTTTTCCTTCGTGCTTTTCTGTTATCCTTCACTTTAGTTTTGGCCACTGTATTAATTTTATTTCCTGACAAACCATTTGCAATGCAGTTGAAATATACAGGACATATATAGGATAAAGGAGCGCTGCTAGGCTTTCTGATGCACTAAATAAACAATGCTACCTTGCTTGGACCAAGTCTGATATCACTATGGGTAAGAGGGAGAAGTGGTTGACTGACTATTCATTTCTGTGTTCCTGAAGTTACAAAATTGTGTAGGAAAGCAAAATATTTCAGATCATGAAAATATTCACTATTGAATCAGTTATATTATTAGTCAAATATCCTCTTTGAAATACTGCTTATTTTATTTGAAGATAATATGATGCAAATTGTTTATAAAGTAAAATCATAAATGTTACAAAGAGTGCATAATTCATGAAGTCTGTGACATGATGATCTAGAACGTTTTTACTCACAGGCAAAGCCATGAAGCAGTGAGGATCCAGCAGAGTTATGCTACTGAGAAAACCAAGGATGTTAGGGGATTCAACTGACAATTATTTAAATATCAAAGAAGTGAGAGAGAACTTTTGGAAAAATGATTAAGTCCTTGAATATTTTTTATAAATATAGTTATGTTTAAAACCATCCTGTAAAAATGAAATGTTATGTGAAGGATGTCATAATGTACTAATATAAAATATTGTTGGAAAAATTTTGCCAAAAACCCTACTTTATTCTAAGAATTGTACTTAGTTGCAAGTATTGCCTAAACTTATTTTAATAGTCATTATTTCCCTTTTCTAGCCAAGTTCCAATCAATTTTTTTACCACTATTTATTATAAAATTTCAGCCTCTATTTTAAGTGGATTCACTTTAAATGACCTTTCCTCTAGAACCAACTCTCTTGGATAATAAGGGCCCCTGTGTATAAAATATATATGTGAATTATGTGATTTTGCATGTATAGCTGTACATTTCACTGTGTTTTAGTGATCTAAAATGAATGAACTAAATGAATTTTAATTGAAATTAGTTGTGACTAAAATGCAAACAGACAATTTATGTATTTTCTTGTTCAGTGAGTTAGGCAGGGATCAGGATATTAGATGTATAGAGCTGGTTATTTTAGAAAGACCAATAAAACCATATGTATATAAGTCATTTTCTGGGACATAGAAATGACTTAATTATAGTTGTATTAATGTCTTTCATTTGTATAACATTTATTCTTAGAAAGTGAGTCATTATTTCATTACCCTTTGTACTGTGTGGTATTTGTTGTGATGAAATTGCCTGTTCTCCAAAAGTTTCACCAAACTATTTCTTATAATTCTTCTCCTTGTGTTGGCTTTATGACTGTCTATGACCTGAAATCTCACAAATAATGTGGAAAAGTTCAAATATCTTGAGACCCCAATAGTAAAGCGACTGTTTTTGCAGGTATCTTGTGGTCTACAATCCTTCAGAACAAGACCGAAACTCAGTAGTCTCAGTCTGTGTGAGCTCTCCGACAGCGCAAGTATCCTCTGCTTCAGGAAAGCCCGTGGAAATTCAAATGAGTGCAGTGTGGGATACAGCAAGTACTGTTTCACAGACAGCCTATGAGGTATGTGCTCTCTGTAGAACTTAGAGAGGCAACATGAAAAAAGCATAGCCAGTATATAGTTCATATATGTATTAATACGTACCCCTGAGAGAGCTGTCAAGTTGGTGTATGTAAAGTGGTTAAAGTTGTAAATGCCAGAGGATTTAACTGGTGAGTTAAATGACACTAAAGGAAAATAGATCCTGTGTTTTCCAAAATATTAATATCTTTGTTAGTATGTATATTGTATGTTATTTTTAGAACGTTATTAGTATGTATATTGTATATCTTTGTATATCTATTGTAACTTGTTCCTGAAGTCATGAAGTAATCATTTCTCATAAAATTTTGAATTTTTTGTCTAACGCAATTTAATGACAGTTATAAATATTGAAATGGAGATAAATACCATCCTTCTAAATAACTTGGGATACTTTCAACTTTTCACTGCAAAGGTGACATTAATATACCGTGAAAGAAAGACTTCCTAAAATGAGTAAGATGCTTCTTTTCTGAGATAATTATGGGAAAAATCTGGATTCAAATAATAGACATTTTTGGGGGGAAATGTCTTAAAATAAGCAATATTAAACTGAACCCCCATATCACTGGAAGGATCTAACTTTTAGAGTTTGGAGTACTATTTAAATTGTACTGCAAACTCTATAAAGACACAGACATAAGCTAGGAACTCTAAAAGAAAATTAAAAGCCGTTGCTGGCTGCTCTTATAAATTCATAATTCTTTAGATAGAAAGGAAAGTATAGCACAAGTTTTGGTCAGATTTTACAGGAAACACCCCATTTAGAGAATGGAACAGTAGCTCCTGGAAGACAGGAGTCATGTCTCATGGTGGGTGCATCCTCCATGCCTTGTTCAGTGTCTGCTGGACCCCAGGCATTCGATGGCTGGTGTTGATTGAACTAATGTGCTTAATATTTATATTCTTACACTTACCATTTTTATTTTTAATGTACGGAAATATTATATTATTATTAAAAGATTCCTAATAATTAGGAAAAATCATTGTTCACAATAAACCCTTACCTTCACGGAGAATTTCCCTATCTGAGCATCCATTACAAGCACCGTAGGACAATTGAGGATGGTCACATAATTTCATATATTGGATGAAAGCAGTAATGTCTTTGATGGTCTTACCCACTTGAAGTTATTAGTTTCCCTGGATAAACAGAGATGTGGATACTCTACCCATAAGTTATCAAAACATATTTATGGAATAGTACTATATTCTCTTTTTTAAATATGGTAGTTTCTCCTTTTTACTAGAAGTATATATGGTTTCCTTTCAGTAGATACATTTCTCTTTAATAAATTCTCTCCTTTGTCTTGTAAAGATCTCTTTTCTAGCACAGATGCCACCATTGGGACTGAAAGTATATAAGATTTGGGAAACAGCAAGTTCAAATCCACATTTAGCTGAATATGTCCTATATAATGGTCATATAGCAAATAAAGGAATTTTCAACATGAATAATATAAAAAGTGCTCAAGAAGCTATAACTCTAGAGAACTCCTTTATTAAGCTGCGGTTTGGTCAGTCTGGGCTTATGGAGGTATGTTCTGAATAGTTCTGAAATTTATAGAAGTCTCGTCACTTTTATTATAATATATGCAGATTACTTCTGCAAAGTGGGAAAAGTGGACACAGATTCTCTGGGAGAAAGGATAGATGAGCTATATGTACCTTCTCCTTGGGGTCCACAGTGACCACTTGCTCCTTATAAGTGTGGTCTGTGGGCGGTGCTGCTCAGTGGACTGTTTGTTATTTGTCCACAAGATAAGTATGGAAGCTGTGGCTGTTTAGAAATGTTTATGGAAACTTTAAAGTAATTTGGCTGAGTAAAATTATGCCTATTGAATCTAATAATAAAAAATTTGAGTGTATATTTGGCATATCACTTTAATTTTTCTAGTAATTCACTTTCATTGTACTTTACAAAAAATATTGTTCCATGCATATTGGAAATAAAAATAAATCCACTCCTTTACTACAGAAAGTTTGAGAAGTACTGGTCTAATCTCTTAATTTGTGTATCTCTTTCCTCCTTGGTGAAATGTGTTCTTTTTGTTCCTATTGCAAAGATTTTAAATCCTAAGGTTAAGTATAAAATTTTGAGTGTTTATCTAAGAATTGTGAATATTAGAGGCTGAACGTTACCATTTTTGAATCTAATGCCAGGTAATTTTTTTTTTTTTGAAATTGACATATACATGTAACTAGATACAACTTGTTAATGTCTTAATCGTGAGTTACCTTAATTTTTTTTTTTTTTTTTATCCTTAGGAAATGATAAATAAAGGAGATGGTAAAAGTCATGAAGTCAAAGTGCAGTTTTCATGGTATGGAACCACGAGTAAAAAGGACAAAAGTGGTGCCTACCTCTTCTTACCAGATGGGGAAGCCAAGGTAAGTGCTGGTGAGCTGAGCAGTGAATAAGCACTTATTGAAAGAATAATGAGGAGCAAAATAAGTGCATCTCAATATTCTGTTATCTATTAGGAATAGATGAGCTGGCTGCATTATATATATCATTATTGACACTTAGCAATTTCTAGTTGAATGTTAGATAAACAAATCATTTCTCAGAGTTGGAATTCAGTTAGGATGCTACAGTGGACAAGTGCTCTCTATGGAAAGAAGCTAGATTTGATTTAAGATTAGGGTGCTGCCGTGTTGTTGTGTACATATGTGGCATGGCATATATATAGACACAAAATTCCTAGCCATATGAGAAAAATAGATTGACCACTGAGCCATTTTTCTCCTTGAATTTTAGCACTTTAAAAAACAAACAAAAAAATGTTTTCCTACCCTTGACTATAAAGGTAGTATATGCAAATCTTAGCACATTTAATGCAGAAAACTGAAGAAAACAATAAAATTTGCCAACTATTCCACAAGCCCATGAAAACCCCTGCCAACATTTTGATGTATTTTTACTGTCTTTTATTCTATGTGTATCTTTTTTCCCCCATTTTTAAGTTTTTGTCTTCCTACCTGAACATATTTTATTTTTCATTGTGACAATGCTCACAATCTGATATGTTCTTTGAAAACACAGTTTTAATATACACTTTTGTGTTTAAAAACTTTTAGCTATAAGATGAATAAGGTCTGAGGGTCTGATGTATAATATGGTAACTAGTTGATAGCACTGTATTATATAATTGAAATTTGCTAAGAGGGTAGAACTTAAGTGTTCTCAGACAAAAAACGTGTGTGTGTGTGTATATATGTGAAAAAAAAAAAGAATTTCCTATTGTTGCATATGTACATTTTCTCCCAATACTTTACTACTGTAATACTGTGATAAGCTTTCTCTGTAGCATTCTTTTTGTACAGTGCTAATTATTTTCTGAGAATAACTTTACAGAAGAGTCATTTTTTGTCAGTGGATGAAGCCTTTTAATGCTTTTGACATATACGTACTACTTATCTTCCCTCTAGAAAGATGGCATACATATTCACTCCCACTAGTGTTTTTTTGAGAGTAGCTCTCTAGTATGCTATTCTAAGCTCTGAGAATTGGCCATATTAAATGCTTTACCTATAATAATGAGTGAAAAATATTTTACTGTTAAGATTTTTATGATTATTAGTGAGGTTGAACATTTTTATGCCTTTATCTTTCATATTTCTTTTATGAGTTTCCTATTTAAGTTCTTTGACCATTTTTCTATCGATATGACTTGTGGATCTGTAAGTATTCTTTATATATGGTAAAATTAATCCTTTTTCCTATTTATTGCAATCCTATATCCTATTTATGCCCTCAATGTGTCATTTAGCTTGTTAATTCTTTTATTCTTCTGTTATGTAGTAGTTTTTAATTTTTGTGTAGTCAATTTTGTATTTTTTTTCTTTAGAGTTTCTGACTTTGCTTTTACACTTACACAGGCTTTCTCCACTTTAAGATAAATTAAATATTCTCCGTATTTTGTTGCCTAGGGTCCTGTCTCCTGAAAAAGTTACTTTTGTTCTAGAAAAGCTTGCTAACCAAAATCAAATATAGATTTTAAGAGATTTTGTAGGCCACACTCAGGATTCTAGTTATTTGTCATTGTTTCTGTTTTTTTAAATCATTGAGGAATTAAAGGTAAGCTACAGCTCACAATAGGCATTTCAGGATGGGCAGTGGATCTTAAGTATAAGCTACATCAGTGTTTTCTCACTTAACAGCTTTTGTCATTAGACAGGCATTTTGTTTTGACTGACATTTTCTTTTAAAAAAAAAAAGTAGCTATGCTATAGAATATTATACATGGACAATTATAATTACTAATTTATTTTAAATGATTTTATCTTTAAATAGCTCTAATATTAGATAGAAGGATAAAGAGAATCATCATATGTTTACAAAGAAGAAATAAAAGAACATCAGGGAAAGAGACAGCTGGGTTTTTCAGAAAAAGGCCCGGACATCACCGTCCTAGGTTTCATTCTCCTCCATTACTTTCTAGCTATATGGTAATTAGGTACAAGAACTTTGTTAACTATAAAGCATTATATTAATTTCAGAATATTTTTCTCTAGCCAAAGAGATAAATTTGGAAGAAAATTACACAGTTCTGAAAATCTTGTGCTACATTGCAAGCCTAGCTTTTTATGCTATTGTTGAGCTTTCTAAGGTGTGTAATACTTAAGAAAATAAAATTCTTCATAAATGCTTTAAATTTTGTTTCTGTGTCATATAAGTTATGTGTTTCATTCCCATAGTTTCTTTAATCTAGATTCTAAATAATGAAAACTAAACCAGTGGTTGCCATAGTTCTGAGCTTGGAAGTTGGCTTTATATTCAGCTAGTTCTTTCGAGTAAAAGGGCAGTGTTAGAGTAGTAAACCTGACTGTGATTAAACTATGTTTCTGAATCCTGCTTCCTGTTTGCTTAAGATGACTCCCTGTGGTCATCCTAGCCACCTTCCCAACCCCTGAACATTAGGGAGCCATGGTTATAATAAATGTTTGCCTGAGAAAATGTCACTGCTATAGAACGATTACTCATTCTAATAAATAACATATGGACAATATAGAAAGATTGTAATTAGAAATTTTTATATCTGGGAGAAATGTTTGTAGATCATCTAGGCCAATCAGGTTGTAAAATTTTTATTTTCTATTTTCAGCAGTTTTTGTCTAATGCAAAACCTTATATTCAATTTTTGTAGCACGCACATATTCCGATACCTCGTAAGGTTTGTTTTTCACTTAAATTTACAAATATCAGGTGATATACATTTGCCAGTTTAGAAACTATAATAAACATTCCTTGGAAAAACTAAAAGCCAAAATACTTTTCTTAAAAATGTGATTTCCTCCTCAGCCTTATGTTTACACAACACCACCCTTTGTCATAGTGCAACATGGAAGGTTTTTTTCGGACGTGACTTGCTTTTTTGAACATGTTACCCACAGAGTTCGACTGTACAACATACATGGTAAGAAAACAGAGAAACGCAGATGTGAAACAAATGTATACTGATTCTTGAATTCTTGCTTTTCTTTTGTTGGTTTTAATAAATTAGCAATTGGTTTTCGGAGATGACAATCATCTGTCTAACCTTGACATCAGACTTATCGTATGATTTAAAATGTAGTATTTACCCTTTGATAATCAAAAATGGTAAAACATTTAATGCCTTACATATACTTGTTCTTTTCTTCTATATATCTTCTCTTTCCTACTGCTGTATTTGTCTTAAGTCATGTGCTCATTTCTCAGGTCTAAAAACAGTATAGTGGTTTTCTTTTATTTTATAAAATGGAAATTATATTAAATGTGGCTTTCAATTAATGGATCACTGACTACCTCTGTCACACACACACACACACACACACACACACACACACACACGGCCTGCCTTATAGAATGTATTGTCATAGTGTACTACTAGAATTTAACTTTAAAAGAAATATGTTCTCTGCTTGTTCTGCTTGTTTACGACTCTTTAGCTTGTAGAGCATAAAATCAGGCAGTTTTTATTGCTTTTAGGACAGTATTGAAGCAGCTTCTTTGTTAATCAAGTTTTAAGAAGTAGGCCTTTGATCTCATTGGAAACTGAACTGTGGACAGTGGCACTGGTCCTTCCATAGGATTTGGGTGGAGCTGTGGTTCCCAAACAATCTCAGAATTGTACAGTTTTGTTGGTTGATTCTGAATTCGCTGTTTTTAGAATGGAGTACTCTTCCAACCACAAGTTTAATCCTGATAACCAGGCCATTTACCATTATATCAACTCTCTTAGAAAGGACCTCATAAAAATGCCACTTTAAATGTTTTGTTGCTGTTAGCTAAGATGAAAAATTAGAAAAGGAAAATATTCTTTCCCAGAATCTTTTTATTTTTAATTAATTTATTTATTTATTTTTATTTATTTATTTTTTGGCTGTATTGGGTCTTCGTTTCTGTGTGAGGGCTTTCTCTAGTCGTGGCAAGTGGGGGCCACTCTTCATCGCAGTGCGTGGGCCTCTCACTGTCGTGGCCTCTCTTGTTGCGGAGCACGGGCTCCAGACGCGCAGGCTCAGTAGTTGTGGCTCACGGGCCTAGTTGCTCCGCAGCATGTAGGGATCTTCCCAGACCAGGGCTCGAACCCTTGTCCCCTGCATTAGCAGGCAGATTCTCAATCACTACGCCACCAGGGAAGCCCTCTTTCCCAGAATCTTTAGGCAGGTAGACAATAAAGCATTTAAAAACCAGTGATAAAATGAATGGGCAGGCACTGTTTACTTTCTAGGTATTGTGGGGAAGCAAAGGCTGCTATGTTCAGGGAATTTCTTAGACAACTAAGTTCAGTTTTCAAATTTCAGTGTCTAAATTTGATTTTGTTTTTAGTTAACTTTCTTAAACTTCAGATCTCAACGATGTTTGCCTTTTGGTAGAATTTCAGGTGTGGACAAACTTTCTCATGTGACTTCTTAGGTAGTAATGTGATAATGTTTTCAGGATGACCCATTATTCATATGTTGAATTAAGAAGTAAAAGGTCTTTTAGAAGATGGTAAAGTCATATTAGACACTAACTTTGTGTCTTTTGCAATTCTCTGAAATCACTTTGCTACCTACAAGAAAGTCTGTAGTTTTGAAATAATCTTTTATTTAGTGTCCCAAACCTTTTAAGTCAGAAACACTATTTTTGGCTATCTCTTTGTACTCTTGCATAAGCCATTGTTTACTGTTTCTGAGAGCCCTAAAACTCCATCTTCAGCTGTGGCCAAAGGTTTCATTTTTTTTTTTTTTTTTTTTAAGCAGTGATTTTTTGTTTTTATTTATTTATTTATTTATTTATTTGGCTGTGTTGGGTCTTCGTTTCTGTGTGAGGGCTTTCTCCAGTTGCGGCAAGCGGGGGCCACTCCTCATCGCGGTGCGCGGGCCTCTCACCGTCGCCGCCTCTCTTGCTGCGGAGCACAGGCTCCAGACGCGCAGGCTCAGTAGTTGTGGCTCACGGGCCCAGTTGCTCCGCGGCATGTGGGATCTTCCCAGACCAGGGCTCGAACCCGTGTCCCCTGCATTGGCAGGCAGATTCTCAACCACTGCGCCACCAGGGAAGCCCCAAAGGTTTCATTTTATGGGTAGAAAATAGCATGATCACACAGGAGATGTGCTTATCTACTTTTAAGTTTGCTTAAAACTGTTGTGTTTTAATGGAGAAGTTCTTCCTTGAATATAACATGGCACCGTTTGGCACAGATCTCCATCATCAGGCTTGGTTTACTATTGCTTTTCATCAGTTATATTTAGGGATAGGCTGTGTCAGAGTTGCTGAAGCAACTCATCAGAAAAATTCCAACTTCTCAACAGGTGTATTTGCTTAATTGCTTTTGCTTCTGTTTAATTGCATCCGTCCATCAATGCAACTTCTGAGTTTTCTTCGGTTGGCCATGGAATCTGGGTCTCATATCAAAGGGTGGTTTTTGTAAGTTAGAGGGCCCTCTTCTGCTTCTGTGGCTGTAGCCTAGCTTGCCATCATGCTTCAGTGGCCAATTTGGAAATTGTTAGGCTCTGACTTGGCCCGTTTACTTATTTCAATAAACACACACTCATTAGAACTAAATGCTTGTCTTTTCTCCTCTTCCCCTCCCCTCCTGTCCCCTACTGAGCAGTCAGAAATGCCCAGGGGCTGACGAACAGCCCTTTAGCAGGAGCAGGGGCCACGGAGAATTCACTGACCCCCAGCTCTCCAAGGTGGCAGTGCTGGCTCTGATTAGTCAGTTAAGGAATAGAGGTTGTTTTGAACGGAGTACTTAGAGTATTAGCGTAACAAAAATAATAATAAAGAATAAATATGCAGACCTCAGATTGCCTCTGGATGTCTCAGTGGGTGGAATAAACTTGAGCTCAAGCCTTTTTTCCTGATGTTAGATTTTTGCAGCTTGGAAGCAGGAAGCTTCAGAAGTTTGTGGGAAATGACAGATGAATAAGTTAGATATAATGTGAAGTTAACTTAAAGTGCTGTTCAGATGAGTTTTACTGTACTTGCTTGGACTGAACCTGAAACCAGCATATGTAACTATTCAAAGTGGCAGATCCATCTTTCTTTTTGCTGTCTCAAGCCCGGAGCATTTTTTTTCCCCAACAAGACTACAGTTTGTGAAAAATGGAGATATTAGATCACCTGAAAGGCTTTCTTCCAAACTACATAGCCTCCCATGTTTGTATTTGAGCTCCTGGGAAAAAAAAAAAAAAAAAAAGCCCAGTTGTGGAGATGGAGCCTTTTCTTGGGAGCCTCTGTGACCCAATTTCCATCTGTCCTTTTCTTTCATACACTATTGCATGAGGGCACAGGTTGTCTGGATCCTGTCTTAGTGGGCTTTAATTAAATCACTAACCCAGGCCTGTGACCGAGATGTGAAATCTTCAGGCTGTTTGACTCTCTAGGTGCTCACACTACCTGAAAAGGGTTTGGTTATGCAGCGCTAAAGCGTCTGTACTAAGAAATACTTGACAGCTCTTTTGAACTTTGGCCTCTTGTAAACTAGGCTTCTGAGTGATTGATCAAAATGCATAGACAAACTGACTTTTGATCTTAGGTGCTACGAATACTTCAGCCAACTTCCAAGCTTTTATAGATTGGCTTTGGTTTTAAATTTCTTAAGATAACAAAAATATCTATTCTTGAACTTAACTTATTAAACTATTTTCAGACATAGACTAATTTTGCCCCCTTTAAACTGAGTAGATATGGTTATTCGGATGAGTATTAATGACTAGAGTCTGTTGTTAGTACCAAATTCATGATCAGTGGGGGTTGGGGGGAGGGAGACTATTAATATTTTATGATTACATACTGAAATTGTATTAGTTTACTAAACCAGTTAATCACACAAAAGATTTTATTATATCTGAGCAAGAAGGGTGAAGAAACAGAAAATGAGTTTTATTATGGATTGTCTTTACTGAGTATCCGTTCATAGTAAACCTTTCAAATTCCATTTACTTGAAACATTCTTTTAAAACCTAAGGTAATGCAAACCTGACAAAATATATTTAAATTCCTCAATCTCCTTTTTTAGTTACTCTTTGATTCTTCTCTCCATAAAGTAACTTTTGCCCAATTTAAGCTTCAGAAAACAAAGTCAAGGACAAAAATCAACCAACACTTCCCAAATTACATAAACTGTGTGATCATTGTTGATTTGAGTTGGGAGGCCTGGGTGCAGCCTGACTTCTGGTTTTGTTCTTGGTTTGGTATTTAACTTTAGTTTCTCTATTTGTGTTCTCTCCAGATTCTGAAAATAATAAGCAGTACAGTTTAAAGTCTCTCTCTTAACATCATTTAAGCTATTAAAAACACTGTGTTTTTATTTTCATTATTGTTCAGACATTACATTCAAAAGGTTTCTAGAAATATTAAATTAGAGGAAATTTTGTGCTTTCACAAGCTTTAAAACCTTCAAAAGATCAGAGCAATTTCAGAGATTTCTAATGAAACATCATGCTTTGCCTTATATCAAGTTAAATAAATCCTTTTTATGGTGACCATAACTTAATGAAATGCCCTTTTAGGACTATTTTATGATTTCTAAAAGATTATTTCGTTTGTAGAAAATAACATTTTTCTGGAGGAAAAGGTGGGAGAGGTGGGGATTAATTTTTCTTGTAGTGTAATCATCTTTCATTAAATTGAAGCTGTAAATGTTACCAGATATGCTGCTTTAGCTTTTATCATTAATCTTGGATTAGAAGATAGAATATAATACAAGCAGAAACCCCTGTACCCCCTTGTGTTACAGTAATTGGTTATTTTACCATCACAAAAAATAGGTATCTTGCTGTGATGTTATGATCAGAAAGTGACATTCATGAGCTGTAGTTTCATTTGTCTTCGGAGTTGTAATTATTAGACTGGTGCTATTTTCTGACATAAACTGCTACTTTGAAGAATTAGGTTGCTATGGGTTACCAATGTATCATGTTCATTTTCACTGGCACAAGGTTCAGGTTCCAGATCTGTTAATTTATACCTTCAAGGTTTTTTTTCCCCCTCAGGACTATGTTCTCCTAGGCAGGTGTTTGTGAGTGAGTGAGTGAGTGTGTCTGTGTAAACCATGTTTCAACCCTTAGGAGAAATATCTTAAATGCAGTAAATACTTTTGCCTGTTTTCCACCAACACATTATGAAGGTACTGCATGTAATGGATCTTGCCAAAAGAAAGTACACAGTAGCCTGGGGGTAAAATGTAATGAACTGCCATCAAGAAGTATGGAAGAAAAGACTTTCCTTTGGCTGAAATGACTGATAATTTCCTTCCAAGGGCATATTTAGCTAACAAAGAGAGGTTGCTTTGTTTTTGTTCTGTTTTGAATATATAATCTAAATGGATTCATAACATAACCCTTGACTTTTAGAGAGTCAAAATGAACTGTATCCAGTTAAACATATAAGAGAATCACATTGGGAATTAGAGATCTGAATCCTTAGTTTTGCCTCTAAGCAAGCTAGAGTGACCTTGAGTTTGTTCTTTAACTTCTTAGGAGAGAAAGACTAGATGGTCAATTAGGTATCACCATCAAAGAATCTTAACAACACTTGTTTTCACATCAAGTTTCTTTGGTGCTTGACTCCTTGCTTCTAAATTCATCTTCTAAGGATGCTTGAATCTGGGCCCCTCATCCCTGGAGTCCTTCCACTTATAAACAAGGTCTCACAGCTTCGCTGAAGTTGTTTTTATTTCCATAAAAAGATTCATGAGGATATTAAAATGGTTTGTAATCAGTCTCTCATTTTTCCCAGGACTATGTTCCATATTTAGTTTGATTTAAGAGCAAAAAGCATTAAGTAAGTTATGGCTAGGCAGACTTAGGTAATTAAAACATTTTTGGAATATCATAATATGCAATTGACTGCTAAGGATTTTTTTCCTGTTAATTGGAACTTTTAAAAAATGAAATAAGTAGCTATGTGTCAAATCTGATTATTCCCTACAGGCATGAAAAGGAAGGTTATTTTAAGGGACTATAAGCACATTCTGGTTACACAAATTCAGAACTCGGAGGTTATCTTGGGGGCTGTTTGACAGCAGCTGCTGCATTGAAGGCATAGCTTCTTAGCGGGAAATAGCATCATCTCCCACAAATATGTGTTGTACTAAACTCAGATGAAGGGAATAGGGATGGGAAACACAGGGAAGTGTGACGGTTAAGAGCTCCAACTCCAGAGTCAGCCCATGTACATTTCATTCCCAGCTCCCAAACCAGCTCTGCCACTTACCAGGTGTTTGACCTTGTGCAGGTTATTACCTACATGGTCTTGGTTTCATCATCCTGAAAATGATGACAATAATAGAGTCTTCCTCATAGGAGTGTTGGAGGATTAACTGAGTTAATGTACATAAAGCCTGACACATACTAAGTGTTGTATCTCCTTAAGAAGGATGTGCAGGCCTGAGAGAGTGGTCATTGGAGGGTTGAGGGATTTGGAGAAGATTTGATAAAGGAAGTGAGTTTTTGAGATTCTAGGTCTTAGAGAAATGTCACTTGAATGGGCAGAAAAGAGGAAAAGAATATCACAAAGTATGAAGTGGTGTAGGTGAGATCAAATTTCCTTGTTCCTATAAGAATTTGAAGAATCAAAGTCCATTACATATTTGTAATTTGACATCTAGTTTTCCTTTCTACATTTAAATATTTGCAAAGGGTTTTATTTTTGGTATACTGTAAATATTGACATTTTAAGATAAGCATATCCAATGGGTAGCAGTTTGATACTAAACCATGCATTTTTAAAAAGCCTCAACAAACTCTTCTTAAACAGTCAAATTTCATATCATTATTTTCTCCTTGGACTCATATTTCCATTCTACTTCCTCCACCAAATTTTATCTTAGTATAATACTTTATGCTTGAGAGTCTTATTATTGGTCAACTTTTCATTATTCTTCTGAAAGAAATATATATATGTGTGTTTTAAATAAATATATATATATATGTTTTAAAATTCTGTCATCCTAAAACTCGAAGTATTAAATTTCTTCTGGATTGAGTTATAAAAATTGTTATAGTATATGATTGATCAAAATATATAATTGATCTATATATATTACCACTTTGATCATTTATTTTATAAACTTTAATAGAAACAGTTTTCTTAATGACATGAATTGTACCCTTTGTATCCTAAATGTTTACGCATTCATTGGTAAATGTTACTTATTGCTTAGAAGAGATAGGTTTCAGCATCGATTTTATTCTTTTTGTTCTTATAAATGTAAGGCAAAGGAATGTTGCTAACATAAATAAGTAGGTGGAAATTGAAGTTTAGTTATGAGAATGCCATTTAATTCCTTGAACTCCTTCTGAGTTATATTCCATAAATCACAGTGATCTATTGCCAAACATTAATCAATTATTTTTAATGATCTACTGTCTGACAGCTTTATTAGGTAACCTTCAATTTTGTTGAAAGCCAACAATTGGAAAACCAGGTGTTTTGCAAAAATATTTGTTCCCTAGCTGTTGAAGTTCAGTCAGACACCAATACTTCAAATTGTTTTTGTTCAGCCCCCCTTGAGTTAGGGTGGGTGAGAGGCATGCTGCTGCCTTTTTTTCTTTCTTTCTTTCTTTTTTCTTTTTTTGGTTAAGCTGGGAGAAGGAATAGTGAAAGTGTGGTTTAAAAAAAAAGAAAAGAAAAGGAAGAACCACATGCTTCCATGGCAGGTCTGTTTCAGTGGAATCTGAGCTTCCTATCTAAAAGCACCTTGGAATAGAGCATGTTTGCAAGAACAGGAAGTAGGCAACTCCAGAGTGACTGTCAGTGTGGAGCCAGGCAGACCACTGAGATTACTCCAGCATCCTTCCTTCTCTGTAATAGACCAGCCCAAGTCTGGACTGTGGGTCATGAGCTGTTTATTCACCTCCCAGGTTAGTCAGACCATGTCTGTTTTGAATTTAAAAGAATGTTACTGATGTAGGTGTTAACGTTCCTCCAAAACAGGGCTTTAAAAAACCTGTTGTTGGGGCTTCCCTGGTGGCGCAGTGGTTGAGAATCTGCCTGCTAATGCAGGGGACACGGGTTCGAGCCCTGGTCTGGGAAGATCCCACATGCCACGGAGCAGCTGGGCCCGTGAGCCACAACTACTGAGCCTGCGCGTCTGGAGCCTGTGCCCCGCAACGGGAGGGGCCGCGATAGTGAAAGGCCCGCGCACCGCGATGAAGAGCGGCCCCCGCACCGCGATGCAGAGTGGCCCCCACTTGCCGCAACTAGAGAAAGCCCTCGCACGAACCGAAGACCCAACACAGCCAAAAATAAATAAATAAATAAATAAAGTAGCTATACAATTAAAAAAAAAAAAAAAAAAAAAAACCTGTTGTTTTTTAAAATCAGTGTTTATTAGAAAAAAAAAGACAGATTCCCAGTTTTGTTGTGTATGTTTCAATTATTAGGCCTTTTTCATATATATCATACTTAATTGGTAGAATCTTTAACCAGAATTTGCAATCTGTGTGATCAAAACGCTATACCTTTCTTATTATGCATTTACTTTTGTGTCATTGTGAGAATTATTGAAATGAAGAGCATAAAGTATGTAGACTAGTGCCTAGCTCATACGTTGATCAGTAAGCAGTGGTAGTTATTTATCTAGTGCTTTATAAATGAAACACAGTGACGCATCATTATTTTCTTAAATTTGAGTCTTGGAATGAAATTTACTAAACTGTGTATTCCTGAAAGCAGATGTTAAAATTTTCACTTGTGGAGAAATAATCAATGTGAACATTTACAGGCCTGGAAATCAGCAGGTACCTCAGAGGATAAATTAGATCTTGTAATGGATGATAAGTTGAGTCAGTCAACATGGATAAAAAGGTCATCCGGTTGTGGGAATTACTACCATTTCTATTCTTGGTACTTTCAGATGGGAGTACACTTTTTTTTTTTTTAAATGTAGTCATGATAATATTTGCTCTTTAGAAACATTATCTACATGTTGACCTACTAAATTTATCATTGTTGTGAGAATTGTCATTTAAGTGTATGTGTCAAACTAAGCAGTGTGTGTTAATTAATAATCATGTGTCAACTCCCAGTTAAGTTGGATAAGTTTACAAAAACAATGTCAGAAAGTAAATACACACTAGGAGAGTTATTCTTATATTTTTGATCATTTAAAGACAAAACAAAATACTCCCAAAATTGAAGGGGAGATATTCAAAATTAGAAGCCATGGTTTTTCATGACAGCTCTTATTGTCCTACTTCTGCTATGACATAAGGGCTCAGTCCCTCTCTCCGTTCAGACACAGATTTGAGGAAAAGGGATGAGGACAGCAGGTTGATAGCAAGGTTCCATTTTTGCCCCAGAGCACACATTTCAAGGACAGTCACTGAAGACCTTGCTTTAAATCTTGGGTGGGTTTTTTGAGGATTTATTTTATATTTGATTTCCTATCTATGTCACATTTCAGTTAGACTTTTGTTTGAAGGCTTAAACACCTCTCTTAGGGCTCTCACCATCAGTTTTCATTTTCCCAGGTGGGTGTGGGCCAGTTGCTGTTTTTCCATCTTGATCTGATAACTTGTCCTAAGCACACATTGAGTGCCACTAATAAGATATTGGATTCTTGCTGGAGTGAGAGAGGGGCTCTCTCTTGCTCTTTTCCCCAAGCTGCTGCCTCTCATTCTTATAACTACTTCAGTGTCGTAAGAGAGGCGTCCGATTTATATTCCTTGGAAAAGTGTGCCTTGCATTTCAGAATTGTTAGAATAAGGTGATCTAGGCAGGTGGAGAGGGCTGAATTAGGCTGGTCCAGATAGATTTTAGAATGATCTGACGTGAAGAGAGTAGATTGTGCAGAGGAGATATGCCTAGGATTCTCCAGAGGCCTTCAGTTGCTGCCCAGAGCCATGACCCCAGCCTTTCCATCTGGATGACTTAGTCATTAGACCATCCTGGATGTTTGCTCCACCTCTTCTTTCAGGCACAGGGGATGTGTTAGAGGCGCCCTCCAGTTTTTCTCTCCATACTCAGAGGAGTATGTTTCTTGGTTTCCTTAAGACCAGTGCTGAGCAATGGAGTCAAGAGGGTCTTGCCTTCCGACCCTGATCCCTTGCCTCCTTAGTTTCATTTTTCCCTGCCATCTTAGAAAATATTCTTTTTTAAAAATGCTTAAAATTATTTTTATGTATAAAATGCAAATTATATGCATGTATGTATGTGTGTGTATTTACACACATACTCTTTTGACAAAAATTTCACACATTATGGATATAACATAAAGTCTCTCTGGAATCTGTGTCTGGCCCCTATCCACTGCTCAAGAGAGGTAATACAGATATTTGCATGCTCTCTCTCTTTCTCTCTCTCTCTGTCTCACACACACACACACCCCTACAGAAATGTATAGTATTATGTTTGTCTGTTTCAGCATAAAGTTTATCGTACTGTGCAAACGCTCTGTTTGCTTTTCCCATCAGATCTTTCTCTGCCAGGACAGACAGTTGCCTCATTCTTTTCATTTGCTACACAGCATTCCATAGCATGGGTGTACCTGATTTTATTATTCATTTGCCTGTTGATGGACATCTAGCATGTTTCCCCATTTTTTTTTACTCTTGGCACCAGTGCACTGTAAACATGCTTGTGCTCGTGATTAGTGTTCATTTTAGGTAGATAAGAGAGGTAATTAGGGTATGTGTCTTTAATATTTAATATATATTACTTTATTGGCTTCTAAAGTGACTGTGACGTTTTAAAAGAGATTTTCGGATTGTTTTAAAGAAGTTTTGGGTTCTGGCAAGCCTTGTCCCTTAATTTTATTTCACTCAATTGAGTAACTCTTGCAGCTTATCAGATCCCAGATCAGTGCCCTCTCTCCTCGTTTGAAAATAATCTGTAGCTCTCCTCTCTACTTAAGCATTCCTACAAAGCTTTTCCCAATCCTTGGTCCCAAAGTAATTTCAACATTTTCCAGTAGTTGATCTGCTATTGAGACATGATGGTTGAGAGGTTTAGTCCTGGTTCTGCCAGGCCTTGTGATCTGGGGCAGATAATTTCCTCCTAGGCGTAGGGTCAGGAATGATTATATGTAAAGCCTATAGTATGCGTATGGTACATAGTAAGCACTTGGTACTTGTTGGCTGTTGTCATTCCCCCATGCAGCTGAACCCTTCACTCACTTCTTGTGTACCTATTATGTGCTGGGAGCATAAAGATAAATAAGACATGGTCCCTATACCTGAGGAACTGACCTTCTAACATGCATGTGTTTGCTCAAAATGAAAGTACTTACTCATCTTTCTATCTATTTGAACCTTATCTATAGCCCATCTGCTTTCTCCCCCGCCAGTTAACTTCTGCATCATGAGGGACAGCCTCTCACATCTTTACTCATTCTGTTTAACAGTGATTCAGCACTGACCACCTGCCCAAAACATTGTTAAAAACTGAAATATGAGATAGTGTGTAAGACAGTCTGTGTTTCTGAGCAGCTCATAGGCTCTAGGGAGGAAGAATTAAAGAGCTCCGGGGTTCTGAAACACTCGTTTGGCTTCTCTGTTATAGCTTTTCACCTGTGAACTGGCTAAATTTTACTTTTCATTGCCTATGTTAGTAAGGATAAACAATCTCCATCCTCTCTTCTCCAAGGGCACAGAGTGTGAGGTGCTAGCAAAAGGGCACTTAGTTCTCTGTTGAAACCTGGGAATGGGGCTTCCCTGGTGGCGCAGTGGTTGAGAATCTGCCTGCTAATGCAGGGGACACGGGTTCGAGCCCTGGTCTGGGAAGATCCCACATGCCACGGAGCACCTGGGCCCGTGAGCCACAATTGCTGAGCCTGCGCGTCTGGAGCCTGTGCCCCGCGACGGGAGGGGCCGCGATAGAGAAAGGCCCGCGCACCGCGATGAAGAGCGGTCCCTGCACCGCGATGAAGAGTGGCCCCCGCTTGCCGCAACTGGAGAAAGCCCTCGCACGAACCGAAGACCCAACACAGCCAAAAATAAATAAATAAATAAATAAATAAATAAAAATCAACTAAAACTTTAAAAAAAAAAAAAACCTGGGAATGGCCCCACACCCGCTCCCCCTCCCCCGTGGACTACTCTTGTTAAGTAGGAGATATTTTCTTTCCCAGGATTGAAGAAAAACTAGAAGGACTTAGAAAGCCCTGGCCATCTATGCTCAAGTAGAACCATTTTAGTAAAAGTATCTTTTGCTGCCACATCCTGCAAAGATCCAGCATATCACTGGGACCACTGGGTTTGTACCCCTGCTTCCTGGGGAGTTCTGCCCTCAGTCCCATGAGCTTCTTTGGGACTGACACATCTTAGGAATTCTTGACACAGAATAGGAAAAGTCAGCAGTCTTCTTTCTCCCTCACACATGTTCTTCTTTTAAAAATAATTATTTTTCTTTGAGAACTCAGGGATACCTCCTTGCTTTTATTACCATTACAGGTTTCATTTGGTTTGTTCACAATAAGTATATTAAGTCTGTACTTATTTTAAGTCTACCCTGGCACAGAATTTAAATTAATGTCTTGCTGAATTGTGAATGGACGTGAAGGCTCCTTTTAAAGGAGCTTTAAGCGTTTGTTGCCCCAACAGGATCTGAGCATAATACTGAGCTTGAGAAAGATGATTTTCTCAATGGAAATAATTTATCATTGCTAGAGATAATGTGAAATTACTCATTTTTTCTCGAAGCATGTTTTTTGTAAATGTTTTCCAGAGATACATACCTTGAAATTAATGATGGTCTCCTTTGTGAAGACTTTGTTTCATTTCATGTATTTTGTTGACCCCTGAGATAATAGTCCATCTAGAGAGGAGAAAACGTAAAGCAGTACTAAAAACCCTATAAATGCTTTCAGTAAAGTAGAGTCACTAGCCATCTGCTGTTTTCCCTAATGCTGCATTAATACTAGCATCTCTAGTGCTACATTTTGGGTTTTGGGCATCTTTGGTTCATTTGTGGATGCTTGTCTTTTAAAATTTTATATACAATTCATTTGGTTTTAGAAAAATATTCTGGATAATGTTAAGTATACTGGAAAGAAAGTCTGCATTTAAAGTAATGCATTTCCTAATTCAAAGAACACACTATTGTTCTATCACCAGCATACGTGCTTGCTTTCCCCCCCCCGCCCCCAAACTTCCCAATAGTGGTGAAGAAGTTTGGATCAGCTGTGTTGGCAGGTTCTTCTGGTAATTCGCAGAAGGAAATGTATGTATGCATTTAATTAGCAGAGGTTAGTGGTTCAGACTGTGGCTGTAAAGCAGGGAAAAAAATAGCACTTCCTTCCCCCACCCATGGAGATCATGCTCATCATAGTAAGAAACTGAAGTTGGCTCTGGTTGAGGTTGTTGAGTTGGAAGGACAGCATCTACCAGAAGAGAATTTCTGTGAGCATTCTGAAGATTATATTGATGAAAACTGCAGCCCATTTAGTATTGTTACCATATTATTATTTATGGTGTACAATTTCCAGTTGTACTTTTCACATAAACCTATAATGCCTGGGCCAGCTGCATTTACATTTTTTCCACAAATCCCACAGATCCAAACTTCCTTTCTATTTGCTGTCTAAATAAACTCTGGAGATTCTTCTTGGCTCCTGGAAGAAGTCTTCCTCACTCTCTTTCTCCCCTCCCTGCTTTTCTGTACACAGCCCTCTTTCTCTAAAGAGTACGCTGGTTATCAGCAGAGTGACAGATTGTGTGTGAGAAGGGGGAGAGGTGGGTCATGAATAACAACGGTGGTTAAGTGTCCAGGGTTCTTGGAACCTCCAAAAACTTCAGCTGTATGAAATAGGATATGGCCAATCTTTCTTCTTTGACCACTTTCCTAATCTTTCTCTTTCTTAGAAGATTCTACAGTGTCTTTTATATCCACTCAATCTGTATTAAGAGTGTTGGGTTTCTTCATAACTCCTCTCTCCAGCTCTGAAATAGACCCAAGGGTTCACTGAGGACCTGAAGATATAGTTAGGGTAGCATGACAGATAGAAATTAGTGAATACTTTAGGCTTATCCAAAAAAATAGAAATGTTTGATACATCTGGGACTTTTTCAAGCTCTCCTCTGCTTTATATAGCAAAGGGCAAAATGAATCGCTCCATAACAAGGGATCCTAAGAGACACCAAACTCAATTTAAATTGATTTAAGTTCTGGAGAGCTCTCCAGTTTATACTCCACAAATACTAATATGGTAATACCAGTTTTAGCCATAAATCATTGCATTGGACCTCCTGTCTCTTTTCCTGGCAATAGATCATGGGCAGTAATACACTGTCTCTTGAACCACCAGGGTGTAAATTTCACTGCTCATAATTTCCAGTGTGTGAGGAGAGCCTGGTGAAGAAGTAGGCTTGAATGGCTCTGTTGGGGAGTGGCAGTGCACATGAGTGGTGGATTGGCCTGTAGTGTGGCTGACCTTTTCCCATTTAATGTCCTCTTTCCCCTCTGGAACTCATTGCAGAATCATTTGCATATTATATTTCATCTACATTTATCTCACTGTAGCCTCTTCATCCTTCTGTTGAGTTATATATGCCCCTGAATAAATGTTTTCTATTGTCTGATTTAAAAAAAGGTGAATTGTGACACCATGTAGCATATGAGAGATAGTAAAGATAGGAAGTAAGAAACAGGAAAATACCTGTAACATTAGAAAGAGTTCTGTATAGTATATTTAAGAAAAGCGGGGCAATTATTTTTTATTAATATATATATTCTTTTAACTTTAGGAATAGAAGGACAGTCTGTGGAAATTTCCAATATTGTGGACATCCGAAAAGAACATAACCGTGAGATTGCAATGAGAATTTCTTCTAGCATCAACAACCAAAATAGATTTTATACTGACCTAAATGGATACCAGGTAATTTCCCTTTAAAATGTTTAAGTAATGGTTATAGCATGTAACTTTTATATGTGATGATGGGCCAGTTAATTTTGGATCCTTTGAAAAAATATGCTTAAGGTTGCAAATTATTTCTAAAATAAAACTGAATTTTAACAGACACTTTTAGGTTCTGTATTCAACCATATTTTCAAGGTTAGAACAAATATTTGCAAGACTATTTTGTGAAATGTCTATTTGTAAGGATTTATTTTTTCAAAGGAAGATTTAGTGACCATTATGCATGTTAAATACCTTGATGCTAAAATGTATATGAATTTATCTAATAGAAAGGAAATATTAATTAGGGACTGATGGAGTATATCTTTTTTTTTTTTCCTCATAAGGAATTGGTCTATGTATATTTAGTTTATTCCACATATGTTTTTAAATGTATGATTTAATACTGGGCTCTTTTAAATTTCAGGAAAACTCTTCTCTCTACTGATGTATATGTGTGTATACATATATACACACACATATATGTGTACATAGACATAGATATACAAATAAAAACATCAGTTTAGAAATGTGAGTAGGTGTGTATTTAGTCAAAATTTTCATGAAATAGTTTGAAATAGTAATGGGAAAATTGATTCATAAAAATTTTTAAGATTGTCATTTCTCTAATTTACTAGAGCTCTTTTGATTGTTACCTAAATCTCTGTATTCAGAGTGTATGTGTGTAACAACATATCTTTGAAATAATACTATTAGAAACATAAGCATGTTTTTGAAGCATTAGCATTTTAGAAATTTCTGGCTACGAATAGAAATAATTTCACAAATGCTGTTACTTTGATTTTCAACTGGGATGAGTGGAAGGGATTGTGATAATTTTCTCTTCTACAATTTCCTGCAAAAGTTAAATTTAAACCTTTTCAGAGCATAAAAATTACAGCATACATTTTGAATTAACATGTTAATTCTACTACAGCTGTTTGGTTTTCAAATGAAGCCCTGGCTTTATGGTGATTCATTTTCCTTGTGTACAAAAGAAAGGCTTTTCTTAAAGTCTTACAGAAGCAGTAATATTGTATGTGTGGGTGTATACATGAATGAAAAACTTAGTAAAAATGAATAAAAATGTGAATTTTCTTTACAAGGTTCGAACATTTTAATAAACAGGAAAATATTATTTTTAAGTCTATAGCCTGTTTCTTCTTTTTTAGAATAGGTCATTTCTTAAGCTTTGAAAAGAGTAGTTACTTGGGCCAAACTAGAAATCTAGACCCGCAGGTGGAGAGTGAGGGTAACAGCTACACAATTGTGACAGTTTTAAATGTCCTTTTTTTAAGTATACAACTAAATGGAGTAGGAAGATCAGGACTGGAGATTTCTTTCTAACTAGCTTACCTTCCTTCCTTCTTTTTTTTTTTTTTTTTTTAACATTTTACAGTTGTTTTTTCCACCAGTTTGTTAATTTCCTAGGCCTGTGATATAAAATGCCACTAACTGGGTGGCTTAAAACAACAAAAATTTATTCTCTCACAGTTTTGGACATTAGGAGTCCAGAATCAAGATGTAGGCAGGGCCCCACTCCCTCCATCAGCTCTAGGGAAGTGTAACCTTGCATTTTCTAGCTTCTGGTGGTTGCAGACAATCCTTGGTACTCCTTGCCTTGTAGACATATCACTCCAATCTCTGCCTGTGCTGTCACATGGTCTCCTTGTGCCTCTGAATGTCTCTTTCTGTGTCCAAATTCCCCATTTCTTGTAAGGACACCATTCTTTAGATTATTGCTCACCCTAATCCAGTATAACTTGATTTTATCTGCAGAGACCATATTTCAAAGTAAAATCACATTCACAGGTTCTGGGCGAACATGAATTTGGGGGGACACTATTCAGAACCAGTAAGTTGAACGAACTACTGCAGGGTTGTTGTGACGATTAAAGATCTTATTTGTGAAATTCTCAATACTGTGCCTGACATTAATGGTTACTCAGTACATGTTAACTATTATGTTTACGTTGAACTTCTCCTTTTCTGAGTTTCATGTCAAACTTTCATGAGTTTAAAAGAAGAGATGGCATTTTTATGTGGTATAAGTTTTCTGGTAACAGAGTCTCTGTTTGATGTCTCCTCCTGAGGTTTGAGTGAGTCTCCTTGACCCAGATCAGCTTAGTGCATTGTCAGTCTCTCAAATATAAAATTAGAGTTGTATTTCATGCATTCAGATACTAGACCAAGAAAAATTGGAATTTGGAACTATCTACATTGAAACTAAACAAGAAGAGTAAGCCTTGAATAGTTTTTAAATATAAATATGCATTTGATTGTTATAACATAGTATGTTAGAGGATTTGGTGAGGAGATGTATGGTATTTATTAAAACTGATTCAAGAATCATAAGAGATATTTCTTGAAAGGGGATAGAGAGCTATTATGCTTAGCCTTCATTACAAAAGCAGTATGTTAGATGTAAATGAGAAATGAATCCTTAATACCTTTATAATTTGTTTTATGCAAATATTGGAGAGCTAGAAGACTTGTTAAGGATTTTTATTCTGAATTTAAATAGTAATGCCTATTTTAAAAATCTGGACAAGTTCTACCTTTCTCACTTAAAAATTGTTTTCTAAGATGCTCATGATTTTTCTTCATATTGTTTTGAAGAATGTTTTCATTACTAAGTTAGCTGTTCTATTGGACAAGAAAGGTGCTGTACCTTTTTCTGTTTGGAAGAAAAACCATCTGTAGTCGATAGTAATTTTTTTAAGTACACGTGTAAATATCACTTGATTTTTTTTTTTCCTTAACGAGAACTGTTTGGTCTTACAGATTCAACCTAGAATGACACTGAGCAAATTGCCTCTTCAGGCGAACGTTTATCCGATGACTACAATGGCATATGTCCAGGATGCTGAGTATCGCTTGACCCTGCTCTCTGCTCAGTCTTTAGGTGTTTCGAGTTTGAAAAGTGGTGTGTTGTTTAGATTCTTTTTTGCTCTTATAAGTTTCGCTCCCCAGTGTATAATCTTTCTGTTGGTCATATGTATTAATTGTCATACCCAGTCACAAGCTTTCTTCTTTTGAGAACCAGACCGTTAGTTAATTTTGAACTTTGTGAGACCAACATAAAATAATAAATTTCCTTAATCTTCAGATGAAAAAAGAGGAACCTAAAAGTCCATGAAACTGATTATTTTTAAAGATAATTTACTTCTCCTGATGGCTCATTGTTTGCAGAAGTCTGTCATTATTGTGACTGATTGGGAATGGAAATTCAGACTCAAATTAAACTAAGTTTAGGTAGAGTTCAGATAACTTAACCAAGTTTGCAAAGGTGGAAAGTTACAGTTCAAACTTAGGTCCTTCTCTGAATCCCATCCTTCTAGGACACTACCACCTGAAAAGAAGAAAGGGAGTAGAGATGATACAGATATGGGGATAAAGAGGTGACAGACATGACTCTACAGATTCCAAAAGAGAGAATGAAATGGAGAGAAAGAGAAAATAGATAGTAGACGCTGATTGATTTTTTTTAGAACTTTCTATTGGGAGACTTTGTCCCTCATAATACATATTTTTAATTATCATATACATGTGAATTGCTCTTCTTTCCTTACATACTAAGAGTTGCTAAGACAAGCATGTTACGGAGCCAGGCAGATAATAAATGTGTACAGATGCCTGGCTTATTCATTTTATATTGGGCATATGCATACAAACCCACTATTTATATTAGGTATATACATGCATTCTGTACTTCCACACACAGAAAACCTTACTACTTATCACTTTTCTTTATAGCCTCCATTAGACAAAATCATGAGATCATGTCATGAAGACATGACTACAGTTATAAAATTAATAATGGCCTTACGTCGGGGCTCCAGTGGGGAGTGCTGGGATTTGAGTGAATTGCGGAGCACATCCCCCCTGTACAGTGGGGTGGCCACTGCTTGGTGTCAGCTACTTGTCGCCATGGGGAAAGGGGCCCAGTGTTGCCAAATTTTTCAGTTTTTGAAGAAAAGCCCAGAAGTCTGGAATTTTATGAGAAGTTGCCCATTCTGTAACTTGTGACATAATTTTTTAAAAATCAGAACATAAAGCCTCTTTGTGTCAGAGATGACTCCTGAGCTACCCATTTTTAAACACTGCCTTAAATTCTCAAAATTGGGCTCTACTTAAATAGGGCACTAGACCTTAGGATTCAAGCAGTCATGAACCAAACAGTATTATCTCACTTCCCTGATCAAGAGAGCTATGGACATAAAAACAATTTGAGTACAGGCCAGGAAGTTAAAGTGTCACATAGTATATGAGCTAACATTTGGAGGCAGAGAGAGGAGTTAGAAATGACCAAGAGATTGATATACTAATTTGAGTGTGAAGAGGTCAAATTCTAGATAGGCATGGGGACAGTTAGCCCCAGTGCCTGAAGAGCATGTTCTGGACAATTGTCTTATGACATATGGAGAAAACAACAATGAAAATTCTAACCAGCACTGGTAATTTTATGTACTGGATACCTAAACTGAGAAGATAGAAACTAAACAGAGTTGGTTTGACTATGTAAGCATAATAGTTATTAAAATCCTTTACGTAGTTCCCTTTTATGCCAAATGATTGCTCAATACAGTAGCAAATATGAATGAATGGATGGATGAATATATATATTTAAACACATATAACTTTAGTGGGTTTTGGGGGAGTATAATCTTAAGCATATAAATATGTCTCTGGGTGATTTTTTTTCTGTTTTTTTTTAGTTTGTAATTTCATAACCTAACCATTAGCTTACAACTTAAACTAAAGGAGTTGTAGAATTATTGCATAGCAAATGAAGGAACCAAATATGACAACTTTTTGGGCTATAGGAGAAAAGACACACTAACACAGTATCAGAGAGGGAAGGGGGTACGTGGTGGGTGTCTCCAAATTCATGGGCTTCAGAGAATCACAGCACATCAAGTAACCTAAGATTTTACTTCAAATCCTTTTTAGATTCTGTTCTTCTGTATTTGTCTTATTACTTCATTTTTTAATGAAACTCATAAACATTTTTAAATTCCAAATGCAGCCACTAAATTTTTGGAGGATTTAATTTATTGTTTCTATTAAATTTTTATAAGTTTCACTTTAATTTTGATCTCTTCTGTCCCATTTTTAAATTTCTTATTAGATTTTACTAGAAGTTGATAAAGAAAAGGAGAAATACAATCCTGTTTTATGAGTTTATACTAGCTGCTTTGAGCTATTATCGAGAGGAAGCCCATGGTACTGTGGGTTGTATAGGTCTGTCTCCCTGACTGGAGGAAAAACTTCAGTCGAGACCCTGCCTTGTATTCTGAGGTTCTCAATGAATAACCCTGGCCTGTTTGTTTGTTTGGTAGGTCAGATTGAAGTTATCATGGATCGAAGACTCATGCAAGATGATAATCGTGGCCTTGAGCAAGGTGTCCATGATAACAAGATTACAGCTAATATATTTCGAATACTACTAGAAAAAAGAAGTGTCATGAATATGGTAGGAAGAAAGCTCTCATGTTCTGATGTTGTTTGTTCTTTGCCATCCAAAATTATGACTTTATACTTTTTTATGTTTTGCATTTTCCAATATTGAGATATTTTTGTAATAGACTTAGCCTCTATTCACAAAAAAGAGAACTTCAGTTATATATATCGTGTAAGATTTACATTCAGGCCATTTTATTTTTTAGTTTTGCTTATTGTGTAGATATAAAATAATGTTAAGGAATCAGCTTGGGTGAAATTTCCTGAAATTACTTTGAAAGAAATAAGCATTGAGTTTAAAGGATAGAGCTTAGTCATGTACTTAGGAGATTAAGTTTGATTAATAAAATTTATTTGAAACCTTAGTATACTCATTCTAGTCTTAGACTCATCTGTTGAAAGTAGATTTACTTGTCTGCTTCTTGTTCAGTTTTCATTACTCAAAGCAAAAATCCAGCATTCCATGTAAAAGAGTCTGGCAAAAGCTTGGTCGGACATGAGCCAACCTGACAGTATACTCCTTCAGGTGGCAGAAAAGTTATCTCAGAGCCCACCATAGACTGCTGACTACCCACCTCAGATGGCCCTGGACATGGCCCTTTTTCACTTACTCTGCTTTTCATCTTTCTACACTGACCGTTTCAAATCTTCTCTACTCTTTTCAGCCAGTGGCCTCACCATCCACTCTGGAGAGAGAACAGCCATTCATAGGGCTCTCTGTTCTAGATACCAAGCATCTACTCCCACCGTGTCCTTCTTCCCTTCTGTTACCTTCCTTTCCTCGTAGCCCAGTCCCTCCAGTGTCCTTGGAACTGACCCCAGTCTCCCTCCTGAGGATCCTTTTGTTGATCATCCTCCCTCCTTCCCTGTCCCTGCTCCTCATAGCCTTTCAGTTGGCTTTTAAATGCTCTTCGTTTTCTTTCATGAAAAACAAAAACAAAAAACAGCCCTCACTCAGACTGTCATTTCCGTTTCCCCTACACTATCTCCTCTACCCCACTGAGCCAGAGCTGATGAGGTGAGTTTGTGTCCTCACCTCCGTCTCACACTCAGTTCATTGCAGTCTGGTTTGAGCCCCCATCATACGCTCTTGCCAGTGTCACTAGATCCAGTGGATGTTTTCGGTCATCATCTTACTTCACCTTTCAACAGCATGTGACACTGACCATTGTCATATCCTAAAACACTGCCTAGCGAGGGCTTCCATGGTGCCCTACTTACTTGGTTTTCCTCCTGCTTCTGGGGTAGTTCTTTCTCTGTCTCTCTCATAGCTCTTTATTCAGCCATTAAATATTAGAGCCCTCAAGGCTCGGCCCCAGGCGTTTTCCTTTTCTCATTTTGTACGTTCTTCCTCTGCGTCAATTGGAACCCACAAATACAAGCCCTCAGCTTCAGTTTCACCTCTCACCTCCA
Source organism: Balaenoptera acutorostrata (assembly GCF_949987535.1). NCBI lineage: Eukaryota > Metazoa > Chordata > Mammalia > Artiodactyla > Balaenopteridae > Balaenoptera > Balaenoptera acutorostrata. The sequence continues at coordinate 93,664,255 of NC_080065.1, forward strand.
GACCCATCTATCTGGTTGCCTCCTGGCATTTCTTTCTACATTTTTAAGGGCATCTCAAGCTCGACATATCCAATATCATTCTTGTGATCTCCCCCCAACACCTGGCCCTTTTCCAGTGTTCCCTCTCTTGATAACTAGCACCACCTTCCATCCAGTCCAGACGCCTAGGAGTCATCTCTGATAGACACTTCTCTTTTGCTTGCTCTCTTCTCACAGCAGAGTCATCACCAGTGCTTGGCTATCTCATTGCCTAAATATTTCAAATCTATGAACTTGATTACTTCAGCGACTCTAATCTAAACTAGCATCATGTGTTTCCTGGAGATAGCCTATACACATCCACTCTTGTCTCTTCTTTCTGCCATATCTGTTTTTAACCCAGGAAGCAGTGCTTTTTGTTTTTTCAAAAACCAAATCTGTCCTCCTTGTGCCCTGCTTAACCCCACTATGTCTTCTCATTGCTCTCAGTATAAAAGCCAAATCCTTACCATAGCCCACAGATCTACTCATGGTATGGGCCCTGCCTGTCCCCCATCCTCATCTACATGGCTTTCCCTGTTTCTGCTCTGGGCCAGCTGGTTTTTCTTTCAGTCATAAGTACTTCCCATGCACCCAGCCCTCACAGCACCTTTGCACACGCCTTTCAATCTCTCTGCCCAGCGACTCTTAGTAATAGTTCAGATCAGAGCCTATTCCATCAACTGCTTCGGCTTGACCAGGTCAAATCCCCTTCTGCGCTCCCTCAGAACCATGCATCGCTCCTTTGTGTTTGTGTGACTATGTGATCATTGTTTTTCTCCTCTTTTGAACCGTAAACTCACTGGGAGTAGGGGTTATGTCTCTATCTGCTTCTAGAATTATTCCTAGCAGAGCAAGCACCCAGTGTATGTTCTGTGAATGAATACACAAATGCACAAATGAATGAGCTGTGATAGCACATTGCACCACTGTATTTATCGCAATTACTGCTTACTACCTTGTCACCATATGCATGTTCTATTCCCCCTACTAGATTCTAGGGACTTGTCTACTTTATTTGCATTTGCCCCACAGGGCCTCCTTGCCTGTGGTAGGCGTTCTATAAATAAAATACTAGTTGACTGAATGAAATGGCAACAGCTAATTAAGGCAAAGAATTCTCCCAGTATTTAGAATCTTTTAGGAAAAGATTTTAATATCCATTTTAGATGTCAAGATTTATACCAGTTCTTGAGACTCATGGTTTAAATCAATTACTGACAAGATAGCTTAGTTTTAGGATTAAACCTTATATAAAAATCATTGTCTGAGTGCTGGCAGCTACTATCTTTTGCTCCTCCTGAAATGTTTCTGGCTTTGACGATTTTTCTCTCTATAGACACTAATTTACAAAACTTCTGTTAACTATGGCAATAAAAATGTTCATGTCAGATCTATAAAGCTTTCACTTAGAAGTTAAATAATTTGTTTACTCTCATTCAGAACTCTTTGGGTAGTAATTGATTTAAATTTGATTCAAAGTTTTTATAATCCTGTGTTGGTTAAATTTTTCTTTTGCTCAACTATAGATTCTTGGGCTTAAATCAATAGTTTCTTTTAAATAAGAAATAAACTAGAGAAGAGAAAATACATTTTAATTTCTAGTGAAATTGATTAAAAAGACATTGATTAAGAAATGTTAATATGTCATCATGTAACTTAAATTTTCTAGAAAGTGTCTATTTTCAACTCAGACTTATGACTAAAATATCAATGGTAGAAACTGAGGTGGGGAGACACTCCCTGGAAGGGAACGCATTTTAGTGGGAAGCTTTGAGCCTCATGGGAATAATCCTGGATGACTAAATGAAAGCGTCCTGTTCTTGAGCATTCTTCAGAGAGGCAGTGAGAACAAGACTGGAATGATAAATAATCGCTGGGAGAGGTATAAATGCCCAGTGGAGCACTGTGGCTGTGTGAGGTTGACTGTCATCCATGGGAATAATGCTCAAGGCTCAGCAGAAGTGGAAAATAGGAACTGTCTTATCAGCATTACTCTTCAGGGTTTGTTTCTTTGACCCTTACTTCCTACCTCCTTCCTGCTGGCGACTAGTATAATAGTAAAGGGGGCGTTGAACTAGGAAGTGTTCGTGTGTTACAACTGGGTCATTTTACCTCTGGATACCAGTTCTTTACATATAAGGAGAGGAAGTTGGAGAGATCAGGTAAAAACTCAAATGCTGACAGGGCTCAGGGAAGTGATGGCATGAGGGAGGTTGGTCAGGTTTGAGGGCAAATGCTTACGTTAGGTGACCAGAGGGTCTGTGGTGAACATGAGGATGGACACATCCCACCTAGGAGCCACAACTCAGCCCTAGATGGTGTTTCCACATGAGAATGTGGGGACCCAGTGTGACTTCATTTTCCAGTGTTTGCGGTAAAAAACCCAGTTATCTGTTTGGGGGAGTTTTTGTTATTATTGTTGTTTTGATTATTTTAATGTGAAATCTCTTGGATTTTTTTCTTTTTTTGAGAGGTGGCTGAAAAACAAACAACTTTTTAATACCATAGAGAGCTACCAAAACATGTCTAATAGGCCAGCCTGGCCCATATACTACTAGGCTTCAGCTCTGCGCTAAATGGTATTTATCTCTAAATCTTACAGGTCTACATATTTTCATTCATTCTCTCTCCTCCCTCTTTGTCTTTTTACCCCATCCTTCCCCCTACAGTAATTTTCTCTCTTTCATTTATATTGCATTGCTTGTTAATGTAATAATTAATAAATTAGTTAATCATCAACAAACATTTATCAAGTTCACACCATGTGTCAGGTCATTCTGAATAAACAAAGGTGACTAAAAAACCGATCTTTTTCTTAATAATTTAGCAGGTTTTGATGTAGACAAAATGGAAACCTGTGACGTTTAGGAATCAGAGAACTCAATTGGGCTTAATGAAGGGCATGAAGGAGCCTGGCAAGAAGTTCTGACATGAAATAAGGGCTGAAACCCAATAGAGAAGATCTCAACTTGATGTGCTTTGGATCAGAATGTGCTAGAAACTCTTTTTAATGTTGAACAGGATGCAGGGAGAAAACCAGACCTGTACAGTCTGAAACCTTCCAACCTACAAGAAACCAAATAATGTTTAGAGTAGTATATTAGTTACTATAAGGCTGGGAAATTCATTTATAGCTTAAACGAACATGTAAAATTTCCAATAGCAAATATGTTTGATAAACTTTGGGTTTATCATCAGGGTTATGGTTAAAAGATTAGTGATAGCTCCACAGTTAAATATCTTGCTAGCCCCTTACTGCTATAAATATGTTCAGAAAGCGTGTGAATGATGGCACTCTCCCTGAGACTTTGTCACACCGGACTTGGTCAGCGTCCAGCAGTGTTACTTGTTCAAGGAGCTCTTCTGACACCGAACCACAACTCTTACATAAACTTCTCTTCTTTATCTTGCTTAGGAGACAATAAATAGCACAGTTCTTGAATGCTCAAAGTGCTTACATTCATGACATTGTATCATTTGACAAGACTTTTCATTAACATGTTTTCGAGTTTACATCTTGGTTTTTTTAATCCCAAACAAGTTAAAGGGTGAGGCTTATACTTTTGATTCCAAAGCGAGCTTTGTTTCTTCTAAAAGGTTGGGAGGATGTCTGGGGTGGCAGTTCCTAGCACAGGTCAACAGAGCAGTGTGGGACTGACTATGTGACATTCACCTGGGGGGCTTTTAACTTTACCTTCCCAGGGTCCCACCCCAGGAGATAATGATTCAGTAGATTTGGGTTCGGGTCCAGGGATCTATGTTTTCTAAAAGTTCCCCAAGCGATTCTGATGTATGGTCAATGTAGGGGAAGCACTGAAGGTCAGAACTGATTTGGGTTTGGAGGAATAGTAAATATGCACATCACTGCTACTAAGGTGTAGATAATCTATCAAGAAGTACCCTACCTACTCACTGAAGCGTCCAAGGATTCCTCCAAGAGCATAGGACAAAGCCAGAAAGCTCTTTCTGAATGTTTCTTGACCTAGAATGGACTTAATGCCTCCGGAATCTGATAAGGCAGGTGTTTTCCTGCCTTAAAAAGCTTTTATCTTTTATTACTCAAAAGTGATTTTGTCAGCAGTCCTGACCTAGATTATGAAGTCCTTTGATCTTTGAGTACATTTAAAGCTTCTTGTTGAAAATGTTCCCTCTCTCTTCATGTTATTCTATAAGCTGCATTAAATTTCAATATTGTTGAAGAATATTATTTTACATGCTTTATTTAATCTTTCCTTAAAAAAAAGGAATGTGGAATGGATAAATTTTTTTTAAAACTCTTTTTATACCTAATATTTTTTGTCAGTACCTTAATATTGTAGTGTCCCTCTATTGCCTTTAAAAAATTTTCTTTTCTCGCTTCATAGTCTGAATTGTAATGATATCTACAGTTTGCTGCTGGCAAGATGCTCCTCACTCTTTGCTAACACCCTCTGTTCAATGCTAATCTGACATTCTGAATTTTAAGCTCTGTATCTTCTGTAAATCTTATCTTTTCACACAGATAAGTAGCCAAACCGTTTATTTGAGCCCTCTATTAAAAAAAAAATGCAAAATCAGAAGATATCAGTGAAATAGTCATTTCAAAAAATAAGATATAAAATTAAATTTTCTCTAAATGTTGCTGGTGATCAAAAGACCTTTCTACATAAATTATGTTTTCATCTTAGTGCTTTTCTGTGTCTGCTTTTACACCTTAGGCATTATTGGTTAAGGTTCTACTTAGTCATTGATTTAATTAATTGTGTATGTCATCTACCATATGTATATCCCTAGTTCTGGTAGATTTACTTAATGTTTGAACATGCTGAAATACTTGTCTATAAGCATACACCATAGCAAAGACTGAAGTATTTTAAAATTATACTGAATAATTGTGTACCATGTAAATGTGTGATAACTATTCTATAACACATATAGTAGTTCCTATTTTT